>NC_089513.1:26583523-27253523 GCF_036850995.1 Saccopteryx leptura | reverse complement strand
GTTTACCAAATGTCTTTTATCATGTATGTTTGAGAACACTGACCTAAGGATCACCTGGAATATTTGTTGAAAACATGGATGCTGGTTGTCATCCCAAACCTACTGCAATGGAATTTCTAGAAAGAGACCTGGTAAACTGTATTTTGAACAATAACCCTGGGGTTCTTCTGAGCCATCCAATTTGAAAAACAGTGACTGAAGAACACATTTGGTTGCAAGCAACAGAATAGCTAGCTGACAGAAGGTTCCATCCTAGAAGTTTCTATTTTTCTTATCCAAGATGTCTGGAAGTAGTTGGCCACTGACATTGGTCTCATAGATTAGACATGTTATCAGGGATCCAGGTACATGTAACCTTTCTACTCCTTCATCCTAAATTAGTGACTTTTGGCCTCAACACTTTAACTTATAAACTATTACAAAAAGGCAACCATAATCCAAACATGGAGTCCTCACTCAAGGCAGGAAAGAAGAGTGCGAAGAGAGACATGGAATCTGCTTGTTTTCCTCAGCAAAGCTAAAATTTCCTCAAGATCCTCTCCTACAGAGTTTCAGTGAGGTCGCATTGCTCGGCACTAGGTGATGGAGCAACTATTAATTAAGAGGAGGCCAGGAGAGCCAATATTACGCTCTCTAGAGAAGACAAGCAAAGGAGAAGTGAATTGGGAATAGGGTTGAGTCAGGCATATTAAAGTGTTTACTACCTTGATTTAGGTCAATTATAAATTTTTATGGATGAAGAATCTTTGTTTTCATAAGAAACAGTTGTTTTAACATTTTTGGACTCTATTTCATGAAAACTTGGGAAGGACTGGAGTGATTTTGATCAACTGTGTTAACTTTAACTAATTTAAGATTTTATTCATAAGGTATGCATGTGTAATCTTCAAAAAACAGTTGGAATATGCAGAAAAATCTAAAGAAAGAAACCACAAGCTTGAACTCACAATCCAGAAGCCTAACTTGGCTAGTGATCCCATGTATCTTCTTCTATTCTTCCTGCCATGAAGATAAGACTAATGAGTTTATACTGTTTTATCATTTACTTAGGCTTTTTTTTTTCTTTCTATTTTTATTTTTTAAAGACTTTTTAAATTATTTATTTATTTATTTATTTATTTTTACAGTGACAGTGAGTCAGAAAGAGGGATATACAGGGACAGACAGACAGGAACGGAGAGAGATGAGAAGCATTAATCATTAGTTTTTCATTGTGCGTTGCAACACCTTAGTTTTTCATTGATTGCTTTCTCATATGTGCCTTGACTGCGGGCCTTCAGTAGACTGAGTAACCCCTTGCTTGAGTCAGTGACCTTGGGTTCAAGCTGGTGGGCTTTTCCTCAAACCAGATGAGCCCGTGCTCAAGCTGGTGAGCTCGGGGTCTTGAACCTGGGTCCTCTGCATCCCAGTCCGACGCTCCATCCACTGCGCCACCACCTGGTCAGGCTCTATTTTTATTTTTAAAATAATTTTAGGCGAGATAGGCTTTCTGGGACCCCAGATTGCTAAATGCAGTAAGGTTGGATAAGGACATCTAATGGGCAACCAGTCTATTTTTGTTCCTTTAATGGGAGGTGGTCTTGCTGGTGCTAATTTCAGATTAAGACTACCAGTAGGGCCCAATGTTGTAAAAATAACTCTAAACAGAAGGGGTAGATTAGTCTAAATTCTTCTAGAATGGTCATAAAAACTTTGCCACAAAGTCAGTGGCAAAGTAACAGTTCATCGTTATTAGAATGGCTTTTCTTATAGGAACCCAGAGCAAGGGCTAACAACACCAAGGCCTTTAATTTCCCTCTGCTAATTGCTTAACTTTCCTTGATCTTTGCATCCCCAGGTAAATAGATTACATTGTTACAACAAGCATCAGCTCTTTTCTCAGTTCTGTAACCTATCTGCAGTGCTGCACAGTGCACCATGAACATGATTGCATGAATGTATGCACATATTTGCCTTGTTGTAGCAATGTATTCGATTGATAGACTTTCAGGTAATTTAAGATTTCCTTTATTACAAATAATTCTGTGTTAAGCTTTCTTGTATGTTTTTATATCTGCAGGATAAAACGGTAAAATAAAATTGCTTCTATATTTGCAACTCATTTTAAATTTTAAAGTGAGGTATGCTCATTTTAAATATTGATATAAACTCGATATTTGATTTGTACACCATCTTCATATAACACAGGTTGCAAAACCCTTAAGAGAAGACTGCCTTCTGATATTGCACAATTTAAGTGGAATATAGTTAACAGATTCACATTTAATAAAAATTATGAACAAGCTGAAATTTTCCACATTATTATTAAATATTCACCATTAAAGTCCACCATTGATTTGCATTTTAAGTGCATGTGTGACACATCTTTAAGCCCAATTAATCAGCTGGCCTCTTTGGTTAATGTTGATTTTAGCTAAAATGTGAAATTCTTCCATAACAGCACATCGCCAGACAAACAGAGAAACATGTTTAGCACCATGCAAATTAATGCAAGGTCATTGGCAAGACCCACAAAATAATTAAACCAGGTTAAGGAAGCCATGCTTTGGGATACTAAGAATTTTAATTAAAACTGTTATTGAGTTCAAATGAGGGGGTTCTGTCTGTAATTAGTGAGTAATATCTTTCTGCATTAATCAACGTCACCAAAAAGTGCCTAAATTAACACTTCACTTTTCCTATATTGCTTCAGGTTTGTGGGGTTAGTGGAAAGTAAGTTACATAAAAAAGTAATTAAGATTAGAAGGACATTTTTAAAAATCTTGCTTTTCTACCTGATTTCATCTCAGGCACCATACTTGACAGTAGTGAATTAACAGATATTTACTGAATACTTACTACTAAAGTGTCACTGTTAGAACCTCAAAGAAGGCTCAGCTACCACTCATAAACGACGTATGATGTGCTAGGGCCTAGCATTATCTAGCCATTGTCTTACTTTATCCTCACGATATATTATAGTTAAAAATACCATTTTTTTTTCAGAAGAAGAAATGATTTATCCAAGTCCTCAGCAGTAAATTACAGTGGAGACGGTAAAAGTAAGGTTGGAGAGCTGGCTTGCATGTGCAGTCATACGGACTCAGCTAATGAGACTTGGTTTGCCCCCTCCCATCTGATCACTGGCTCAGTGGATGACCACAGCACTCCCTTCCCACTGAATGCTGAAGAACAGACCGGCACACAGCTGCCAGCTGTGGTCCTGACAGCAGCAGAGAACTCCGTGGGACGAGTGCACCCAGATGAGCCTTGTTTTCACCATACAGATGAGTGACACATGTTTTGGAGAATATTGAGGAATAGGTGAGGGAGAGGTCTGGAAAGGCGCTCTCATAGATGTCCCATGGAAATTAGAGGCCACTGAAGTAGAAGTATATCTCTAACAGATTTTGTATTCAAACGCCGTGAACTCCAAGGTCAATATTCCTCCACTGCATAGCTCCCTGACCCAGGACCAATGAGGTCCTCCAATGGGAAAGAAATATGTATAGAGGTTTCTCCAGAACCTTCTGTTACATAATGTACCTTACTTTTGGCTCCGTGCTTAGTCTCCAGTCTGGGGTCCCACTTTACAACTAGTGGGTCAGACACTGAGGTGTTTGGGCCATGATAAAGAAGAACTCTGGGGGGCTACAGTGGGCTAGAGTTTCAGGGTTCTCACCCTGACAAACCATTCCTGAAGGTTTTTCTCCCAGAAGCAACAGAACATTTCCCTTTACTCCTGAAACAGCTTACAGAACTTACAAACAAAACCTTCCCCCTCCTTTTATTCCCTTCCTCTTTTCCCCTGCCTTTCTTCATTCCTTTCTCCCTCCCTCTTTTCTTTCCTTTCTTCATCCTTTTCTTCTTCCTTTCCTTCTGTCCTTCGCCTTCCCTCCCTCCTTCCTTTCCTTCCTTTCCTTCCTTTCTTCCTCACATCCTTTGTTCAACAAATTTTCATTAAATATCTGCCATGTGCTTGGATCAAAACATCTATTATAATATTCTAAACACAATCGGTCTTTGTAATAGCTCCTGGATCCTGGCATTTCTTCTCTTTCTCCTCTCCACAACAACCTCGTCTTTGTTATTTTATCAAAACACTGGTTTCTTTCAACAGCTATTACGTTGTTTGAAGTCCTATGCAGCAGATTGTAAAAATGGAGGGACATCAGCCCATTTCCCCCTGTTGAAGATCTGTATTAGTGCTTCGTCGGAGTAAAATAAAACTCCAACCTGAGATATGTTCCAATCACTTTATTATTTTGAAAATGTTCTGCTGTTTTGCTTTTCTTTTGTCAATGATGGGATGTGTAGCACTGATGAAAATAATTTGGGGGACTATTTTGGACATATGTTTTAGAAAACTTGTAAATTGAAGCATCTTATTTCTCACTGGCACTATCTCTCTGCTTCATTAAAGCTATATTTCTTCCTCTTTGCCCAGGAAAACTGCTCCTATCTCCAAAGGCAAGTTTGAAATTCTATTAAACTTAAATTGCTCAGTTACTGCAGGATCCAGACAGGCACAATTTCACACACACACACACACACACACACACACACACACACACACACACACACTCTTGGGGGGAAAATGAAGACCAAGTGATAAAAAGGTATAATACATAAAAGAGGAAAAGAAATTTAAAAAGAAGAAGAGATACAACTCAAAAAAAGCAGCAGCAGAGAACAAGGGGACGCTAACACACAGTCAGCTTTTGAACTGGGAAGTCTGAAAGAGCAAATAGCTTCTGAAGCAAATCTGCATGACACTTGTATAGATTTCTGGATAATTAGGCATGAGAAATAGTGAGTGGGTATACTCACATAATGCATTTATGTTCATTTAAGGTACCTGCATTTTTTTATTTTTTATTTTTTTGGTAGATGAGTTAAAGCTTGGAAATTGGCTGAGGGTTAAATTGAAAAAAAAAGAGACAAAAACTCTTCTAAAATCGTTTTTGGCTAAGCATTAGTCAATTAATTTGACTGCTGCCGTTGGCCTCCTAAAATGCACTGAGTACCAAACACAAGGTACAGAACTCTTAAAGGTCTCAGTTATTACTTCCTTTCAGTTTAAAGAGCATAGCAATAAAGAGCACAGAAGGAACTACTGGGAGGGATGGGCCTCTCTGTCCATTAGTGACTCACTGATGGCAAGGAATGGGGAAGCTGGTGGTATATAGTCTGGGGATCCCATCCCATGCCACATGACTTTCTTTATACACTGAAGACAAAGATAGTGAGTCCTGTTCCCTTTGTGAAATAGTCATTGAGTTTTGGAAATATTTCTTTCTTTCTGCTGATCTGAATGAACACTGTGACACAGTACAAAATAAATCAGTTCCACTTTTATAAAATATTGATGATTGTTAATTGGCCAGCACTATCTTTGAAGCAGCTTCTGTGTCCTCAATAACATGTTAGAAGCTCTAGTGAATAAGAGAGAAGCATAAAATCTAGTCTTTAGCATCTTCTAGGTTAAAGTCTCAATAGAGGAACCTGAGTAGTGCCCACGGGACAAAAGTGAATGTTAGATAGGAGTAAAGAGTTTTGGACGAGCAAGTGGAGCAGTCTGGAATACAAAGAGCACAGAGTATGAAATCCTTAGTGTTTCCAATAAATGTCTTCAAGTAATTTTTCTGGAAGACCTGTCATGGTACCAACCGAAAGATCTAGTCTAAATGTTTTTTGTTCAGAGGAAGCAAATGAGGTACATGAGCGGATTTTTGTGTTTAGAGGTCTTTTGTGGGGAGGGATGACTGGGTTTGAGAGTGGAGGTACATGCTGACATGTCCATGAGGAAAACCAGGCACCCCTTCCTGTTAACTATTCCCCTCCTATTGCCCATCAAGTCTGACCATGAGCACCCCATTTCTCAAGCCTTCTGGGCACATTTTCTGATGTATCTCCTTCTGTTCTTTCTTTTTCATGGTTTTGTGGTGGAGGTAGGAAAATTTTTTCTCTAGCATTCTAGATTCTTTCAGCTGGTCTATTAACTAAGTCAACATGAGACAGATTAACAGGAGAAAAGGTCAAATTTAATTATATGCATATATGTGGGAACCCCACATACAGGAGAGTCAGAGAGCCCCACATATATGTCAGGTTCACAGACAGAGAGGCTAAAGGGGTATATGACATGCTGAGCTACAAAGAGAGGTAAGACCCTGGGGATTCAGATGGGAGGAGGGTCATTCCCAGAACAATAAAAAGAGCAGATATTCCGTAATCAGAAGTTTGCCCTGCCATATTGACAGGCCATTTATTCAAACCTTCTTTGAGATACAACCGACTGTTTATCTGGCATTATGCTGCAAGTTGATGAACAACAATAAAAACCACGTGTGGTCCCTATTTTCAGTTACACACCAATGGGATTAGACATTCAGAAAACAAATAAACAAATACAAAGAACTTCAGCATGCTAACCAAAATTCCTGGAGTGCTATATGAGGAGTAACCAAGACTTCTAACTTGGCTTGTGAGGTGAAAAAAGCCCATCTGAGAAATGGTGATAAAAGCTGAGCCCCCAATCAGAGAGGTAAACATGCAGGTGAAACACAGGAAACAAGAGGCACGGGCGAAGAAAAAGCATTTGTGACAGCTTGCAGTCTCTTAGCATTTTAAGGGATTTACAAGAAGCCCATGGGGTAGGAACTCTTGGGAAGAGAAGCATTTCATCGTGTCTTCAACCTGTCACATAATGGATTTATCCAATCTCTCTCTGGCTTTCACAGTGAGAGATCTGGGGAGCTAGAGTCATCGGAGAAAGATGTCCCTGTGCACGGTAGGAGAGGGCAACTAAGTCAAGGCTGGCTGCTGGCTGGGGCCACAACATTAGATATTTGGCAATTTATACTACTGGTAATTAGCAAAACAACAAATACTGGAAATAGCACAAAAGGAGACTTGGTTTGAAAACCTAGATATCTAATTCACCTGGCTGTCTCATTTAGAGCTGGGACAAGTCACTAAGTGTGTCTCAATGTTCTTTTCTTGTCTACAAATTGGGGATGGTCCCTGATAGAGTAGTTTTCAAAGTTTACATGACACAGTATATGTGATGTTAAAAGCTCTGAAGTGATGGGCTAATCCAGATAAGTGGGATTTAGGGCTGTTTTTGTACATCCAGAGTTCAGATTGAACCACTGCACATTGCTTACTCTGAATATAAGCAACTCACACAGCAATACCCTGGTACTCCAGATCTGGTATTGAAGCAGAAGTTCTCATTGTATATGCATATGTGTGTGTGTGAGTTTGTGTGTTAAGTAGGTAATGTATGTAATGAGTACATGTGCTCTCATATGTGGGCTTGTGTGGTATGTGTTTATATGTGGTACATGTGGCACACATTCATGTTTGTGGTATGTATGGGTACACTGACACATGTATGTGTATGTGATATTAGAAAGCATGGTGCTGGGAGATACACACAGGCTGAAAGTTAGGAACCATTATTGAAAAATATCATCCAACTTCATTCCAATCCCAGAGATGGCACATTGCTAAATCCACAGAGATTCAATTGAAAACAGCTTTTGCTTTCTAATTGTCTGGTGGGGGCCAAACCAGAATACTTTGAGAGTAAAATGGGGACTATGCTACAAAGGCTCGCCATTTTAGTCCATCCTCCTAAAAGCCTGCAAATGTCTATAAGGCCACAGAGGTAGTGTAAGGCCATTAGTGGTGCATGCTCTCAAGCCTGCCCTGTAGCAAGACCTCTCCAGGCTAACCGCTGGTCGCTGGAAACAGAAGAGGAGACCAAGTGTTAATGGATGCAGCTGTTGAGATGCCAGCCAGATGGAAAGCCAGTGTATTCCCCAGGTTTTCTCTAATCTCCCTTTCTAGACTATGTAGCAATCAGGAAATACTTGTGTCATAGTTTTTATACCCCCTAGATTAGGGGACAGCAAACTGTTAGAAATTAAGTGAGACATTGAGCCTTATGCAGCAGTTCTCTGATTGCTTGTCTCTGGGTTGTGTGAAGAAAAGAAGGCTACTCTGGGGACGGGGGAAAGTAGCATGGCCCCCTGCAGTCTCTGAAAGTACACTGCACTGCTTGTTCCTTCAGAACACATCAGAAGAGACTTTGTGTGTGTGTGTGACTGAGACAGAGAGACAAAGGGGCAGACAGACAGGAAGGGAGAGAGATGAGAAGCATCAAGTCTTCATTGTGGCAACTTAGTAGTTTGTTGACTGCTTTCTTATATTTCCTTGACCAGGGGGATACAGCACAGTGAGTGACCACATGCTCAAGCCAGTGACCTTGGGTTCAAGCCAGCAACCTTGGGGTTCAAGCCAGCGACCTTTGGGTTCAAGCCAGTGACCATGGGGTCATGCCTATGATCCCACACTCAAGCCAGAGATTCCTCACTCAAGCTGGTGAGCCCACGCTTAAGCCAGATGAGCCCACACTCAAGCCGGCAACCTCTGGGTTTCCAACCTGGGTCCTCCGCATCCCAGTCTGATGCTCTATTCACTGCATCATTGCCTGGTCAGGCAGAAGAGATTTCTTAAATCCACAACACTACCCCTAAAGTTCTAGTCACCATCTACTGGAGTGTGTGTCCATCTCTTTAGGGAGAAAAAGAAATAAAATGCAATTTTTTTGCATAGAAAATTCACAGGCTAATGGTAGAAACAAGAGCACCCCTGAGAAAACCATCATGGAAAAATGTGGTGATAGATTATAATTCATTTGCAGGTTCTCAGATATAAAGTACAGAGAAGAAGGTTTGAGTTTGGCCCTGAAAGTAGATTATTTAGCTAGACACACTGGCTGAGAGTGGGGAGCAGGGTGGAGAAGACCCCTTGCATAGTAAGGATTTCTATATTCAGAAAAATGTGAGTTTTAAAACAAGGTATTTAATGTTTGGGTTTTCTAGTTATAGTGTCTAAAACCTATGAGGTTCCTAAGGGATTACAAAAATGATGCTTAAAACCTAAAATAATAAAAATAAATCCAAAATCTGAAAAGGAAAATCAAAAATAGGAATTACAAATATTTCATGACATTTATAAAACATAGCATAAATTCCACTAGTAAAGTGCATCTCAACTTATATAAACATGGTGTTGGACATGGATGTTTGGTATCATGAGTGGTAAGACCTCCAAACAAAAGAGCACTCTGCACCCAGGAAGGTCTCAGATCAGCCCTGCTTTAAAGGACAGACTCCCGGGGGGTACCTAGAGAACAACACTTTTCTAGACATTGTTTTCTTTATCTAAAAAGAACAATGATGCTTCTCTATTGCGCTCTCCAGATGTCAGGTCATCATGATACCATAAAGGAATCACAAAAATTTTACAAATTCAGAGGGAGATAAAGTTGACGAGCCTTGGAGTATATCAGTGAGGATACGTAATTTTTGAGAATTGTTCATAAACAGTGAGAAAGTAGAACATCTATACACACACAATGATTTAATTGTGTATTACTTGTATTCACATACATTCTTTAGCAAATATTTATGCTTTGTAGCTAAAGCTAGATTTTGTGGTGTTGTTGATTGGATTTCAGCAAAGATCAATTACAGTAACTACAAATGCTTATTACTTCTGTGAGTTGATTGAATAGTGAGAATCCAAGTTGGACCATAATCAAGCACTTCTGTAGACCTGTTGATAACTTACTCAGTAACATAGTAATTTGAAATGCAGGTCTCAGAACCAAAATCTATCAAATAGCATCAATCATTACACATGTTTTAGGAAAAATCTTAAGAAAACAAGGAAATGTGCCAATATTTTTCTTTTTACAGCCCTATATGTCAATTGATACAATATAGCTGCCTGTTATGGCATGAATCTTGATTTGCCAAGAATTTGTTCTCTTCTTCTAAATATCAGAGGTATATACTGTAAAAGTCAGACATAAGACAGTTGCATAAAAAAGGGAGTACATTCTCTCACTGAGATCAGTATCCTAAAGTAGCTAAGTTGTATTCAATCACCACTACCTGGGGGTAATCTTTTATAATGTTTAATTGAATGCACATTCAATTTATACTTCTGGATTTACTTACATCAATAGTAGCCTCAGTTTTTCAAAAGCAGAAAAGATCCTGGCTCACTTAAATACAGTCTAAAGGAGCTAACCATCTGTAAACTATTGCTTTAGTAAATGTTTTGTTAAGAAGACAAGGATTACAGAGAACAGAAAAAACTATAGTGGCATGTTTAAAATTGTTCTGACACCAAGATTCAGAGATATAAAAGTACTTCACATATATACATTGTTCCTAAACATTAATAGCTATTCAACAATCACTTTTTCTTCATATTCTGTATCCTGTCTGATGTACTAAATAATTTTACCTGAATTTGGCAGATAAGTAAACCAAGTATAAAAGCTAAAATTGAGCCCAAGGTCACAGAGCTAGTTTCCTCAATAGTATGCTGGCATGTCTATAAATTTCTGAGATAGGCCATATCTATTATTCCCTAGATTTATTTAGCCAAAGTTTTTTTTGTAGGTATTTGAAAAAACACACTTGGAGAAACTTATCTTCCTTCATAAAATCTCTATCAGTTTCAGAAGAAAATAAAACCATACCCATAGGGCTTATTATATTGTCTACATTAGATAATATTCCTGATAATGATACCAAAGTTTTTCAAATCTTGTACCTTTTCTCTAAGAAATTTGCAAAACCAAGTAAAGGATGCCTAATGTCGTCTAAGAAACCCTGATTAGTGGTTCAGACACATGCTTTCTGAAATAACAACCAGTGAGCTGTGCCTGGAACGCTATGAAATGTTTTGCACATAAAATGAATCCTTATGCATGGAAAGTCAATATCTGTTGTGAGTGGTTATCGTCTGGTGATTAGTTTGAAGGGCTGGGAATTAGAATAGCTCATTCCAGCTGAGGCTCTCACTCCTCAATGAAGAAGCGAAAGGAAAGAAGTTTACAAAAACCCAAATGTGTTTCGCTCTGGCTTTGTCTCAAGTTACACAAAAGGCAGAGCCCACACCTTTGGAGTACAAGCCATATGCAAAGAGTAAATGTTGCCAAAAAAAAAAAAAAAAAAAATTAGCAGGCTTTCTCTTCAAAGGCAAAGAATGTTTACAGCATCCCCCCAAAGAGTCTTGATATTTTATTCTGCAGAGAGCAGGGACTATGGGAGCCACTCAATAATCTATTTTATTAATGTTGAGCTGCTTTTTATTGAGACAGAAAAATGCTTTTGCCTATATATGATGCTCTTATAGCAATAATATATATTTTAGGCCAGAATCTCTGAAAAAGCAGAGACCAAAGGGTCTTCTTACTATTAAATCAAGTACTAGATTCACTAAGTCAACAAATCCATTTAGGTGAAATTTTGAAAGACAATCAGGGAGAACTTGAGCCATTGGAGCTATTTAAAACATTAGCTTAACTTTTCAGTCATTAGTTAGGTATGCTGAGGAACTTATATGCTTATAAGTGATCAGTTCCATAAGAATTTTAGTATCTGTCCAAAATTAATATCCCTTAAATTTTTATCCATGAAAATATAGAGGTTGTTTCCTTCCTTCCTTTCTCTCTCTCTCTCTCTCTCTCTCTCTCTCTCTCTCTCTCTTTCTTTCTTTCTTGCTTTCTTTCTTTTGGTTCTTCCTATAATTTTTTTCTAAATCTCTGATTTTCTGCTTTCTTAGTGGCTATTTTTTTTCTCTACCTATACCACCTTTCTTCTTCTCTACTTCCCTATTTCTGTTGATGGTTAATGGCCAATCATTGTTGGGTTAATAACAAGAGAAACATGCGTAAGGAAGTAGGAGTTAAAAAAAAACTTTAAGAAGTAGCCACTATTTGACTCCCTTATAGTCCTATTGCCCTTATATTCCATGTATTCAGTGAAGAGAAACCTTCATTTTTTTTTTTTACCATCATTAAGTGTAAGAAAGTATTTCAATAGTACTGAACCAAATTTGGATAGAGTACTAGAAAGTCACAGAACCAGAAAGTAGTTGAGTTTGGAGGAACTTTAGGAGACAGCTAACTAGCATATTTGGTTTAAAGGTTAAAAGTATAGATTCGCCCTGGGCTGGTTTGCTCAGTGGTAGAGCATCGGCCCAGTGTGTGGTTGTGCTGGGTTCACTTCCCAGTCAGGGCACAAAGGAGAAGTGACCATCTGCTTCTCCACCACTCCCCTCTCCCTTCTCTCTATCTCTCTCTTCCCCTTCCACAGCCATGGCTCATTTGGAGCAAGTTGGCCCCAGACACTGAGGATAGCTCCATGGTCTAGCCCAGGCATGGCCAACAGTTTTTGCCCCCGGGCCAGATTAGAAAAAATACTCTTTTCACAGGCCAGATGAAATATTAAAATTAGAAAATGTTAAATACAAAAATGATTCATTTAAGTAAACAAAATTTTATTATGTAATTTGTTTACAAATAAATGTGAGTGAAAAAAATTTTAATATACAATATTATTTTAATAAAAATGTAATTACATACCATATAAATATCCAAACTGTATCTCAATCAATCAAAACAATATTTAATTAATAAAGTTAGCTTGAAGAGATTATATCACAAATAAAACAATTATTTCATTTTACAAACAGCCTGGGCACGTTTTCAGTTATCAACTGCAGCTATTGTCTATGCTACAATGCCACTTGATTCAGCACACTTGACCACAAAAATAACGAATTGTTTGACCTTGGGTGTGCACTGGCAAACTCTGCCTAAAAGAATGTGGGTTTCACATCGCCACTAAATGTCAAACAGTTCATATTGAGTACAGACAAGTACAAAAGTTGTAAATCTTTATAATGAAATTTTTTTTAAAAATAAAGTATCGCAAATCCATTCGACCAATTATTGGAAGTTAACCCTAGATTAGTCACATGCGGAATTCTTTTCCGTGTATCACTATCTTCTTAAATATTTCGATTTCCAATAATCAAAGATGCTTCCACTTCTGAGTAGCTGAGATTTTAAAGTAGCAGAGAATATTAAAAATTTAATCATGGGCCACATAAACTCATTAGGTGGGCCGGATTTGGCCCGTGGGCCGTATGTTGGCCATGCCTGGTCTAGCCTCAGGCGCTAAAATAACTCGGTTGCTGAACAACAAGACAGTGGCCCCTAATGGGCAGAGCATCGCCCCCTAGTGGGCTTGCCAGGTAGATCCTAGTCGGGGCACATGTGGGAGTTGGTCTCTCTGCCTCAGCACTTCTCACTTAAGAAAAAAAAAAGTATAGACTCAACACTGTGTCATCTCAAACTCATGACTCAGTATCAACTACTGGGATTCCCCAACTCTGCTATCCCTTCTGACATTCAGGGTTTGGCACAGGTTTGACACTTTGGTAAGTGTAGCCTTGAGTATTATAATTGTTCTAATTTTGAGTTCAGGATTATCATTTCCAGATAGAAGCTACAACAACCATGCTTTTGAAACTCAATCAAAACCAACTGGAATCTTTCCACTGAATAAAAGGTAACCATTTTACAATCTGTCACTTCCTCATCCAATTGTTTTCTGTTCTCATTTCGATCCAAATACATTACCCAAAAAATACATACACATATATGTATGTATATGTATATATGCAGATATATTAACACAAATACATACACACAAAGATTAAAAAAAAGTGGAGCACTTTGGAGAGAGACTATTAAAAAGAAAAATTAAGCATTGTTCTAAAACATCCTCAGGTATAGAAAAGAATAGGTTTAACTGATTATTTTAAAATTCTGATAAAAGTATACCATGGAAAGATATACCAATTATACTTCATTATATCAAACAATGCAAAATATAAAATTACTTAGTCTCGGAATGACCTTTTTTTCTGTAGACCATAGTCACCCTTGGCATGAGCTAGAGCTAACAAAACAAAACATTTTTTGCATGTTTTATGAACAGCCATCGTTTATAGAATACTTATGTTCTGAAGTGACTTCAGAAATGAAAAGATGTCATCTGATAGCGTTAACTTTATATTTCATTTCCACCTCCAAAATTACATTTATTATAACTAGGATTTGCCTAACATTTTTTTTTTTTGATAGAGTGGTAGTTCAATGGTGATAAATGCAGGCTAAATAAGATTAGAAGAGTTGACCAGTAATGTTAGAGAGAAAAAAGCTAAATTTGGAAGTATTGGGCTGGTACAGTGCTGAAGATCTTGATTTCTCAGTTATAGCTACCACAAAATATATTTTTACACTGATTGCTCTGTTAACAAAAGCTATAATTAAACAATAAATCAACATGTATTTTATTTTAGAAACTGCATGTTTTATGAACAGCCAAGGGAAAAAGCATTTATTATATAGTGTTATTAATTGTAGATTACTTGTTGTGACCAGATCAACAAAATGCTATTACTGTAGACAGTTCCCTCTGGGATACAAGAATGACTTTGTTATGCAAAATGTCTCTCTGAAAAGCTTTATGCCAGAATCAGATTTTACTATGACAGCATTTTATTCTACGTAGCTAGCAGCACAGAGCTCTGCTCTCTGACCTGAACTAAGAACATGAGGGAAAAGAATACTTATTACTCCCCTTGCTACTCTTAGAGGAAACAGAAAAGTGTACTGGCAGAACTCTGAACTAGGAGCCTCAAGTTCTAGCTTCACAATTAACCTTGGAAAACTCACCATATTGTACTTCAATTTCTTATTCTGTATAATGTAGATAATAATTTCTAGTGTAATAACTTCTTAGGGTTACTGTAAAGACAAAGCATAGAATAAAAATGTTTTTTCC
Source organism: Saccopteryx leptura (assembly GCF_036850995.1). Lineage (NCBI taxonomy): Eukaryota > Metazoa > Chordata > Mammalia > Chiroptera > Emballonuridae > Saccopteryx > Saccopteryx leptura. Next base: position 27,238,815 of record NC_089513.1, on the reverse strand, counting down.
CAAAGTATGTAGTGATAGATATGTACAGGATCTAAGTAGTTGTTTTTGTTTTCTGTTTTTTTTTAATTGAGCCATGACATAGATGGAACAAGGGTAAGGACCAGGCTGCTCATCAGAGTTAACAGTACAAATACGTAATGAGACACAGATGCAGTTTAGATAGAGTAGATAGTGGAAGAGTTGTATCAGCGAGTATCATCAGAGTCCTAGCACTGGCATTTTTGCCATTGTAGTTAGCTCATTCAGGAGTTACGCTGAACTTCCCCTTAATAATCAGTATCTTTAGACAACTCTGTCATCCTGTCTCCTTTGGGTGGGGAAGTTATCTCCTTCAATGTCTGCCAGACAAGAGAGCTTATTACATTACCCTTATTAAATTTTCCTTTGCTCTTCAACTCTCATTGCCTATGCCCTCTCATTTCTATCAGGCTGATAGCATTTAATTTCTCCTTTCCTCTGTTATTATTGAGTTCAATTTTTATCCCAATTGTGAGGCTACAGGATGTAGCTTCCATTCCAGTGGGAGTTCTCCATGGAGGCTGACAACCTGACTTATTAATATCATTACCGATTAATCATTTTAAGCACAAGAAATATGTTGAAACTCTTGTTTGAACTTTCCAAATATCTATGACTCCTGGCTTAAATGAGACACAGCTTTACTCCTGACTGGTAAAGACTTCTCTTTTATTTCCTTTGGCCACGTCTTCCTAGATTTGTGGTCATCCACTGGTAATGAGTTACATAGCAAATTAAACTGGAGGTTGGTTCTTTTCAGAAACCTGAAATAGTTCCCTCATGTCTTTTAGATATAGTTCAAAGTTCTTAAGCTAACTTTCAGAGTCCTAAACAATCAGTTCAACAACACAAAGGGATCTCTCTACTTTGTCTGGTTTACTTGTCCCTGTCTTACAGTACCCACTTATTAATTTAGTTAAGATCATTCTGCAGGCAGCCCTATTCCCACCTTAGCATCTTTCACATGCCTTTTCCTAATTTGCATATTCTTTTCTCTTCTTTTTTCAGGTAGGTCACTGCTGAGGTCTCAGTCTTCCCCACTTAGTTGAGGCATTCTTTTTCAGCACATATTTGTTGTACGACCTTCAACACTTAGTCACTTTTTGTCTTACTACATTATATAATTTGTCCATTGGTATTGCCTCCCTCACCTTACCCTGCAAATTCTTTGTGAGGTCAGCAACTATGTATTATAATAGTCTTTTCTCCTTTCTTAAGGTGTCACAGAATGAGCCAATACACGCACAAGGATGTGGTAGACTTACCAGTGTGCATAAATTGTGACCACAAAGCCTGTAAAGTACTTGCTTTACAGGCTGTTTCTATACCCTTAAACATTAGACTGCTCTGCTCCATAATCATTATATGTTGATTGAGCCAACATTAAACATTTGCACACAATCAACTGGCTTGCCTAGGTTGAGAGTAAGGGTCATAATCTCACATTCAAGAATTTTACGATATTGAAGAATGAGTTTCAAAGATCTTAATGCAGTAAAGCTGAATGCAAATTTTCTGTGCATTTAATTCTGTCCCTTATCCTTTGCCTTTACCATTCACAAGAAATCACTGCTTCAAATATACTCTCAGAGGAGTCTATGACTTCCTTTATAGAAAATTAGGAATATTCATACTAAGATTGGAAGGATACCATGGAAGCCAACCATTGCACAGATAGATAGGGGTGTTGACAGGCAGCAAACCAGATTTTCTTCCAAACTCTACCTTTAGTTCTTAGTGAATTTAAACTGTTATATCAAGAAATGCCTGTTCAGGTCTCTTAAGACAAGTTTTTATAGTGGTCTAGGCAGAGATTTGTTGGCCCTTACCTTTCCTATGGGGAGTCCCTCTCCCACTTCAGTCCACTGCCCAAAGCTTATCAGTAGAGTCATGCCTCGGGCTGTGTATGGTTGGGGTAGAATGCCCAAAGCAAATCCAGAATTAAGGAGTTCCACAGGGAGTGGCCCTGGGGGGATAAAGAAACAAGGCTCTGATTTCCCCTCTAGCAACAATCCTGTTTCCCCACCATCCCTTCAGGGTGAGGAGTGAGGCTTAGCTCAGTGTGAATTAGTATCTCAAAGTAAGCCTGCCAACCAGGTCCACAGTAATTGTCTTACCTTCCTGTTTTAGGAAAAGAAAACCTCATTTCTGATTTTCCCCTGGACTTACAGCTCTCATTCTGCTCCTATCTGTCTGGGCTAATGCAGTTCAAAATTGCTTTTTTTTCTCACACTTCTGATATTCGTTCTTTACTTGGCTTCCCTCCAGGTTAACACTGACTTTCTAGGGGTCTGGGGGGGGGGGATGGAAAGTGAATGCATGATGTTAATACAGTTCTCTCTCTTTTTTCTTTTAGTGTGGCAAATCCCAGTTCTCAAAAAGGTTCTTCCATAAGGCTTTTAAACACCTGAACTGCTCCTTTGAGGATCAGTGTGTGTGGAACACAGCCTCAGACTATAAAACATGGGAGGAAAGACAAAGTAAAGTTTGCAAAATGTGTCCTGTTTAAAATTAGATTGGAGGTGTATTTGTCTGTATTCACACCCAGTCCTCATTTTACCTCTAATTCTCAAGAACTCACCTGCTTCCAGGTCTGAGAGTTTTAGGTCTCATGGTCTCATGCTTTCTCATGCTGACTGACTTTCCCACTCTGCCACTAGCAAGGACACCGGAGAACATTCCAGTAGTGCCTGCTATTCTGGGTCTTATGGTGAAAGGTACAGAGTTTCCTTACGGGATGAATAGGTTGATGACTCCCCAGGCCCCCAAGTCTGAACATTCTAAATTCTCTAGCTGCTCTCTGGTGTAAGGAAGAGTCACGATTCAGAGTCACTTTTATCAACAAATGTGGGTAAGAATGATTAGCTTTAGAGAAAAGGACAAGCCCTAGGAGGCTAAGTACTTGCTTTAATCTCTGAGAGTTTATTTGCCAGCCAAGTACTATCCCTGTTTGCATCCCCTAGTCCTGTGTACCTCTCCCAGCTGAAGCTGGAAAGGCCTCTGGGACTCGTCTGGGCACCTTAATATTATGGCTTATGGAATTGTAGCCATATTTCTCCTTAAATGCATTTTCCCATGAGCATGTTTACATTTAGAAAAAAAATAAAGTAAAATGTCTGTGCAGAGATAAAACTGTTGGGTTCGCAAATGTGTTCTCATTGGATTTGTTTGAATTAGGGTAATATACAAGTTGAATATGAGTTGTGACAAAATAATCAAATTGACTGTAAAGCCAATAGCCACGGCCACCATCACAGCCGCCTGGCCCATGCAGGTTCGCATTAGATTCGGACAGTCGGTAAAGAAACAACGGAGCCAAAAACTGGTGGGCCATCATCTTTAATCCTAGCTTGCACCTGGCGGGCAAGTAAAAGCACACACTGGGCTCCAAAACCCACTCACATTCAGTGCTCACAAAGCCACTGACTTATCCGAGTTTCCTAGAATCAAAAGTTTCTAGCTCTCCAGACTTATTCACCTCTGTTCCCCATCTCCTTCCTTCTCCCAGATACAAACTGGCTTCTCACTCAACACTCCGCCATCTTGGCTGCTTCTTCTGGCCTCCTCCATGTGGCCTTTCTCTGCTCTGCTCTCTAATGCTAATTTCAGGAACCGAGAGAGCAAGCTCCTGTTCTGCCCCCATTTTATAGTGTAGAAATCAAAACCTTTAATCCAATATACAAAATAGGGAAGTCTCTAATACAAAATCACTTATCAAAGACATGATGGGATTATACCACCCCACATCAAAAAGGGTGGGAAAGGCTTAATCCCAAAACCAAGCCCCAGGCTACAAGGATTCTGCCTGCGCACAGCCCGCCCCCAACACACGTTAATATCACCTGGGTGACGGCCTCCATGTGGGCAGTGCCATCTTTAACAAAGTGAGCATAATATATTTTATCTGTCCAACACTGACTAAAACACATTTCATACAAATACTTCTTATGTATTTACTGTACCCTTACTATGGCTCAGCTACGGGTTGTTGAAGGAACTGCAAAATCTGTACACTTGGTCAATCTTCTCCTCAAAAAGTTATCTTTCTACTTAGAGAAAAGAAACTGTAAATAATGGCCAATGTGTGTACTTCTCAGAAGTCAGAATTATTTCCAAAGATAAGGGTTTCCTACATTTAATTTTAGCACATCCCTCTACTGCATATAAACACACACAGTAAGCTGATTTACAACCATACCCTCAGTGGCTAGAATTTCTTGATCAATAATTATTTCACCCAGTTAACAAAGAAAACTGAATCACAAAATTTAAAACTGCCAATAGCTCTATTTCTGACTATGAGTCTCTTCCTAAAGTATTTACACCTTTTGGGATAGAATCACAAACACATCATATACAATAGATTATAATATATTTGACCGTATTGCCTAAATGACTCCAATAGAGTTGGTGGTATATCTGTATTCATCTCTAAGTTACTTATTTCTTCACTTACTTTCCCTTTAAGGTGTCATTAAGACTGAGATGAGAACTTGAATGTGTTAGAATCCATCTGAGTCCAAAAAGACCAGTGTAACAGGCTTTATTGAAAGGAAGAAAGGAACCCTGCTGGGCTGAAGCTCATGGAAGAGTCTTGCACCAGGCACAGCCTGGGACCGGGTTTTCAGGGTTTGGGGAGGGGGGTAGGAAGGGTTGTGGGGCATTTAGCCCATTGGCTCCTGGACCAAGAGGGTCTGGAAGCTTGCCAGGTCTTTTCGGCTTGTGACATCAGACATTCCTTTGTGGTTGGTCATCTGCCACAAGCCCTGACACAGACTTACTGGCAGGGTTAAAGAAATGGAACCTAAGAGAATGGACAGGTGATCGAAGACCAGAAGTCATCTTTGTAATGTGCAATATGTAATGGGTTTCTAGGTCAAGAAGCTCCCAGAATGACCGAGTTTCAATTTTTCATCGGCATGACACAGTGGCAGCTTGGATTCTTACTAAATTGAATTTGAGGCGGGGAAATGTGCTACAGTATTTCTGTACTGCTGAGTTTGTGGACTGACATCATCATGTTTACCTGAGTATCTCCCAAATCTCTACAGGTGACAAAATTTAATGTTGTTCTTGGCAGAAAAGTAGTCCTGTCTCAATCAGCCTGAGTCTCTTATTTCCCTGTCCTAACTTCCATGTTATAAAAGAAGTTCTGTTACTTTTTCTTTTGTTCATATTGGCTGGATACGCAGCTATGTTGAAGAAGTTAACTATGAAGAATACTGTAACAGTTGCTATCCTATCTTAGGTGAGAAAAATATTAGTAATAAAATTATAGAGTAACTGATAATTTCTCATTCAGCCTAGCTGCCGAACAAAACAATATTTAGGACAACAAACTAGTGCTGGAGAACTAAGAAGGCCTTTTCTGTATTGGCTCAGTAAGTAGGTTGGTTCAGTGAAGAAGAGTTGAGCTGAGCAAAGAGATGTTGATATCTGACTGTGGCCCAATTATTAGGGTCAGAGGAGGACCATTGTTCAAATCTACCTCAGAACATGCTGGACCAAGGGTGGCCTTTTCTTCATTGTATACTGTCACTAATTCATTCTCCTAACTTAAAGCCAATTTTCTAACAACACCGATATGAAACTGCAAAATCTAGTTTCCTAGTTTATCCACTTCTTTTTCTGCAGCTGCAACTGCTCCTGTGTTCTGGAGGTTTATTTAGTCTATCAGTAAGTTAAGAAACGTTTCTCGGGCTCTTAACCTGTGTTCAGTCTTCTGATATGTACTAGAGGGGATAAAATAGGGCATGGTCCTTCCTCACAGGGCAATAGAGGGATGGATGCTGCAGAATGTTCCTGGTGTCCATTCTGAAGCTGAGATGAACTGCAGGTGTGCTACCTGGAGGAAGGGAGCAGGAGAAGTCACAGGAGATGGGAAGGAACAGCACCTATCTAGAGAGTCCTGGGATCTGGCCAGAAGAGGAGGAGCAGTTAGCCATGGCAATGGGGGAAAACTGGAACAATAGTGAAACACATCAGTAATAAAGAGGCAGGCAAGGCGATGCTAGAAAGGAGAGAATTAGCAATGAGGGCTGATGTTGGGATGATCAAAGGCACACTGGGATGCAGCTCCAAAAAATGGGTCAAGACCAGTGTTTCTAAACTGAGGCTGTGAACATCAAGAGAGAGCCCGGGAGTTTCTTTCATGTGGTGCCCAGTGTGTGGCCTGGGTGTGAGGATGAAGGCTTACAGCAACAATTCAGGGTGGCAGCAAATCATGTTTATAACGTGTGCTGAAAAAAACCAACCTTATTATAAAGCAAACAATCATTATAAATAGTAGAGGCACACTGATGTAGTTTTTCTAAATAATTTGTCAATAGATTCATATATGTGTTCTATGCAGGAAAAAAAATATTTTGACAATAATTAAACAATTCAAGATCTTTGGTTTATTTGCATGCACTTCTGTAATAATCCTCCCATTAAGACTTACTTGCCAATCAGAAATCAGATTTTTGGGATTTGTCCCAAATTGTGTCATATTTCTCTGCATTGTAGGGTAACGTCTTGTTCTATTTCATCCCTCATGCCAATTCTTATATGCTCCAGCCATTATAACTTAGGACGTCAATTGATTGATGTCTCTGGATCAGAAACCTTAGCTTTTTCCTATTCTATAACGTTGTTTATTCCTTGAGTGGTTTCTGCATTGAAAGCTGGGCAAACAAACATATTTAACAGGCGATGGCAGAGCTGGGAAGCCCTACGGAGCCCTCTTGAGCATCGCTCACTGGCACAGTTCCCACCCTTTTTTTACTATAGTTTTTTTCAAAATACTGGGCCCTGCCTGGGTCTCCTCCTTGACATAATATTGACAAATCTCCACCCATCATCTTTACATTTTTTCTTAGATTAAAAAATTCTCTTTGTCAAACTGATAAAATAGGGCACATAGGGCAAATCAGCAGCACTTTCCACATTCACCAATCATATTACAAAGCTGTCTTAACATCATTTAAGATACTTCATATCACAAAGAGATACAAGCAATTCTGTTTACAGGTACAGCTGCCACTCTTGCTCAACCAGTATCTTACCACACAACATTGTACAGTCTTGAGTGCACTAAGTTGAATTGGCCTTGTAAGAGCCACTTCAAGGTGTCAAATGGGGGTATACAGGTTGAGGAAAACAGCCCCAGTGATCTCTGTTTTCTTGCCCTCTGATTTCCTGCTAGGGAGTTGACAGTGCAGGAGGAGGGGACAACTTACCTCTTCAGCACCTGTATATTCAGGAAGGTCAGAGAAGTCATCAGAGACACAGGGCCTTGCAAGGTCAAGATGCTGTCATATAGGCCATGAAACCATCCTTAAACAAATAAACAACACATTGTATTATTATCCCCAGTAGCCAGATGGCTCGACAACTTGCTTCCAATTTCAGCAACTTTGGAGTCGGTGAGCTTGGTGGATTGTATTATCAATCACAAATATTAGCTGTCCTGCCCTGGGTGAGGATTATGCTTTCCTGGACTTTTATATCAAGCTTATTTGTATAACTTACTTTAACCAAATAAATGTGATCAGAACTAGTTTCCAGTTAAGTTAATGGAGGCACAAATAGGACATCAAAAGGCAGGAGGAGGGACAGCTTCTTTTCCTCTTCCTTCCTGCTGCAAAACCACATCTCTAGCAGTGGCTGCCTCTATCCATGACCGCAATCCCATTTGGATGGCCCATTTTCCATGGTTCCAGTAACACTATTTCCTGCTCCTGATTCTTCAGGCCTAGAAATGGTATCACTTTTTAACAGTCATTAGCCTTTGCACACTTTAACATGCCTTCTTGGTCCCCTTAACCCCAGCTATATGCCTGTAAGCATCTCCTTTCTTCAAACCTCTATGAGTTTTATTATTAATATTCCTCCCTGTGCTTGCATAACACCTCATACATAACATTGTGCTTCTATTCAGAATCACAAGCACTTATTTATGTGTCTGGTTAAGAATAGAGACTCTATCTTAGTTGCCATTGAAGAGCTGAACACTTACAGGATTTTTTACATGGAGGTAAACACTGCACCTAGTAATTTCGGTAGAAATCTTTAATATTCTTCAAAAGTAATTTTCTGAGCTTTATTTCTTTAATTGTGTTCATGTTCTCAAAATTTTCCCTGGAAAGACAAAGTAATTTTCTTAAATAACTTAGTTTTCTTTGGGAATAGACCACCTGGCAGCTGGCTAACATTTGAGGTATTATTTTAGTTCCTGACTCCTGACCCTTCATTATATCATCTTCCATTCAAAATCCAGCTAAAACCAGAATCATAACCCAAATGTAAGATAGAATTTGTTAATTCAGATATCTTAATCAATCAACCAGTAATTTGGTAGATTATTTGTGTCAGTTACATTCCTGGGACATTCTTGGTGATCGGTGATAAAAAGAGAAAGAACGGTTTCTACATGAGAGCTGCTAACAATCAAATTGAGCAAGGCCAATACACATGAAACAATTAGTTAATAGTACAAGATGGTATATGAAAGCATTCTTAATGGGGTGATACAGACACTAAGAGCTTTGGGAGCTCACAGAAGAGGGAAATCAATAAAGCATAGAGTATTCCAGGAAGGCGTTAGCTTGAGGGAGCGTGCAGTTTATATTGTGGAGTGGAAGGTTTTAAGGCTGTGTTTATCCTAAGGCATTGGCAGTGTCTCTCTAAATATATGCTACTCACAGGATGGAAGAGGCAATAACACACAACAGCGTCTACTAGCCATCCATTTCCTATAACACACAATGTTCACACTGTTGAAACTTGGCAAGTTTCACAATTGGCATCCATGTGAACTACATTACTGCAATTACAGAAAAATTACTAGATGAGAAATCAGAAGACTTCTCTCTCCCTTGTGTCCTTCAATACATGTATTAAGAACAGATAATAGTGACCTTCCTTTTCAGGATTCCCCTTATAAGGTTTTAATACAAATCTCATTACACTGAAATCCTGGCAGGGTATTTATTAGAACACCTCCATAGCATGTGTAGAGGCCGTAATAGCTAAAACAAGCAATAGGAATTAGGTTATCATTTTATAATTGGGCTGACCATGAATCATTTTCTAGACTTAGGTAAATTTCTGGAGTTAGTCTCTTTGTTACTCAATAGAATACCATCTAGACTTTATTTTTAATTTTATTCATTGTAGAAAGGGGAGAGAAAGAGAAAGAGAAAGAAAAGACGGGAGGATCATGAAGTATTAACTCTCACATGTGCCTTCACCAAGAAAGTGCAGGGTTTTGAACTGGTGACCTCAGTGTTCCAGGTAGACACTTTATCCACTGTGCCATCACAGGTCAGGTCATCCTAGACTTATTAACACAATATATCTTGTAAACATTTATAGCTTCCAAAACAATTATCTGGTAGATACTTAACAAATACTTATTTATAACAATGATAATACAGACTTATTAATTTAGATTGAAATTAAATACCATCTACTATAAAACTTGGATTAAATGAGCTTTATTAAATTTCTGAATAAAGTGTAAAACTGAAACTGTCTTTTCCTCTCTTTCAGTTCTTCATTGAAAAATATAAATCGTTTTATAAATAGTTATATATAGATATATATTACATAATATATAGATATATATTTGAGCAACTATTCATTCTATATACTCTTCTAGGTCCTATTTCTGTTTCAATCAGGACAGTTATATGGTTATAATTGCATTATTCTTTGATGATGGTGTAATCATTGGTTTATTTTGTGAATCATAGTCCCATTTTTTTGTTGTCAACTTAAAAGTGGATGGAAATAGACACTGGGTAGCATCTGACAGGAAATGTTCATGTGTGAGGGTGTTTGAGGCAAGGGGAGATTGAAGATGACCATTCAGTGTCTTCACCGGGTGAGGTAGAATCTGTGGATAGTCAACCCACTGCAAGGACAGGAAAGGGGAACATACCTGGTCTCATCATCGGGGAAGTCTATGTCAGAGGCTCATGTCCTGCTCTCCCAGAAATGTGACAAGTGGGGTGGCTGTTGTAATAGAAGAGGACATTGTGACTGCAGGGAATGTGAGCATCAGTCAACCAAGATATGTGTTATCTCAGACATGTATGATGTTTCCTTTAAAAAATCTGGCATAGATAATAGTCTGAACACATGATGACCAAATCCTACAGCCAGAGATGATGTTTAACAAAACAAAATTGTATCCCTAGTGACATTTCTTTCTTTGTAACTTGTCCCTTTTTAATCCTAAAGTTGAACTATTAAGGAGAAAAATATTGAGGTTTCTTTCTATAGAACCAGGAGTATGATTACTCTTGGTTTAAAATTGCTAGTGAATGTGTCGCTGAAGAGAAAGGAAAACATCAAGCCTCCCTATCTGTGGTCCTGTTGAGCAAAAAGTGGTTTCCTTAGATAAAGGCCAGAAGAGGTTACTTCTAAAAGCACATTTCCTCCACTGTCCCTCAAAAAAAACCCCATCTAAGTCCTGTGTGACCTATACTGTTACTTTGAGTCATGGAACCTGAGGAGATAGACTAAAGCTCCCTAATCAGATTTCTTTTCTTGCTTGCTTCAATTGTTTCAAATTGTTCTACATCTGAGGAAAGACATTTTAATCAAATCTCAAAAGAATATGGGGGCAGAGAATGTATTCTCAAATATAAAAAATGTAGACTTCCTCTGGAGATTGTCAGGAGCCACATTAAAACTGCAGCTCTAAAGAGGAAGATGACTGCTATGACCGGTTAGCTAAGCTTTGATTTCAGTTAAGTGGAATTTCTACCATATTGGCCATATATTTTTTATACTTATGGACACATACAAATATATTATATATTTGTGTATATACATATATATATAGTATCATTTAGACGGTATGTACAGAATTATATATACACATACATGGATATATCTACAAACCAGATGAACACAAAATAATACAATTTCAAGCCCATCAATGCTAACAGAAGTTGTCTATTTTGCCTCTCATTTTAAAGGTGACCAATGAGAAAATCCAGAAAATTTGACTTCTGCAAATCACCCGGTCCTTGGATTTGCAATTACATGCTTTGTCTAATATCTACATTACTCTTTGTTGTTTTGAATTATGGCAACATGCTATTTCTTTCTCTAACTTTCATGGGACTTTTATAAAATGTATATATATATAATCATGTTGTTAGTTTTTTAAACCAAGTAAATATAACTAGTTGACTCCTCTTTATCTTTTCACAATTTCTTCTGCCGATGACTGTTTGGGATAATTTTCTGCTAGTTATGTTAAGAAATGAACTGTGGCTGTCTGAGAACATTTCTACCTTTCCTTTAAACAAGCTTAGTGGTAGGCATTCTCCTTCACATTTGTTTCCTGGTGAGGGCATGTAGCTGCCCAAGAAAGGTGGTCATCACCCAGATGTGACAATTCTTATCATTGAAGCCACTTCAGAATCCACCCAAGAAAAAAATGAACACAATTGCTTCTTCACTTCTCCTTCTTCTAACTGCTATTGTTTCATAATCACATCTCAACTTCAACCAACCCTCTTATATAATGCTTGGATCTCCTCACTTTCATTAATTTAAATTTATCCCTTAAATATCTCAAATTATCTCCCTATATAAGGAAGCAAATCTTAGTGTTATAAAACCATTCCTCCTTATAACTGTGAACAGATCAGTAATGTTTATTTTCAAAAATGTGTTTCAATGCTTCTTAAAATAATTAAGATTGTTGAACTCAGATATTTGTTTCTTTGGTGCCAGGTTTATGACTAATAATTATATACTGGAAGTTATTGGAACAGAAAGTTACCAACCCAAATTTTCCATAATATTCTTTGGATGGTACATAACTTAATTTGATTATTGTAAAAAAAAAAATTTGTTTTACCATCTTTACCTTTTCATCTGAGTTATTTTTGCTGTGTTCCCTTGCAAAGGGATCCAGCAGAAAAACTGAGAGCTTCATTTATTTTTGTTCAGCTGAAGTAAATCTCCTTAGTGGATATCAAATGTGTAAAGTCTTTTCTGTATTTCCACACTCCTAGATTGCTGGGCCACACATATTGGGACAGAAACAGCAGAGCATCAGCCCCTGCATCTCCTGAGATTAGAATATATGAGAAGCATCTTTTGAATGTCACATGTTGGGTGGGGAATAAAAGTATTAAATGATTTGGAAAATACATATAGAAACTTTTGTAACCAAAATAAAAATGTATTTACTCATGAATCAGAATCCAAAATCAACTCTGAAGGAAATAGATCATTGCAATTAGAAAGTAGTTGTTCAAATTGATAGAAATAGGAAAGTTAGAAGGAAAATTTAGGTGCAAGCATTTAAACAGAAAATCGTCATCCTGCAAAGGGTCTCTGTGCAATGCAAGAACTCGAAACTAGTGAAATACCTGAGTTATCACAATAACAAACCCAGCCTGGCTGTGTGTCCCATTCATTCTGATGACGACCTGACCAGTCGTCCTGCCACCATGATGCAAGTCATCTCTCCTGTCATTACTGCATAACGCCTTGGGTGTTCTGTGGGTCTGTCTTGCTTTTAGACTAACATTTATCAGCGCAGGAGACCTCGGCCAGAGGCTCAGCTGCTGCAGTGTGCAAACATAAGCACAGTGCGTCCAGCTGCCTGATAGGGGACTCTGCTAATTGGAGAAGTCTGCTCCGGTCCCCTGTCACCAGTTGGCAGACAGAACAGTCTGGGCCAAAGCTGATTTTCAGAGTGAGGCATTCATTTATCTCAGTGATAACAGGGTGTGTGTACAGAGAGGAAGCAAAGAAAGCAGGGGGCAGCTGCCATTGGGGTGGGGGCTGCAGGGAGGCCCCAGCTTCAAGGACATGCTGTGTGGAGGGGCTTGGCAGTTTATTCCTCTCTTCAAAGTTTAATTAGCCACTAATTGTAAACAACTCTCTTTATTATGGATGCATTTGGCCAGTACCGCGATTTTCTTAAGAAACATGTTCTCGTCTCAACCAAGTTCCAAATGCTAACGTATCAATGTCAGAAACGGCAGTCAAGCACAACCTGTCCCCAAATCCCAGCCCCTCGAAACACGATGGCTCATTAATAACTGAAAAAGGATGATGACACTGATACTATTTATAGGGCCCTGCCAGGCAGGTCTGCCAGTGTTAAAGAAATTAACATGGAGAAATTGTCAACTGGAAAACATTAGTGTTTATCAACAGATCAATCAAACTTCAACAACTGTAAACTGTGCTTTTAGCTAAGTGAAACGTATAGACAGTGACAGCCATGTCCCCACTTTGCTGGGGAGCCCTACATCCCCATGTCAGCTCTGTCCCTTTGACCCTGCAGCCATGATCCCACAGCCTGCCACTGCCCCACACCCAGGGGCAAACTGGGATGAGTGGGTCATTGTCACAGTTATGTATTAATTAGCTTCCACTGCCAGTTTGTAAAGTCTCCAAGCAGGCTAAATTAAATATCAAGGTTAGTGGCTCCAGGAGCCAAATTCTAGATTTATGCATATTTTCTGAAAGACTCGATGATTTAAGGAGTTTTTCTTGGTTCTCTCATCCTTTTAAAGCAGAGCTTGACTCTCATTGTAGTATATTTAGAGATGGTTCTATTTTCATTTCTGGGCTACATCAGCGATGATGACATGGCTTCAGAACCTGAACAAAGCAGAAGGGCTCTGATAGGCTGCTGGTGATGTCATCCCTGTGCCTCTAATGCCCAGGAAAAGCACCAGGGACTGACTGTTTTCCTGACTTTTCTTTTCTTTCTTTCCTTTTCTTCTTCCTTTTTTCTTTCCCCTTTATTTTCCCAAATATAAAATCCCACTTCCCCCTTAACAGCGCATTTGGAGTTTCATATCCTAGCAACGTTATCACTAAAGGTAGCCAGTGACCGCTCCTCACAGACCGACGCTGCGTTGGCTTGATGCACACTTGCAGCTCTCACAGAGAGGATTTTGTGCTGCATCACACTGAATATTGATGCTCTGTAATTTCTTGTCATTATAGAAACCCTTTCACGTGCTCCCTCTCTGTAACCCAGATGACCAACACCTGTCAAATGCAACTGCTCACACAAATCCTAACCAGAGGAGCCCAACAGTGGTCAAGAGGGCTTGAAAACAAAAACACAAACAAATAAAGAGAGAAACTATGTCCAGAGCACCTAACTTCAAAACTACGAGAGCCTCAACTCGTCCCACAGAATTCTTATGTTGTGTAAAGCCTCATTCATTGCCACTTTTTGTTCTTTTGAAGCCGATAGTCCGGAAACTGCAGGATAGTGACCGGAGTCCAGAGGGGAAGACTTGAGGACAGCTGGGGTGGGATGAAAGAAGCCCTCTTGGTCCCCTATTTAGAGGGGTTTCTTTCTTTGTCGTGTTTTGTTTTCAAGAGGGGTTTATGTTTTTGTTTAATATATAACAAATTCTGTTTTCTTTTAAAACGAAACAACAAAAGACCAATCCTGCAGCTATAGTTTTGACATCCTAGGGAACACCCTTTCTGAGTCCCACAGTCTCATCCATTCAGTGAGACAGTAAGACAGCTCACCGAGGAGTATGTGAGCGTCCATGCACTACGGTACCTGGACACACAGTACATACGAGGAGCAAAGCTAAAAGCTGTTCCTGCCAAGTAGGGTCCAGGCTTTGTAACACAAGTAAATAAAGGTGACCAGAAAAGGTAAAAAAAAAAAAAAAAAAAGGACACAAACTGGGGAAAAGGAGAGCTGACAACTGCTAACCAATCTTCAAGGCAGGCCAGGGACTCTAGCACTTTCTCACCTACAGAGTCCTCCCTGTATCCCCACCACTGGTTGGCACCCAGAAGCAAAACCCACAGTGCTAGAATTTGAGGGGTTGTGGAGGGGGTACCAAAATTAAATTTAACAACCTGATGCAAAAGACTTTGAAGCCAAATCCTCTTTCTATTGGATTTCTGTGCAGGAAATTTAGCAGGCCCAGGAGATGCATAAAGAAAAAAAAAAAAAAAAGGAAACTTGAAGTTGTAAATGGATGTTTGCAAAACACCGAACTGAATTTTGTGAAAATTACAAAATAAACATCAGTCATGGACTTTTGGCATCAAGACCTACAATCCAATTTTAAGATCAAAATGTAAATTTGTGAAAAGTACATGAAAATAATAGCTCAGAATGTAAATATGAGTTCAAGAAAACAGCAGAAGATGTGTTGAAAGGCAGTGTGTGACTCAATGTGAATTGAACTGTGCATATAATTATTTTGTAGAAATTCAAAAGAGAAAGATTTTACCTCTAAGTAAAACAGCCAGGAAAAATGTTTGATTAGAGGTGAAGTGCCCCCCCTCTGGGCCACAGAGGACAAGGTTGATTTGGATACACAATAGGAAGAGGAAGCAAATGTCCAAGACGGGAGAGACAGTGTGAGAGAAAGCAGAGGGGAGGTGCAGTGTCTTCAGGACGTGGAGGGAGAACGTGATTTGTATAAAGGCGTGGTAGGAAATGAGACTGGAAAACTCTGAGGGTTCCAATTAGAGAGCCGGCCCTAGAACGTCGATCTATGGATTGTGCATTTAACATGGAAGAAGACAGGCACATGTGCTCTTAAACTCACTTGTATCTATGGATCTGAAATGTTCTGAATGAGCAGCACACATACTGGTCCTCGCTTTCTGCCTCCTCCCATATCTTTGACACTCTCCATTGTTATTCACCTCCGTCCAAAGAGGGAGATCTGCCCCAGATTTCAGTAAAGACTTACCAATTAGTCATACTTTGACACTTTGATTTTCAATGTATTCTGTTTTCACAGATCGAAGACATTGTCTTGTACCTGTTTATTTCAGTATCTCTCCCATATTGTTTTGATGTTATTTTATAATGTGAAAAAACTCGATGTATTAGCTATTTAATGTGTGTATAATGCTGAAATTAAGAATAAGGTTTTTTAATTGACTTAATTAGAAACTTCAGCATCATGATATTTCTTTTTTTTTTCTCTCTCTCTCTTTTTTTTTTTTAATTTCTGAAGCTGGAAACGGGGAGAGACAGTCAGACAGACTCCCGCATGCGCCCGACCGGGATCCACCCGGTACGCCCACCATGGGGCAACGCTCTGCCCACCAGGGGGTGATGCTCTGCCCCTCCAGGGCGTCGCTTTTCCACGACCAGAGCCATTCTAGCGCCTGGGGCAGAGGCCAAGGAGCCATGCCCAGCGCCCAGGCCATCTTTGCTCCAATGGAGCCTTGGCTGCGGGAGGGGAAGAGAGAGACCGAGAGGAAGGAAGGGGTGGGGGGTGGAGAAGCAAATGGGTGCTTCTCCTATGTGCCCTGGCCGGGAATTGAACCGGGGTCCCCCGCACGCCAGGCCGACGCTCTACCGCTGAGCAAACCGGCCAGGGCCAGCATCATGATATTTCTTGATTTACACTCTCATATCTTTTTCTAGTTAACGTTTACTATGCTATTCCTAATATTAGCTCATGTTTCCTATTAGAGGAACACAGAAGAGCCACATACTATAGGTTGCAAAAAATCTCCAGTGCAACCCAGACAATGATGGAAACATTAGTGTCCAGAGTGATACAATGCAAATCACAAAGTAGAACATCTCCCTGTCTCATTCTCCTTTTGAAATTTTCGGATTCATTCTAAAATCTTCATTGTTTGGATCAATTCTATTTTTTGTTGTTTGTGCTTTTTTTATTTTATTTTTATTTGATTATTTTATTTTAGACTTATCCAGCCCTGGTCATTTCTCGCTATCAGTGGGGCATTTAAAAACGTTTGACTATATCAGTGAGCAAGACCATGCCACCAGGGGGCAGCACAGAGAACCGCAGGCACAGTCTTCGTCGGGAGGGAGCAGTTGTCAACCCCCCAAATATATTCATTTTTAAAATGATCGGCCCTGTCACATTAGACAAGTGGTTTTGAATCAATATCTTCACTGCAGAATTAACTAAATAATATTTGTATTGACACATTAAATGTTTTCAGGCAGAAATGATCAATGCATTAGAGAAAAACTTCCATGAGCTTGTGGACAGATAATATCTTCAAGTGACTTTTGCTTTCCCCATCTCACAAGCAGATAGCCTCAGCCCTGACAATAGTTTGTGTGTTCAAGCACCTACCGACCACAAAGGCCACTTTGTGCTTTACATAAAGCTATGTGTACAGCCGGAAGAGAAGGCTTTCTAGTTTATTAGGAAAATTTACCCTTTCTAAGCCAACTTTCAAATGCAAGCATTTCACTGGTTATAAAAGGCTTACGCATTCCCTCCTTCTTTTAAAAATATCTTCCTTCAATACATATCTGAGGGACCAATAGGTAGCAGGCGCTTGCTAGATACGGAGTGAATACTTAGGTGAGTAAAACCAACCTGTCTCTGTTCTCCTGAACTGTGTGGTGTGAGAGCAGAGTGCCAGGATATGGGGAAGACCAGGGAGGGAAATAGGGATGTCTGATAATCGGAGGTGGTGAGAAGTTCACATTAAACTTACATATGAATGCTGAAAAGGTGCCATTTCTGTGAAGAGCAAAGTGAAATAGTATCTGCAGAAATCCTGAGTTAGAAAAGAATTTAGCAAGTGTGTCCAAAGGAAGTCCAAGGAGCTATAGCAGAGTGAATGTGGAGCAGAGAGGCATGGGATGGAATTAGAAAGGCAGGCCTTTCCAAAGGAAAGGATCTATTGGCCAAGATATGTAAGTAAACCATAATTCAAATTGAAAGGGAAAATGTATAACAATTTTAAGCATGGATACAAAATGCTCAGTCAACTATTTAAAAAGATGACTCTGGTTGTTATGCAATGAATGGATTGGAGAAGCTAAGAATGTAAACAGGAAAAAGAGTTAGGAAACTTGCAATAGTCTGGGTGAGAGGTGATGGTGGTAAAATTTATTAATTATATTAATTTGAAATACAGATATGTAGACCCAAGAGGACATGAAGATTAATAGAGTTGGGTGATGAGAGAGAGAAAGCAAATTAAGCAGACAGCTGAATGGTGGTAGTCTTTCTGGATAAAATTTGGGAGAAAACAGTATGGGGAAAAAAATTGAGAATATTATTAGGATCTTCTTAACATTGTGATGTCTATAAGCCATCTGATTTGTGAAGAGTGGAAAGTTGTGGGGAAATGTGGCACAAGAAAAGGGTGTGAGCTAAGGGTAGTAAACTGGAGGAAATTTGCCAAGTGCTATTTGTTCAGATTTTTCTGGGCATCCCTCCATTTTCTGACATAATGATCTTCCTTCTTACTAGATAAACCATATTTTCACTCCATAAGATGCACTTTTTTCCTCCCAAAAGTGGAGGGGGAAATGCCCGTGCATTTTATGGAGCAAAAAATACGGTATTTTATTAAATATTTTAACACACCATTTGATTCAGAATATTTTTTTTCTTATTTTCCTCCTTAAAATCCTAGGTGTGTCTTATGGAGCAAAAAATACGGTAGGGAGGACATTTATTACAAGAAGGTATCATGACATGCTTCAGGGAAGACAGGAGAGGTCAGAGGTCCTTCTTGCACCTGCCCTTTCTCAAATTCCTTCTACTTATAATATTCAATATACCAAGGTGCCATATCTTGGGGTAGCACATCCGGAACCTTATCAACACCATTTAACAATAGGGCGATGAATGAGATGGCGTAGGGAGAATTGCAGAACAGAGGCACCAAGGATGAATACCAATGGTATTTTAATTTCTAGATGCTGAATAAAGAAGCAGGAACAAAAGGAGGCTGAGCAAAAAATAGCCAGAAAAATAGAAAGAAACTAGGAGTATGTAGTATCATAAAAGTAAAAAAGACAGGATTTTTTTTTTAAAAAGAAAAGTCATTTTGGGAGAATGTTCTATCAGTAACATAAAGTTAAAAAGATACAGGGGGTGCCCTGGCTGGTTGGCTCAGCAGTAGAACATCAGCCCGGCATGCGGAAGTCCCAGGTTTGATTTCCGGCCAGGGCACACAGGAGAAGCTTCTCCACCCGTCCCCTTCTCCTTTCTCTCTATCTCTCTCTTCCCCTCCCACAGCCAAGGCTCCATTGAAGCAAAGTTGGCCTGGGCGCTGAGGATGGCTCCATGGCCTCCTCCTCAGGCACTAGAATGATACAGGCTGCAATGGAACAATGCCCCAGATGGGCAGAGCATTATCCCCTGGTGGACATGCCGGGTGGATCCCGATCGGGTGGGGTGCATGCGGGATTTTGTCCGACTGCCTCCTATTTCTAACTTCAGAAAAATACAAAAAAAAAAAAAAAAGTTACAGAGAGCATAGGCTGCCCCTGATGTGAGGGTGGGAGCATAAGACAGTCTGCAGTGTCTTGAGGCCTATAAGTGATATTATGCAGTGGCATCATCTTAGCTTCAAAGTCAAACTGAAAAATGCTCCCAAATATACAGAGTTACTTTTCCTGTGGTTATAAAGTGTCCCAAACAATTGGTCTGTTGGTTAATTTTGTGACAAAAGTTCAAGCTGGTTGTTTAATTGAACTTCTCTGCCATTTCTACTTGATAATTTCTTTGTGTGTCTTAATATACACTCCAACACAGACTGGGGCAGATGTATTCAACAAACAAGCAAACAGAAAGAATTCAAGGAAGAGGAACAAAACATTCATTCCTGAAAAAGAAAGAAAGATTGAAATGTATTTATTTCATATTTTCATTATTCAGCTTTTTAAACATTATTGCTTAAATTCAGCAAATAATTGCGAAAGCCTGCAGAAGAGTAACCCTGTGGAGTCTCAGTGTGAAGCTGACCATCCTAACATGTGCAAAACACCCAAATAATGAGAGATTTACCTTTGTCTTTTGAACCTCTCACTCTGTCAGTGAATCCTCATCTTCAAAATAGGCAGGATTCTGAAAGTTAAAATATATACAGGCTGTGTACTTATAGAATATTTGAAACATAAAAGCAATTAAATGCCCCAACACACACACACAACTATGCATACAACACTTCACCCCCTAAGAAAGCCATTCGACTTCTAATAAAAACTTTTTGCCAATATGCAAGGTATGAAAGCAGTGCACATTGTCTGCATAAAAGCCTTCTTTTGACGAGAAAATGACTATTAATGAGAACATGTTCATTTCTGGCATCAGGCTTGAAGAGACACAGGTCATAAATCTTTTTGATCTTCTTGCTAAAGCTAGAATCAAGCAAAGAAGCAAGTTCATTCATTTTTTTTTTTAAAAAAATGCTTTTGATTGAAATGATTTCATTTAGTTACAAGTAATTTATCATGTTTTTCTTTCCCTTCCCAGGTTTGGTTTGTTTTCCATCTCAACCACGTCATCAAAGTTAAATCTCAGCTACAGTTCTGGCTGGGGGTTACGTTAGGGTTTCTTCTTTGAAGGGGGTCAGGCAAATCTTCCAAGAGAAATATGTGTGCAGGGGGGTATAGTTTGGGGGATGAGATAAACAACAATAAGAATTCATAAATTTTGAACAACAAAAAAAATGTCTCTCGTGGTTCAGCCCGGAAGCCTCCATGACTGCCTTAGATGTGCCAACACTGCCCTCTCTTGGTCGTTCACCGTCTACATGGAAACCTTGGTTTCTGAGCACAGACTTACAAATCCAGCCCTTTTCCTATTGCTTCCTGCAAGTCACCATAAATCAGAATGCAGACTTCTTATAAGGTTCTTTTCCAATTCACTTTGTTTTTAAAAATGTGTTTTCTTCCGTATTTCTGTTTCTTGCCTCCCTGGGTACCTGTTCTTGTCTTAATACAAAGCACCTCGAAGGAGCAAGCCTCTCGCTAGCAAAGTCCCTTTGGAGATGTAGTGCAAGCAGTCCTGGCAGGAGAATCGGCATGTCTCCTTCCTGTAAGGGGCCTAATTCTATGTCCAATACCCTCTGAGAATGCATTTACAGATTGCGCTCCTGGATGCAAGGTGAAATCAGGAGTCCTTTATTGGTCATCTCAAACAAACTTTCTTTCAGGCCACCTGAACTTCCCCAATGAGAAGGATGGGTGCCAAAGGTTCATTGTGCAAAGTCAGAGCAGTACCACATGCCTTTTACAACACAGAGATGGCAAAAAATTACCATACACTCCCATCTATGACCTCTCATTAGTCTCCAACAAGCAAAACTGAAAGGAAAAGATTTCTCTCAATTTCTGAAAAATTCCCCATAAATGGGAGATATCAAAGCTGAAGCAATTAACACAGTTATCCCTCCTACTCCCTTGCTTGGCATTTTGATTTGGGTCACATGGGTTGGAATCACCGGACAGAAAAAAAAAGTATTAAAAACAAAATGTTCATCTGAGTGATAGAGTATTAATTTTTTACATGCAAGATTTGGCATTCTCATTCTCACTCGTGGGTTGCATAGTACTGTTTTAGTGCTCCAGAGTATATTAATCCACGATGGGCTAGAGCTAGACTAAGAAAAGTAAAGCCTACAACAAACAGCTACTGCCTTGTAGGTCAAATATGTGGTTTGGAATTTGGGTGGGAAAGGGATTATGGAAAAATTCCCTACCTGCCCCACCCATAAGATATTTGGGTGAACAAGGATGTTAAACAGGTTCCATCTCTCTTGCCTCTTTTGATTAATTATTGGCAGCTGTCTAAACCACCTAGGAAAGAAGTAATCTGATACCCTGACTGAGCTTGGTAAGAGAAAAGAACTCTGGGATGCACTGATTGTGTATGCCATAGGAGTGAGAATAAGGGACGTCAGCATCCTTGATGGTGAACAGCCATAGTCAGTTTAGACTTGGCATTTTTCCTTAGGATGTCTGCACACGACCTGGAAGGCTAGGCTTCATATATCACCTTTAGAGTGGATTGGCTTATTTGGCTAGCAGAGTATAAAGGAGAGCTTTGATGAAGTAAAACATAGGACTGGCTTCTTCAAGGGAGAGAGAGGTGGGGCAAAATTTAACTCATTTACCTGAAGAAAGAGCAATAGATCTTTAGGCTCCTCAACAGCCAAGAAACAGCAAGAAGGTACAAAAACATCACTAGATGTTAAATGGTTGGAGGAAAGATTGGAGGAGGGTGAGGAGGGAGGGAGAGGCGGGTGTCTACTGATTTAGAATGTAACATAGAGAAGTATGTTTTCAATATTTCAGTTTCCATTTACTATCAACTTGCTCTCTTTTTCACTTGCTGTTATTCTTATATTTCATTGTCCAGTGATTTTCTGCTTCCTCTCTTTTTTGTTTATCTAAATCTGTTCTTGGGGAAATCTCTCATATTGGCCATTCCAGCTGAGATATTTTGCTACTATCATTGTCAAAATATACCTGTTTCACCTCTAGGCATTTGTAAATGGCCAGGGGAGAGAAAAACAAATTTGTCAAACGCATACTATATTTTCTTGCCTGACTCCATAGTATAGGCTTTTAGAACCAGAAGTGGTCAACAATGTCGCTGAATAGACATTATCAGCTTCTGTTTGCTTGTTGTAATGGAACAATTATTGAACTTGAAGTCCAAAGGTGTATATTCAAATCCTGTGATTCTGTTGCCTGCCATCCGGGTGACCTTGGCCAAGTCACTTAACCTTTCTGAGTCTAGTTTCCTATTCTATAAAATGAGGTTAATAAATCCTGCCTTGCCAACTTCACAATGTTGCTGTGAAGATCAAATGAGGTACTATATGTGAAAGTTCTTTGAAATACTACAAAACACTACATAGATGCAAGCTATTGTTACAAAGCTGAATCCCCTCGGGTTCTTGTGGTATTTGAGCCATACATGCACATGCTGAGACTAGTCTGTCATTATTTCTAAATATGGCTGCTCTATTGGCTTCCGAAGTTTCCACATGAAATATAGTCTGTGTATTTGCTTAAAGCCTCTGCTTATATCCTCAAATAATGGGCCATTACGTGATACATTCAAAACCAGCAAAACCAGTATCCCTGACTTTGCACCTGTGACCTGCAGAAGTACTATTGTATCTCAGAGATAAACGTACCCGAATTGCAAGGTGCTTAAGAGATATATTTAGTGTCTAGGTATTTCATTTGTCACTGAGCAATTTTACAGGTCTGATATAAGCTGGAGATTTTATGATCTATAATCAAAGGCTTTTGCAGACACATCTCCTTAATTTGGATTGGTGACTACTAAAAAAAAAAAAAAAACGGGACTTTCATCTTTGGATCTATTTCACTTACTTGGATGAAACAGCAAGGCATGCTTTCAAGTGCTAGTCACTTAAAATTTCTGACTGTCCTTAGTAACATAGGAACTCTTGACACAAACTTGTACTATGGACTTAAGGAAAAGAATATTCTATTTCCTGACCCTTTTGATCACCCTGGAATCTTCCTTGCAACTGGCTGTTTTCACTCTGTTAGACTCTAATAGAGTGTTAGACTCTAATATTTCTCTTTAGCCCTTACCCGTTTTACCAAGGGGTATTTCTCTTGCTGAATTCTGTATAGAAGCTCTATGACTGAAAGTCATGGTATTACAGAAGTAGAATCTCGGGATATAAAAGCCAGTCAAGTGCTTTCAAAGCTTTTCTGTAAAGGGTCCCATTTTACTTATGGAAAGCAGAGTCTCAAATAAATTCCCCCTTCCTTCCACAGCTGGCAAAACAAGCGCTAGAATCAATGCCTAGTTAAAGTATCCTTTCTACAGTATGAAACAACCTTTCTTTAATATGAGTAACATATACATCTCTTAAAATTTTTATAAATTCCTACAGGTAATTTAAGCCATGGAATCTTACAATATTGCATATATCACCTTTTCCTGTCCTATTGGAAATGTCAAGAAATAATGAAGATGCCTTTCTCCCTCCTGCAAAGCTGTTTGAAGAGGTTACATCCACATAAGGCCGCTACCATATATTTAGCACCCATTGTATGAATAGATTGAACGCATATACAAACAGAAAAACTAACAGACCTCAATCACAAGAGTCATTCTTCCTTCTCTCTCACAGTGTATTCCTTTAGTTGAGCTAAAATATAAGACCTTGTGATGTAATTAGTTTTGGTTCATCTACCGGCTTTCTAGGACTCTGTTACATGTTCTAAACCTTGCAAGGGGCTAGAAATTTTCTTTAGGTTTGGCCTTGTCAAAAGGATCACCCCTTCCTCTCCATCATCTCATCTCTAGTGGCTCTGGACTCACTTTCTTGGTTACAAATCTGTACTCTTATGGCTTCCCAATTCAAGGGAATTCAACTGTCAGTCAGTCATGTCCCCTATCCATACCCTCATACAAAGTGGAAGGGCACTACCCTAGCATGCAAATATGAGGAGATGAGGATTATCGGGGCCACCTCAGAGTCTGGCTAGGACAACTGACAAAGTTTATATACTGAGATTGGTAGATTCAAAAAATATTTAAGGAGCTTGTTTTCCAGACATCTGAAATACATTTTCTGGTTTGAAGACAAGCAGAGATGCTTTGTATTAGAGTCTGTACCACACTATGTTCTCCAGTCCAGCTACAATACTTTCTTTGGATTCATGTTGCCCCAGGATTGTGTCTAAAAACACCTTGGATGGGGAAATATGGCAGAAAAAGGAAGAAAAAATGGCAGGCACATCAAGATCAGCCCTATACAGGGGGGAGCCCTACAGAGCTATCACTGAAAAACAACTGGTACATAGTGTCACAGCAGATAAACACCTCCAGGCCTTCATATTCTTGGGCCAAGTGTCATCCACCAACACCTATGCCTATGCTGTGCTATCATTGGTGCTTATATGTGCTATCCTTGCCTGAGCAGTGATGAGCCTGGACCACACCCATGTCAAGAATCTCAGATGCCATTTTCTTTTTTTTATTTTTTATTGCAGCATTGTTTATTTTTATTTTTTTATAAATTTTTATTAATGTTAATGGGGTGACATCAATAAATCAGGGTACATATATTCAAAGAAAACATGTCCAGATTATCTTGTCATTCAATTATTTTGCATACCCATCACCCAAAGATGCCATTTTCCAACAGAGCTTTTCCATTCCCTCTGCATCTTACATGTCATCTCATTCCTTGGATCTTAATAATTCTTCTCTTAATATATATTAGACAAATCCAGGGTAAGACTGGCTGGCTTCATAATGACTCAGAAGCCAAGCTCTGTTTTCAGGCTTCCTGTATTTTATGTTATTAGCAACAGCATCTGAATTACTTGGACACAAAAGAAGTTTTCCCCTTGGCTTGGGTTCAAAATTGAGTCATGAGCCAGATTGTGACCAAGCTATGTTGTGTAGATGCCAACGACAAGAGATGGGATGGATCTCCTCTAAAAGGGATCAAGAAAATAAAATTAAAATGAGATTTGGCACAGTATACCCCATGCCTGAACAATTGATAAGCATTTTTATGGAAAACTGAACACAATGAAAGATGAGCTATAAAGACCAAAGAGAAACTCTTCAGGTGACCAGATTCTTTTAGAGTAGTTGGGAAGGTGAGTTGCTTAGAAGATTTTCATCCTGAGTATTCTTAGGTCCAAGATGATTGGATAAAAAAAATAGCAGAACAAAGAGAGAACTTATATAGATATATGTCAGAAAACATACTTCAACTGGCTTAATGTAAGTGGAAGTCTTGCCATGGATCAACCTGCAGGACTGGACTGATTTGGACCTGGCTCTGTTCTACCTTACCATTTGCTTTTATAGCACCAGACTCATCCTGGGACTAAATCTCTCAACGAGGCCAAATTTGTTGCTGCAGTTCCAGGGCTCACATCTATACACCAACCACCAACTCCAAAGAAATACAGAGAACATTTTCCCCCCGAGTATCCATTGTAAGAGTCCTGAAATTGACTCTGGTTAGATTGCTTAAAACAAATACTTAATGCGTGTGGCCAGGAGAATGGAATGTGCTGATTGGTTTGTGTCAACCAGGTTCCCCAACTGGAGAATGGCTGGGGCAGAGTTCTCTAAAACCCAGATTACAAGAAAAAAGGGAGACACCCCAATTAAAGTTTGGTTTATTTTCAGCAGAGATGATTTGGATTACTGGGAGAAGTAATAGATTCTGAGTAGGCAGCCAATAATATATATTTAATCTTACCTCTGTAGTTACTAATACATATAATAACCAAATAAAAATTAATAACAAAATGACTTATGTTGAAGGAAAGTTTGATACCTATATCAAGATTTAACATGTATTTTGCCACAATTCTACTTCTAGCTGTCTACCCTGCAGAAATACAAGTGCTCAGACATTTAAGTTCAAGACTACATCTTCCCGCTTTATGGAAGAGAATCCTGAAGGTTAGAGAAGTCATTTCCCAAAGCCACACAGGAGACAAGGTAAGAAAGTAAGGTCTGACCCCAAGTGTGTCATAAATAATCACCCTCTTCCTCCAATTGTTTTTTGTTTTTTGGAGGTTTTTTTTGTTTGTTTGTTTTTTTTTGTATTTTTCCGAAGCTGGAAACAGGGTGGCAGTCAGACAGACTCCTGCATGCGCCCCACCGGGATCCACCCGGCATGCCCACCAGGGGGCGATGCTCTGCCCATCTTGGGGCATCGCCCTGCCGCAATCAGAGCCATTCTAGCGCCTGAGGCAGAGGCCACAGAGCCATCCTCAGCGCCCAGGCAAACTTTGCTCCAGTGGAGCCTTGGCTGTGGGAGGGGAAGAGAGAGACAGAGAGGAAGGAGAGGGGGAGGGGTGGAGAAGCAGATGGGCGCTTCTCCTGTATGCCCTGGCTGGGAATCGAACCCGGGACTCCTGCACACCAGGCCGATGCTCTACCACTAAGCCAACCGGCCAGGGCTCCAATTGTTATTTTTAACTATATCATATGGTTTCCTGACCTTGACTTTACTGGCTCTCTTTTCCTATTTTGATTAAAGTGATGGCATTACATACTGTAATACTATTTTCTCTATAATAAAAAAGTGCTATTTTTTTGAAAAACTATACATTTCAGCAGTTACTGGTCTGATGAAATTACCAATATGTTTATGTTAGCTGAAGTCAGTAATTAATGCATCTAGGAAACAATAATAAAGGAACCTGAAAATAAGAATTTGCCTGAGATTCATTTATCAATCTATTCATCTATTTACAAATACTTATTGAGTGTCTATTATTTGCCAAGCAATATTCATTCCCACCACCAACCCCATGTGCCAGCACTAGAGTATAGAACTAATGAACTAAAAACCATAAGCACCAAAGACATGACATCAGGGTACTGGAGTCCTTTCTTTCTGCCTCCATACACTATAAAACCTGGACTGCATGCTTAACCCTGCCAGGAAGGGATGAGTGTCAAGCAATATTCCTAGAGGAAGGGAGGCCTTACTACAAGTGTGTTCTGTAGGACCAAAGGACCTGGCACCCCAAATCTAAATGCATTCTAAACAACATTGCCTGTTGATTCCTATGCAAATTAATGTCAGATAAGCACCCAAATCATTTTATTTAGGTTATATAGAAAAAATTCATTTATATACTTAGTAATATATTATAATATAACTATATTATAATTGGACTCATTCTCAACAATGTATTATCCATTTGGGGGACAACTGAACTGTTGGTTCTCTTATCATGAACATCTAAGATTCCTTGTTCATTCTAAACTGATCTTTCAAAATATTTAATTACTTCTTGCTTCTAAAATATATAAACATTTGGGGAGGTAGGAATGACCCTAGGCAATACATATAACATCTTAGAAACCATGACTAACTTTATCGGAAAGGATTGTTGGAAACCATTGCAGAGCTATTGATAGTGCCAGCTATTATGATGCTCAGGAATGTTATCTCTCATTTCTTATTTAAAGAACACTTTCTTCTGGCTTATATATGATAAGTTAAGCAGCCTCTTCTAGCCCTTCATAATGAGGCTTTAGATAGTTACATATTCTGGAATACAGCTGGTTAAATAAAATATTTATTTTTTTCTTTCAAAATACAGACTGGAAATATACCCAATGCCCACTGGGAAGTATCAAAGAAGATAAATTGGGAAAAGCAGATTTTGCCTTCTTCTTCTCTCTGGTGTCTACACTTTACAAATCCAAGCTCTCTTTTCCTTTTTCTTTCCCTTTGGGAGCACTTTAAGAAGATAAATACAGATTTATCATTTTCAGCCCAAATGAATGCTTTCAAAATAAGTTGTGGTTCTGTCTGCAAGCAGTAGGAACCCCCGTGTTCATTAGTAAAATTCTGCCAAACCCTTAGTCCTCATGGGCACCTTTGCACTCTAATTGCCAAAAAGGAAGGGAGAAAGGCCTCCCACTAAGTATGGCACCCATGGGATAGAAAAGCAAAGAATATGCACATGAACAGTGACATTTTTCAAAGAAGAAACATAATTTTCTGGAGCAATGATAGGTGAATGGATTTTTCTACAAATATTCTCTCTAAGCATTAATGACATCACTGCCCTGGCTAGAAGCTTTCACACATGGGACCTCAAAACAGTCCTAAGTGCTGATGCCCAGACACGAATCCTAAGATCAGCCCTAGGCAATTAAGCAGGGTGACCTTGCAGGTTGTGTCCTGCCCAGCTCCACTGCACAGCTCCAGGAAACACCATTCACATAGACTCTGATGTGAATGACACCTCCAGCTTGTGCAGCATGGCCACCTGGCACCTAAGGTCCCTTCTCAGCAAGTCCCACCGTTCATCAAAAAATCATTAGCACCTCAGTCCGACATTCCACCTCCTACCACCCTCCTGTCCTCACCAAAAGTAGCTCTAAACTGGGTGAAAAGATACAAAATGTCACAGTATAACTCTTTCATCCACTTCTTATTTTCGTCAAAGATACGTAAAATGTACTTCCAATTTTTGACTAAGTTGTCTCTCCTCTAGAATATCCACCCTCCTCGAAAAAAAAAAAAAAAGGAAGACATTAACATTTGAAAATATTTTAAAATTTTGGTTTTGAACTACAGTATAAATAGTGGAATAACCAGTGAATAAAAAGGATTCGCCTGGTAAACAATGGATGTTTTCTGGGCTTTCTACAACTCTCCACCGGTGGTGTGTATCTGCAAACAAGATTGTCTTGTCAGTTATAAATTCATGGGGAATTTCCTGTAGTGGTTGGGGGACTCTGCCAGAATGATAACAACACTGTTTATCAAAATTTCTCCCCAACTTACCCTAACTGAGAGACACACTATTAATATATTCCTTTCACTTTTATAGAAGTTATATTGATTTAAATATCTCATTGATGTGAATGTAGTCACTCCACGTTAAATAAACAATGAGAATAGGTACTTAGTTTTATTTGATGGACGAATAAGTGAATGAACAAATGAGTAATTGAGGCTGTGAAACCCTGTGCTAAGAGTTTGGAGGAGCAGCATTTACTGAAGGAAATTTTAAGACTTAATCTCAGTTACTGAGGCTTCTAACATTTAGTTGAGGTTTCAAAACTAGGTACAGTTAAATTAAGACCCAAGCTTATATCAAGGACCAAACAGATAGTAGACTGTAGACATAATGATGCCATAAGAATTCAAGGTGGAGATGTTCAAGTTCTAGGGACTGACTGGTCAAGAAGCTTCCCCTAGGTAGTAAAGTTTAAGTTAACTTTTGATAAATGTGTATAATTTGCTGTAAACCAAATTAATTTATACATACCCATTTATAAAAATGAGAGATCATAATGACTGAGGAATGTTCATTAATACAAAGGCTAAGAGACTCGGGATTTTTATATATAACCATAATATTTACCAACATAAGCACAGTATTTGCTTTCCAAACTAAGAGAAAAGATGACTCCAAAAGCAGATTATATTTTTACCATCGACCTTTGCTTTGAATTTGGAGACATGATAGAAAATTTGGTGGAAATTGGTGTTGAATACAACAACCTCTCCAGGCAACATTAAATATGCATTAAATGTGTGATCTAATTAGCAGAAGAGAAACCTCAGAAATGGTGTCAGCACTCAAGGAAGAGGGTAGTGCTATTGTTCATTGTTCTTAAAAATGGTAGAGTAATAGGCACATATGTGGTGGTCAGTTTAACATTCTTAAATGTAGCATTGGTATAAAACAAATGCATCTTCTTCCAAACCATCCATCTCTCTTCAACCCGTTTTAAACCTGTGCTTGATCCAGGTCTTCAAATAGTGATCTGATTGGATAAAGAAACAAATAAAGTACCTGATTTGAGCATATTTATTTCTTTAAAACAGTGGCTTTGAAGGCTCTATGGGTTGCCCAGGCAATACAAAAGTGTCTAAGTAGTCCAAATTCCAGTAAAATAAAACTGCACAATGTGTGTGCGTATGTGTCTGTTTCAAAACCCTGTCTCTTTAACAACAGTGCTTTTGTAATGATTTAATGATGGGTTCTGATGGTCAGGGATGCCTTTCTCCCTTAACAGTATGAATAAAGCAACAGGGCATCTGTGATATGCAGACTTATAAATCTCAAGACAACAAGGGCTGTTTGGGTTTCCCTATTGCTTAGAAAGCACCATTTATATTTTCCCTATGTTTTATTTATTTGTCTGAGTGTCTCATTGCACTTTTCTCTATTCCCCTTACTTTTGAGGGCATTGACCCATCTCTTTTTTGAACGCATAAAGAATGAGAATAGAGATTAAAAAATAATAATAACTCAACATTAGGCCCCTCACTTCCTCTCAGTTTTCGGTGAAGATTTAATAACATTTGAAACCTCATTCTGTCCTTCATATCAGGAGGGTGTCAGTAACTTACCCTTTTATTTCCCCATCCAATACAAATTCCTTCCTCGATAAGAAAGAATTAGCCAAGAATCAGGCAGAAACAATTGTATCCCACTTCAGAAATGGTCCCTGAAGAGCGCTCTAGGAGAAGCCTGCCGCAGACTGCTCCAGTCCTCCACCTGGTCTTTGGGAGTGAGATAGGGGTAATAGATAATCCCAGGGGTTACCATGCTCTCTATTACTGAAACCTTGAATTCCTGAGAATTCAAGCATATCTTCTTAAAATTTTTTTTTACTTAAAAATTGAATTCAGTGTGGTGACACTAGCTCATAAACACGCATAGGTTTCAGGTAAACATCTCTACAACATTTGAACTGTTGTCTGTTTCCCTTGTTGTCCTTTACTGTTTCTATTCTCATCCTTTGCTCTCTTGGGATTTTAATGATGTGGTCATTATTTGTTGACCAGGATCTCAAGCAGGAGAGACCAGCAAAACTGCTTTACTGATAAATAACACCCTCACAGTAAGTTTACGTGAGGAAGCTGCCTTGATCTTGGTCCTCTGAGTTTCCTCCTGTGTAAAATGGTGATCATACTTGCCCATATGGTTGTGTGGTTGTTCAGAGGGCCTCTGGGCCTGGTAGATATAAAACCTATAACAGATCGTGATATTTATTAAACCCTCAAAAACTTTTGTTTCTTCCCTTCCTCGGGCCCTGTTGTATTTTCACCATAATAGTAGCCATGAAAATCCATGCAAATGTGGGAAGTTCTTTGGAATTAAAGGAAAGTGTTAATATTGCTCACGTGTGACTAATGATACCCCTTGAGCCAAAGCTGAACTCTAAAACCCTTTCAGAACTGTTTCCTTCCTTTTCCATTATTGCAGCAGCTCATATCAGAGCATCTGTCAAAAACTGCAGTGGGACACATTCAGCAGTCTCTTTCCCCCTTATCCACTTAATGTTATCAATTAAGGGGCGACCACAATCAAAGAAGCAGTGGTATAAATAAAGATATTGAGCCAAGTGAAGTTTAAAAAAAAATTTTTTTTAAATGTAAAATCTATTGCCTGACCAGGTGGTGGTGCAGTGGATAGAGTGTCGGACCGGGATGCGGAAGACCCAAGTTCAAGACCCCGAGGTCGCCAGCTTGAGTACAGCTCATCTGGTTTGAGCAAAAAACTCACCAGCTTGAGCCCAAGGTCGCTGGCTCAAGCAAGGGGTTACTTGGTCTGCTGAAGGCCTGCAGTCAAGGCATATGAGAAAGCAATCAATGAATAACTAAGGTGTTGCAACGCGCAACAAAAAACTAATGATTGATGCTTCTCATCTCTCCATTCTTGTCTGTCAGTCCCTGTCTATCCATCTCTCTGACTCTCTCTC
Organism: Saccopteryx leptura; assembly: GCF_036850995.1. Lineage (NCBI taxonomy): Eukaryota > Metazoa > Chordata > Mammalia > Chiroptera > Emballonuridae > Saccopteryx > Saccopteryx leptura. The sequence goes on along the minus strand of NC_089513.1, from coordinate 27,206,824 downwards.
TGTCTCTATAAATAAATAAATAAATAAATAAATAAATAAATAAATAAATAAATGTAAAAATTTATTTTGATCATCATTCAGTGTCTATGAGATAAGGCTCGGCGTTAGGGGATGCACTCAAATGTGTGGTCCAGTGGATTTATCATGAGTCCCTGAAATGTGATTTCATTACTAGAAGTAAGTACTAGAGAACGTGTAATACCATGGGATTAACTGTAACTAGGTCATAAAGCGTGAACCCCAAGGATAGTTTTGTAAATAGAAATGTGCAAATGAATGTCCCTGTTTGTGATGCATTAGATCAGCCTTTTCTGTAGTATTTTAGCAAGTCTGCCATTTTGTTGGGAAAGGGCATTTCAGACCATCCACATTCTCTGATCCCCAAAGAACACCCCGCTGTGTTCTGTGAGTGAGTCTGTTCTCACACACGATAGAGCCAATAAGGGCAATGACCAAAGAAAGCATTGCTACATCAGATATCTGGGTATACATATATTAGACTAGTGAGAGGGAGCAGAAGTCACATCAGATTCATTTCACATCTGTTGTACTTCGCAGCATGGATACCAGCAGCACAGTGAGGAAAAGGTGATGGTGCGTGCCAGCCTAGGAGCTGCGTGGGGTACCACCTAACACGGGAGCCCGGGCGTCGGAAGGCAGCCTTGTGGTATGCCTCGTTCTCTTTCCGAGGCTGCGCTCTTCACACGAACAGCACCTCAGCACTAACTCAGAGGGTAAATAACGCTGCCTCTGCCCTGCATAATCAAATGGCAGAAGGAACCTGGCACCAAGAAGTCCGGGCATAAGGAAGTAATAAATATGTTTTGAGATGACAGTTTCAAGGAGCCTGAGTCTGCACGGCAGAGTTGAAGGCAGACAGCTCCAGATGGCGAAAGCTGCGGAGGAGACGTCTCGGAGACCAGCAGTGTCTGAAAGGAAAGAACAGAAAGCGGGCCACGTCGGGATCAGAGGAAAAGCCCCCAGAGACGTACTATGAGACGCGCCTTTTGAAACAGCAGGAGAGAATAAGAAATAAGGAAGGGACGGAGCCAGTTCAAGTATTTTTGTAATAGGAAGAGGTTGCTTTATTTCTGGAGCTAAAATCAGTTCCCTTTCAGCACGTTTCCTTTTTACTCTGCTTTGCTTTCACCCCCGCTTCCTAAGTCCTGTTTCATAGTGCACCAAAGCCGCATGAATGAAACCACTTTGGAAACTCCCTCCTCAGTCATCTCGGTGGCACACATGAGAGGCAATGTTGGTATAACTCAGCCTTTTATATATTTTAAACTACCTGACATAAACCCAGATTTAAATGTCACCAGTAGCAAAGCCAAGAATAAATTCACAAGCATGCCTGCATTTGAGCACAGTAGCATAAGTGTGTGTGCTTGCAAACCCACACACACACACACACACACACACACACACACGTACTGAAAACAAACTTGCCAATTTGCAAATAGGATGTCAGAATTCACTGGGACAAAGGTGGCCCTATGGTTTTAAAAAAAAAGTAAGTAATTGGTTTCTGTCTTGTGTCATGTTTTAATTAAAGATAGCAGAGCAATCTACAATATATCTGGAAATTATTAGAAACCTTTTTTCCAGAGGCAGAAAGGATCAATACCTTTTTGTCTCTGTGGCATAAAACATCTCAGGTTACTTTGTCCTTGTTTAATTTCAGCAACTTGAGTTGAAAGTAAACATTAAAGTGATGAGGGTGAAATCATATTTTGAGAGGAAACGAGGACATTTTGAAATTAGCTAAAATGTTTGCTTCAATAGTTTTTGAGACATCTGAAGGACTTCACTCTAGGGATAGAGACAGAGGAAGAGGTAAACAAGTGTGTGTGTGTGTGTGGGGGGGGGTTACTGTTTTTTGCACAGAGAAGTCAAAACTATTAGACATAGCCACAAGCTAAGGTTATGGAAATGGGTAGTAATAATTCAAGTCATCTATGGGAGGAACTAGAACAATTCAACAAGCACTGTGCCTGTTATCTCTCCATGAAATGGGTTTTCTAAATTTGCTGCTTCTTCTTAGGATGATAAAAGCAAAAATATGATCGGATCCTGAAAGATAAATGCTGCTTCTATGGAAAAATGTTGTGAGAGGACCCCAAAGGCAGCAGCAGAAGCCACATTTCAGATGTCCAAAAAAGCATTTGTCTAGGTTTTTGCCACAGAAATGTAACCATCCTGATAGCATTTTCGCCCACTGTACAGAGTGCAGAGAAGGAGAAAACAGAATGACCCTCCACTCATTATCTATAGGACATTATACTGATAAATGGTGATATTAATGAACCCAAATGAATTTCAATCCCTTCTCCCAGCAATTATTTTGATAATACTGGAATCAACTAAAGTGCATGGAATTAACAATAAAAGGGTGGTAAGCAGACACTTAATACTTGTTCTATTTTGCACAATTTGGCAGTAATGCATCTGCTGTAATCAGGATTTTTATTTCTCTCTGGAAAAAGAAAAGGCAATGTTTATGTTTGGGAGCAAAGCCTCCAGGATCTGCAGCTCGGTACAGACCCAGCACGTAAGTATTCGTGTTGTGTGTGCTGGTGGCTTGCCAACGCGCTGGCCGGGCTGGCTTTCTCCTTTTGCAACAGCGCCACCTTTGGGCTTCTAACGGGAAAAGTCTTTTTTTGTTGTTAAATGATATGAAAACCGGCAACAACTAGAAACATACCCTCCATCCTCAACCTTTTGTTTAGTGAAACTAAAAGATAAAATTATTTTCTCAAAAAGAGAGACACGAACAAAAGAGAAGAATGGAGGGAGAAAAGGAGGTTAACAGAAAGGTAGGAGAGAGGACAGAGGAATGAGAACAGGCAGAAAGAGCAGGAAGGGAAAGGGAAGAATTTGTTTTGACCAAAGGAAGAGGCAGCAGTTCAGGGAATTGTTCTTTCTTGGGTGACCTGCTGCCTGGACGGCAGACTTCTGTAAGGCTCTGATTGGCCCGGGGCCTGGATGCCTGTGTTAGACTTTCTCAGCCATGCCATTTCCCTCAAGCTTGTGTAAAAACTACAGCACCAGCTTAAGGAATGAGAGGCTAAGAGGGGGGCTGGATTTATGTAAAGCCCATTCTTTTTAAAATGAGAAGTAAGTACAATGTGTGTGCTTTGGAAAAGTTCTTACTATTTCTTTCAGAATGCTTAACAGTCTTGGATTCTTTCCAGAGAGATACAGCCTCACTTCCAGAAAGCATGACCTTGGCTAAGCAGGGATGGGGGGAAGAACACAGAGGATCTTCTTATATTCATTCCATGGTCAACTAAATCCCAATCTTCACATGTGAGAGGTTTAGTTAGGGAAGTGTCCTGGGAATATACAATCCATAGCTCAGTCGGCAGGGCTGGAGAGCTAAGCAAATCTTTGTCTAGGGAAGAAGGTCTGGGTCTTTTAGTATGAAAAGAACAGGAAAAAAATGTATGTATGCCCAAAATTCTGTGCTCTGTAAAAATGTAGATTTTTTTTATTATCAAATGTATGAGGTTATGAGAAGAAAAGTGTTGCAAGTTGAATCAAAGAGACATCCTGTTGCCTCAGATTAACTCTGGGATGCAGGCAGGTCCATGAACTTGGCTTTGGAACCTTTAATTCTGACCTCTGGAGCTTCCAATTTGGGTTAGTTCTCATCGTCCTGACAAGTTGCTATCTTGTCTTGGGAAATCGCCTTACCTAGTTCACCCAGATCCCAAATCCAAAAGTGCCTCTTTCAATAAATACTCCCTGTTCAAACTCCTTACAATTTATCACATTGTTCCACAGGTTAAAATTCATACTTCTCAGCCCTTATATGAAGGTTTTTGCAGATCTACTCCCAAGCCATTCTCCCAGTAATCCCATATAGGGACCATTCTTTCCAGTCAGGCACGCATTGGATGCCTCATTTCCAAGACCATTCTGAGTTTTTTCTACAGTATTCTCCTTTACAGTCCACCCTCAATCTGACACCCTGTACAGCGATCTCTGACAAACCCATTCATTAAAACACCCGCTCCCTCTTATAAATCTGTAGTGATGATTATGTAAATTATGAAGGTGTATACTTTATAGGAGATGATGCCAATTTATCTCAATATGTATGTATGTATATATGTCTCATATATTTAATGCAACTGGGTTATAAGCTTTTTGAGGGCACATTTTATGCTTAGTTGAATCTCCCTGTGACAAAATAGTGCTTTATAAGCTAGATGTGTTGATTTTTTAAAAATTATCAATTAGTTGCATTGACAGTAAAATGAATGCTCCAATTTTTTTTTTCACTCATAAACATTGGACTGGCATCATTTTTTATAGTTTAAGGAGCCAGTAATGGCTGACCTTCAGAAAAGCAGGCACTTTTACTTTCAATCTATATTATTTAACATTTAGTCAGTCTCTATAGCAGAAGTAGGCAGGGTCTTTGTTATCTCTTGTCTTAATACCTTCGTTATATTTACATGCATTTTATATTTATTTTAAGTATGTATAAATCTTATATAAGCAGAAATTGGGAAAAATAAGTTATTTTTTGTATGTATGTGTATAACTTTTCATTTAACCTATTTTACTGGAAGAAAACTCAGCTCCAAGAACTCTTAAAAACTTTTACAATTACTCAGACCAGGAAAAGATCCAATAGATGCCCATTGCTCCCTATTATACCTGTCCGTGCTTTATTATTTTTTTTTAATTTGGCTGAAGAATGAGTATTCAAAAATCATTGTTTATATATTCTCTATTTAGAAGGCACCGTTTCCTTATGTTCTGAGAAAATGTTCTTTCCAGAGCTACTGAACAGTGAATTATTTCTTAAGTAGGGTCTTTATGTTTCTATTGGTCACACACATGATCACAATGGACTGCAGAAACCTTTGGATCAAGATGGATAATGCTCTGAGGGCATTTCATAGCATGGATGGTGCCTCTTTTGTCGCTCCAAGGGGTCTTTCCATCTTCTCTGAGGAAGGCAGGCTTTGAATGTTTGTGTCATGGAGAAAAAAACTGTCTTCATCAGTCAAGTAGGACCTTACCTGTGTATTTTGTTCAAAACTCGATGATTGCAGAAGAAATATCAGTCATAGACTCTGCTTGCAAATTCTGAGCAAGGTTATAAAAACTTAAGACTCGCCCTGGCCGGTTGGCTCAGCGGTAGAGCGTCGGCCTGGCGTGCGGGGGACCCGGGTTCGATTCCCGGCCAGGGCACATAGGAGAAGCACCCATTTGCTTCTCCACCCCCCCCCCTCCTTCCTCTCTGTCTCTCTCTTCCCCTCCCGCAGCCAAGGCTCCATTGGAGCAAAGATGGTCCGGGCGCTGGGGATGGCTCCTTGGCCTCTGCCCCAGGCGCTAGAGTGGCTCTGGTCGCGGCAGAGTGACGCCCCGGAGGGGCAGAGCATCTCCCCCTGGTGGGCAGAGCATCGCCCCTGGTGGGCATGCCGGGTGGATCCCAGTCGGGCGCATGCGGGAGTCTGTCTGACTGTCTATCCCCGTTTCCAGCTTCAGAAAAATACAAAACAATAAAAAATTTAAAAAAAAAAACAAAAACAAAAAAAAAAACTTAAGACTCAGTACCTGTGAAGCAATAGTAGTTTGTTACAGGTAAATTGTATGTAAATACCATCCATGCTGAAGGTGCTTAGAGGAGAACATCTTCCAGATTTGAAGTTAGAAAGAGCATGCCAGACTCATGGGTATTGCCAATATCCTCCTTGCTTGGACTGGATTTAATTAACATGGCTCTTTTCCTGAGTACTTCATGCTTTTTTTAATGTATATTTTAGAAAGGTGCTGAATTCATGAATACACAACTTAACACTTTCTCATCTTCATATTTCATTTGTAAGTCTATCTCTTTTTCCATATTGAATTATTCACTTCTCATTCTTGATTCCTTGTATATACCTCTACTTTACACAAATTATTTATTTTGCATGTCTCTCCCTTGGTGGGTATTTATCAAGAACAAGGAGTGTTTTATATATCCATGTATCCAGTTTACCTAGAACACAACCTGGCACATAAAGGTGATCAATAAATGCTTGTTAAAATGTTCCAGTGAATTGTAAGCTGCTCTGAGAGAGGGAATTATATCTTGATCACATTTACATCCTTAGAATCCTTAAAACAATGCTTTGTAAATAGATGGAACTCGATGACTATTTGTTGCTTTAAAGTAAGGAGAAAATACATGAGCTAAACTCTAAAAGATGAATGCTTAGTTAGGGCAAAGCATACCTTATTTCCAGGTTTGGGACTCAGATACAGCACCTGAGCCATTAGTTGATATGAGAGATATATCAAACAACTACATTTATCTTATCCTTCTTTGCATAGTGTATCCCCCAAAAAATATCTTTTAAAGGGAGAAGTTGTCATTTATTATCATAGCATTTCATGTTTACTTTCAAACTCTATTTCTCAGCATCAAATTCAGTATGCACAGTTTTTCTGGTAACTTGTGCCACTCTAATAAGTGCTAACTGCCTTCAATGGGGCAATTTAAGTATGTCTGAGAAATAATTGTACTTGGCCTTTAATCTTAATGCCTTTAAAATGATCCTCTCTTTGCTTTTAAGGATGACTAAAATAGTTTGATATAATAAAGGGCTGAATAAGTATTCAAGACAAATGTATTTCAAGTCAGAGATGGGCTGGCCCCCTACTGTTCATATTATAAATTGATCGTGTGGGTATCTGGAATAAAAATACAATTGTTTCTTGGTGCAGTTTATCTCCCCCCCCCCCCTAGCGCAAGCTCTTTACTTCATGATTGCTCAGTATATCTAAATAAATGTGTCATTCTACTTTTTATTTTCAGAATAATAGAGTAAGGTAAGAATTACAGCAAACATCAGGATATAGGCCTAGATATTGTGGATCATTGGTATGTGGAAACACAGAAAATCCTCCTTGCCTTGTGATCTATAAGAACTTGGCTGAATGGTCAAAGTTACAGAGGCTTGTCATATTAGCCAGGATTCTCCAGAAACCAAACCAACAGAAGAGAAAAAGCAAGAGAAAGAGAGAGAGAGAGAGAGAGAGAGAGAGAGAGATTATAAAGAATTAGTTTGCCCTGGCCAGTTGGCTCGGCAGTAGAGTGTCAGCTATGCATGTGGAAGTCCTGGGTTTGATTTACACTCAGGGTACACAGGAGAAGCGACCATCTGCTTCTCCACCCCTCCCTGTCTCCTCTCTTTCTCTTTCCCTCCTGTAGCCATGGCATGAATGAGCAAGTTGGCCCCGGGTGCTGAGGATGGCTCCATGGCCTGTCTCAAGGGACTAAAATAGTTTTGCTGCTGAGCAATGGAGCAGCAGCCCCAGACCAGCAGAACACCAGCCACAGACGGGAGTTGCTGGGTGGATCCTAGCTGAGGTACATGTGGGAGTCTGTCTCTCTGTCTCCCTGCCTTTCACTTGATTAAAAAAAAAAAAAAAAGAATTGGCTCATACAGTTAGGAGGCTGAGAAGTCCTAACATTGGCAGTCGGGTAGTGGGAGACTTAGGGACCCTATGTTGTAGTTCTACTTTGAAAGCCAGCAGGCTCAAGACCCAAGAAAAATAAATTTTTCAGTTTAAGTCTGAAGGCAGAAAATGACTGATGTTCCAACTCAATCAGTCGAGCAAGAGGCACTCTCTCTTTTTTGGTCTTTTAGTTCTACTCAAGTCATCAATGATTGGATGAGGCCCACCCACACTAGGAAGAAAAATCGGCTTTGTTCTGTCTATGGATTCAAACATTAATCTCAATACCCTCACAGACACACCCAGAAGAATGTATTTATATATATATACACATATATAATATATATAGTATATGTGTGTATATGTATATATTGCTTACAAAAATTAGAGATATTTCAAAAATATGAAGCGATAAAATATCCTCTAATTTTTGTGAGCAGTGTATATATCATGTGTATGTTCTATATATACATATTTATAATTTCTCAATTTAACTATGTATCCTATTATATGGATTTGTATCATTGCATTAAAAATACAATAAACATCTGTTTAGCCTGACCAGGCAGTGGCGCAGTGGATAGGGTGTCGGACTGGGACGCAGAGGACCCAGGTTTGAAACCCCAAGGTCACCAGCTTGAGCACAGGCTCATCTGGTTTGAGCAAAGCTCACCAGCTTGAGCCAAGGTCGCTGGCTTGAGCAAGGGCTCACTCGGTCTTCTGTAGCCCCTGGTCAAGGCACATATGAGAAAGCAATCAATGAACAACTAAGGTGCTGCAATGAGGAATTGATGCTTCTCATCTCTCTCCCTTCCTGCCTCTCTGTCCCTATCTGTCCCTCTATCTATCTCTGTCTCTGTCACACACACAAAAAAATCTGCTTATTGTTTAGCAAATATCTGGCACTCTACTAAGTGTTTTACATGTATGATCTGATTTATTTCTCAAAACAATCCTAAAGGATAAATATTTTCATGATTTCAATTTTATAGAGGTAGAAACTAAGTCTGAAAAAAGGAAAATAAATTTCCCCAAGTCACAAAACATGTAAATCATATGCAAAACTAGATTCTAGGTCTATTTGACACTAAAGCTCTGTATTGCTTACTCTATTTTGCACAACATACTGGAAAATCATGATATTCTGAAAATATGAATTTTATACAAAATCTGAATATTTAAATATAATAGTCCTGTTTTAAGGAATACTCTTTCTGTCTTAGAAGTCAATTTGCAAGAAAATATCATTAGAAATAACTCTTCTTAACCTTTTGTACATGTAAAGGAATAGTAATGAGAAGGGGTCATTTCTGTGGTATAAACCTTGAAATACAGAAGGCTGAATTGAACTTGTGAACACTAGACCATTGCTTTTCTCTGGGAGAAATAAATATGCCCAATACCAAGTGGTTAACTTTCATTTCCCTAAATGACTTCTGGGTCAGGCTTCTCCAATCTCCCTATGGAAAGCACAATTAAAGAGATATGCTATGATAAAATTATGGTGATATTAAATGTAATATGATAAACTTACACTAGACCAACATCAGATTACAGCGGAATAAGCCATCTAAAAAGTACATATGATACACCTGAGTTTATGTTGTCTTCCAGACCTTCATGGCTCTTCCATAGTAGAGTTTAAAAAACAAAAAACAATAAACAGCACATGATCTTTATAATCTTAATGTAATCATGATTCCAGTCACCACATTTTTTATTAAGCCACCTCTTGTAAATTCACTTTTGAGCTCACAAGATTACATGTTCCATTACTTTATTTACTGTAATTCTCTAGCCCTAGATCCCATCACAACCTATGACAAAACATTTTATAAAAATCAATGAAGATTTCTACTTATAGGTGTAATGGAGCAATTGGTACCAGATTAGCCTTTCTAATAAAAAATTTGGGCAAAACATATGAACCATATTGTTGTCAGATAAAGAACAAGAGGTAGTATATGACTACAATCTCAAAAGAAGTTAAACAATAGAAGAGCTCTGTAATTGTCTAGTATTCATTCCTGGGCACATTTTTCAGACCACAGCATGATGATCATACACAAAGACACAACGATCAGAAGTTTGGGCCATGAAGGTAGGTGAATTTTGCAGGGCATGATTCCAGAAAGAAAAGAACTCCAGTAACCTGGGTAGGGCTCCATTGAGTCTTTGAATAAATGCTAATCAGAGCATGTAGAGGATAAAACTCTATAAAGCCAAGTGAAAGCACTACCATAAAAATAATAATTATGGGGGCAGCAGGGATATGACCAAAATATTTCTGGGGCTCATGCTACTGAGAGATTTTGAGCTCTGACAGAGTAGAGATTACTGAATAGCTAAAGCATTCAGTCAAGATTGCAGAAAGACCAAACCTTGAGAGCAGAGCTTCTTTGAATCTTGAGCAAAGGCTAATCTAGATTAATCCTATTCAAGGCTTTAAAGGAGGCTGCTCTACATATAAACTAACTTCCTGTCTGAATGATAGAATACTTTTCAAAGAAAAATAACAATATCCAGATACTCAACAACATAGAAATCATAATACCTGACACACAATCAAAACATACTAGACTTGTGTAAAATCAGGAGAAAATAATCTATAACTAGAAGAAGAAAAAATTAAAAACCAGGACAACTAGACCATAGATGGAACTGGCAGACTGGGGCTTTAAAACAGGCTATTACAATTACACTCAAGAATGTAAAGGAAAAAATAAATATGATGGAGAAACAAATGAAATATCTCAATAGAGAAATAGAAATCAAAAACACATATCCAGATGGAAATTAGACTTAAATAATATAAATAAAAAATAATATCTGAAAATAAAATGTATATATATGCATTAGCTTAAAAGTTAATAGGTACTAATAGAAGAAAAAGCTCAGTGAACTTGAAGACAGGGTAATGGAAACTATTTAAACTTCACAAACTAGAAAAAAAAAGAAACATTTTCTAACTCACTTTTGTGGTCAACATAACCCTGATACTAAATCCAGACAAGATCATTACAAAAAACACAAAATTACAGACTAGTATTTCTCATGAACTTGTATAAATTTTTTCTAACAATATATTACTAAATTAAATCCGGCAGTATTTATTAAGAGTAATATATAATAACTCAGTGAAGTTAATTCTAGAGATGTAGGGTTTGATAAACATTCAAAAATATACCAAAGTTGTACACCACACTAACAAAATTGAAAGAAAAATTAGAAACCATCCCAATAGATGCAGAAAAATATTGAAAATGATTCAACATTCATTTTTTATTTAAAATCTCTATGAACTATATGCAAACTATAATTAAGGGAATTTTTCAACCCGATAAGAGGCACTTATGCAAACCTGCAGCTAACTTCATATTTAATGGTGAAGGACTGAATGCTTTCTATTTAGGCTCAAGAATTTTAAAACTGGAATTTCACTTCTCATCACTTTTATTCAGCATTTACTAGTGATTTAAGCAAATTCAATAAGATAGAAACATGAATATATGGCATATAGGTTTAAAGGAAAAGTGAAATATTTTATTCACAACTGATAATGTGTATAAGAAACTAACTAATCTATATAAACACTACTAGAACTCAGAAAATTTAGCAGAGTTCTAGGACACAAGACTAATACATAATTTAGATTATAATTCTAAGTATTTTAAAAATTGGAATTAAGACTCCTTGGCCAGTCCGACTCCTTAGTGGAGAGCAGGGACACAGAGCTGCTTCTATTGGTTTCCCCCGCCAAGCTGCCTAGGTCAGTATCAGGCCTTGTTTTTCGCAGGGTTCCATCATGGCGTCCCCGGGGAAATTTCTCCTGGAAGAAGAAAGAGGAAAAGGGGAAGAACATCCAGCTGGTGGTGAGATGCAGACCCCTTAGTTTGGCAAGAGTGAAAAGCAAGTGATCATTCTATAGTAGAGGGTGATCATGTGAAAAAAGAAGTTAGTGCCCTGGCCGGTTGGCTCAGCGGTAGAGCGTCGGCCTAGCGTGCGGAGGACCCGGGTTCGATTCCCGGCCAGGGCACACAGGAGAAGCGCCCATTTGCTTCTCCACCCCTCTGCCGCGCTTTCCCTCTCTGTCTCTCTCTTCCCCTCCCGCAGCCAAGGCTCCATTGGAGCAAAAGATGGCCCGGGCGCTGGGAATGGCTCCTTGGCCTCTGCCCCAGGCGCTAGAGTGGCTCTGGTCGCAACATGGTGACACCCAGGATGGGCAGAGCATCGCCCCCTGGTGGGCAGAGCGTCGCCCCTGGTGGGCGTGCCGGGTGGATCCCGGTCGGGCACATGCAGGAGTCTGTCTGACTGTCTCTCCCTGTTTCCAGCTTCAGAAAAATGAAAAAAAAAAAAAAAAAAAGGAAGTTAGTGTACGGACTGGAGGATTGGCTGACAAGAGCTCAAGGAAAACATTTACTTTTGATATGGTATTTGGAGCATCTACTAAACAAATACAAGTTTATCGAAGTGTTGTTTGTCCAATTTTGGATAAAGTTTTTATGGGCTATAATTGCACTATTTTTGCATATGGCCAAACTGGCACTGGAAAAACCTTTACAATGGAAGGTGAAAGCTCACCTAATGAACAGTATACTTGGGAGGAGGAGCCTTTGGCTGATATAATTCCATGTACTCTTCATCAAATTTTTGAGAAACTAGCCTGACCTGTGGTGGCGCAGTGGATAAAGTGTTGACCTGGAACGCTGAGGTCACCGGTTCAAAACCCCAGGCTTGCCTGGTCAAGGCACATATGGGAGTTGATGCTTCCTGCTTCTTCCCCCTTCTCTCTCTCCTCCCTCTCTAAAAGTGAATAAATAAAAAAATTTAAAAAAAAAATTTTTTTGAGAAACTTACTGATAGTGGTACTGAATTTTCAGTCAAAGTGTCTCTGCTGGAAATCTATAATGAAGAACTTTTTGATCTCCTTAGTCCATCTTCTAATGTTTCTGAGAGACTACAGATGTTTGATGATCCCCAAAACAAGAGGGGAGTGATAATCAAAGGTTTAGAAGAAATTACAGTACACAACAAAGATGAAGTTTATCAAATTTTGGAGAAGGGAGTAGCAAAAAGGAAAACTGCAGCAACATTAATGAATGCATACTCTAGTCATTCCCACTCAGTTTTCTCTGTTACAATACATATGAAGAAACTATAGTCGATGGAGAAAATCGGAAAGTTGAACTTGGTTGATCTTGTAGGAAGTGAAAACATTGGCCATTCTGGAGCAGTTGACAGAGAGAGCTCAGGAAGCTGGAAACATCAATCAATCCCTGTTGACTTTGGGAAGGGTTACTACTGCTCTTGTAGAAAGAACACCTCATGTTCCTTACCGAGAATCAAAACTAACCAGAATCCTCCAGGATTCTCTTGGGGGACACACAAGAACATCTATAATTGCAACAATTTCTCCTGTATCTCTCAATTTTGAAGAAACTCTGAATACATTGGTTTATGCTCATAGAGCACAGAACATACTGAATAAGCTTGAAGCTAACCAGAAACTGACCAAAACAGCTCTTAAGGTATATACAGAAGAGATAAAGCGTCTGAAACGAGATCTTCCTGTAGCCTGTGAAAAAAATGGGATGTACATTTCTGAAGAAAGTTATAGGTTATTGATAGGTACGTGAATTCCAAACTGCCCTCTTGATGTTCCACTTATCTGTCAGACCTCACTCTTACTGGACTATCACCCCTGAGACAGAGGAATTCCAAGAAGCTGACAAGCTGCCCCAAGGAGAAGCATTCCAGACATACCAGGACTTTTAATTCAACACCCACTTACTCGAAATTCTTCCTTGCTCTAAATAATTTGTCCCCCTAGCTTGTACTGGTGCCCAGCAGGGTTCCTTTCTTCCTTTCAATACAGCCTGTTACTCTTGGGGGAAAATAAAAATGGAATTAAAACTTAAATAAAGAATACTATTTATCTTAGAAGCAAAATCCATGAAATAAAAATGGATAACTTTAACAAAATATGTGCTATATTTGCACACTGAAAACTATAAAACTCTGCTGAAAGAAATTAAAGAAGTTCTAAATAGATTTCATAGACTAGAAGTCACAATATTGTCACGATGTCTTTTCTCCACAAATTCTTCTATGGATTCAATGCAGATCTCAAACAAAAATCATATCACACATATTGTAGAAATTGACTAGCTGTATCAAAAACTTATATGAAAGTGCAAGTGACCTAATGTGACTAAGGTCATCTTGAGAAAGAATAAATTTGGAAGATTTGTGCTTGATAATGTTTTAGGTCAATTATAAATCTGCATCATTCTAGGCAATGTGGTATCGCATAAAGAAACACAAATAGATTAATGGAAGACAATGGTGACTTCAGAAATAGACCCACCAGTGTTTGCTCAAAGTAATGCAATGCAGAAGAAAAAATAAACATTCCAAACATAGTCCAAAACAACTGCGTAGCTATATGGAAAAGATAGAGACACAGAGCAACAGACAAGAGAGACAGATTGCATCTCATCCTCTACATCACAGTATACAAACATTAAATTCTAGATGGCTTATAGTTCACCATAAAGTTATATCTATAAAACTGTAGAAAAAAGCATAGGAGATTAACAAGTAGGTAATGATTTCTTACACAGAGCATAGCAATCATTAACTATAATTAAGAAAAACTAGCAAATCTAATTTATCAAAATTAAAAACTGCTCATTAAGGAACATTGTTAAGAAAAAGAAAAGTAATCACATATTGGGAAAAGTACTTGTTTTACACATATATGACAAAGGATTTGTCTAGAATAAACAATTTAGAAAAGTCAATATAAAAAGATAAAATATTAGATTTTTAAAATGTGTAGAAAACCTTAATAGGCACTTCACAAATGAAGATATACAAATATATAATAAGAGCATGGAAAAGCACTCGACATTATTTCTTATCAGGGAAATGTAAAATGAAATTTCCATGAGACTATACACCCACTAAAAGAGTTAAAGTTAAAAATACTGATAGCACCAGGCGTTGGTTGATAAAAATGTTGAGCAACCAGATCTCTTAAACATTTTTGGTGGAAATGTATAATTGTTCAAACACTTTGGAAACAGGTCTGGCAATTTCCCATGAAGTTAAACATGCATCCATTCTATGACCCAACAGTAGTTTGTACTCTTCTAAAAGAAATATGTCTATCAAAACCTGTTACAGGCCTTGGTCAATTGGCTCAGTGGTAGAGCATCAGCCAGCATGTATATATTCCAGGATTGATTTCCCAGCTGGGCACACAGGAGAAGGAACCATCTGCTTCTCCACCCCCCCCCATTACTCTTCTCTCTCCCTTTCTCTCTCTCTCTTCTCCTTCTGCAGCCATGGCTTGATTGGGTAGAGCGAGGTGACCTCAGGTGCTGAGGATGGCTCTGTAGATTCTGCCTCAGCAGCTAAAAAAAGAAAAAAAAAAGGCTCAGTAGCTGAGCAATGGAGCAATGCCCTAGAATGGCAGAGCACCACCCCCTAATGGGCTTGCCAGGTGGATCCTGGTCAGGGCACATGCAGGGGTCTGTCTCTCTGCCTGTTTGCAAACAAAACAAAAACCTTGTACAAGAATGTGCATAGCAACTTTAGCCATAATAGCTAAAAGCTAAAAACAATCCAAATGCCCATCAGTATAAAAACCAGTTAAAAGGATACTGTTTTATCCACACAAGAAAATAATATGTAGCAATAAAAAGAAACCACTAATACATGAAGCAAGATGGACAAATCTAAGAAAAAGGATATTGAGTGATAGAATAAGACACAAAAGAATATCATACAATATCATGTACAAGAAATATTAAAATAGGCAAGATGACTCTGATCAAAGAAATCATATGAGTAGTTGTATTTGAAGCAGGATGGGGATTTACAGGGAAGGAAAATTTTCCAGGGTAATAAAAATGTTCTATACCTGATAGAGGCATGGGATATGCAGATGCTTTAATGTGTCAAAACTTATAAAACTGCACTCTTTTAAATCAGTGCATTTCATTGTATATAAATCACACCTCAATCAAATATTCTTGACAAAAACAAGCCAATGGAGAGCATAATGTCTGGTACATAGTAGGGACTCAATAAATATGCATTGGATGATATTTCCAGGAAGAATTCCAGGTCGTGATTTATTCCCTGTGAAGAAGTGCAGCCAATATTGAGGAAACAACTCAAAAAGAATGTCAGTTGCATCATCTTTGTTCACAATGGATATCAAAATTATTTTCACAATATTGATTACTGTTTCTAGTGAAACTAAAACAGACAGATTTGTTCAATCTATGAGAGATTTAGGTAGTGTTAAAGTGGCTCCTTGGGAAAGAAGAAGCCTAGCAAACACAGATCTCTCAGTCTGACCTCTACCTTGATCAAACCCAAGCCAAAGACTGTGGTTGAATCCTTCAAAGTCCATTTGGCAGACAGGAACTGTCAGTAACAGTCACACTTAGCAGAAATTCATTAACCTGCGAACCTTTCCCATTTGAGGAAATATTTTCTCAGTCTATTGAAAGCATATTCATTTCTCTAAAAACAACCTCACATGCATTTCCTCCTTGAAGTCGTTTTAAGCTTTGCAGCCTAAAATGATCTCTACATCTTTTAGATCTTATGGCAATTTCCTATTGCCTCTATTATAAAACCCATCACCTTCCACTTTATATTACAGCAATTTGGGTACCTGTTTTATCCCCTCTAGGATTGCAAACTGCTTTAGAGAAGAGAGATTGCTAACCATTTTGTATTTTCACGGAACATACCACACTATAGTTTTCTACCCACATATTTGCCAAAAACGTCCACAAATAAATGGAAGGACAAAGAAATGTTTTGATCAATGATGAGAGAAAAAAATCTCATAATTACAAAGAGTAAAAAGCTGATTTTGTATGGTAGTTTTTAAGTAATCTTTCTGTTTGTTTTTCAAAGGTATTTATTGAAAACTATCATTTGGCAGACATTGTTCTTGTGGAGCAGTATGGGTAAATGTCACATGAAACACAGACCTTGTCACTAAAAGATCACAAATGGGAAAAGGAAATGGACTATTTATATAAGTACACAATTAATTACATAAGTAAATTATAAAGCACAGTATTAAAAGCTGCAATGGAAGAAAGTTCAGGAGAGAGTAGTAACAAACAAAAAAAGTAATCATATCACATGGAAGTTTGGAAACTTTCTGGGAAAAATTTCAGATACCTTCATAGAATAATAACTACAACTGACTATAAAGAGCAAAGTCGGTTATGTGCAAATCCTTTAGTCTTCTCAACAACCATATAGGTATTACTGTTATTCCTATTTTACAGATAAAAAAACTGAGGTGATGAAATAAAGTATTTTGCACAAGGCCATTACAGTTAATGATGAGATCAGAATTCAGCTATAGAAAGCTTATATCCCAAGCCTATATCCTCAGTCACAGTGATCTAGATCTTGAAAAATAAATGGGCATTGCATCTGGTCCACATGGCTCATATGTGTGAGGATGTTCATGATAAAGTTAGAGTGGTTATATCAGTCAAGGTTCTTCATTGCTTCACTCAAGTTGAAGTAATACATCTTGCTACCTTATGCAGCAACAGAAAATTTACCAGAGAGAAATGAGGATTTCTCAGAGTATCCAAGAAAGTATTGAATAGTCAAATTTCAGGAAGGAAAAAACTGTCAGATTAATGGGTCTTAAGAACTGCAGATAATGAATCTTCTCTTTGCATTTTTTAAATTTCAAATCATGTAAATTCCTAGATCAATCAACTGCAGACAAGGGCAGGGTCATTTTATACCAGGGCCACCACCTGCATAATTATAGGGGAGTACCATTTACATTATAAACTATATAAAGGCAATGTGGAAGATGTCACTTGAAGTTGCACAATATTTACACTCACAGGGCAGTTTCAATAGTAGTCATGTGACTGGTGGGATGTGACAATTTCCAAAAGAAAGGGAAGATCTGAACAGAAACAAAGCAAGACAATACAATGAATATATACCTCAGGTATTTGGGTCAGGGACTATATTCAGAATTCTCAGATATAAATTAGTCTTAGGTATTTTATAGCATCAAAACTTAAGGCATCTTTTTCTTTTTGGTCCCTGCTTGTAAATACTATGCACCATAGTGTTCTGACAAATAAAGCCCCATTGTGTGTGTGTATGTGTGTGAGAGAGAGAGAGAGAGAAAGAGAGAGAGAGAGACAGAGAGAGACAGAGAGAGAAAGAAAGAGTGTATTTTGGGT
Source organism: Saccopteryx leptura (assembly GCF_036850995.1). Taxonomy (NCBI): domain Eukaryota; kingdom Metazoa; phylum Chordata; class Mammalia; order Chiroptera; family Emballonuridae; genus Saccopteryx; species Saccopteryx leptura. The sequence continues at coordinate 27,189,104 of NC_089513.1, read as the reverse complement.
GTTTTTGAAGTAAAAATTAGTTTATACTCATTTTACCTGGATTATAATACAGCACATTTTCCCCAACTCAACACATTACTTGGAATTGTACTGACCTTTTACATTCTCAGCAATTTGCATAGTGGCACAATGGGGTGTGTAACTAATAAACTAAGTAGTCAATGATTTGAATCAAATTCAAGATAGGAGCTCTGTATCCAAAGATGAGTCTAGATGAAGACGTTCTCTTGCATTAACAGTGTCAATAGTTTTTAGGTGCTTCATCTGCTATGTCTCTGTGGGAAAAGGGAGAATGCACAGAGAAAATAAAATAATATTATACTATCATGTATTTATTAAACACTATGTACTGGATATAGATTACTTACTTACTCTTCTCACTGACATATAGGTTATGTCCCCCCTTATTGTAGAAATGTGAAAACAAGCTGAGAGTGGTCAGTAATTTAGAGTGGCATTGTTAGAAAATGGCACATGTGAAACTAAACTCTATATCTGAGTATATGCCTTCTGTGGCAGGTCCAGTTGCAAAAGCATGAGATCACTGACCCAGATCCTGGCTGCCACCAGAAGCAGAACTCCAGGTTTATTGACATGTGTAACCCATTCACCAAAACCCAAATCAACAGACACAACTGCCTCCTTTCAAACTCAACATTTCCTTCACTTTAAGGACATATTGTATTATTGATGTTCAATCAATTCCAACTTAGTAGGAAAATTGAGGTTATTTGGTAAGCTCAGTTACTAAATGCTGCATTACTTTTCTAAGTGATAGAATTATTATTCACTAATTATAGAATCTCTACCATTTGGTACTTTTCCAGTATACCTGTTGTTACCTTCCTGAGTTTCTCCTTAACTGGAGGTATAACTGGACTTAATAAGCACTTCCATAAAGAGTGACTTCTTTAATCAGTAATATTTAACTGAACTTGAAAAGAGAGACAAAATCAACACATAGTAGAATAAATCCTATCCAAGGAGTCAAGAAGCTCTACCCATATTTATCAGTGACTTATAAGCTAAAGCTCTACAAATAATGCAATCACTCAGGGCTTCTTTTTCCTCATCTACCAATTATAACACATGTTCTAATCTGTAAAAGACAGAGCAAAAACTTCAATGAGTTGATGTCTGTGCAAGGGCTTTTGCTTAATACAAAACACATTGCTATGCTTTATCTTGACAGACATTTTAAAAGAATCCACTAATTCTTCACATTTTTAAAGTGGGAAAATCAGGAAATAAGAGGATGGAAACAGAAGACACATTTTTCAAGGGGTTGGTAGAGAAATCAGAGGCTGAGCAGGGACTTAGGGGCCAAATAACAAAATGGGATTTGTGTTGAGGCAGGCTAGCTGTGTGAGGCACCAACTGTCCAAGACAAAGATAAAACTCAAGAACCCACCAACTTCAACTAATAATGCCTAGGATTATATATCCCCAAATGCAAAGATTCCACTAGACTCAACTCTCTATTGGCCTTTGTCACAATTTTGCATACCAGATAATATTTGGTAAAATCCTCCCTGACTTCCTTCCTTCAGTGCAGCTCTCTAGAATGTGAAGCAACATTGAGGGGAGGGAGGGAATGTGTTATTCTAAAGAATCAGAGGTCAGAGGCAAAAAGCTCTTCTGGTCTACTAATAGAGCTCCTAACTGAGGACTCACACATTCCTTTGAGATTTTGTTTTATGTAAATGTTCCCACCTCCTGGAGCATCCTCCCTTGTGACTTTGTTAGAAAGGCCATTTATTTCCAGGTTTCATTTAGAGAAAACATTTGTTCATTCAGGGAAAGAGAAAAACTCATTCCCTGGGGTGCACTGACATTGATGAGAAATAAAGCCAGAGCCCAAGAATGGTGTGAGACCAGAAAATGCCAGCAAAGTAGAATGAACGTCACAAGATGTTTCAGCTGCACACAAAGGAAGGGGTGGCACCCTGTGAGAAAGTAAACCAGCCAGAGCAAAGTTCCCTTTAAGTGTGTATCTCTGGAAAGGTAGCTCAGAGGGCCTTCAGAGCCAAACTTTTGGTCCAGCTATTTCGTGAAGGAGGGTTAAGTCTGTCTGAAACAGCGTCAGCTGGTTGGAAAACTTTTTGACCTTCATTGGATCGTCAGTCATTCTTTTGCTTGAGTGGCTGAATGAAGAGTGTGTCATTCTGTCATAGCAAAAATCTGGAGAAGGGAAAAAAAATAAATCGATCCTCTCCATCTCAGAAAGGCTTAGTTTCATTGGCATCTAACTGACACAAACACTCTTCACTGGGTTTCTGTTTGCTGATAGTAATTAAATATTTCTGTCTTTGACTTCACAGCCAAATGCCCTGGTTGATGAGTAGGACAATACTCTGTACCCTTAAAGAATGGGATTGGACTTATGCTCACTTTAAATGCCTCTGATTACAGACAGGTACCTGCCTGGGTTCTCTTTTTCTTTCAAAATTTATTCTATTCACCAAATGCTAGACACTATTAAAATGAAATTTAAAACAACAGTAAAATCTACAATGCACATTACATTGACATTTGTAGTCCTTCCTGTCCTGGCTTTTAATTGGAGCTCATATATATATAAATCTGAATTGCAGATGAATAATTAAAGAAATTTATGAACTTACATGTTTTCAGCTATTTATTAAAACATTCAAAAATGCATTTAAAAGGGAGAGAAAAATAGGGTGACACTAAGGCAAGAAAGAGATTTGGGTGACATTACCTAGCATCATTTTGTCACAATGATCCAACATGATACTTTAATTGCTTTATATTTTTTGTTTGCCTACTTGCTTCTCTTTGCATCCCACCAACTCCCTAAAGTTAGAGGGTAGTGAAATGGCACTGTCATTGACCACAGTATGTCCTCCACAACAATGGCAGGATGTGGATTCCTCTCTACCTTCAGAAAAGAGTGAATAGCAATTGTCCTGCGTGGCTTTCAATAACTAGTAAGATTAACCCCAGAGAAACCTCTTGTAGCTAGGACATTGATTGTTCTTTCTCATCTGGGCCAAAGTCTATTTGAGGAGTCTCAGCACCATCTCTAAAAGGGAAGGGGATGAGGTGGAGGTCAGGAGTTACGCAGCCTCATTTTCTTCTTTAGAATTCCTGTGCTCAGGATGGGACTCTTCACACAGTCTAGGAGGGAATTGGGGGCATCACCTAGAGACTTTAGACCCTAAAAATGATTTATTTAGAGGGTTATATATACTTTAGAGAGTTTTCCTTTTTATTTCTTGCTGAAACTTACCTAAAATTACTTTAGGGCTCCTTTCTGCTTTGCTACAATGGACCAGATCACAGTCTTCCTACTTTATTTAAGAAACCAAAGGTCTGAAACTAAGCAGTTAGAAATGAAAGACAATCTGACAAATACTAGATGCTAGATAAACAGAATTAAGATTACCCATGTCTCAAAATGAGCCTCTTTTTTTTGTTCCCTTTTTCCTTTTGTATTCCTGATTTATACCATTTGAGAAACTCCATTTTTGTTGAAAATATGTGAATTAAATTCCTGGAACAGCCAAAGTAGTCCAAGATCATCTTTATTGTCAATATTCAAATAACAAATATTTATGTGGGAACTATATATTATTATTTTTGAGTTCTTATTTAACTTCAGTAGTTAGAGCAATGTAAATCAATAATATAAGCACACATGATGCAAGCCATTGGGATTTGAGCTGAACCTGAAAGAAATTGGTATAAGAAGAAAAGGAAGGAGACACGGATGCAGTCCTTTCCTTTGCCTTAGGTAGCCACACACTTAAATTATTTGGCTACAACCTTACTTCTTCCCTGCTGTCATCATAATAGATTTGTATTTATCAGACTAACTTTTATTCAGATCCTTGGTTCTACATATTGCATCTTATCTCTGATCTTCAACACAATCCTAAAAGTCAATATTCATCAACCTAGGTTACCAAACATGGGACATATCTTGGAATTAATTCATTTTGCCTTAAAGTCAGTGGAATTTCAATGCACCACGCTGCTTCTATGTGATTAATAATAAGGCATTGGAAGTAAACACTGTGTTTAAAGAATACTAAGAACTCTATGGTGGCTAGATTGAGCATATATGTTGGGGACTGAATTATATTTGAATAGATTGATTTGGGTCAGTTAAGGAAGGTCCCAAAACATGACAAGTGCAGGCATCCCCAAACTACGGCCCGCGGGCTGCATGTGACCCCCTGAGGCCATTTATCCAGCCCCCTGCCGCACTTCCAGAAGGGGCACCTCTTTCATTGGTGGTCAGTGAGAGGAGCACTGTATGTAGCAGCCCTCCAACGGTCTGAGGGACAGTGAACTGGCCCCTGGTGTAAAAAGTTTGGGGACCCCTGGTAGAGTGTATTTTGGAAGCTACAAAGAGACATTCAAGAAGGGACTGTTTATGTAGGATACTGACATCATAAAGAATATAAGTATTTTCACTACAACTTTTACTTTTTGTGTAAAGGCTCCTATAAAAAGCCAATAATATAATCGGTATTGTTCATTTTATGAAAGAACAGTAGAATTCAGTTACAAATCCATTTGCTGAACTAATTAAAAATTAAATCAGAAGCCATGATCAGTTCTATTCATGAACTAGACTTCAATGATCAATTTTGATGCTAGAGGCAAGATTTAAACCTAACTTCCTGTTGTTTCTAGACATTCGCTGAACAATTATATGTTAAGTCCTCATTATTTGTAACAAATATCTATTGAGCATTAGCTATTTGCAGCAAATATATATATTGAACACACGCTATAAAAAGAACCAATTTGGTGCTCTGTAGATATGAAAAGTTTACAATAACGCCTCCCTTTCAAAATACTTAAAATCTTTCTAGAGATTAGATTTAATCATTTGAAAGCTATATTAATAATAAAAGAGCAATAACAGTTCACTAGTAAAAATATAGGAAATATATGAGTATTCAGCAAGTAATGGCTGAGATAGTATTAAGTAATTCAACTCCTTTAACAAATTACCTCCCAAGTGTAAAGGCAAGTATCTATACACCTGTTAAGAATGTCAAAATGTTAACTGCATAAGTTATGCAAATTTATTTGTGAATCAGTGTGTTGAGTGTTTCTTACTAAAATATTACAATTGCACAAAACCAGATCTGAAAAATTAGACATCAGCTTGGTGAGCTCCAACTGAAGAGAATGTTAAACTTTTGTTTAGGCAATGACTGTAACCATTAGATCACAAAGGAAATGATTCATGGAAGTGAAAGAGATGACCTAGATGACCCTAACCACATCCTAAATCAAGAACAATCATATTCAATGAAGCCAACCCCAAGGCCTCATGTAGAAGGCTTCTTATTGTTTCATCCTCTCTCTAACTTTACATTTTTCTAAGGTTCATATTTTTCATTTATTGAGAGACCTTCTGATATTTCTGCTTCTGGTTTCCCTTTTGGGTTCAGTGTAACCATTTTGATTAAAACCACCCCTTCCTGGATCTCAGGTGTGTGAATTTAAAAAATGGGGGAGGGGGTTTCTACGGAAAGTAACTTCAGAGGGTGATTTGATCATTTATTAATAGTCATGACCCCGGCATAGAACTTTTTAGTATAAGGTTTATCTTTGCCTTAAGCAATCCTTGTTTATTATTTCTGCACATCTAGGCTAATGCAACCTTGAAATAAACCTTAATCACCCTCAAAAAAAGCACATAATCTTGTTAACTACCCTGTAATCTAATCCCCACCATGCTTTCTCCTATATCCATGTAATCTTCCTTATGTTCCCTCCTTAATTTCAAATGCAGAAAAGAAACTTCAAACTGCTATTCTCTGGAGTATTGAAAATCTTGCTCCCAGAATATATGGTCAGTTTAGTTCAAATAAATTGTTATAAAAATCCTCTAGAGGTTTGGACATGTCTTTTGTCAATGAGTGTTTCCATTACATTTGCCTGTGTAAGCCAGTTTATCCTGCATCCAGGCAGAAAAGTCATCTCTGTTCTCATGGTGAAGCAGTTACTTTACCAAAGAAAGCATCTCACCAATAAAGAGATGCAGAAACACTCCTGGCCACCTCTTTCATTTGTGTAGGTAGGCAGGTTGGTAGATAGATAGATAGATGATCCTACTAACTCACATACTGTCTCAAACCTAGGTTTAGTTCTACATATTGAATGAGAAGGTGGCTGTGTACCATGTGGAGAATTAGAGGCATATCCACATCCCTAAATGATCTGCAGAAGTATAGTTTTCTGTGGCATAAGTGCCTGCATTAATCGCCCTTGCATAAGACACACATTGAAATGCAAATGATCTCCCTGTAGAATGACATCCGTGTGTATCAGCAACTTCAATTATTGGTTGACATAAAACCTATAGTTAGATTTATTCTATAAATTAGAGAAATTTTAACAAGATTGAGGATTAGGAAAGCTATAGCTGGGATGGAAAGAGCTTATTTGAAAGATTTACATTCGGGATCAAGAAGGGTTCATAAGACTATCAAAGTGAGGCATTTTTAAAAGAATTTAGGACTGTAACAACTCAACTTTTTTATTTTTTATTTTAATTCCACAATCTGGATTTCATAGCACTTAGAGACAGTAGAGTAACTGAGCCCCTTCCATTTATTTGCCCTCCTAAAAGATTTTTTTTATTTTAGATTTCTGGATGTTAGATACTTTTCCATCATTAACACCATTAATAAGATCCAGCAAGTCTCATCAATGCAGATGGAACTCAATGAAAACCATTGACTTTGCTATGGATGAATGTTGGTTAAAGGATTCAGATCTAAGTCTGCCTTTTTTATTTTAATTCATTATGTAAATCCTGAAACATTTCTTCAGATATAGTCAAACTCATCTTTATGATGTAATCTATATGATAATGCCATGAAAATCCCATCAAACATTTTATCCTGTTTCATTCTTTGATGATTTATTTACAAACTTGATGGTACCTACCCCGCCAGAGGACATTTTTTTTCAGACATCAGAATACAGTCATTTTCAAGGTGGTTGAATTATAAGTCTCTACTACCTGTCAGCTGACAAAAAGTGTGACTATATATGTGTATGCTAGTAAAAGTATATACAAGCAAAGAGATTAGCATAATTATTTATTCACCAATAATTTATTGGACTAATTTTTGTATAGCACTGACCTACAGAATGTACTTTACTGTTAATGGAAGAGAGAGAGGCTTAATGACATTCTCCATTTTCTTTGTTCCAAGCACTTTAGAAAAATCCTTTTAATTTAAGAATCTTCGCAACCATATAAAATTAAAATGATCCCAGATTTTTTTTTTTTAATAAGGAGACCAAGGCTTAGTGAGATTAAGTAACATGTACCAAAGCCACAAGGTTCATAGTACTGGAGCTGGAATCCAACCAGGTTTGTGATCCTAAAGGCAGCACTGGACACACCACTATAGTTTCCCTTTAAATAGCTCTCTTACCACACCATGGTTCCAATTCTCTGCACAGACTTAGAGCCACCTCTGAAATGGTGAAGATGAAGAAGTGATGAGTGGTCTGCTGTAGCCTCATTCTTCCTGTCTTTGTTTCTCACATGAACTTTATCAACCAGAAGTACCCTAGGTAATCCCAGACCACCCAGGTTTCCAAGCTATTATCATGAAAGAGAAATTGGTCAGCAAGCACTGTCAAAAGAGAGATTTGGCCCTGGCTGGCCGGTTTAGTGGGTAGAATGTTGGCCCGGTGTGTGGACATCCCAGATTTGGTCCCTAGACAGTGCACACAGGATAATTGACAATCTGATTTTCTCCCCCTCTCTCTCACCCTTATCTTCCTCTTCCCTTCCCATAGCCAGTGTATTGATTGACTCAAACATCTGCCCTGAGCCTCAGGTGCTAAAAATAGCTCAGTTGATTTGAATATCAGCCCCAGACAGGGGTTGCCTGGTGGATCCCAGTCAGGGCAAATGCAAGAGTCTATCTTCCCTCCTTTCACTTAAAAAAAAAGTGAGATTTAATAACTTCGTCCTACAAATAGACATAGTGTTTAGATTTCTTTGGAGGCACTTAAAACTGTAGTCTTCCTTCTACCCTCCAGCACTGTATCCTGGTTAAACTTTCAGCCATGGCATGAGTGTCTTGAATCCCATTTTATCACTCTTCCAATTTATACCTCTTCTTTTACTGAGGTTATGCCAGAAACTTTAGCCTGTATAGCTAGGATAAATACGTCATCCTTCCTCATGTTAGTCCCTCAAAATGGAATAGTGCTTCTCACATAACCTATCAAAACTATCAGGTAAAACTGTTGCTTTCCTCTATACTGCCTAACGTATACCCTTCTCATTCTGACTGGTAGGCCTGAATTGGGTTGCAATTTTCTTAGCCTTATCAAGATTTAAGAACCAAATCCTAGGAGAGTCCAGTTTTCACACTTCTAGCTATGAAATTCAGTGATCATGTCACGACTGAAAGAATTCTTGCAACCTTGAGATGTTTATGTCTGATTATATTACTCATCAAGCAGAAAAATTTACTTTGCAAAACTATGTTTCCTGTGGATAGAGCACATCTGTCTTGTTTACTGGTATACCTTGAAAACCACTTAATAAAGCATGGCACATAATAAGTGTTCAATAAATATTTGATTAATTTGAATCAGTGTTAGAAGGCTGAATGAATGAATAAGTTACATGACTGTTGGCTGGACTATGCTGTTCTTTTCCCTCACCATACATACATTATTTCAAAGATAAGGATAACAACGCTAAACTACTCTTTAAAATCAGGGTTTTGTTAAATCACATCACACCAGTTTATCTCCTAGGACTCCTGGACCAAATACCTATAGAGAGATCTATAAGCTAGGAGACTTTTAGCCAGATTAGATAAAATATTATGGCCTCCTCTTCTGAGAATGTGAGTTTATGTGTAACAACATATTTATGGAAATGACATTCAATCACACGTTTGTTTAATCTCAGTTCTAATTGTTTTGTTTGTCTTTTTCCATTTAAAGTCCTCATCCATTTGCCCCAGCTTAATTTTCACTTTTAAAACCTGATGAGATTTTAGCTAAAAGTGGCATGGTCATAGGCCAGAGTATATATATCCATAAGAAACAGTATTACTAAGAATACAACTTGGGTTTTTACAATAGTGAATCAGAGTTTCAATGACTTAAAAGTTTTCTTAAAATGTGTACTATGTGCCTAAATTTTTTTTTTGACATTTATAAAGAAAGTTATTCTATGCCTGAGCTCTTTGGTTATCCGGCTACTAGAGAATATGATGCAGAGAACACTTACTACAAAGAAAATGTTCTTTTATAGCATCCTTTAGTATGCATTATAGCTGTAAATGAAACAGAAGCCAAGATTCCAAAATATATTAGTTTCCTAAAGTTATTACTCAACCATATTTGACACAAGGAGAAATGATAGGTGAAGTATACACAGTCCTTGTTAAACCCTGGGTTTAATGATTTTTTTTTCAGGACAGTCATATTAAAATGGGGTCATTAAAAATATACTGCCATTCCAGCAGCATAAAAAATGCATACAATAAGTTCACACAATGCATACCGATAATGACTCAACAAAATAAATGGCAAGATGAAACCAGCAGTGCTCACACTGTGTTTAAAATAACCTTTAGGCATTTGGGGATTTTTATTGGTAACAGTTTGGTGGCAAAATGTTCAGTGTAAAAGAACAGTTTAAAAGCTAATAGAAAAAATCTGGCATTAATAACGTGGTAGATTACAGTGAGGACAACAGTGAGGTTACTGCAGAGAGCAATGTATCTAGATAATTAAACTTAAACCATTTTGGTCCAACAGCAGTGCAAGATATGCCTGCTGGAAACATAAGAGGTCCCATATGCAAAGCTGATTCCGCAAATAAAAAGTTGGCTTCCCAGTGACACCAGTAGATTGAAATGGAGAGCTGAACAACATAAAGGGAACGAATTGCTATCATCCTTTTCTAGTTTTATTTTTCTTTAATTTCAAAATTATTATCATTTGAAGGTAAATACATTAATTCTTTCTTAATTTAATCTTTTTTTAGAGTTATGAACAAATAATGTAAATGTATTAAAAACTTTGGGGAGTCACACCACAAGGAGCTATAAATAGAATTAACCATAGTTTGAAATTAAAGTTTAAACCCTGGTGCAGTGACTTCTTCCAGATACCTGTGAAGAGCCCAGTAACAACTTTGAGTATCGGTTTGTCAGTATGCATGACAGTGAAGCAAATGATAATCATGATCTTGTGATGCAGGGTGATTAATTAATAGTGATTAGGTATTATCACATCTAAATGATTTTGTTGGCAGTCTTACATATATGTTTCTTAGAAGTCTACTGCTGTCTGAGATTGATTCTGACAACTACTATAAAAGAAAGGACAAAAAAAGAATTATAGGATTTTAATGACCAAACCATAACAGGAATGAATATGGCTTAAATCAATGCTCAGAATACTACCCCAGATGTTTAGATATTAATGTTAAAGACAGCTCTTAAAACCACTGCATTGATGATGTGCAAGAATAATGACTGTGGGGTCATCCTATTTATTTTATTACATTTGTTCTTTTAAACTGGTTTTTATTTAACTTTTTTTGTTTTGCTTTGTTTTTGCCTTTTTATTATTTTAACCTTGCCTAATACTAGATGAAAGACATACTGTGTTGAACACATTTTAAATTCTGGGAACCTAAATTCCAAGATGGCAGCAGAGTAGGCAGATGCACAGACTCCCAGCTCACACCACCAAACTGGATTACAAATTAATTTAGGAACAATCAGCATCAAAAACAAACTCTGGACTACAAGAACAGCTCTCAAAAACCAAAGAGCAAAGAAAAAGCTACACCGAGCCTGGTAGGGAGTGCTGAGGAGCAATGGGTCTCTCCTGCTTACAGGAACCGAGTGAAATAAGTAAATCAGAAAAAACTAAGAACTATATAATTCCATTCACAGGTGGGACATAAAAATGAGACTCAGAGACATGGACAAGAGTGTGGTGGTTACTAGTGGTACGGGGAGGAAAGAAGGAAAGGGAGGGGTGGGGAGAGGGGAGAGGCACAAAGAAAACCAGATAGAAGGTGATCGAAGACAATTTGACTTTGGGTGATGGGTATGCAACATAATCAAATGTCAAAGTAATCTGGAGATGTTTTCTCTGAACATATGTACCCTGATTTATCAATGTCACCCCATTAAAATTAATAAAAAATAAATAAAATAAAATAAACTCTGGGAACCTAGAACTTCATAGTTAAGGAAACAAAGAATACATATATTAATAAAATAAATATAAGGAATATATATAAATAAAATATATAAAATAAAAAATATATAAATTAAATAAAAATAACATATATATGTTTTAATAGGTAAATACAATTTATTCCTCAAAAAAATTAGTAATTGTTTAAGATCTAACTTCTCATATAAGCTATAAGGGTCATGAAAACCAGAAGGGGCTACTGCACTGCCTTTTTTAAGTTTTTTCAATTATAGTTTACATTCAATATTATTTTGCATTAGTTTCAGGTGTACAGCACAGTTATTAGACAATCATATACTTTACCCCAATATCCCAGTACCCACTGGCACCATACATAGTTATTATAATATTATAGACTATATTCCCTATGCTGTACTTCATATCTCCATAACAATTTTGTAACTACCAATCTATACTTCTTAATCCCTTCACCTTTTTCACCCAGCCTGCCAACCTCCAACCCTCTGGCAACCATCAGTCTGTTCTCTGTACCTGAGTCTTTTTCTGTTTAAGAGCAAGTATTTTGTGATTCAAGTTTTTTTTATTATTTATTTTTTACATTTTATTTATTCATTTTTTTAGAGATAGGAGACAGAGAGAGAGAGAGAGAGAGAGAGAGGAAAGAGATAGAAAGAACAGAGGGAGGAGCAGGAAGCATCAACTCCCCTATGTGTCTTGACAAGGCAAGCCTGGGGTTTCGAACCAGCGACCTCAGCGTTCCAGGTCGACGCTTTTACCCACTGTGCCACCACAGGTCAGGCATGATTCAAGTTTGTCTACATATGCTTCCAAAATCCTGAGTTCAAAAGTTGTCAGACTCAATAATTCCTCATAGCTGAAGATCACATGAAACTGTCCTTATGTGCTATGCACATTTAGTATTTCACTTAGTAATCACAATAGCCTTATGATGCTGCAGATGCCAAGTCCCTGTGAGCTGACAAAAAAATTAAAGCCTAGGTTACTCAGGAAATATGTTTACCTAGAAAGCAGAGGTCTTGAACACTAATAATCTGCATGGTTGAATTAAACACAGTCAGCTGTCAAGACATAAGGGAAAGTGTGAATTTAGGTAATCAGTCTGTGTTACATTTTTACAACATAGCTATGAAAAAATTTCAAATAGAGAAAGATGAAAACAGAATTCAAACTTTTGGACCCCAGATCCACTACAGCACCCCCACAACACACACAGTCATCAGCAAACCTGGACCACTCCAGGAGGAGGCAGAAGCTACGGCTTCACTTTAACATATGACCCTAAATTCAGATTTGTGATGTTAATTGTCAATACCTTTATACATAGAGTTACCAGCAAGAAAAAAAGTGTTTTGGATGCCTGGGTGTTATTTTCAAATAAACCAAGTTATTTTACATCCTAGAAGTTCTCTCCAAAGAACCAATAAACAGGAAAACAAAAAAAGAAGGAAGAGAAGGAGGGGAGGAGAAAGGGATGGAGGAAGGGACAGAGGAAGAACATCTCCCAGTCCCCTCTATGTTCCTGACCTTACAGCCACAGTCTTAGCACCATGGCCTCTGTAGATTCAATTCCACTGGAGTTTGCTTTTTAACGCAAGAGACTCAGGAAGTGTTACGCTTGTCGAAGATGGCAAAAATGGGTAAAGATCACATCTCGATACCATTTTCCTTTTTTATTCTTGTCCTCTGCCTTTGCTTTCTTAAAGCAAGAGCTATCTGAAGGAGGGGGGGGTAGGGGCAACTGCTAGATGGGAGAAGAAAAAAAAAGTAGTCTGACTGTAGCTTAGCTTTGTGAATTCAAGATGTGTGTGTGTTTGAAAAATGAAGGTGCATATGTTAGCGTAGCTCCAGGGCACCGGCTTCCCTAGTGTTAGCATAGCTGACACACTGACAGTTTATATGGAATTTATGTGCCTATTTCCTCTGCTTTTTATGGGAAAACATGTTGTTACCTTACAGCTGCCCACATCACATGCTGCCAATCCGCCTCTGAGCCACAGAGCACCTTGCTCAAGGAAACGTACATACATCAAGGGCTTATGTATTTTTTACAATGTTGTAAGGGGAAAATAATAAAATATGGGTTATTGTGTACACCATTCCATGGCTTAATTTTTTTTTATTTCACTGATTTAATTGACTGACCATTTTTATTGCCCTTTTCCCCCACCTCATCTTGCCATTTTAATTGTTTATGTGTTTGTGTACAATTGGATCACATCTGGAAGAGGGCGGGAGCTGTAACCACAACTTAAAAGCCAATTGTAGAGCTTTAAAAGTAAATAAAGCATTTAAGCTGCCACATCAGTGGGAAGATATATGCAGATGTAAACAGAAGGAAATGTACGTTTTTAAAGTAAAATGTTTCAAAATCGGCTCTTCTTTTCAATCACCTGCAGGAGCATTGGCTTTCTTGTGCTCTCTGGTGGGTAGAAGGCAAATACACAAGGAAACAGGGGTCTCATTCTGCCTCCTCCCATGGGCTACAAGGGCTCTACAAGGTGGGCGCAGGTGTCCTCACCTGAGCACACCTGAGCGGTACACCCTCTTGCCCACATTCCCAGGGCCTCCCATCAACCACACTGATAGCCTCCTTGTGGCATTGTCGCATTTCTTCCCATTCTTTCAATGAGAAGATAGGAGAAACAAATAGTTTATAGTAATTTATGTTTCTCAGAGTTATCAACACGAGGAAATATAACCTTATTATTATAAATCGATCTTTAACTGGGCAGTGAAGAAATATAATTTAACTAGAGAGAGAAAATGGGGACAGGTTCAAAAATCCAAAGCGTGGGAGGTACCTTACTTTTTGCAATACACAGAACTGGCTCTGGACCCCTCAAAAGGCAGAAAACAGAAAAATGATTCAGCATTCATCCTGTCGAGCTCCCCTCCAACTCATCTGTTCTATGTTTTGGGTTACCTCTGCTTACGGGCATATTACTAAGCGAAAAAAATGTGAGGGAGGTTTTCTCTTCAAGGAGAAAGATAAAAAGAAAATGTTTGTGGACTTAGCCTCTAATGGGTAGATTGGACACTGAATGATGTAAATTATTCTCTCACTTCTCTAGTGTGTGAGTGTGTGTGTATAGATACAGTTTAAACACCCCTGTTTGAAAATCTTGCTACAGTCAGTGCCCAGTAGGTTTTTATTTGGCCGATTCATTGAAGAAGTAGAGATTTCAGCTCCAGATAATGTACCTCTCTACCGGCCTACCTTTTGAAAGAGATACTGTCTCAAGAAAGAAAAGCCATCACCTAAGATGCTGGCACAAGAAGCAGCACCTCACAGTGGTGAGAGGCAGATGATCTGCTCCTGTTGAAATGTGCCCACTGATACTCCCTTTCCTCTCAGGGTGCCTAGCGAATTAGGACAAAATCAATGTCCTTTAGTGTTTGTTCTTCTTTCGGTAAAGCTCTACCCCCCAAAATGACATATCACCTTCCTTTCGTACTTTGAACCAAAACTAAGATAAGGCAAAACTAATTAGTGTGTGTGTGTGTGTGTGTGTGTGTGTGTGAAGAATAATCTGCAATAAGGTATTTTCTTGAATTAAGTTGTCCATTTTCTGAAATGCCTTTGTGTCCAGCCCACGCTGGCTTTGGCCCCCTCTAACTCCTAACGTGCCTCCACATGGCAGAAGCTCTCTTTAACCCTGCTCAGTGGTTGTCCTCAAAGTTAATATCAAGAAAAGTCAAGAACTCTAGGACAGTCAGCTGCAAATATATGTGATCTTATCATACGGAAGAAAAAATTGACTTGCTCTGTTGAGTTCTGGTGTGTGAAATTATGATCAGTGAAAGTGGCATGGGGTTTTAGTTCAGCCAAGGATGAAGAAAATCCTTCTAAAAAGCAGCTCTGAGTTACTTTTGGAATGGAATGAGATGCTTTAGGATACTGAGAATCAGAAGTAGATCTTGAAAGACCAGCAAGGGCGTAGGACACTCACAGGTAAGGGCTGGAGTAGTTAATAAAGCTGACTGGGGCAATCACTCCCTTTACCTGAAGGTCATGGACTCTATCATGGTGTCAGTCTAGAGTTAGATTCCTAAAGAAATAGCTCCAAATGAGGAGGCTTCATACTGATGTAGCTCATCGTACTGTTAGAGATAGCATTTACCAAATTCTAGGTCTGAATGAATGTCTCAGGTGGGAATAAATGCTAGGAGGACCCAATTACCTGCAGCACATAAGTCTTCATGATATCAGAGACAGAAGAGGTGGTATTTGTTCCCTCCTGCAGTTATTTAGATAATGTTTGGGATAAGTTCTCAGTTCGGTTTTATCTGTTATTGGTTTTAGGTTTCATGTATGCTTATCCTATTTATAAAAGCATTGTGTATGTCCTACACCTTACAGCTCTCTTAGCCTTGTTCCTAAGGGATTGAAAAATAGTCTGCATTTTTCTTGCCCTATAGTTGTTCCTCCAGACCAGGAATATATACAAGAAGAAATATGACAAATGTAATCTGGTCTCATGCCAACTGGCATTAATTTAAAGTGAAAAGCCAAAGAGATCAGGAAGTCTATGTACCAAAATTTGTACAGTCCGTGCCACCTGACAGTAACACAGAGAGAATGGGAAGCAACTTCAATTTCCTGCAATAAGGAATGCGATAAAGAGAACGCAGCTCAGGGCACGCATGTGTGCGTGCTGGAACTTCACTGAAGGCACACATTCTACAAACAACTCATTTCGCTAGATTGTTTCCTGAATTCCCTAAACTTAGCCTAAAAATGAAAACAATAAAAACACAAAGAGGCCAATCTGAATGGATTTCTAGGGAGTCTTTTATCCAACTTTCTCATTTACTGATGGAAAGCCCAAAGTCCAGGATGGGTGAAATGTCTGGTCCACAGTTGCCCCGTCTGTTAATGACAGAACCAGAACTTGGCAGCAATTCATTGATCTTTCTCCCATAACAGCCCTCAGGCAAGCCACTGATGGGTTTCCCAGTGGCTGGAGTGGATTGGTGGTTTAATCAAAGATCACTATTGAAGTTAATTTTGTACATCTATCATAGTGAATTATGGGTTTTACGAGATTGAGAGCCACACCTACAAAGTTGTTGCTTTTCATAGAATCCTAGTGTGCTTTTGTATGAAGCACGCTGTTTTTTTTGGTGAAGGGTGAGACATAATAAAAGGATTACTTATATAACAAAAACTGCTCACATTTATTGAACGCTTGCTCTGCTGATCTCAGTTGTGTTTTTATGTACTAACCTTAAGTGATCCTCAATACAGAAAAAGTATGTAATTAACATAACTATTCTGATTTACAGAGTGAGAAGACTGAGTCTTAGATATGTGCCCAGTGTCAGTTAGGAAAGACAAGTAGAATGACAGTCTAAGCCGTGTGGTCCCAGGAGCTGCTCTCTTAACTGCCAAGTTATATTGTTTCCCTGCAGAATCAGTGTACCATAGATGGTTGGTTACCTATGCTTTGTGATTTGAAAAGAGAAAAAAATAAGCCCCAGCGTGTGTTTTCTCTGTCTTTAGCAGTTCCTGAAATTTCTTCTGAATCTAGGTAGTGTTCTCAGAAGAACTTTATATATATAAAGTTTGAATATGTAACATTAAAAAGTGCTATTTAAGCTTATCAGCACTGCATACATGATTGTAAATATTGCCACTTTGGAAAACAGAGCTCTAAGAAAAAAAAAAAGAATTTCAATGTGTCTGGTTGTGGCACTAGAAAAATTTAGACTCTACGAAGACTTATCTTAGAAGGCCAGAATAAGATTAAATGATACTATTAAGAAGCTTCAGGAATTTAGGGGCAAAAAGAAGACACTGGAATTCTGAAGGGAAGAAAGCCAGAAAAACGAAAGAAAAAGAAAGGAATTTACCAACATATGCCTATATATACACACACAAATATGGGTATATTGCAGATGCAAATAATCTACCTCATAACATGTATGTATATATAACCTACAGCATTATTTAGTCTCCCGGACACAGTTGCTCAATGCTCAGAACTGAAGGTATAGAGCATGTCCACACCTCCTATTCATGTGGGTTGCTTATCTATTTTACTTTACAGTAAAATGTGGAAACAAGGGCTTGTCTCCCAGGTAAAGGATCTGCACTTTAAAAGTTCAGTGCACACTGCTACATCATCTGCCTATTCACCCTCTTCCTCTCGCCTTCATTTTCTTCTTGTCCATTGAATTCAAGAATTAGTCTGCATGCTCAGTTCCTTGTCACTTGCTGCTTAAGAAGCCTTAACAAAAACACCTTCTAATTTCCTAATTAGGAAGAAAGAGGGAGAGAAAGGAAAATAAGTGCAGTGTTGGAGAAGAGAGAGAGAAAAAGAAAAAACAACTCCCTATCTATATTGTGTCTTTGTTCATAGCTCTCCCTACCATGGGTGAGAGGAAGAGTGAGCAGAGTCTTAATGAAGCTGTTTATTCATTTATTTTCCAAAAGCAGAAAACTTTCTTCCTCAAACAACTTTAAGGACAATTAAAGCAATGATGAAATGTATTGATCAATTCCAAATTTTCTCACAGGAGTGATTAATTGCATTTTGGACTTCGAGAAATTTCAAAGGAGATTGTAAGAGAAGAGAGTCTTGATTTTGGGCTGTGTCTGGCTTATTTTATTGTTGCTTTTGTTGTTCCTTCTCCCTTCTCACTGTTATTAAAATTATAGCTCTGGACACACAAAGACAGGTAGAATGTGACCAGTGTTTAAGAGGTTTACAAAGATTTAAAGAATGACCCCCACTGTGTCACTGCACATCAGTAGACATTTTACAATGTGCTGGAGACACCCAGTCAATAATTTAGGAGAAAAAAAAATCAATATGTGAGTGCTACTTAAGCCCACAGCCAGAGTATCTTATGGACATGTTGGCGCTTTCTATAATGGCATGAAGTGATGTGATTAGAGTAACTTTTTTTTTATTTTGCTTCTTCTGAGTACTGCAATGGCATTTTTTCTTTTTTGACAGAGAGAGGAACATAGAGGGATAGACAGACAGGAAAGGAGAAAGATGAGAAGCATCAATTCTTCGTTGTGGCTCCTTAGTTTCCTTAGGAGTTCATTGACTGCTTTCTCATATGTGCCTTGATGGGGGGACTACAGCAGAGGAACTGACCCCTTGCTCAAGCCAGCAACCTTGGGCTCAAGCCAGTGCCTATGGGGTCATGTCTATGATCCCATGCTCAAGTCAGTGACCCTGCACTTAAGCTGGCGAGCCTGTGCTCAAGCTGGCAACCTCAGGGTTTTAAACCTGGATCCTATGCATCCCAGTTTGGCGCTCTATCCACTGTGCTACTGCCTGGTCAGGCTGCAATGGCATAATATAATTTTACATGACCAACATCTCAATCTTCTGCTGGTAACGCATCAGCTAGGTTTTAAAGCATGTGTTCCAAAGCAAGGGTTGTTAGTTTGGGGAGAGAAACAAGTTGAATCCAGAGGAAAGGATGGACTTATCTTCCCCTGGAACTGTGGCCCTTGTAGCACCGTTAGCTCTTTTCCCTGGCCTTATGTGAGTGTTAGGTCACATCCCCAAAGCAGGTGGACTCC
The DNA here is from genome assembly GCF_036850995.1 of Saccopteryx leptura. Taxonomy (NCBI): domain Eukaryota; kingdom Metazoa; phylum Chordata; class Mammalia; order Chiroptera; family Emballonuridae; genus Saccopteryx; species Saccopteryx leptura. Next base: position 27,170,326 of record NC_089513.1, on the reverse strand, counting down.
AAGTGTGTAGGTAGCTAGGACCCTTCTCTGTATCATAAGAAGAGTGACTAACAATCAAGAGCTCTAATATGCTGGGCACTGTGCTAAGGCCTGATTGAATCCTCCTCACTAGCCCATGAAGGAGGTCCTGCTGTCCTACCACATGTAGGTAAAGATGCATAGGCTTAGAGGGCTTAGGTGACCGGCCTCAGTCAGACACATAGAAGCTTGAGTTTTCAACTGTGAGGAACTCTGAAGCCCATGCTCTCAAAAGCAAACTGTCTTGCTCTTTATGATCCCACCAAAATTGCAAATTGTTCCTTGTCACCCAACATCACATAGGTGAAATGCTATCTTGCCAATCTGTGAGATGATACCAAAGGGGGCAAAATGAAGAGGAGGTATCTGGCATTGGACATGAGGAGTTTAAATTCAGGTATACAAATTTACTGGCTCCATGATCATGAACGAGGTTCTGATCCTCACTGGGCCTCAACTTCCTCATCTATAAAACGGACACTTTCCTCATACAGTTGAGGTGGGAAAGTGACACAGCACATGAGAAAGCTTATCTTATGCTACTATGGGTCAACAGAATATGAGCTGTTGTCTCTGAGGAGGAAACCGAGGTCAAGAAATACGAAGTGGCCAGCCCAGAGTCACACTACTTGAGTTAGTTATGGCTTGTGCCAAGAATGCAAGTCTTTTCACATGCATTTATAAACCTTCTTTCTAAAGGCACACCAAAATTAAATTGAATTAATACCTATTAATCTTAAAGCTTTTTAGGTAAAAGGTGGATATTAATTTATTAGCACTGTGCTCAACACACTATACTTACTGTTATGAAGTAGCATACCTTAATTCCGCGGGTTATGTAGAGAAAACCAAGGCAGGATACAGAAGAAATTTTAGGAGGAGATTTATTAATAAGCCGGTTATACATGACTTACACAAAGTACAGCTAACCCAAATCGTGTAGCCTCCAATATAGCCCTGAGGCTAGTTATATAGACTTGATCACATACAGGTTGGGGGGAAAAGGAGGGGGATCATGACACAATAATTAATCATTAACAAGCTTACAACATTTGTCTATAGCAGCGGTTCTCAACCTGTGGGTCGCCACCCCGGCGGGGGTCGAACGACCAAAACACAGGGGTCACTTAAAGCCATCAGAAATACATATTTTATTTAAAAATGTATTGTATAATAAATATGTATTTTCCGATGGCTTTAGGCGACCCCTGTGTTTTGGTCGTTCGACCCCCGCTGGGGTGGCAACCCACAGGTTGAGAACCGCTGGTCTATAGGATCTATTAAAAGAAAAAACATGTCTACATATTAAAATTTACAAGGTAACACAATAGCGATAAATGTCATTTTACATATCAACACAGTAGCGATAAATGTCATTTTTACCTATCAAAGACATTCCCAAATCTTCTTTTTTTTATAATAATTTTACTTTTTTAATGGGGTGACATCAATAAATCAGGATACATATATTCAAAGATAACAAGTCCAGGTTATCTTGTCGTTCAATTATGTTGCATACCCATCACCCAAAGTCATATTGTCCTCTGTCACCTTCTATCTTGTTTTCTTTGTGCCCCTCCCCCTCCCACTTTCCCTCTCCCATTCCCCCCTCCCCCCCGTAACCACCACACTCTTATCAATGTCTCTTAGTTTCACTTTTATGTCCCACCTACGTATGGAATAATGCACTTCCTGGTTTTTTCTGATTTATTTCACTTCGTATCATGTTATCAAGATCCCACCATTTTGCTGTAAATGTTCCGATGTCATCATTTCTTATGGCTGAGTAATATTCCATAGTGTATATGTGCCACATCTTCTTTATCCAGTCATCTATTGATGGGATTTTTGGTTGTTTCCATGTCCTGGCCACTGTGAACAATGCTGCAATAAACATGGGGCTGCATGTGTCTTTATGTATCAATGTTTCTGAGTTTTTGGAGTATATACCCAGTAGAGGGATTGCTGGGTCATAAGGTAGTTCTATTTTCAGTTTTTTGAGGAACCATCATACTTTCTTCCATAATGGTTGTACTACTTTACATTCCCACCAACAGTGGATGAGGGTTCCTTTTTCTCCACAGCCTCTCCAACATTTGCTATTACCTGTCTTGCTAATAATAGCTAATCGAACAGGTGTGAGGTGGTATCTCATTGCCGTTTTGATTTGTATTTCTCTAATAGCTAAAGAAGATGAGCATCTTTTCATATATCTGTTGGCCATTTGTATTTCTTCCTGGGAGAAGTGTCTGTTCATATCCTCTTCCCATTTTTTTATTGGACTGTTTGTTTGTTTGTTGTTGAGTTTTATGAATTCTTTGTATATTTTGGATATTAGGCCCTTATCTGAGTTGTTGTTTGAAAATATCATTTCCCATTTAGTTGGCTTTCTGTTTATTTTGTTATCAGTTTCTCTTGCTGAGCAAAAACTTCTTAGTCTGATGTAGTCCCATTCATTAATTTTTGCCTTCACTTCTCTTGCCTGTGGAGTCAAATTCATAAAATGCTCTTTAAAACCCAGGTCCATGAGTTTAGTACCTATGTCTTCTTCTATGTACTTAATTGTTTCAGGTCTTATGTTTAGATCTTTGATCCATTTTGAGTTAATTTTGGTACAGGGGGACAAACTGTAGTCCAGTTTCATTCTTTTGCATGTGGCTTTCCAGTTTTCCCAGCACCATTTATTGAAGAGGCTTTCTTTTCTCCATTGTGTGTTGTTGGCCCCTTTATCAAAAATTATTTGACTATATATATGTGGTTTTATTTCTGGACTTTCTATTCTGTTCCATTGGTCTGAGTGTCTATTTTTCTGCCAATACCATGCTGTTTTGATTGTCGTGGCCCTATAATAGAGTTTGAAGTCAGGTATTGTAATGCCCCCAGCTTCATTCTTTTTCTTTAGGATTGCTTTGGCTATTCGGAGTTTTTTATAGTTCCATATAAATCTGATGATTTTTTGCTCTATTTCTTTAAAAAACGTCATTGGAAGTTTGATGGGAATTGCATTAAATTTGTATATTCCTTTGGGTAATATAGCCATCTTGATTATATTTATTCTTCCTAGCCAAGAACAAGGTATATTCTTCCATTTCATTATATCTTTTTCGATTTCCCTTAACAATGGTTTATAGTTTTCATTATATAAGTCCTTTACATTCTTTGTTATGTTTATTCCTAAGTATTTTATTTTTTTTGTTGCAATCGTGAAGGGGATTATTCTTTTGAGTTCGTTCTCAATTGTTTCATTGTTGGCATATAGAAAGGCTATTGACTTCTGTATGTTAATTTTGTATCCTGCGACCTTACTGTATTGGCTTATTGTTTCTAGTAGTCTTTTTGTGGATTCTTTGGGGTTTTCGATGTATAGGATCATATCATCTGCAAAAAGTGATACCTTTACTTCTTCTTTTCCGATATGACATTCCCAAATCTTCTAATGTTTAACTCTCATCCCTGTGCCACAGCAAAATGTTAGCTTAGGATAAGGAGAAAGGCCAAATGAAAATACCCTTCTAAAAGTGCTAGGACTAGCTTTTATTAGGAAACCTAATAAGCTAGTCCCCCTACTTGTTTAGTTTACAATTTTTTATACATATAAAGGATTTCAAAAAGGGATGATTATTAGAAAACATATAAAATGTTACAGAATGCAGGTTTTTCAGGCAAGGGGAGTGGCCTCATGATTCCTTTGTCTAGAGGTATATGTTACTCTCAGGACTCCAGGAGGGGAGGAAGAGTTAAAATCAGTGTAGGATATGCAAACATTGTCTCCTAAAGGATCTTATTGAAGGGGAAGAGGAAGTTCTTTGTTTTCTAGCAAGTAGTGGCCTCAGTCCTTCCAGAGAACTATAGTTAAACTATGATTAGTTACTAACTTTTGCCCCTTTAATCTCTTTTTCTGGGGTTTTCTTTTTTCTTTTCAGAAAGGAGGGGTAAGGGGCCTGACTCTTCCTTCTAAAATACTAATGTTAATTTTTGCAATTCTTCGGCACCTTATCACATTACATAATAAATATTAGGTATTATAGTTATGAACATTACTTTCAACTTTGTGGTGAAGACATTAATTGAGAAACAAGATTTTTACAAAACAATATATGATTATAACGTCAGACAAAGTTAAGAAAGTATGTTCAGTATTATGCTCAAATATGGAATAGTTCCTGACATCATTTAATCATGATGCCATGGGAAAAAAATAATTGTTCTCTTCTGTAAAAGAACTTACCGCCTGGACCGAGCCAGTTTTTAATCTGAGTATGTCTCATAACTCCAGTCAATGCAGATCTCCAATACTTTTCTTATCCTACACTAGCCAATGTATGTTCAAAAGTCCTCAAAGAGGCCCTGGCCGGTTGGCTCAGTGGTAGAACGTCGGCCTGGCGTGCAGAAGTCCCGGGTTCGATTCCCGGCCAGGGCACACAGGAGAAGCGCCCATCTGCTTCTCCACCCCTCCCCCTCTCCTTTCTCTCTGTCTCTCTCTTCCCCTCCCGCAGTGAGGCTCCATTGGAGCAAAGATGGCCCGGGCACTGGGGATGGCTCCTTGGCCTCTGCCCCAGGCGCTAGAGTGTCTCTGGTCGCAATAGAGCGACGCCCCAGATGGGCAGAGCATCGCCCCCTGGTGGGCAGAGCGTCGCCCCCTGGTGGGCGTGCAGGGTGGATCCTGGTCGGGCGCATGCCGGAGTCTGTCTGACTGTCTCTCCCCGTTTCCAGCTTCAGAAAAAAAAAAAATTAAATTAAAAAAAAAAGTCTTCAAAGAAATTCCAGTATTCTCACCTCTTTTCAGAACCGTGATTGCATCTCTGTTTGAATTCTGTTTCAAACTCTGGGAGAAGGTGCCAGCCCAGCAAGCTTTGGTTTCTACCAAAATGAACAGCTCTTTCAATGGTTCCCTGAGCCAAAGGCCACTTTTGGGAGCAACCTGCCAAATCATTCCAGAAAAAACATTCACTCACACTCCACCTGCCCCAGTTGGCATCATTGTTGTAAAACCAGGTCAGATGAGCAACATAAGTAGATACTGGGGTGTTCTATTAGGTGGGCAAGAAAATAGTGATTAGTCCTGCCATTTAGGGTAAAGGCGGTTTTCATTATTTTGCTGCGAGACGTTGGCACAGGCAGGGTATGGAGCTACAATGCGCTATTAGTCCTCTTTAAATTTTTGCTGCCACCTCCTCATGAAGTTCCCTAGGGTGACTTGAGTCTCCTTAGATCCTGCTCCTCACGTGGACCCCCAAACTGTAGATGGAGTTGAATTGTCACCTGGCAACTACCCTTTCTGATCTAGCTCATGGTGCACCTGAGCTCCAAATAACTGCTGAACTCGTGAAGCAGACACATGAGTCTAAACCAACTGGCCCGGCTCCTTTCTCTGCAGCAGGAAACTGTCCTCTCTCTCAGGGTGCACAAAACAAAAGCCGGTGTCAGGTGCATGGCTTCTCCCTAGATAGGAAATGGTCCTGTCGCTGGTGAAGCCAGTGACAGTCTCTCCCTAGAGTGGGGGACTTTTCCCACTTGTTTTCTTTCTTAATGTGTCCAGTTAAGCGGTTTCTCTGCCTTTTGAAAAGGACAGAAGAAGTCTGGGCCCAGGGAGCATCTCACCAGTGGTGCCTGCCAAGAACAGAAGGGCCAATTAGCAGGGTCTCCTCTCCGGATCTCTCTTCCTCGGCCCGACTTGCTGGGGACTCATAAATTACCCACGCTGAGGCAGATGCCGAGACCCTGGCACCTTCTCCAGTGCCCCTGACACCACACACTGAAGGCGAGCTCCCTCCGAAAGGACTTGCGGGACTTTCACTAAACCTGCCTCAGTGGGGAACAAGCAGTTAACTAGGTCACAAGCAGCTGGTGAAAACTCTAGATGGAGTGAGTCTGCCAGGGACCGGCTCTCTTAGAGAAAAAAATTTGTTCATCAGATAAGGAGGATGGTTTGGAGAAGCTAGAAAAGGGGCCTACAGGACTAAAAAGGAGAAGGAAGGAAGAGGAGGAGAAAAGGAGGGGAGAAGGGAGTGGGGAGGGAAGGAAGGAAAAGTTCTACACTTTAGCTGCCAGCCACTTCCCAAAATAAACATGTTTTGGGGATTTGGAGTATTAAAACCTAATTTCATATCAGTACCTGATTGTGCAAGAATCTAGATATATAAATTTACAAGAAGCCATCTTATGTGTTATCTTCTCTGATTACAGATGGATAACTTCTCTGTGATACTGGAAGATGAAATGTGTCTTACTTCATTTTAAGATGCTAATATAACACTGACCATAAACCAGATAAATGCAAGATTAAAAAAAAAGAAAACTATTAATGAAATTCACTTCTAAATATAGGTAGAGTATAAATAACCTAAGTTTAATATTAGCCAAAAAATGCTTAGTGAAATAAAAAGAAACTGTTTTCTAAATATGATACAGAGTATTTCAAACAATGCTAAAATATATATAATGGTAGCTGTTGTTACCAGCATTAAAAATATTTTTCTTTGAGATAAGAGTACAATAAAAGAAGAATAAAGGAATAGAAAAATTAAAAAGATGATGTGATTGTCCATTTAGAAAACCAATTTGAGAACTATTTAAAACAGCATTAAAAAGTACTAAATTTAATTGTTAAAACTATTAAAAATATATACCTTTCTTTTATATCCTATTATGCCACTAGAAAATTCAAGAAACAGTATGGCTTGCTCAGTGCCCCACACTCACCTGCCCTCTATTAAATGCTGGACTCTGCCTTCCTAAGATCTCAAACACAGGACCTTTTACTATGAATTCAATCCCTTTTCCAAACCACCAAACTGATATATTAGTCTATGTTTTCACATCTCAAGTAAGAATATGGACTAATTTTTTTTCAGTGTTCTTTGTAGCTTTCTAAATAAAAGCTTAGATTTCTTAGGATATAAACCTCAAATTCAAGATGCTTAAAAGCTAACTTCTCAGCTTCTCCCTCACCCTGTCCCTCTGCCTGTATTCTCTCTCAGGAAGAGACTCACGTTCTGCTCTGTGGCTCAGTCCTTGACCGAGGGACACCTGGGACTTCTTTCCATTCTACCCGGTTATGAAGCATGTGCTGCCAAGTCCACGTCTTTGCTACCCCACACCTGCTGCCTCCATTCTCACTTGGGCTACCTGTGCCAAGGCCCTCATTTCCCCTGGCAGGCACTGCTGAGAATGTCACTCACTGGCCTTCCTGCTGTGGGTTTGTGTCATTTTCTGTCCATGCTACACACTACAGCCAAGGTCTAATTCAAAAATACTCTCAACAAACTAACATGCACATAAATACAGTCATGAATCATCAGTTTATCACTTAAGGTCTGCAATCTTTGTCTCTGTTGGTACTCTTCCCTAGGCCCCACAAACTGCCCACTTTAGCCAAGGTGGACAGCTTGCGTTTCCGTCTCTTTTCCATCCCTTTATGCTCTGCCCACTCCCTCTGATGCCTTTCCTACTATCTTCCTCCACTCTTACAGGCACTGCTGAAACACCATGTCCTCCGAGAGAATTTTCCAGGGTCCCCAACTTCAAAAATTCCTCTCCACCCCTTTTATTCTGTTACGTGTTAGTTGCAACCATGTATAAGCCTGTTCTGTCTAGCACAGTAGCCACTAGTCACATGGTGCAATGGAGCACTTGTATTACTACTGATCCAAAGCAAGGATGACATTATTAAAAGTGTAAAATATCTCATTAGTAAGTTTTATATAAACTATATCAAAGTAATGAGATTTTGGACAATTTTTAAAAGTATTGGATTAAGTCAAATATATTATCAGAATTAACCTCACTTGTTTTTCTTTACTTGTTTAATGTGACTACTAGAAAAAATTAAAATTTTATATATAGATTACATACATAATAATAGACAGCATTGCTTCTTAACAGCTGGCATTTCCTATTGGATTTTCTTACTCTTCTCTTACTATTAATGTGCCAAGTCTCCCCAGTAAAGTAGGGAAAGAAGCAAGTCATCTTCTTGGTTCATTTTGTTTTTTTGGGTTTTCATTTATTTGTTTGTACTGCAATGCCACCATTTTAATGTATCAACTTATGTGCTATGTTTCCAGCACAAATGTAGAGAAATATTTTATAAATTTTCATATGGTTACATGTTTTCTGCATTAATTTTTGTTGTTTATTTTGAGTTGTGTTTTTGGAAGATCTTAGTATAGATCCAGACAATGTCTTGTTTTTTTTTTTTCTATTCAACTCAAAAATAGAGTTTGGCAAATATTTATTAAATCAGTATATAATTTTCTCTCTTTAATTTGTTAAAAGACTGAAGGAGTTATATTAAAATTTCCCACTACAATAATTTTTACCTTATACACTTTCTTTTTATTTTTATAGTAAAAAGATAATCATAAGGTAAATTGTATATTTTATAAAAATGATCTTCTTTGTCACACAAGATTAAGTCTCCCAGATTTCTAACATCTGATATTTTATAACAATTATTACTTTTTCCTTGTTTCCTCTTTTCTTCCTTCCTTCATTCCTTCCCTCCTTTTTTATCTCTCCTTCCTCCTTTGTTTTCTTATTTCTTTCAATATTTACTTTATATTTATCTTTTTGTACCTTCTGAATCTCCTTATTTAGGAATGTCTCTTGTCAAAGGTTGTTTTTTTTTCCTTATTTTTACTTATCTGAAATCTAATAAATCAGATACCTGTCTTATTAGCTGTACTGGCCAAATGGTTATGTTGAATTTACATCAGTCTTCTACTGTTATTCTTTGCTCTTGTTATACATCCTTGAGATGGCCTTGCTTTTCATCTTTGGCTAAATTAATTCTCTCTTACCTCCCATATCCTGACTCCTTTTCATAACTTAAGAAGTAAAAATTTAATTTTAAATTATACTTATAAATATTTTTAAGTTTTGAAAAAACATTAGTTCTTTTCATTACTACCAATTTGTTTTACTGATGATTATTACAATTTATCTAAATATATAGATGCATCAGGTTTACCAAAGATGTTTTGTAAAAACAAAAGTAAAGGAAAGCTTTTTCCCACCAGCTACCAAAAGTTATTAAAAAGTGCAATACATTGAAATATGTGGTTCTATTGTAGAATACAAGTCTGACCGGTGGGATGAGGAAAAAATTAAGAAACTGTCTCAGGAATTCAAGAAAATTTAGTAGATGAAAAAGTTAGCATTTCAAACCAGAGAAAATGATGGATTACTCAATGAATGATGTTGAGGAAGATAATTGTATATGTGGAAAATGTAAAGTTAAGTCTAGGCGCTATTCTAGGAGTATATCTCTCTTTTTTTTTTTTTTTTTTTTTTCTTCATTTTTCTGAAGCTGGAAACGGGGAGGCAGTCAGACAGATTCCTGCATGTGCCTGACCGGGATCCACCTGGTATGCCCACCAGGGGGCGATGCTCTGCCCATCCGGGGCGTCGCTCTGTTGCGACCAGAGACACTCTAGCGCCTGAGGCAGAGGCCAAGGAGCCATCCCCAGCGCCCGGGCCATCTTTGCTCCAATGGAGCCTCGGCTGTGGGAAGGGAAGAGAGAGACAGAGAGGAAGGAGAGGGGGAGGGGTGGAGAAGCAGATGGGCGCCTCTCCTGTGTGCCCTGGCCAGGAATCGAACCCAGGACTCCTGCACGCCAGCCGACGCTCTACCGCTGAGCCAACCGGCCAGGACCTAGGAGCATATCTCTTAATGGGAAAATACAAACTGACAAATAAGATAATTTGAGTCACTTCCAATAAAAGATAAAGGAATCAGTAGAAAGTGTTTTCTGGGGTAGGAATGATGAATTTTAATAGGATGATGTAAAAACTTTTGAAGGAGAAATATCTAGGAATCAGACATGTAAAATTTGGGGAAGCTCATTTTGTGCCAAGGGTTTAGCAACTGTAAAGGCCCTGGGGCAAAAATGGATCAGGGCACATACAAGAAATAACCAATGAGAACACAACTAAGGAGAACAATGAGTTGATGCTTCTCTCTTAATCTCTTCCTTTCTCCATCTCTAAAAAATATATTTCTGAAATTCTTCAAAACTGATACTTCTCTAAACCTGTGTCCAAAGTGGTGGTTCTTTCATGAAGAGAAAAAGCAGAGCATTATTGCATACATTTTTGACTACTGGTAAGTTTTGGGTTCTGGAATAAGATTCCATTTACTGCTTAATGGCAGTGTGCATTCAAAACATTTTGAACATAGACTTGCACACTTAAAATGATTTAAAAAGTTAATTTTATGCTATGTATATTTCACCACAATAAAAAAAAAATTTAAGCTTTTGTTTTATAAACTCGATAGATCCAAATTTGATATGCCTGTTTTTTCGGTTTTTGTTGGTTTTGTGTGGAATAACTTTATAGGAAACACTCATCTATATTTGAGTCCTTGAGGTTCACATGCATTAAAGACTCAGTCCTTTAGTCTGCCCATTTCCCTCTATTAATTGTGCTCACCTGGCAACCTCAATCACACTGTCTCCTCTACATTGCTGCCTTAAAATTCTACTGCCTCCCAAATACTCACTGCAAATGCACAGTTTTTAAAAGACATTTTTTTATCTTTATTTTTATTCATTTTTTAGAGAGGAGAGAGAGAGAGAGAAGGGGGAGGAGCAGGAAGGATCAACTCCCATATGTGCCTTGACCGGACAAGTGCAGGGTTTTGAACCAGCGACCTCAGAGTTCCAGGTCGACGCTTTATCCACTGCACCACCACAGGTCAGGCCACGCAAATGCACAGTTTTAATGGAGTGGCCACCTGATACACATGTGAACCAAATGGGATTTTATCACAATTAGGAAACTGTGTATGTTGAAATGAAATGAGATCTTTTTGTACTGTTGCTACCACATAAAATATAAGTTTCTGTTTCATTTGATCAAGCTTTTATAGATTTTACTATATTTCCTCATCTTAATCTTATCTGTTTATAGCCAACTGTGAGGGGTTTTTTTTCAACTAATTATTTTTATTCCAATAAACCTTCTTTTCCATAACTGTCTAATTAATCCAGAGTTAGGTCTTCTATGACTTAGTTCAGATAAATCTACTTACTCAGTTACATGCCTAATAATCTGACCAACAACCTATTTCTTTGTTTCTCAGGTAAACATCCACTGGTCATTCTCAAATAGCATTCATTATCCTAGGCAGTTCTACTATATTCTTCTTACCTCAGAGACATCTCTTAAATGGCTAGCTAATGGTTCTCCACAGAATCTTATAACCTTCTCTTCACTTTCTGGGAGAAAAAGATGGGAGTCAATGCTTTCTTATCATAATCAATGTACTTATTTAATTCTCCATTGTTAAACACTATTTTAAATCTTACAGCACTAGCAAAACTGATTATAAAGCCAAACTTGTTACTTAAACAAATTTGACTTTAGCTATATTGCTATTTAACCATAGTGTTAATTTTGAAATTCCATTAACTTAATATGACTCTAAGGAGTAACTATTAAGAAAATATATGCTCATAGTAAAAATGTGTAAAAGCTAATTTCAATAAATATAAAAAGTTTTGTTGTGACAAGAGACCCCATTATCATAGCCAAAGTATATAATGTGAAAGGGACATAGGGAAAAAGAAACAGGGAAGGATTCAAGGGAAAAAATCAGCCTTAACAAATTAAATAATGCAGTAAATAAATCGATCAGTACATCTGTGTTATTAGGTATATGATTCAAAGACTTAGTCCCAAAGGTTCTTAAAACATAGTAGAGGAAATGAAATAATGAGAGCCAGAGGTCTGCCCTTCATAATCGCTACAGGGATCACAAAAGAAACCTCTGACTCAAGGCACAGAAAAGGCTCTGTTAATGTGTTAGGTACTTGGGCGCCATCTTGAAAGGTGGATACAATTGGATAAGTGTGGACAGAGATTCCAAGGAGTAGGGAAATCTACAATACAGTGGGGCCTGTGGCATATGTGACTGAGGTGATCAGAAGAATATAGCTGATAGGAAGGACTAAATGGACACTGACTAGAGTAGCAGTAACTCAGATATAGTCAATTGTTGGTGCAGGCAGCCTGTGGATGGCTCTGAGGACCCGAGTGTGTATGTGAACAGTGGAGGCTCCACTGTGGAAGGAGCATTTTAGAAGGACAAATCTGGTGACAACATGCAAAGTGTTCTGGAGAGAAAGAGACCACAGGGAGAAAAAAAGGGAAGAAAGAGCAAAATGAACAATAAATAGAGGTTGTGTCCTCATAACCATGACTTTCCTGTAGGGTAAAGTAGGTAGAGGAAGGCATAGCAGTTTCCCGCTGTGGGGGTCAGAAAGAGAAAAGCACATCTTACTATTTGATTTGTTTTAAATTATACTATTCACTGTGAGATTTCATAAACTATAGGGTTTATGGGGGATTTTTTAAAGGTTAAGATCTACTGATAAGATAATGGTTTGAGTTTTTCTTATTTTTGTTAGTTTGCTCTTTATAAGCATGAAGGAAAATAAAAGTTACAAATAATTATTTGAAATTATAATGCATATTTAGAATTAAGTCAAAGAAACAGTATGTAAAACAACAATAACATAATAGTTAACCTTTACTGCATTTTTGGTATGTGCCGACTAATATTTTAAGTTCTTTCTCAAGAAGTCTTTTTAATCAGCACAAAAATCTCTATAAGGCATGGATTATGGATGGAAAAGAAAGTAATAAATAGAGTAAATTTGTAGAAAATCTCAGACCTAGAACCTGATAGCATCAGGATGAGATCCTGGGCAGTCTGCTTCCAAGCCCATGCTGGTAACTACTGGGCAACATGGCCAAAAAAGCAATAATAAAGGAAATCTAACACCAACCCTCAAACCATAGTTACTCCACTGCACTACTACAGACCTCTGAAACTAGTCACCAATACTGCATTTTGTACTTGAAATTTGCTAGGAGGGTAGAGTTTACTTTCTTTTCCATTTTTAACTGATTTTAGAGGAGAAGAAATGGGGAGATGGAAAGAGAGAGAGAGAGAGAGAGACTGATCTGTTTCTATATGTGCCCTGACCTGGGATCAAACCACCATCCCCTGTGCTTCCTCTGGAGGATGCTCTAACTACCTGAGCTACCATTCAGGCCTAAGAGGTTAGATTTTAATGTTCTCACCATTAAAGAGGTAACTATATGAGGTAATACATTAATTACCTTGGATGTGGTAATTATTTTACAATGTACACTTACATCAAAATATCAAGGCCCTAGGCAGGTACCTCAGTTGGCTAAAGCATCAGCCCAAAACATCAAGGTTGTAGGTTTAATTCCCGTTGGGACACATATAAGAAATAACCAAAGAATGCATAAATAAGTGGAACAATTCAATATTTCTCTTTCTCTCTCCTTCCTCTCTCACTAAAAAATCAATAATAAAAAACATCAAGTTGTAGATGTTATATACAACAACAATTATATACAATTTCTGTAAAAGGGAAGATATAAAACATAGTCACCCTATTAATCAATAACAATAACAGTGATAATCAGGATCCTATAGAGTCTTTTAAGGACTGCTTTTACCACTCCGTTATTGTATAAAGTTTTCATCACTTGACAAGAGAAACTAAGGCACAGAGAGATTATTTTAGAGAATAATCTAGAAGCACAGGATCTCAGCTTGAGCATTTTTCAGAGAGTCCACTCTTTACATAGCACATATACAATTACCACTAAAATTCAGAAAATACCAGAAAAAAAGAAATAAAATGTCCCCAAAGAGAGGAAAGTTTCCAGCAATCAAAATTGAGGGGAATGTCAAAACTAACAAATAGCACCTGCACAAAATTAATAATTGGATACTTATAAATGCTTTATTATTTTAAATTATGGCACCACTTGCTGAGCTGAAAATTTTTTTCCCTGGTTATTATATCTTTAAAAATATGAATTTCATCTCAACTGCCTCTTAAAATAAGATTAATTCATCGCATTTCCCATTTAATTGCTTTATCTGTTTTGGTCCATTAGATTCTATTCGAGAATGTAGCTTTTATGATAAATTAAATTCTAGGGTTTTATTTTGACATCTAAGTTAATTTTTAATTCTGGAAAATTTTCTTCCCTATGCAATTAGTCCTTTCAGAAGTGCTGAAAGAATGAAATTTGGAGCATTGTAAATTACCCGTGAAATAGGTATTTCATAGGCAACCTATCTGGGCTTTCTTTGAGTTTTCTTAGGCCGGAGCCTCTCTTGTGAAAGTCTTCTTCAAGAGATATTTGCATATTAGCTTTTCCTAAGGTTTTCTCTTTTTTTGTTTTTTTTGTTTGTTTGTTTTTGTTTTTTTTTTTTTTTTTTTTGTATTTTTCTGAAGCTGGAAACGGGGAGAGACAGTCAGACAGACTCCCGCATGCGCCCGACCAGGATCCACCCGGCACGCCCACCAGGGGGCGACGCTCTGCCCCTCCGGGGCGTCGCTCTGTCATGACCAGAGCCACTCCAGCTCCTGAGGCAGAGGCCAAGGAGCCATCCCCAGCGCCGGGGCCATCTTTGCTCCAATGGAGCCTCGCTGCAGGGGGGGGGGGGGAGAGACAGAGAGGAAGGAGAGCAGGAGGGGTGGAGAAGCAGATGGGCGCTTCTCCTGTGTGCCCTGGCCGGGAATCGAACTCCGGATCCCTTGCACGCCAGGCCGACGCTCTACCACTGAGCCAACCGGCCAGGGCCTTCCTAAGGTTTTCAAAGAGAAATTTTATCAGAGGAAGTTGCCTGGTTGGTTGGTGTACACCTGGCTATTGGAATGGAGTTAAATCCCCAAGCTGTCTTTACTTGAAGAGCTGAAAAGCATCTGAGTCATATGGGTGATTCCTTATCAATTAGTCTAGGTTTGGCCATAGAATCAGAACCTCTCTAAGAATTACAGGAATAAAAAAAAAATTAATACAGGAATTAGGGCTTACACACATGTAAGAAAAACTGGAAGAATAGAAGGTCAGAATGGCTGTAGTCACAAGGATGGCAAAACTGTAGTCGATGACTTCATCCAGACGTATGGAAGTGGGTGGGTGGCTGGCTGAGAAACTGCTCCAATTTCCAAGTTTATAGAAAGATTTGACTACAGTCCCAATCTATTTCATCAGCGTGGGCTCACAGATGAGTCTGAGAAGCCACTCCATTTGGTTTTCATGAATGTTCTCTGTTCTCTTTTCACTCTCTCAATTCTGGAGCTATACAGAAAAGGTGATCCTGGCTTTACCTCAGCAATGCTGATGAGACATTAGGTCTGTGCTGGTAATACCCAGATGACAATAACACAGCCTCTCCCATAAGGCACAGAATGAATGTGCTGGAGTCTAATACTCTTCCATGTCTTCAATAAGACATTACCATAAAGTATTATGCTATATTAAAAATCAACCCAGTCAGTTTTCAGTTTGAACATCTATTAGGCAGCTGACACTGTGGAAGACACTACAAATAAGGTGAATTTGTCGTAAGGCACAAAATCAAATTATGGTCTGAATTTTTATTGTTCTTCTGCCTAGGGGTTTGAAACAATTTGTTGAAATATAGCCATTGTTTTTGGGGCATTTTAATAATCTGTTCGAATATGGAACCTGGTTATTTGAAATCAAGATTGATTTAGAAATTTTAAGACATTTGAAATCATAATTGTTCTATATATTTAAGACATATGGTAGGTATTAACCAGGAGGAAGCAAGAGAATAAAAATTCTACCACTTTACATTTGAACTATTTGAACTTGAACAGCTCATGGAAAGTTGAACCTTCCACTGAATACAGCATACCATT
Source organism: Saccopteryx leptura (assembly GCF_036850995.1). Lineage (NCBI taxonomy): Eukaryota > Metazoa > Chordata > Mammalia > Chiroptera > Emballonuridae > Saccopteryx > Saccopteryx leptura. The sequence goes on along the minus strand of NC_089513.1, from coordinate 27,154,580 downwards.
TTCTGTCTCAAAACTCTTTTTTTTAAGTTCTGAATATGTAGAGTTCTCTACAGTAGCCATTTGTCTCCAGAATGCCTTCATTGACAAGTAGTCTAGAAGTCTTTGGAGGAAGATACCATATCTAAGACACCTATTATTCTCACTGACTAAGAAAATGCTAGGAACATGGTAGAGACTCAACCAATGTGTATGGAATTAATATTTATAGCAACTCAAACAAGATAGTCCCAGACAATACTGAGGATGTGTGCAAGTGACCTCTTAAGAAAGTATCTCTTCCAAAATACCTCACAGGGTGGCATTTATTTTCTTGGTAAATTTTCCACAATGACTCAGCTTGTGGCCCTTATCCTTGCAGCCTCAGTAAGCTACCTTTGACAGCACATTGTGACTGCATCCATCTTTCACGAACATATTCACTTTAACTAAGCTTGAGAATAAATCCAGGATATCAACTTATTTGTTTATTGGAACCAATACCTTTCAACTGGGAGAATAAATTCACCTCATAGGAAATGAAACATGCAAAGTCAATAGGATCCATTCTTCTTAGGGGAAAGGTATATGTAAAAACCAGATAATAATTGGAATTGGTGAATATTCAAGTCAGTCAAATGGAATTAATATCAGCCTGAGATCAGAAGAGGCTTGTCAGTAGGAGCAGTGCTCATGCCATCTATTGAGATTTCATGAACTTTATCTAAAGTTCTTTCTCCTCTGAGCAGTATGGAAGGGAATTGCCAATATATGCTCATGTAGTTCTTGGTTGTTATCCCTATCCATCGATGACTGATCTGATTCTTTGCAATTCTATGTTCTTTCAGGTCGTATGTAATGGTTGCAAGGTTAGGAAAGAGTGTTTCTTTCAGGAACACTCAACCTTTCTGATTCAGTGCAAAATGTATGGATTTTGCCATTTAACTTTTGGTGGGCATTCTTATTTTTCTCAGAGGCAAACTCCCCAACATCTAAGTATTTGCTACAATGTTAATATTCATTATTTATTAATAGGTGCACCTTGTGGCAGATTTCATCTGGGTGCTTTATCTCGTCTTGTGAGACAAATCATCAACACCCTTTGCTGAGAAGGACTGTTAGCTGAACTCTCACACTATGAAAGTGGCTGATGCCATTCCATAATATCTATTTCATTTACTTCTGTGTCTACTCTTTTAATGAAATTTGAGCAAAAGAAACCTGTGTTCACTACTGCACAGATATTGCCATTACCCAGAGTCTTTGCAGAGAAATCCACAGTCAGAACACCTGACCTTCTTTCACCAATAAGTATCCTTAACTAAGTTTGCTATCAACTGAATGTTTGCATCTTCCAAAAAACTTCAAATGTAGAAACACTGACGCCCCCACCCCATGTGACAGTATTAGGTGGTGGGGGTCTTTGGGAAGTGATTGAGCTTAGATGAGATGGTAAAGTATTCATGATGGGATTAGTACTTTTATACAAGAAACCAAAGAGCTTTCTCTCTCTCTCATTTACCACACACTGCTCCCATAAGAGCAGCACTGTTTACAATAGCCAAGATTGGGAAAAGCCCAAGTGTCCGTCAGTGGACAAGTGGATTAAAAAGTGGTGGTACATATACACAATGGAATACTATGGGGCCATGAAAAAGAAGGAAATCTTACCTTTTGCGACAACATGGATGGACCTGGAAACTATTATGTTAAGTGAAATAAGCCAGGCAGAGAAAGAAAAATAGCATATGACCTCACTCATTTGAGGAATCCAATGAACAATGTAAACTGAGGACCAGAATAGAGACAGAGGCGAAATCAAAGGGACCAGAGGAAAAGCAGACAGAGGAAAAAGGGATGATAGGATGGGTTCAGAGAAGGTAAAGAGATTGGTGAAATTATATACACATAACACAGCATTATAGAGAGCAGAAAACCAAATCCTGGAGGGAAGGGGGGAAAGGGGGATGTTGAGGGAACACAGGAGGGGGGATGCATTCGGGGGGACACTAGAATCTATGTAAACACAATAAATTAAAATCAATAAAAAAAAGTAGAACAACAACAACAAAAAGATATAGCAAGAGGGCAGTGGGCCATCTGAAACCCAGGAAGAGGGCCTTCAATAAAACCAGATAGGCCAACACTTAATCTTGGACTTCCCAGGCTCCAGAACAGTGAGAAATAAATGTCCATTGTTTAGTCCATCCAGTCTATGGTAATTTGTAATAGCAGCTCAAGCTGACAAAGAAAGTTCTTAAGAAAACCACAGGGCTCAATGCCATGAACCACCGATGACAGAAACAGAATCCAGCACTAAAAGTTCTGTTATATAATCTGGATATTTAACTTGACACAATCATTGGAATTTCTGCTAATAAGGCTTGGTTTCTTCCAGTTGAATAATTTATCTTTCTTTTTTTATCCCTTTATAACCTTTTTCAAGAATGATTGCATTATTTTCCTAACTGCAAATGGTATGATTTCCAGAATTAAGAGAAATGGTCTCAATTCTCCTTCCTCTGCTATATATTACCTTCACATTAACTTAACTCACAGTTTCTCTTTCTCAACCTCCGCCCTCCAAACCTCACCCTGTATGACCGCTTTCTTTCCTTTAATTTTCTGGGGCGATTTGATTCTTCTCTGGTCAACTGCAGTCATCCTAGGAAAGATGGAAACTGAGTTGGATTAGACCAAATCCTAGTTGCAGGCACCGTTTCCAGTCAGAGCAGGTGCACTAAAGTCAGAGGGGTGCATGCTTCGCCTAGGCAAAAGCCTCGGCTCGCTCAGCATCGAGAGCTGCCACGGCCTTGCTCAGAGCTCACTGTTTCAAATGGAAGCCAGTTTAAAACATTTATTCAGATCTATTTACTCAAAAGTGTTTAAGGTTGAGCTGACGTTATTACTACAGATATGGTTGGGGCCCTTACAATCGAGCATAATGTTTCATCAGTTGCAATACCAAATACACCCTCGGTGTCTGCTTACATGGGTATGCGGATCTTTTATGGCAAAGCAGAGATTGAGGGAGAAGGTTTGATGAAAAAGTTGTTTTCATAATATTCTGAGGGGGTTAAAGTTTATGAAGATTTTAAATCTTTTCTCTTGGCTGGAATTATCATTTTGTTTTTTTTTTCTTTTTGCCCATCCCGGTCTCCAAAGAAAGCAATAAGCCTGTCAAAGGAGAAATTAATTAAGCAAATCAATCAGTCAGTTTTATTAAGGAATTACAAAGCCCAAGTGGAACATTAATTATTCAGATAATGGGACATCTCTGAGCCTTTCTTTTCAATTATTGATAAGCTGCTATCTATCATTCAAATTGCTTTAGTACTGATTTAGTTGTGAATGAAGCCAGGTCATTCAGCCAGAGCATATGCTAGTTATGAGCCCTGCCTGGAGGATGGTAATAAAAGAGTGGGCGGGGCTCTGCGCTTCCCCTGCAGGAGTGCAAATAGTAACCATCATGAGGCAAGGACCAGGCTGCACTGCACGCTTCCCAGGAAAAGGATTGCCCTGCTGGTGTCATGCAGCTGATCAACAAGGGCACTGAGGCAACGATGCGGGGTTCTTTTCCTTCACCACATCCAGATTGCTCATTGGCCTTGTAAGAACAGCTAGGCCAAGTAGTTTTCGAATAAAGCTGATGCCATTGTTTAAAAACTAAAAGAGAAAAGAAATGCCCTTCATTTACAACTAGAGAGACTAGATTTTTTTTCCTCTCTAGCATCAGAGAGAAAAAGTTTCTTTCAACCTCACATTTATTTGTAATACCTTTGGTTTAATGTTTATATGTAATATTGATATGAACAGACATAAAGGTCTAAGATAAGAGTTTTACTCAACTCTTTTTCGATTTTGTGTCAGGAGTTCAATCACTTCTTCTTCCTTTCATCAATGATTTATTGCATACCTACTATGTGCTGAATCCTGACAATGCCAACACTGAGACCTTGAGGTACTCATGATACTATGATTAGGCATTTATAGAGAAAATATATATATATTTTTTATTATTATTTAATTAATAATTTTATTTTTTTAATGGGGTGACATCAATAAATCAGGATACATATATTCAAAGATAACAAGTCCAGGTTATCTTGTCGTTCAATTATGTTGCATACCCATCACCCAAAGTCAGATTGCTATCTTGTTTTCTTTGTGCCCCTCCCCACCCCCTTTCTCTCTCCTATTCCCCCCTCCCCCCCGTAACCACCACACTCTTATCAATGTCTCTTAGTTTCACTTTTATGTCCCACCTACGTATGGAATAATGCACTTCCTGGTTTTTTCTGATTTACTTATTTCGCTTCGTATCATGTTATCAAAATCCCACCATTTTGCTGTAAATGTTCCGATGTCATCATTTCTTATGGCTGAGTAGTATTCCATAGTGTATATGTGCCACATCTTCTTTATCCAGTCATCTATTGACGGGATTTTTGGTTGTTTCCGTGTCCTGGCCACTGTGAACAATGCTGCAATAAACATGGGGCTGCATGTGTCTTTACGTATCAATGTTTCTGAGTTTTTGGGGTATATACCCAGTAGAGGGATTGCTGGGTCGTAAGGTAGTTCTATTTTCAGTTTTTTGAGGTACCACCATACTTTCTTCCATAATGGTTGTACTACTTTACATTCCCACCAACAGTGGATGAGGGTTCCTTTTTCTCCACAGCCTCTCCAACATTTGCTATTACCTGTCTTGCTAATAGCTAATCGAACAGGTGTGAGGTGGTATCTCATTGCTGTTTTGATTTGCATTTCTCTAATAACTAAAGAAGATGAGCATCTTTTCATATATCTGTTGGCCATTTGTATTTCTTCCTGGGAGAAGTGTCTGTTCATATCCTCTTCCCATTTTTTTATTGGATTGTTTGTTTGTTTGTTGTTGAGTTTTATGAGTTCTTTGTATATTTTGGATATTAGGCCCTTATCTGAACTGTTGTTTGAAAATATCATTTCCCATTTAGTTGGCTTTCTGTTTATTTTGTTATCAGTTTCTCTTGCTGAGCAAAAACTTCTTAGTCTGATGTAGTCCCATTCATTAATTTTTGCCTTCACTTCTCTTGCCTGTGGAGTCAAATTCATAAAATGCTCTTTAAAACCCAGGTCCATGAGTTGAGTACCTATGTCTTCTTCTATGTACTTTATTGTTTCAGGTCTTATGTTTAGATCTTTGATCCATTTTGAGTTAATTTTGGTACAGGGGGACAAACTGTAGTCCAGTTTCATTCTTTTGCATGTGGCTTTCCAGTTTTTCCAGCACCATTTATTGAAGAGGCTTTCTTTTCTCCATTGTGTGTTTTTGGCCCCTTTATCAAAAAGTATTTGACTATATATATGTGGTTTTATTTCTGGACTTTCTATTCTGTTCCATTGGTCTGAGTGTCTATTTTTCTGCCAAAACCATGCTGTTTTGATTGTCGTGGCCCTATAATATAGTTTGAAGTCAGGTATTGTAATGCCCCCAGTTTCATTCTTTTTCTTTAGGATTGTTTTGGCTATTCGGGGTTTTTTATAGTTCCATATAAATCTGATGATTTTTTGCTCTATTTCTTTAAAAAACGTCATTGGAAGTTTGATGGGAATTGCATTAAATTTGTATATTGCTTTGGGTAATATAGCCATCTTGATTATATTTATTCTTCCTAGCCAAGAACAAGGTATATTCTTCCATCTCATTATATCTTTTTCGATTTCCCTTAACAATGCTTTGTAATTTTCATTATATAGGTCCTTTACATTCTTTGTTATGTTTATTCCTAAGTATTTTTGTTGTTGTTGTTGCAATCGTGAAGGGGATTATTCTTTTGAGTTCATTCTCAATTGTTTCATTGTTGGCATATAGAAAGGCTATTGACTTCTGTATGTTAATTTTGTATCCTGCGACCTTACTGTATTGGCTTATTGTTTCTAGTAGTCTTTTTGTGGATTCTTTGGGGTTTTCGATGTATAGGATCATATCATCTGCAAAAAGTGATACCTTTACTTCTTTTCCGATATGGATGCCTTTTATTTCTTTGTCTTGTCTGATTGCTCTGGCTAGAACCTCTAGTACCACATTAAATAAGAGTGGAGAGAGTGGACAACCCTGTCTTGTTCCTGATTTAAGGGGGAAAACCTTCAGTTTAGTGCCATTTAATATGATGTTAGCTGATGGTTTATCATATATGGCCTTTATCATGTTGAGATATTTTCCTTCTATACCCATTTTGTTGAGAGTCTTAAACATAAAATTGTGTTGTATTTTATCGAAAGCCTGTTCTGCGTCTATTGATAAGATCATGTGGTTTTTGTTCTTTGTTTTGTTGATATGGTGTATTACATTAACCGTTTTACGTATGTTGAACCATCCTTGAGATTCTGGGATGAATCCCACTTGATCATGATGTATTATTTTTTAATATGTTGTTGTATTCGATTTGCTAGTATTTTGTTTAGTATTTTAGCATCTGTATTCATTAGAGGTATTGGTCTGTAGTTTTCTTTTTTTATGCCATCCTTGCCTGGTTTTGGTATGAGGGTTATGTTGGCCTCATAAAATGTGTTTGGAAGTATTGCTTCTTCTTCAATTTTTTGGAAGACTTTCAGTAGAATAGGAACCAAGTCTTCTTTGAATGTTTGATAAAATTCGCTGGTATAGCCGTCAGGGCCTGGACTTTTATTTTGGGGGAGGTTTTTAATGGTTTTTTCAATTTCTTCTCTACTGATAGGTCTGTTTAGGCTTTCTGCTTCTTCTTGACTCAGTCTAGGAAGGTTGTATTGTTCTAGGAATTTATCCATTTCTTCTAGGTTGTTGAATTTAGTGGCATAAAGTTTTTCATAGTATTCTACAATAATTCTTTGTATATCTATGGTGTCCGTGGTGATTTCTCCTCTTTCATTTTGGATTTTGTTTATATGAGTTCTTTCTCTTTTTTTCTTGGTAAATCTTGCCAAGGGTTTGTCAATTTTGTTGATCTTTTCAAAGAACCAGCTCCTTGTTCTATTAATTTTTTCTATAGTTTTTCTGTTCTCTAATTCATTTATTTCTGCTCTGATTTTTATTATCTCCTTTCTTCGGCTGGTTTTGGGTTTTCTTTGTTCTTCTTTTTCTAGTTCCTTAAGGTGGGAAGTTAAGTGGTTCACTTGGGCTCTCTCTTGTTTGTTCATATAGGCCTGAAGTGATATGAACTTCCCTCTTATCACTGCTTTTGCTGCATCCCATAGATTCTGATATGTCATATTGTCATTTTCATTAGTCTGTATATATCTTTTGATCTCTGCACTTATTTCTTCTTTGACCCATTCATTTTTTAAAAGTATGTTGTTTAGTTTCCACATTTTTGTGGGATTTTTTTCCTCTTTTTTGCAGTTGAATTCTAGTTTCAAGGCTTTATGATCAGAAAATATGCTTGGTACAACTTCAATTTTTCTGAATTTGCTAATGTTGTTTTTGTGGCCCAACATATGGTCAATTCTTGAGAATGATCCATGTACACTGGAGAAAAATGTATACTCAGTCACTTTGGGATGAAATGTCCTGTAGATGTCTATCATATCCAGGTGCTCTAGTGTTTTGTTTAAGGCTACTATGTCTTTGTTGATTCTCTGTTTGGATGACCGATCTAGAGCCGTCAGCAGTGTATTGAGGTCTCCAAGTATGATTGTATTTTTGTCAGTTTTTGTTTTAAGATCAATAAGTAGCTGTCTTATATATTTTGGTGCTCCTTGGTTTGGTGCATATATATTAAGAATTGTTATGTCTTCTTGATTCAGTGTCCCCTTAGCCATTATGAAATGGCCATTTTTGTCTCTGAGTACTTTTCCTGTCTTGTAGTCAGCATTATCCAATATGAGTATTGCTACACCTGCTTTTTTTTTGGATGTTATTTGCTTGGAGTATTGTTTTCCAGCCTTTCACTTTGAATTTGTTTTTATCCTTGTTACTTAGATGAGTTTCCTGTAGGCAGCATACAGTTGGATTTTCTTTTTTAATCCATTCTGCTACTCTGTGCCTTTTTATTGGTGAGTTTAATCCGTTTACATTTAGTGTAATTATTGATACTTGTGAGTTCCCTATTGCCATTTTATATCTTGCTTTCTGTTAGTTTTGTGTCTTGTTTGATCCTTCTCTTTCGTTTTTCTATCTTTTGTTTTTATTTAGTTGTATTCCATACATCTTTCCTCTGTTGCTATCTTTTTTATCTCATGTGCTTCTGTGGTGGTTTTTTCAATGGTGGTTACCTTTGAGTAATGCAAAGAGTCCCTACCCTGTTCATTGTAGCGAACTATTTTGTGAGTACTTTTGCACTCCATCGTCCTTTGCTACTGTTAATCTCCATCTTCTCCCCCTCTTTCTTTTTGTTGTTGTCACAGTTTAAATTTGGTTTTATTGTGTTCTTCTTGGAGCTTTTACTTGTGGCTCTGTTTTTTTTTTTTTGTTCTTTGTATCTGATTGGAGAACCCCCTTTAGTAATTCCTGGAGTGGGGGTTTTCTGATGATAAATTCCCTCATCTTTTCTGTATCTGTGAATGTTTTTATTTTTCCTTCATATTTGAAGGATAGCTTTGATGGGTATAGTATTCGTGGCTGAAAGTTCCTCTCTTTCAGGACTTTAAATATTGGGGTCCACTCTCTTCTAGCTTGTAGAGTTTCTGCTGAGAAATCTGATGATAATCTTGTGTTATTCTTTCTGATGGAGTCAGATAATTCTTGTAGGGCTATCTCATTTTTTTTTAATTTTTGAGTCTCTTTCTTCTTCTCTCTGTTGTGCCTCAAGTTGCTTGTCTTCTATTTCACTAATCCTCTCTTCTATCTGACCTGTTCTATTAGCTAAGCTTGTTACTTCATTTTTCAGCTTGTGAATTGAGTTTTTCATCTCTGTTTGATTTGTTTTTATAGTTCCAATTTCCTTGGACATATATTCTTTGTGTTCATTAAGTGGTTTTCTGAGCTCCCTAAATTGCCTTTCTGTGTTTTCTTGTATATCTCGGAGGATTTTTAGGATTTCTATCTTGAATTCTCTGTCATTTAGCTCCAAGGTTTCCAATATATTGAATTTTTTCTCCATAGATTTTACTCATCTAGCTGTGTTACCTCTCTTTCTTTTGTATCCATGATATTCGATTTTCTCTTCCTTAATGGCATCTGAGGGTGGTTTTGTTGATAGTATTAATGAGATTTAATAAAGAATAAAAAGTTAAAAAAAAATAAAAAAATAAAAAATCGAAAAGAGTTGTTTTTTTAAAAAAAAAAAATAATGAAATAAAGAAAAATAAAATAAAATAAAAATTTTTAAAAAAGGAAATTATTGCCTCCCTCCTTTTTTTGTCTCCTCTCCTCTCCCCTCCCCTCTTTCTTGAGAAAATCTTGTGGTGAACTGTGAATTATAACAATGACTGTGATGGAGGGCCTGAATTGGGGAAAAGTAATAAAGGGGCAAAAAAAAAGAAAAAAAAAGAGGGTATGGACTCACAAAAAGCAAATAAGGAAAAAATTTGGGTCAAGAATAAAATGATTTGCTTTTAGGTGTTGGTTGTCTAAGAGTTATGATGAGAGGAATAAGAGGAAAACAGAAAAATGGGGGGACAAATCAAAAAATTACTATTGTATTTAGTGGAACAAGAACTAGATAAAATGGAGAGCCAGGGATGGGAGCACTGCTAGTGAGTTAAAAAGGTGAAGTAAAAACCCCCCAAAATGCCACAAACATAAGTTTGAGTCCCAGATAAGATAATTTGTTTGTTATTGAGGTTTGAATGAGAGGAGATGTAAAGGAGAAAGGAAGAAACTAATATAGAGGGAGAAAAGAAAGAGAGAGAGAGAAAAAAAGAGGGAACCACTAAAAGAAGAAAAAAGAAAGGAGAGAGAGAGAGAGAGTTAAGAATTTTGGAGTGCAACCCTCATAGAGAGAAAGGAAGAGAAGAGAAAAGATAATGGGAGATGTAACACTTATGGGTAGTGTAGTTCAAGGAGAGGAGAGAGTAAGACTGGCAGAGAGTTAATCGGCCAAATTGGAGGAGGAAAAAAAGTATCAAGAATGAAAATAAGAGAAACAAACAAACAAATATAATAAAATGGGATAGGTTATAAAGTCTGCAGATTATTCTTGATTTTGAGAGGTTATCTTCTTGCTTTCTCTTTTCTCTCCCTCTTCCTGGTCGGTGACTCTGTACCCCGGGTTCTGCCCCTTTGGCACGCTCACGTAGAGGTTTGCAGTTGATAAGTCTCTATGGCACTGTCATGTATTGTGCTTTAGTCTCGTTGGCAGTCGAGGCTCATTAGCATTTATAGGCTCCAACAGTGAGAGAGTCCGTGTTCCTGGAGCCTTTCTCCTAGTCTTTCCTTCCTCAATTAGTAGCCTGATAATCCAGCTATGGGGTTGCTGCTGCCTCTGCCTGGATAGTAAGAGGCTCAAAGAGCTGGCAACTCCCCACTCTATTTCTACTCAGCACAGGGCTCTGGGTAAGGCTCAGTCAGTCAGAGCTGCTAGCATAATCAGGCGGGCTTTCCGCCCACTCAAAGACCTCTGGCTCTGCCACTCTGTCCGGTAACACAGGCGGGCGCCCACTTCCGGGGCGCTTGGAGGAAACTCTCCTCACTATCTGTGTGCACAGACCAGGATATCCGGCCAGCAGTCTCACGCTCTGAGTGAAACCCCCAACCGCAGGGAAAAGTTGCAGCGTTGGAATTGGCTCTCGCTCCGTCCCCGTGCGCGGCTTTTGCAAGGCGCTGGGGCGGCCCGAGATTCCTCTTTGGCCCACACAAAGGCCCCTGACTCTGCCCCTCTGTGCGATAACACGGGCGCGCACTGCCGAGGCACTCAGAGGAATCTCTCACTCACTATCTGCACACGCAGACCAGGATATGAGGCCGGTCGCGTTTCCCTCTGAGTGAAACCCCCACCAGCACGGAAAATTTCCACCGTTGGAATTAGTTCTCGCTCCCTCCCGTGCGCGGCTTTCCCAGGGCGCTGGGGCTGCCCAGAGATTCTGCTTTCGGCCCACAGAAAGGCCTCTGACTCTGCCTCTCTGTGGGGTAACACAGGCACCCACTCCCGGGGCTTAGGAAGAAATCTCTCGCCCACTAACTGCGCACCGACCAGGAGACCGGGTAAAATGGCTTCCCCGCTTGTCTTTCTTTGTTTGGGTTTGGCGCGAGTGTTAGCTTGTATTGCCCGGGTTGCCACAGGATCAGTTTTTCCTCGGCTTGGATCTCCGTGCCACAGCCTGGTTCGGCCATTTGTGCCGCAGCCTGGATCAATTCACCCCCTTTGCCCGCCTCAGTTTCTATATTCACAGTTACCAGAGAAAGCCGCCCTGTTTAGGTTAGTGAGGAAGGCGGAGCATTTCTTACTCCCTATTTCCTTCGGGGTTTGGTTATATATTTAGCCAATTTTTCACTCGACCATACCTTCGGGTGTATTGCGAAGCATCTGGAGGCTCCAAGTATAGGTTTTTCTGTTTCTTGTTGAAGATCTTGTTGAGTTTTGGGGGAGATTTATCGGTATCGCTTCCCCGCCATTACTCTGACGTCCAAAAATATATATTTTTAATCAGACAAGGCATGAGTCTCTCAAAAGTTAAAACAAACAGAATCAAGGATCTCAGCATAGCAAAGAAGATTATCAATAAGTAAAATAAACAGATAGTTTGTTCCTTGTAAATCACAGTAAAACATGTATAAAACCAAAGCAGCCACTGAAACTTAAAAACTCATGAAATTGAAGGATATATGGCTGGCAAGGGGTGCAGGACCTGGGAAGAGCTTGAGAGCTTAGGATATGCCTGGCTCTTTATACCACTAATGGCTTTGTTTAAGGCTCAGTGGCCAGAGGTAGATACATTTCTTAAACTTTAAATGCTCAAGCCAAATCTTGAAACATTAACAATATCTCTCAATACTTAGAAAATTCAAGAGTCAGCAGCACTTATTGGAAAACTGTTAAGCAACATTGCAAAACTATCTACTTCTAAGTGATACCTCCTTCCCCTGAACTTTTATAGAACTTTATATCACTCACACACCACTCAGCATATTCTATGGCTATTCAGGCAAAGGCTTTAAGCATAATGCTGCATGAACAGCTCCTTAAGGCAATGCCAAAAGTCTGAACCATAAAACATTGATAAACTGAACTCCATTCTAATTAAAAATGTTTGCTCTTGTAAGCAAGGTCTTTTAGTTGAAGGCGATGGATCAATACTCGTGCTCATCTCCTTTCCTTAACATCCTTCTAACATTAAAAATAAAAAGGCAATAAACAACAATAGAAAATGTAAAAAAGCTACTAGCATATAAGAGTAGAATCACCACCAGATTAAAAGAAAGATCTATAAATTTCTAGACAGCAGAAAGCAAACAGAGGTATAGCTGACACCAAAAGACAGAAAACACCCCTCATTTGAGGGAATATAAGAGAATTTAAGGGCAAGAAGAGAACTCTATTTTGTTTCCATAGAAGCTAAAGAAGTTCGAGATTCAGAAAGTCTGAAGATGGAAGAGTCTGCCTCCTTCCCCCTGGCCTGTTTCCCTGCACAAGGTGGGCTTGCCTATATGTTCTACTCCTCTTTCTGATTTTTCACTCCAATGCTTTGGCATTGCTTGTAGTGGTATTTGCTAGTTGTGACTATTTTTAAATATTTATTCAGTGAAACAGTCTTATACACTATTCATCTCACCTTATATTCAGCCACCTTCAGAGCCTCACCTAGTTTGAATGATCAGAACATCGAACTGGTATTTAGGAATACCACTATGTACTGGAAGTCATCATCAGTTGGTCAAAATAATCAAATTAAGCCAATTAACTTAGAAAGAATTTTGGCAACTTCACCTTTAGTGACACCACTAAAATTTCAGTTGCATACTCTTAGGTATGTTTTGTGATTTTACCTGTTTCAAGGACCCTGAGCACTAAATAAATGGGAGACAGACAGCAGCCTCCCATAGAAGAGCCCCATCCATTCCTAGACTTCTCCTACCTTGCCTCTGAAGATAGATCAATAACAATGCCTTTTAAGATGTGATTTGACTTCCACAAATCAGTTTGGTGTAGAATTTGAAAGTGTGAAAAGATTGGGTGGAAAAAAGAAATCTTGTATTCTTTGCCTTTTGCTCAGAAATTGACTTTTGCCTCCATCCCTCCCTCTCTACCAGCACAGCATTCTAAGTAAGCCTCGGTGAGCAGCCTGGCAACCCTGGCAATACTGTTAAACTCTCTCATCTTTTCAGGCCTGGCACAGGGGGTCCTCCTCCTGCCATTTGTCTCCAGTTTCTGCAGTTGACATAATCTCTCTCTCCCTCTGCAAGGCACTGGTTTCAACATTGACTGCAAAAGCATATGTTATGTTTAGGACAAGGGGTAGTAAAGAGGAGAGAACACATGGCCTTTCTTCATCTTTCTGAAGTTAAACTTCCTGGCAGAATAATGGAATGTTTGGTAAACCCTATTCTCTAGGTCTGGGTTCCTCACTTCACTATTTATCAAAGAAGTAAAGGCAAAGTGGTTTTGGTATTTGAATACCTTTCGAAACTATTTTTACGTCAAAATCTTGATCTGCAAATATTATAAACATAACCTCTTGATTAAGACAAACTCAATTAATTGCTTTCTGTTAGGAACATCACCTACAAAAGCTTTGGCAGTGTCTTGGGGAGAAAATAAGGTAAAATTTTATTGACTTCAGACAGGCCTTTATACATTGGCATTTGATTGGGACTGGGTAAGGATCACGATATAATATCCAGGACATATGGGAACAGGAAGGTGAGTTTGAGTCAAGAGATTCAAATAATTTTAGGACATAGACAATTGATGTCTTCCATTGAAAAGCTGAGTCAGGAAAATATTGTAATAAATAATGAAAACACTCGTCTAGGCAGAACACATTTGGAAGAATTAGGTCATGCTCCTTAGGACCGAGTAATAGCAAAGACACATTAACAAAGACAGAGGACTGGCACAGTCATGTTAGTGGAGAAGGTAACGTGTGGGTTTTACTCCCTGTGCCCAGGCTACATGGGAAGATTCAGTTTGCACTGCTCACCACAGAATCCATCAGTAAGATGATAATTCTTAAATTTTCTGATTACTTTTTCTATTTGTTTTGGAACTTTAATACCCCTAGATCATGCTTTATTATTATACTTGGTGACAGTGCAGATGCTGGTGATTGGCAGGGCTAGTTCGAATCCACACCCTACTATTTTCTAGCAGCATGACTTCAGCTATTTAATCTCTCTGAGCTTCAATTTTCTCATCTTTAAAACTGGAATATTATTTACTTTAAAGAATAGGAGCTCAAATTAAGAGAGCAGGATTTTGTGGTTTTAAGATCTCTTTGTGTCAATGCTATATATGTGCATTTTTACTGTGTTTTCAGTCCTTCATTAATGTTTGTCTAAGTCCTCATTCCTGAACACTCATTTTCCTGAAAATTTGGCTAAATTCTCACTTTGCCCTCTCAAGTCTTGCCACATTTCTAAAGCACTGACAATGTTTTATGAACATCAAATGTCCTTTCGGCTCATTCTTCTGATATTTATGCAGCCTCAAGCATGGTGAATTGGAAAGAGCACTGGAGTTTATGTCAGAAGCTCTTGATTTAATCCTTAACTCAGCTACTAGCCTTCCCTGTGACCTTGGGCTATGATAGCCATGCTAAAGTTTGGCTCAGTCAGACCTCCAGCACTAAATCAATCCCTGCTGAGTATCTGTCTGGTTTTTGAAGCACTTCTCCAAAGAGCCATATACTCATCCAAGCAATTTGGCCAACAGTTTTATGGAGTTCTCTGACATGTCTCCATGGAAGTTACAGACTTCTCAGAGTAGTGCCACTGCTATGAAACCACAGCTTTAACTTCATGAAACTCGGGTATTTTTCTATTCATTCATTTATTCCATAGATATTTATTTTCAATGACTAAGTGCCCAGCTTGATAGGAAGTCAATCAAAATGATCCTACGAATGGAAGATAATTATTTCTTTGCCTTAGAAGGCTTATGATTCTCCAGTCCTCAAAATGAGAACAAAGCTTTCCCCCTTTCCACACAACCCCCAAACACACACACACACACACACACACACACACACACACACACACACACATACTTACATCACCTTACACAGCTGCCAAACTTTACAAGCTCCTCCACATCTGGACTATTTTTTTTATCAAAGGAGTGGCACTGAGGCATGGCCTCAGCTGCACTATCATTCCCAATTTGTCTCAACCGTGTTATTCCTCCCACCAGCCAATTCAGAGCACATCGCGTTCCGCTGTCTTTTCTCCATCGTCCTGCATCTCATTTATTTTTTAGTATTTTCTCAACAGTTCCTCCAGACGCTCTCATTAAGCGCTGGGCTAATTAACCTCCTGTTTCTTAGCAGTGGAGCTGTGGGGAGCTGCATGGCCCTGCAGGAGACACCACCCCGCCCCCCGACTCCATGGGAGCAAAGGAGCCCAGCTCCTCAGCTCACACACCTGCACCAGCTCACAATTGGACTGGGCCCCTACTCAGCAACATTGTTCTTTGTTGTTCTACTGTTTTGCTAAGCTTCTGCTCTTTTTTTTCAAGGCAAGGATACATGATGGTCCCAATCATCCTCACTCACGGACAATACCCATGATTAAAATCTCTCTTTCCTCAGAGCAGAAGCCCTCCATTAACTTTGTGGACATGTTTTCCATGCAGCAGACCCAGTAGGCACTTAGCAGATCCTCTCCGAGATGCACGGGTTCATGGATAAGAGCGGCTGATGCAGCCCACGCCTCAGAGAGCCGTGCACTGAATTGAGAGTGAGGGATCAGTGGGCTTGTCCTGGAAATCTGAAGTGTCTCAAATAGCACCTCACTGTAACATAGCTTTCCTCCCCACTTCTGTACCCAAGCCAAAGCACCTTTGAGTCTCTTGTCCTAGATCCTAGCATAGTGAATTGTTTTGGGTTACAGTTGTTCTAACCAGTATTTAGGTCTGAGCTCCACCTTTATAGGAAGGAAAAGAGTAAAATAAAACTCTCTCCTTGACCCATTAGCTGTATAGCTAAAGTATGACTACTATTTTATTCCACCTGCTTCGTCTGTCTAGGTTGAGATAATTAATGAACTACTCTTTACTCATCTATCTTTGACACACCATGGATAAACTTTTTATAATAATAACATTGTAAGTTAACAGATGCTTTCTAAGTTTTATTCCTTGCCCTAAAGAACAGTCATGTATCACGTCATCGTTAGTAAAACACTTTCACAACCACCAGCTTATTTCTTCCTCAATCGAGTAAAAGTGTTAACATCATCTGAGATTTAGGAAGGCTTGTTCACAGTCACTCAAATAGCAATGAAAAAAACAATAATTAAAAAAATAATGGACCATCAAATTCCAATTCCTAGGTTCGTATTCTTATATCCAGCTGCCTTCCTCCTTTCCCATTCTTAAAAAATGTTTTGGCCCTGGCTATGTGGCTCAGTGGATAAAGTATCCAATCAGTGCACTGATTGGATAGTGCACTGATCCAATTGGTTGTGAGTTTGACCCCTGGTTAGGGCACTTACAAGAAGCAATCAATGAGTACACAACTACATGGAACAACTAAGTGAAACAATAAGTTGATGTTTCTCTCACTCTCTCTCTGCTGCCCCTTCTCTCTTTCTCTCATCAATGAAAAAAAGAAATTGTTTAATGTTTAAAATGTGATATATTCTACTTTTAGTACAACTTCAAACACATGACTCCCATGTCTCACTCAATGCAAGTATTCCTGTCCTCCTGTACCTGAGAAACAGCTAGTCCATTTTTTGGCTGTTTCCAATGTGGACAACCCACCAGATGGGTCTAAATTATCATGGCAGAACTGCACATTATCTATTGTGAGTCTGAAAATAACAACCAAAAGAATACCTTTGGCCATGGCTTTAATTTCATAAAAAGAAAAATTAAGCTGCTAAGTTTTGCGACAGTATCATGACATGGCCACTTTTCTGTCCCTTGTGGTTTCTCTCACTCTACCCTTTGGAATGAAGGGTAGGATGAGAGCGCACAAAAGTCAGACCTCCTGACTCTACCCTTCTCCTCTCCACTACCTCCAGCACATGTGGAAATAGTCCATTTTGTTTGCTGTCTACGCCGAGTCTGGTGGCCATTATTCATTCACCAAGCAGAAGAGACTGGTCCTGTTTCTTTCACAGAAATTAGGGTAGTGCACTGCAAAGGAGGTTTCAGAACTTTTATGTCCAGATATATGTCAAGTTCAAAGCCACACAAGCTTAAGTAATTGATAAAATTATGTCCATGATGTAGTGATTTTTCTTTTTCTATTAATATTTCAAAGGAAGCAATTTTACTATCTAAGTCTCAGGAGGGTCAGATGGGTGCTTTCCCAGGTGTCTGGGTTTCGCCTGGATGGGCTCCCTCTGAGCCCATCCTCGCCTTCCAGTCCGCAGCCCTCTTCCTTCTGTCACTGTACTCCCCTTGGGTCCCTTCTCCCCTTCCCCCCTTCCCCAAGCATGGGGCAGAATGTTCAAGACCTAAATGAATCCATTTATGCTCCTGATAGTTTCCTTAGTCTCCTCTCCATGGTAAATGTCAGTTATTCTTCACTCGGCTTCTGATAAGAGGGCAACACTTGATTTTCACTATTGACAAGGAGTTACTTAAGAAGTGATATATGTGAGAAATTAATATCATTTATACCTACATATTTTGCTTTTATTACAGGTAAACCAATAAAGCTAATACGATGATGTAAAAGATGAGCCCTGCTCTGGTCGCATCTCTGAGTTTTCTCAGCCAAACCTCTGATAGAAGGAAGGAGGCTCAGCTCTCATCTCTTTAAAAGTATTCTTTTCTTTTTTTAATCCATTGGTTGATTTTAGAGAGAGAAAGGAAAGAGAAACACTGACTTGTTCTACTTACCCATGCATTCACTGGTAGCTTCTCCTCTGTGCCCTAACCAGAGTTTGAACCCACAACCTTGGCGTATTGGGACGACACTCTCACCAACTGAACTACCTGGCCAAGGCCCAGATCTCATCTCTTGAAGCCCTTAGCTTCTCTCGGGACTACCAAAAGCAGAACGAGGGAAATAAGATTTTGTAGCTAGAGAACAGTAGAGTATGGGCTCCAGTCAAGTTTTCCGATCTCTACCCCTCCTGTGTGACTCTGGGCTTACACTAACCCCAACCAGCCTCGGCCATCTCACAAGTCACTTAAGAAGAGTAACAAACATGATTTCAGAATTTCCTCTGGCAATAAAATTCCACAATTTTACTTCACAGGGTAGCCTGTTCCATTGCTGAATAACTCATAGTAAAAGAGAAAGTTATTTTTTCCATTAAGCCAAAGTTCACTCACTTTCTGCCAATCGATACCAACTACATTGCCCTCCCTTCTCCACACAATAGTTCTTCAGTGCTTGGGGTAGTTTCCATTTTCCCTGAAGTTACCTTCTTCACAGGCTGTGTACATGACTTGGTCTCAACATTTTGCATTAACATCTTAAATAGTTTTTGATATACCCCTTAAAATATACTATGGCTTTGGGCTGGACTTTTATAGAAAGAACAGTTACAACTCACAGACTGCTCTGCTTCTTATATAACAGTATTTCTCTTTCCAGAGAATTAGAAAAAAATTATTTCAGGCCCTGGGCCACTGGCTCTGGATAGAGCATTGGCCCGGTGTGCAGACATTTCTGGTTTGATTCCCTGTCAGGGCCCACATGAGAAGCAACTATCTGTCTCCCCTTCTCTTTCCTCTTCCCCTCCCACAGGCAGTGGCTCAATTGGTTCGACCATTGGCCCCAGGTGCTGAGCATAACTCAATTGGTCTAAGTGTCAGCCTCAGGAGCTAAAAATAGCTCAGTTGATTTGAACACGGGCCCCAGATGGGGTTGCCAGGTGGATCCCAGTCAGGGCGCATGTGGGAGTTTACCTTACCTCCTCTCACCTAAAAAAAAACACATAGGAACCTCTCCCCCCAAAAAATAAAAAAGGGAACTATCAAAATGTGAATGAATCTACCCATCCATCACTGCTGGAACTCATCCAATCTTTCTCATGACTAGAGGCTCTTCTATGAATGGAAATTATGAGTTCATTAAAATGATTATAAAAATTAAAAAAAAAGTTTTTTCCCCCAAGGACATTAAATGTACAAAAAACTGCCATTGATCAATCTATGCTGTCAAATCTCTGACCTCCTGGGTTCTCCCCATTCCAGATGCGTGCCCCAGACCCTTTGAGCAGGACCTTCTTCTGGGAGACCAACCTCTGAACAATGATGCCAATGTCTTAGAGAAGAGAGATATATAAGGAGGCATCTCTGGAAATTTGTAAAAAATGATCATCTCATCTTTGGGTTAAATAATAAACAGCTAATCAGGGATGAAAGTGGGATTAAACCTCATTACTTGTCTGACTCCAGACCCCAAACTTTAACCATTAAACTACGAAGAGGGGTGAGAAGTTGACAATGGAACATGAAAACATATTCAAAAGTAGTATAGCAATATCTCTGATTATAGCTTAACTAAGTAAATGAAATCATTCCAGCTCCAAGCTAAGAGACTAAGGAAGAACTGAGCAGGTAACTTAGTAAAGAGATGAACCAGAGATCTTTGTTGTTGTGATGAAGACAGAAGAGGAAGACCAGGCACAACTCTGAGCACATCTCCCTTCCTCTGCAAGCCTGAGGGCAGTTTTGAGCTGAGCAAGTGGAACGTGTATGTGGAGTGACCCCGTGGATCAGTATCTTGCGTTTCCTCCAGCCTTTGTGGCTGCTCCTTCTCAAGCCCCTTCCCCATCTCCCGACTTTTAAATGTCTACTGTCTAGCATTCTGCACTTAACCCTCAGTTCCCTGTATCTAGAGTTTCTCCCTAAGTTTCCTGCACTTCAAGCTGAAATCAGCCTGCTGGTGGGAGGCCAAAATTTGGGAGTAACACAGCCCATACTCACCATCAATCAATCATCAATCAGTCACTAATAGCTCATATTTTTTTCTTGTTTTTAAAACTCCAAACTCTTAATTTGCTTTTTATTAAAACTCAGAATTTTTTTTTTGAGGGAGAGAGAGAGAGGGAGGGAGGGAGAGAAAGAAAGAAGCATAACTCCACCTAGTTGTGCATTGATTGCTTCTCATACGTGCCTTGACTGGGGATCAAACAGATGACCTCGGGTCGAGCTGAGCCAGTGATCCCTTGCTCAAGCCAGTGACGTTGGGGCTGTGTCAACAACCCGTGCTCAAGCTGACAACCTCAGTATTCCAGGTCGACATTCTATCCACTGTGCCACTACCCCCAGTCACGCACAATTCAGCTATATTTTAGAGAACATTAATTAGGTTTTATTATCAATATTTTGGTGTGAATTTATGTGCCCAGGACCTTCCTTGAGATAAGTGAGTATGGTGATAGAAAGCTCAGCCGACGTGTCAAGCATGACCTCAGATGTGTGGTTCTCTCAATGGGATGCCCTCAGAGAATGAGGGTGCAGCAGAGGAGAGATGTAAGAAGGAGAGGAGAAGCAGCTCATGGGGCCAGGAGGGATCTGGGGATATAAACTCTGAGCAGGTACTCTGCTAAGCAATCTCTGGAGGGCACCTCTCTTGATCATCACAAAAATCCTGCAACATATCAATATCCATATGTAACATGTCATAGTAGAAACATTCTCAGAAAGATTCAATAATATACCCCTGATTTCTAAGCCAACCCATGATGATGCAGAGACTGATGAGAGTCTGTTTTCCTCCAAACTCCATCCTCTTTCTCCCCTATTGCCTGCCTCCCTAATAAGAGCACCCTGGAGTGATATTTCAAGTGGATTTGACATCTATTAGATGACAAGAGATGCTACTAAGCAAACCTATACACTACTGCTCCATCACTGTATCTAGCTAACTCGTCTATGGTAAATTGTGAAGCCAGAGCAGCTTGATTAGGTTTCCACCTTCTCCCTTTCCCTTCTGCTCTGGGCACTGCTGTCATGCTTCTTTCCCTCACATAAACCTACAGTGAGTTCCCTTCCCGACAGTGTCATTTTCTATTCCCTCCCCATCAGCTCCCCCCTAAAATTCAGCTATCTCCTATAATCAGAAGCTGTGAGGACATTTGACAATCACTGCCCCAGTGAACCACAGTCTCTGATAAGAGTGTGACATATTTTTCAGATGTGCTTGGTTTATTAAAAAACAAAACAAAACAAAACAAAAAAACAGCTTGAGAATCACTTGTTTTATTGGAGAAGCTTCTGAAGAAAAGTTTGTATTTTAACAGGGTATTCTAGCATAAGACTAGAGGAATGAAGCTTCAAAAGCAAGTTTTCAGGCTCATGGCATTGGAAAAAGTGAAGGGGTCGTGTTGGCATCCCTGAGATCATGCCACAGGGGCATGAGGTGAGTTCTTGGGTTAAACTGGAATTTTTATATTTTTTGCATTATAGAAAATTAATTTTCAAATCCTCTAGACACGGTTTCATAAAGGGCAAAATATGGGTTTTTTATTTTTAGCACATTGAGCCCCATCCCAGACCCCTGACCACCTCCTCCATTCTCTGGAGCAAGCAGCTGCATTCGGAAGAGTTGCAGCAAATGTTCAATCCCAAGTTTCTATGCCACTTTGCTCCCTTTGTTCCAAGTCATACACTTGACCCATATCTGTAGCTGTGTTGACTGTTTTTCTCTTCAATAATTCTTTCCCAGCAAGTGTGATTCTGGCTGCCAGCCACATTAGGGTCATCTGTGACTGGCACATACCAAGCCCCTTGGGACTCTGGTCTGCGCCAAGGGAGAAAGTCACTCTGGGATTTCAATCCTGAGTGGGCAAGTTGACTCTGGATGAGTTATTTGATCTTTCTGGGATTCAATGTCCTCCTCTATAAATCACAAGAAGAGTGCCTTGGAAATATCCCACATCATATATGTCCCTGCTGATAGCATTTTCTAATTTTTCAGAGGTGGCCCAACAAATCAAAACTTTCTGCATGAGCCCCAGCCTTCTATTTTGGACACATAAGAAGTCTTACAAAAGTATTTCTACCCCATCTCATAATAGTACATAGGACAATATGTAAACCAAAAAGTCTTCTTAGAGATCATTTTAAATCAAGTTACAGGTACAATGTTGTACAACATTTATTTGTTGGATGTTATCTGTGGCAAAACCAACCTTATTCTGAATTTGACTCAAAATTCTAAACAAGAGGCACAGTGATGTGTATTGTTATATATACAGCAGGAACCTCTCTTCAAAAAATTTTCACATTAAATACAAGCATCTCAAAAAAGCAAACAAAGGACTTGAAGAGTATAACCTTGAAAGTCTTGCTCAGAACACTATAAGCATCTCATTTCTCCCCAGCACAGTGTGAAGAACACGGCATGGTCTAAATGACAACAGGGCTGACCCCAACAATGTAAAAATTCTACTCTCCCAAATGCCTATTCTCAGTCACCTCAAGACACCACCTTTGTATATCATTTAAGTTTTGTCTTGAGATACAAAATAATGAGATATTTATTATGAAATCATTGATATAATGAAAAATACCCTATAGGAATACAAATCATTCTGGGTTTTATTCTTAGTAAACTTTATTTTCTTCAAGAGTAATTATATCAATTTCTTCTCCCTCACAAAGAGTGTAATACTTCCATTTTTTGAAATAGATCCAATAAAATAAATCAATGTTTTTTTTTCCAAAAGGAAATAGAGGTAATAATAGCAGCTAGCCATGAAATCGAGGTTTAAACACAGTAATACAATAAAAAGATCTATTTATAGAACTGAGCACATAGTCTATATTCAATTAATGTTAGGTATTAATAAAATTCACACAATTCTTAACTTACTATTTTACCTTGTCACAAGATCTGCAACTCCCCTCAAAAGGAACAGCCCTTTTGTTATAGCATTATAAACATTTACAGAAGTCCCTTGAACAAATATCTGCTTACTGTAAAAATAAAAATTTAAAAGTCATTATAAGTGCTGTGAAACAATCTCACTGGTTATTCAGGCCTTCAACTAGGAGAACAAGAATTCTCTTCCAAGTTATAAGCCAAATTATTGGAGTTATAGATGCCAACTATCTGACCTAACTCCAAGCATAAGGAAAAGGAAACAATTCTAGCCTCTGTAAAGGCACTTGCACTAATAAAATTAACTCACTCTGAACCAGCAGGCTCATGGTTTAAGCCTAGAGAGACAGTATTGTCAATCAACTCAACTAGATTGTGCTGACTGTTCTAAGGTGTGAATGAAGCCATCACAATAAAAACTACCTCATGCATTAGGGAGAGAACTAGGCAGTATAGTTTCACTTTTATCTGACCACCCCAATTTTGTAAGAGCTTAACCTGAAAAATCCCCTGTAATGTTATCTATGCCATCTGACAGTCTGTCCCTCAGGAATGAAAGCAATCTAATAATCTCATCACACTACGGTGTTAAGAACATCATGCAATAGCTTTACTAGAAGGAGTTGCCTTTTAAAAGAGAAATCTGGACAGGCCAGTGGTTAATCAAAAACAGTGAAGATTGATATACCTTCTGAGATCAGTAGGTAAGATATTTAAAGATGGGAATGCACTTGGCACCCATCAAATCATACCACTTCAGTGGCTCCTCCAAGAACTCTCAAGTATTTCTGTAGCTAGTTATTCATTTACACAAAGGTATTTAGTGAGAACTTAGTATTGTCAAGTTATAAAGCTATAGTGATAAGCCAAGAAAGAAAGCAAGGTAGAAATTCAACAATAGATTAAAGAATTATTGCAAGTACAGAGTGTAATGAGAGCACGTACTCAGGACCTGAAGTTTGGGGAGTCATGGAAGATTTCTTACTAAGTTCTAAGAAAAATCATACATGAAAGCAAGTTTGAAAAGAGAGAAGAAAGAACATTCAAGCAGAAAGACTGACATGTGAAGGCCCTAAGGTGAGGTAAGTGTGCCATCTAAAAGCACTAACTGAGAAGTGACTGGCATGAGCAGAGCATACCGAGGGAGGAAAGGGGGTCAACAAAAGGATGACCAGGTGGCCAAAGATAGAGCCCCATGGGCTTCATTTCCTTATAGATGAAGATCAATGGAAATCAGAATTTTAAAGGAAGGGAGTGATGTGAAGATATCTATACACCTGTAAAAAGATTATCTCATTGTGAGGAAGGACTGAAGTGGGAAGAGGAGAAGGCAAGTGGGGAGGGCCACTTAGCTGCAGCAGAGGCCTGGTGAGAGAGGGCAGGATCTTGGGCCAGAGAAGAGGCAGGAGGCGGAAAGGAGTGGAAGGATATGCGAGGCAATTACAAGGTAAGAGCCAGTAAAATATTATGCTTAATTGTATATGGAAGCTCAGAACAAAGGAGATATGAAGACTAACTCTCAGCTCTCTGACTTGCTCAGTTAGATGGGTGATGGTGCCATTTGCACAGCCAGGACTTCTGGGAATTCCAGGTGCTTCCAATTCCAGACAGCACTGTGATTTGTACACAGATCACCTCCTCTGCTTTGCCACATTGTAATAGAAAACCCAAAACACATGTAACTTAGATAAAAATAAAATAAAAATTCTGTGGACCAGAAATAAAACAGAGACATAAAATGAAGAAAGATACTAAAGCTACAGGTCTTCTCACCCTAGATCTAAAAACAAATAGTGGTGGTCAGGCATTCTGCTTCTGGGAACAAAGGAGACTAACTGACCATCATTTTAGAGAGGTGACTAGATCCAGGCTCTTTGAGTATACAGGAGGGGACCCCCTACCACCACCACTGGCACAAACAAGCTATAAAAACAACAAAAAAACATTGTTGACTAATAACACCCAGTTTCTATCAAGTGATGTGCTCATTTATATCAAACATTTATAGACGATTTATAGTAATTTCCTCAAAGGGAAACAATCCAAATGGCCCTCAACTGAAAAATGGATAAGCAAATTGGTCTATTTATACAATGGAATACTAGTCAGCAATAAAAAAGAATAAAATATGACTACATGCTACAACATGAATAGAACTAAAATGACAAAATAGAAAAGCAATGCAAACTCATGTATATATCACAAAGATGGCCTAGCCTACCAGTGTGTGTAATGTGGCAATATTTATTAAACAGAGTTTAAAAATTGACTATAAAATAGAGGTAAAAATGCTTTTGGATTTCCCATCTTATGCCATATACAATAAATCAACTTCAAATGCATCTGTGTGAGCGTCTGTTAGTTTAAAGGTGCACTTCAAAATATCTGATGTGGGCCCTGGTCGGTTGGCTCAGTGGTAGAGTGTCAGCCTGGCGTGGTAGGGCCAGGGTAGAGTCAGTTGGCTCAGTGGTACAGTCCCGGGTTTGACTCCTGGCCAGGGCACACAGGAGAAGCGCCCATCTGCTTCTCCACCCCTCCCCCTCTCCTTCCTCTCTGTCTCTCTCTTCTCCTCCCACAGCCAAGGCTCCATTGGAGCAAAAGTTGGCCCGGGCACTGAGGATGGCTCTATGGCCTCTGCCTCAGGTGCTAGAATGGCTCTGGTTGCAACAGAGCAACACCTCAGATGGGCAGAGCATTGCCCCCTGGTGGGCATGCCGGGTGGATCCCAGTTGGGCACATGCAGGAGTCTGTCTGACTGCCTCCCCATTTCCAACTTCAGAAAAATACAAAAAAAAAAAAAAAAAAAAAAAAAAAAAAAAAAAAATATATATATATATATATATATATATATATATATATATATATATACCTGATGTGTCAAAGAGAAAATTGTTGCAATGGAAATAGTAAAATATTTAGAGCTAAACAATAACAAACCATGCTGTAACTCCAAATGTGGGAGTGATAACAAAGGACTATTGGTATGTTTAGCATCAGAGGGAATAATTTAGAAAATATAAAAGAATAAAGATAAGTGAAGCAAATTTAAAAAGAAAAACAAACATTGAAATTAAAGCAATTTTTGACCAAAGCTCCATGAAGACTGATGAAAAAAAAAAAAAGGATAGAATGGGAGGAAGAGAGAGAAAGAAAGCATATGTTTATAAGAAGTTTAAAAAGGGAATATAATATAGCTCCAGTAAGGATTTTAATGATCAGTTATATGAAAAAAATATATCAATACACAATTTAGATAACATATTTTTCTAAAATTATGTAAAAATTACCAAAGTAACTCAATAAAAGCTCAATAACAATTAAAAATATAAATTATAATAAAACTCTTTCAAAAACAAACTAGCTCCAGATGAACACACAGCCAAGTTTTCCCAGACTCTAAAAAAATTTTGATTTTCAGAATTCCTCAAACACATACAAAAGGAAATGTGTCCAAGTTTAAATGTTCCTAAGCCATTTTTCCAGGCTAATTTAACCTTAACCTTAAAACAAGGGAAGGGTAAGTATATGAAAACATAATTACAGGCCAATCATATTGATGAGCATAATGACAACTTTCAAAATAAAATGTTAGCAAACCAGTTTCAGCACCATGTTCACATATTGTTTGTGTTAGAGTGATCATTTGAATCAGAACATTATTAAAGTAATCCCAATGTTATCGTGCATATTAATAATTTTAAAAAGTAATGAAAGATAGGAAGTTCTTATTATAATTTTTTCCCAAGAGAGCCAGAAAAGCAATTGATCCAATTTAGATCTGTTCATGATAAAACTTGAAGCCACAAAAACAGCAGGAAAACTTCCTAAACTTCATAAAAAGTATTATATTAGTTTTTCAGAGCTGCTGTAACAAATTATGACTATACTGGCTTAAAAACATACACCTTTATTATCTTAGAGTTCTGTATGTTAGCAACTTGACCCAGCTCTCACTGAGCTGAAATTGAGATGCCAACAAGGCTGCTTTCCCTCTGGAAGCTCTAGGGGAAAATCCAGGTTCAGAGTCTGCCCACATCCCTTAGTTTGGGGCCCCTTTCACCATTTTTAAAGATCGTAATAGCTGGTGAAGTCCTTCTCATACTCCGTGTCTCTGACATTCTCTTCTACCTTCTTGTTCAATTCTTAAGGACTCTTGAAATGATAAAGACTCATTGGCTTAATCTGGGAGAATCTCTATTTAAGCTTTGTTTAAAGTTAGCAATCTTAATTCTATTTGCACCTTTTAATTCCTTTTTGCCATGTAACATACCCACAGATCCTGAAGATTAGGGTGTAGATATCTTTGAGCGGCCATTGTTCTGTCTAGCCCATGTAAATTAGGTTTGTTTTTAGCTAGCATTAACCAAAATCCTATCAAAAAGGGCTTACATAAGTACTGTTTTCATTTGCTCCATGATTTAAAAAACCTAAAAAGTAGCAATCCAGGATAGTATGGCAATATAAGACTCTTTCTACTTTTCTGTCACACGATCTTTGATGGCAAAAGGCTGTTAGTCTTATGTGCATCATATCTGCATTGTAGACAGGAAGAAGAAAGTGGAAGGGGGAAAGGGCAGTGCCTATGTCAAGAATGCAAAAAGCTTTCCCAGATGCCCTCAATTTACATGTCATTAGCACAAACTGCGCTTTTAGCTGCAAAGGAGCTTGAAAAGCAATTTTTAAAAAATTCTGAACATATTGCTGCCCTTTTTAAAAGCAATTAAAATGGAGGAAAGTAATGAAAATTGCACAGGTAACTAGCAGTGTTAGTTACTGGATTACTATCATATTTTATGTGATATTTTAGAACCTCTTCAATTAAAGTCAGGAGAGGTTAGGAATGCCCACAATCACCACTTCTATTCATTCTATTGAAGGTTACAGTCAATGCAATAAGAAGAAAAATAGTTGGTAGAGGGGGAAAAAAAGAGAAAAACCATAGAAGTTGACCATATTGGCAACAAGACATCATAGATTCAGTTTTGCACAAGATTTTGAGGCATCTATACAATCTACAATTGGAAATGTCACATAGTTTAATACTACATGGGTATAAAGTAAAACAAAACAACAAAACAGGGTAGTCAATCAAATTTGCATCATTAGTGAACAAATCAGAAAATTTTAGGATTGAACATAATTGCCTAAGAGAAGAATAGAGAGTAGGTTTTTAAAAAGGGGAGCACTTAAGACTAAACATTACATAATTATGATATTTAAAGGCAAAGCTGACAAGAAACTTTCAAAGAAAAGTAAATACAGAAAGGTATAATGTTGAAGTCAACAACAGGAAGAAAATTTCCAGGGGAAAAGCTAGAAATGTTTGATTTTATTGAGAACACAAGGGGGAAAAAAGGAATCAAAAAGTGTTAAACTGATTTTAGGACATCATAGACTTTGGTGGCCAGGCCATTTGATGGAGTAGTGGGGATTTTGATGAAAATCTAATCAAAATGAGCTAAACAGTTCAGGAAAAATAAAGAAATTAAAACAACATTAAAATCTCTTGAAAAGATAATTTTACAGTAAGGATAGATAGGTGGTAGTATTAGAAGGTGAGAGTGAAGTTGAAAACAAAAATTTATTTAAGAGACTCGTGCTTGTTTAACTGCTAATTGGAATAAAGTGTAAAAGGATCTGGTAGAGGTTCCAAGAGAGGGATCAAATGACCAAGAAAATACTGTTCCTAAATATGTAGGAAGAAACTGACATAAAGAGAAATGAACAGGTATAGATGGTCAAGGAGATGGAAATACAAAGGAACTCCCATTTGATGTCTTCAATTTTTCGGTAAGTGAAGAATAAAACCATTTACTGAGAATGGACAGGAGCAGATGGAAGGAGCCAGATGATTAATAAAAATGAAAGAAATTTGAAATAGGCAATTGAAAAAAATTACCTGATAAAAGAATTATTGGGTAGTAAGTACTATTATTAGGACTCATTCAAAGTAGACAATCATAAATTCTTGTTGGAATCACACTATTCGGTTATATTTTTTCCAACAAAGCATGATATTTCCCTGTAACAGTTTCATCCAAGACTTGAGTTTGTCCCACATGAGAGCAACAAAGAACAAAGGAGAAACAGAGTTTATAATTTGTGCAAGACCTAATTTTAATGATAGGTCAAGCAGCCTAAAGTTACTAGGAAGGAGAGCAAAAGCAGGTTAAGAACTCATGGAATATAAGAGAAAAACAAAAACAAACAAAAAACAAACGAACAAAAAAAAGAACTCATGGATTACATACATACATAAAAAACAAATAGGGGTCAAAGTAAAGGTCTGAATATTCATAGTAGGGCTACTTGAACAAGCAACTAACTAGAAAGAAGGAAAGTTGAGGCTAGAGATTAATAACTTTGAATAGTGATTTTAGAAGTGAAATCATTTCACAATTAAAGTAAGAAGCTGGAAAGAGTATTTCAAAAACAATTTGAGACATGATAAAAATGTGGTGATCATAGAGCAGACATTCCAAAGAGAAAAGAGTAAAGTCAATGCAAGGCAATGCAGAATATAATATTTGGGCAAAATGATGCCATTTCCAATGTAGGGTGTGAGCAAGATGGATTTACCCCTTGGGTATTGACCAATGGCAGAACTGAGCATTGGATGAGGGCTTCTGCTGGCTTCAGTCATGAACTGGAGCACTGTATGGGATGTTTTCCTGTATTCACAAAGAATGTCTCACAATTCACCAAATGATGTTCCCTCTAGGGTGAAACAACTCATGTGAATGAAAAGTGGCATCTTCTATTATTCATCAATTTTCTGAGTAGTCTACACAGAGAAAATTAGGGAACATAAAGGATGCTAAATGATAGCATGATGTGTGGTTCTAGCTCCAGAGACAGCCTTGGAGACACCAGTGACACCAGTGTTTGGGTGCAATTGACTTCCCTGACGACCCCTCCTTCTCATCTCTTTATACATAAATTTGACTTGGCCATCCTAGCTGTGGACTTTTTAGACCTTCCCTTTGTTAACTCCCAAAGGTTTGAAAGCAAATCCCAATGTTCTGGGCTTTACTGTCCTGTGCTTAAACCCGTCAAATGTTGACAACCTGTCTAGATTCTTATTTCCTTTGGTTTCTGTTTGGTGACTGATAGGCTAATCAGTCAAAACAATTTATGCAGAGACAGAAATGACTGAGCGTAGCACAGTGCATTGTAATGTTCTTGTGACCAATTCTTAACTCAGGTTATCAGAGCTTTAGTCTAAAAGACTGATTAATGGTATGAGCTTCAAGCACTGTGTGAGAGTTAGAGTGTCTTTCCCATGAAGGAAAGATTTTTAAATTTCCCAAATTAATTCTTTCATTTATTCTGCTTCTGAGAGCCTATTATATCCCAGACATTACTCAAGGTGCTAAACATAAGAAACTACTAGGCCAGTGCTCCAAATCTCAAACAATTTATAGTCTGGAAAGAAGATAAATATGTAAACAAAAAAATTAGGATAATAGATACTACCATATAAATCTATAAATGCACAAGAGAGACATAAAGTAGCTAATCCTTATTCTCTTATTTTCCTCTGGGAACTTGTTCTATTAATGACCCCTTCATTTATATTTCTTCTCTACTAGTTCTTTCAACTTATCCTATAATTCAAGTCTCTCACTAAAAAAAAACAAAAGAAAACAACACCATATTATTAACTCTGGTTATCTCTCCATTTCTCTATTTCTCTTCTAGCTTTCTCACTCAGAATGTTCTTAACTTTGGTTGCACATCAAAATCACTCAAGAGAGCTTTAGGAAATACTGATATCTAGTGCCCACCCTCTAGAAACTCTGATTTTATTCATCGGGAAGTGGACAACAGGATTTTTAAAGACTGCTCCCCACCCACTCCTTGGTGTAATAGACAACATGAGAGGCGCTGTTCTTAAGGATGGTGAAGACTAAACAATCCAACATATATACAGTGCAGTCCACATTAATCACCCAATAAATAACTATTATCACTGCACTGACCAGTAAACATTAGTGTGCTTTCTGCGCATGAATGATGTCACAATCTAGTTAGAAAACTGGTAGAAAGATTGGCCTGAACAGACCCAGTAATTGCTGGCTGTTCCAAATTTGTTTCTTCTTCAAAGCGGTGACAGCTAAAGGCAAGACTCTTGGCACTCAGTTTCCTCATCTATAAAATGGGGAAAGTCACCTTGTCTGAAATCATTTGGTTGGTGAGAGGATTAATTAGTCCATCTCTGTAAAATGCTCAGCAGAAAAAAACATCTACAGGAGATAAGGATTATGGTCTCCCGGAAGCATCTATAATTTGTAGAGACAGTTATAGCCAGTCTGGTCAGTGAAGCCTGCAGTTTGGAGCCTCACCCTAGCTTCCCAGCCTCAGAGCACAGATTGTAGCTAAACTCATCAGCCTCCATTAAGCTCCTCGCAAAAGCAAAAAAAAAAAGCTATGAACTAGTTAACTGTCGAAAACCTCTGTGACCTTTACTCTTGATGCTCTGGGGTGGACATTCAGTCCTACATGCTCCTAATTACTCCTTCTCTTGGAAAAAAGAGTGGGGGGTGGGGGCAGGGAACAAGGGTAAATGGGAGCTCCCTTCTCAAAACATATCAATTGCATGATGTTTCTTAACAATTAGGCTGGACCGTTTACCTATTTTCCTGGAGGACATCCTAGTAGCTGTTTTCATTTCCCATTTCAGTAATATTTAATGTCTCCTCACCTTCCCATTGTGCTCAAAGGTCTTCATAAGGACACTGAAATAAAAAGGATGGTCCCTGGCATCTGCACAGAGTGAAGCAAGAGAATATCACAAATGAGAAAATAGAGCAGGGGTCTGCTTCCTTTCTTTTGGCAAAAAACCTGCTATAGAAACTAATGTAGATGAGGGGGCACTGAGCCATATATAAGTGAGTAATTATCTAGTGTTACAGGCCTTATTATCTCTCCAAATGTTTGCTAAAATTCTGTTGGGCAACCATCTGGACCCAGAGATTCACCCATGGATAGAGAGTGGATTGTTGTTTTAACTTGAGATGGAAAATTTCTTTCTCTAATTCTTTTCTGTCATTTTCTGTTAAATAATTTATCTGAATGTCTCTTGGATAGCTCTCTGTGAGTCCTCGGAGTAAGGGGAGTCTGCGTGATACACTCATATAAAATATTCTTTGAAAGTTTTGTGGTGCTGTTTTTTTTTGTTTGTTTTCCTTTCCCCCACCAGAGGATCCAAGGACAGTTTGCCATCTGTTGTAAGAATTTCATTAATGCACCTATTTTCTCTTCCCTTTTTGTAAGAGTGGTCAGTCCAAATAATTTGTAGCCTTCCCATGTTACAGACAGAATTCACTGTCCAGGAGCCTCATGCCACCACAGCTGAGTCCCCCTTTGCTCATTATGGTTTTCTCTCCGGTGTCTTTGTTAGCTGGGAACAACAAAGCCTGTGTCCCAAAGCCTGGCTGGGTATCAATAATTTAACGACATGTCATAGACAACAGTGAACCATGCTGCTAGGGTTGAAATATTCCTAGGGCTCACCATCTATTCTGCTACTCTTTCTCAGTATGCTGTGAATGGAATACAGGTGGGCCCAGCATTTTCCCAACTCAGAAACTTACAAGATAATAAGATGGCACAGGGGAGGGGTTATTTGCATTACAAAAGGATGCCGTGCTTTACCAAGAGGTTCCCTTTAGCTTTTCTTTAAATTAAGAGTTCTTCTTCAGCATTTAAAAGTTTATAAGCCTAATTAGTTTGATTCTTTCAGGAAAACACCCCCAAAGAAACACCCTATGCAGACAGGATGGTCCTCTTTCAGACTCGATGGGTTAAAAGTCTTTGCACAAAACATTTGAACTATAACATCCCCAAACCAGCATTTTTGTTTCCAATTTTCTCCTGATCTAGGTTTCATCTCAGTCTGGTTCATACATATGTAGCTCCCAGTCTGCTGTGCCGGCTCTGAACAGACTCACCCCATATCTTCACTGTCCTCTCTTGGCCACAAGACCCAGCTCTTCCCATAGTGCCCAGACACAGTATAAGGCCCCAAAAGCATCAGAAAGCACTGTGGGGTGTTCCGTGTTCTAGTAATTTCCTTTGGGAGATGATGAAAGCTTTGCCGTGCATACCCCATAGCACACAACCCCACAGATACCCAGGACAGATTTATCTTCCCTAATGTCCCTCTTCAAACATCACAGATCTCCCGTCTGCCCTCCCCAGTACAGTGACAAGCTATGGTTTCTGGTCTTCATCCTCGTTCAGTCCAGCTTCTGCCTCCTTACTATCATCCATCACTGTGCTCAGCTGAGAAAGAACTCTCCATCCACTAGAACCCCTCATCCTACCTCCTGCCTTTTCTCTTTTATATAATAAGAGGAGTGTTGGTCTCAATTAAAATGCCCCCCTCTTCACTCAGGAAGTATGCTCCCTTTTGAGACTGGCCTGCCCTGACATAGCAAATAGAACAGGCCCAAGTTTGGAGCATGTCATTATGTAGAAAGACTGGGTCATTCTACATACATGTTCAGAGAAGGGACAATTATCATATAGCCTGAAAATCAGAGAATCATTGCAGAAGACTTGCTTCTTACACAATTCTGAGTTGATTGTGCCACTTGTCATAGATAGTGTCAGAATGATTAGGAGCTTCCAGTTTTCTTCTCAGGACAAACAAGAGTGAGCCCCCTGATCATAGGGTTTCCACTGACAAAGGGTTGTGACTCAACACAGACGTTGTACTAAGAAGAGTTTGAGAATTAAGTGAGGAATGGGAAGGGTCAAGAGTCAGTTCAGGAAGAAGAAAGGGCCACTTTGGTCCTTTTGGGGCAAATGAGTTTGTAAAATTTGCATTTTTTGAGTTTGCTCAATTTTAGTGTTAAAAAATGGCGCTGGGCAGCACCAGGTGTGTGATCTGTGAAACTGCAAATTACCTTCCTGCTTGGGAAGGGCTATTGTCTTGCTAATGTTTGCTAGAGGAGAGGTTTTTGGCCAGAAAGTATTGAGAAAGAACTCTCCATCCACTAGAAGAGAGTAAGCCATGTTTTTGCAGAGTTTGTGCACAGAGAAAAGAGAAGATATGCAGATGAGACCCAGAGGTGAGGGGCTTTTGTGAGCTCCGCTGAGACTGGTGATGACTTTGATTCTTAGGAGAAACCAGAGAAGATTCTCCTGCTTGTGGAACCGGAGAATATATCAGTGGCTTTAGGAGCCCTGTGTGTTTGCTCATCAGCTAGTACAAGTCTTGAATAATAAAGAAATGGCCCACCATTTTTTGGGGTCCACTGTTTCTCTACCGTCTGCCTGAATCCAATGTGAACCTGCATGTGAATGACAACAAGGGCGGCGAATACTGGCCTTACCGTCCTGGCCCCTGCTTTTATGCCTAGGATAGATCTTGAACTCTCCTCTCTGTCCCTGCCACTGTCATTTGAGTTTTGGGTGCTTTCTTCTTCTTCCAGCCTTTCACACTCTCTAAAGTCTCTTGGATATCATGAGCACAGAAATCTTCCTATAACATTGCTCTTCCATTCCATCATTCCTCCTGCCTAAAATGTTACATTGCTTCTTATTGTTCTGTGTTGGTTAGAAAAGATAGAACCACATAATTTGTTGGCCAAACCTGGACATATTTGAAAATGAAAAAAAAAAAGCACTTTTAATATTTATGTCAGGACCATGGGTGTAAACAGAGATTGCCTCAGGTAAGCAGGACTATTTGGTCACCTTAGATATAAACTCTCTCCCTTGCTTTGATTCGGTATGCATGTAAGCATTATCCCATACCACTTAAAATCAATCTAACCATATTGTAAAGGTCAGAACACTACTGCTACTGCTAAAAATTATAACAGCAATGGCAATCATACTACAACCACTCAGGGATTTCCATCATAGCAAGCACTGTGTCTCACATTCGTTTTTTTTCACCCTCCACAAAATTCCCATAAGAGAGACGCATTATTATTGCCAGCTGAGAAATCAGTAAACTAATAGAGAGAGATTTAAATACTTGGGCCAAGATTACTCAGCTAATAAGTGGCAGAGCTAAAATGTAAGCCAGGATTGTTTGACTCCAGGTTTATTTATCACTGCTCTGGCAAATATCAACTCCTTATTTTTTTTCTTTTTAACTATTTTGTAAAGCACATGAAGACTATTTAGAACTACGATCAATGGGATGCTCTCCTGGTCTGAACAGTTTTCTCAGCCATATTGCTTAATGGCATGTGTGAAGACCATTCTTAACATTACCATGATCCCTCCTGACCCTGCATCTTTGTTTATGCTGTTATCTTTGAATTTACTGCTCTCCTCTGTTCTCTACATCAATCCAGAGTCGATCCATCTGGCAAAGCCCAGTTTAATTTCTCACCCTCTGTGAAACCATAGCTGACTACTCAATTGACATTAATCCCTCCCACCTGAATCCTCCCAGCCTAATCACCCTCCGTACTGCACAAATTGGCACTAGATTACAATTTTCCTCTTCAGTTCACTGTTGTTGTTTTTTTTTTTTAATTATTATTATTCTCTCTCTAACCTGTTTGCAAACCCATCAAAACCAGAGGACCTCCTAGGACCTTACATAACCTGAAATGTGAACAGGTTAATATGGCTTGAACATTTTTTTTTTTAAGATGAACAAACTCACAAGAGATCAAAACACTCATACATAATTTTGTATCCAAAATGATAGCCCTAAAAGGATTGTTAAATTTTTAATATTGTTTTCTGCTTAAAAAATGAGACATTCTTAGTAGCATTATTATGAAATTTTACAGGATTTTTTTTTTAAATTTTAAATGACTGGAAACATACTGAAACAATGATCTTAAAATGAAATACTATTGGTTTTTTAATACATATTTCAAACCAGTTTGAGCTTCTCATTCTGTAGAGGGAAAAAATAACCTCCAGCATTTTCCACATCTCTGCAATGAGAAAAAGCATCCTGCTGCCTACACCAGAGCAACCAGGGAGAACAGCAGGGATGTTTTGTAGTCTCAAGTTCATTAGAAACTTATCTGGTGGGACCAAGCAGGGAGCAGGCCTCTTAAAGCTGCTTTGGCCCCACTGCCCCCACCACGATACAATAAAATTCCTGACAAAGCTGAACAATGCCCATACTATCAGCTGTGCTCTGGCCTCATTCCTTTTGCTGATCCATTGGTGCGACTTCTCCTGGCAGAGCCGGGGTCATCTGCCAGCCCGTGACTGATGATTCTATGTGGGGAAATAACTGAACAGGTACCACTCAGATGGTCAGCAACCTGCTGCCATTCTGTCCCCAGGCCCAGGGCAGCGTGTGAGCTTTGACTGCATGGCAGTGATGGCTTCAGGTCTGGAGAAGTAAGCACTGGACACACTGCTCCCCAAAGATCATCAGAGAGCCAAACTGGACAGGAGGAATTCCAGAATACCACAGGTTTAGGGCATCATGGCTACTAAGTTACAAAAGAGTACTTACTATATTGCTAGGAAATCTTGTGACCCATTCACAAAACACTTCCCTGAATTACTCTGCAGGGCAGGCCGGTGCAAAATTACCAAGTTAGCCAAAGTGTCCTTCCTTTTCCTTTTTTTTTTTCTTGTTTGCCCCAGCATCCTTGGGACATTTCTGATGCCTACATCCTTATACTCCTAACTGTTCTTTCTTTCTCTTGCTCTCTATCATGTCTCATAATAAAATATAACAATAGCCAACATTTATAGATTACTATATACCGGAAATTACACTAAATATTTTCCAGAGGTTACCACTTTCATTCTCACATCTACAACTGAAATTGTTTTTTTGTTTTGTTTTGTTTTGTTTACTTCAAAGAATCAAGGATATTAGGCTGCAAGTGGTTGAGAAATTTGTCCAGAGACAAGATCTACATAATTGGCAGAGCCAAGATATCAAGCCAAGCAGGTCTACCTAAGTCCTGGACTTCTATATACATGTGCCCAAATTCACTCGTGTGATTCTTTTTCTGCCAGGAAGGAAAGTAATTTTAGGAACTAGTTTACAGTTAGATTACAGATATCACTGATCCTCCTCCCAAAGTTGTTTGCTTTAACAAAAATAGTTCAGGGAGAAAACACTACCTAAATGGTACGTAATGGAATATTATCCCCATGGTGGATAAAAAACTACCCATGTGTCACACCCATATTCTTAATCAGTTTGTGAATTATTCTAGAATAATTTTAACCTGTACTGATCACAAGACTAGAGGATGAGATGCTCTTCTCAGCCTCCCAGAAGTTCCAGAGATGAAAATAAATTCTTTACTCTCTTAATTCCCACATTTAAAACTTGATTGAGTATGCCTAAATGTGTGCTTCCCTACCACATAACCACCAATAACTCCTTTTATTTGTACATTACTCTAGTTGAAGTGTAATATTCTTTTATGTGCCAATTCCAACCCAAGCATATTTGCCCTACATATCTAACCCATAGCCTATATTGGAGCCTTATACTTAAATAAATTTATTATGCTGTCCTTGATTGGTTTGTCTTATATTCTGTCAAATCTACAAATTCTACAGTGAATGGAAGAGAAGCAGATTATGAACAATATTTCTCTTTAATTCCAGCACAAAGTACATACAAAGCAGAGTCTCAAATGAGATAATGTATAAACACTACCTATGAGTGACCTATGAGCATAGAATGTAGTTAAAAAAAATTTTTTTTAACCTCTCCCTTCTTTTTCCTTAAATAGCACTTTTCTGCAGACAAACAAAACCTAGTCTTCTGACAGATAGATTCAAATATAATTTAGTTCAATTACAAGTTGTATTTGCCCTACAATTCTGTTTATATCCAGGTACTGGACAGATGGCTAAGGGACCAGTCTCACATACATCTCCCTTTCCTTGAAATAAGAAATCCCTTCATTTAAGAAGAGATGATCCTGAGGGGTTAATTCCATGAGCAAGCTGGTCTAATTGTACAAACTTAAAAAGTTTCTGGAATGTGGACAAAGATAAACAACTGTCCTCACTTGGCCCAACATCCCCTTTGAGATCAACGGAGACTGTCTCACCGCAATTTGCTCTGTTCAGAAGACACCTGGCAGGACAGGCTAATTAAATAGTTATTCCCAATGGCCAAACCCTCTCTGCAGGCTCATTAGGATTTCTTAAACAATTAAAATTAATTTTTATAAGCAAATAAAAAAATAATATTTAAAAAACCCTTAGTTTTAGTATTTGACTTATTAATTATATCAAGTATTTATTTTTCTTTTGTTAATGACTATCACTTTATCTTAAGCAGATGTTCTTATTTTGAGGGCAATGTGCTTATGACAGGTGTGGGTAAAAAGTCTTCAGGAGCCTCTGGCAATAGAGGTTGCACATCTGGGTGACTTTACCTGTCTTCACTTTGTAATTCCATGAACACAGGCCAGCGTTCTGGAGTTCCCCCACCGCCACGCCAGCAGGGGAAGGAGGGGAGAATGATGGTCAGGGTCTATGACACAGGGTTTCAGGTTTTAAAATGGGAATAAAAGAAGAAAAGATACTTGTTTGTGTATGAAAATTTTCTCTTGAGTAAGAGCTGTTCAATAATATACCTAAATATGTCAACATTTAAAATATAGTTTAAATAAATAAGTGGGTATACAAAGTAATATCTTCCTTGCTAATTCCTGAAGCATTTTCAGTCATTTTTGCTTTGTGCACATTTTTCTTTTAAATTCAGGAAGGACTAAGCTGTATCTTCTTAAATACTACATCGTTATTTTTATTTATAATTTTGTAGTGGCCCTAGGACTTCAAAGATAAGATAGAATTACTAGAAATGAGCCTGGATTTACTTGCAAAAATTACAACAAACCAAAGGCTTTCTAATTCTTTTTTTAAAAAATGACATTAGACTAGCAAATCGCAGGAGAAAACAGAGCAATTCTTTAGAGTATATTCCATGGGGCTTACATTTTTTACCTGATATTAGATGCTTTTGTTCATTTTAATAAGAGACTGGGAATAGAAATGATCATTATTTGTTTGCCAATGTTATTACTTGGGTATCAAGGTCACATTCAATTGTCTCCATTTATATTTCCTCTTCAGATGAATACTTAGTCTTAATCAATTGGTTCGTTCCTGTGTTTATTCACATCTGCCTTTCCAAATACCATGCTCAAACTACACATGATTATACTGACCATATGAGTTCCCTACCTCAGCAAAGCTATCTATCCACTCTCATATCACATCCTAGACTTTGCCCTACCAGTAACTCCACTCCCTCCAAAACTTCAGGGGCAAGTCCATTTTACAAATCCCTAACACATTTATGCCATTCTCTCCAAGACACCAATTCAACACTGTTCCCCAATCCATAGCCCATCAATTTTTCAATGTCCATGACCCATTCAATATTCTCTCTTTTCTCCTTCCCCAGCTTAGACTCCAGGGCCAGTCACACACTGCTTTGCACGCCCTCATTTCACTTGCCTTTCCCACTCCCCTTGCTGAAGCATATTCCTTTATCTGTCCCACAGGCACTAAAGATATGGAATATGGGTTGGGGAAAACATGGTAATGCAGATTGATTTGTGTATAATCATCCATCTCCTGTGTTTTCTCAAAATGTCCCTTCAGTCTTTCTGTATTTCCCTTCTTAAGAGAGAGAAATATCTCTCTTAAGAATTTCCTCTAGTACATTCTCTCACTTGTCCTTTCTCCTCAAACTTGTAAATTTTCCTCGCCCTGTTGACAATTTCACTTTTTCTTTTAGTGGGAAAACCACCAAATTATAAGAGAACAACATCCTCATCTCCCATCACCAAAGTCTCCAATATACCTGTAACTCTCATTTTACATTTTTTTTCTTGCTTATATTAAAAGCCAAATCTTTCCCTTGCATACTGAATCCCATTTTCTCCAGAATACTCAAAGGGTTTGTTCCTGCAATTTTACTTCTCTCTTTCCTGTACCATCAATCACTCCCTGTAAATGGATTCTGATCAGTCTATATACTGGTTGGAATGCCTCTTAGTTAAACAACTTCCTTGACCTCACATTCCCCACATACATGTTTCTCCTCCTCTTTGTAGAAAAACTCATGAAAAGTTATTTATCACTCATTCTTCCCATTTTATCAGCTCTAATTCTATCTTGAAGTCAATTAAGCTTTCAGCCAGTCACTCCAACGACACTGTTCTAGTCCAGTCACCAAAAACTTTCTTGTTGCTAAATCTTGAGTCACTTCTGAATTCTAATCTTCCTCTACTTTATAGCAGCATTTGGCACTGTTAATCACCCCCTCATCTTTAAAACATGTTATTCACTTGGTTTCTGGAACACCTTGTCCTGATTTTTCACTTACCTGACTGACTGCTTTCTCAGTCACCTTGGCTAGTTTGTCCTTATCTTCCCAAACTGTGATTAGACTTCTCTTCTCAATAGCCAATCCCTGCCTTGGAGCATCCATCCAGTCCATGACCTTGAGCATCATGTGTCTACTAATAAGTGCACGTTTATGTCTCCAGCCCAGGCTTTTCTCTTTAACCCTAGAATTGAATGATTAATAAATATCAAATTCAGTACAGTTGAATACAAGAACTCTTGGCCTTAAGCCAGTCAACCCAATCATTAAGAGCATCATCCCAAAACAACAAGATTGTGGGTTCGATCCCTGGTCATGAACACACAGGAAGCAACCAAAGGATGCATGACTGAGGGGAACAACAAATGCTTCCCTTCCCCTTCCCCTTCCCCTGTCTCTCCATTCCTCTCCACCTCTCTCTCTCTCTCTCTCTCTCTCTCTCTCTCCCCCCCCCCATAAAAATCAATAAAAATTAAGCACTAGCCAGATAGCTCAGTTGGTTGGAGTGTCATCCCAGAACACAGAGATTGCCAGTTCGATTCCCAGTCAGGACACATACAGGAGCAGCTCAATATTCCCGTCTCTCTCTCTCCCTGCCTCTCCTAAATTAAAAAAAATAAAATAAAAAATAAAAATTAAAAAAAAAATCTCTTGCAGACTTTTTACTATACATACTCCTATCCAAATCTGTTCATTCCCCATCCTTACTAATGGACCCACAAATCAGCTATTTCCTAACCTAAGCGTCATTCTTGATTTGCTTTTTCATCTCGCATCACTGTCCAAAAAGACATTACACAATCATTTTCTTCTTCTAGTCTACAAACCCCATTAGCTCAGAAGTCTTTTCTAGCTCACTCACAGCTATATCCCCATGCATAGGACAGTACCTGTCATGGGGTAGTAAATATTGATTTTCACAATGAAGGAATGAATTTCTTTCATTTCTGAAGTTTGTTTTGCAAGTTTTAGTTTAACATCATTCTATTATGTAATTGAGGAGATATTTATTTTCACGCTACAAAATTTTATTTAGCTTATATATACATAATCTAGCAGTTGATAATACAATGGTGTGTGTTGTTATTCATATGTTCACATATACATGCATTAATATATACACATACATGGACTTTTTTATTTCCCATCTTAATGGTAAAGTCCTTTGAGGGCAGAGATGATATCTACTTCCCTATCTCTCTTAGTTCTTTACATTGTGTTCAGAACTTTAAAATTAAAGGAGGACAGTGCTTCTAAAGCATGAGTGAGGCCTTCTTCCAATTATTTCTGATCCCAGAGTTAGAAACAGTCTAACATTATCTGAAACAGCTTTCCATTTACTGGGTCCTGGGGCAAAGGCTGTGCACCTGGAGGCCATAAAAAGCACTAAGGATGGCAATGCTACAAAAATTATTTTGATAAGGAAATACTGAGTGAAGTGCAACATTAAATAACAGCATTTGCATAATTCATTAGTACTTTCAGGATATTGAATTCTCCTATTAAAAAAATTACAGATTTAACATTAGTGATTATAGAAAATAACTGAAATTTATTCTGGGGGGGGAGGGCTCTGTTCTGTATAGCTAAAATTTCAGAATCTTCTTGACATATTGAGTGCATCTTTCCAAACAATTTCCAGGCTAGTGTGAAGGAAGGAAGGTCTGGTAAGATAGGGTGAAGGCTCAAGAAGGGGAGGAGTGAGAGGGGAAAGGGAGGTCTACTCATGTGGGAAGAGGGGTCACCATTGTCTATGTCAGCATACATGTGTCAAGAGGTAAACTCCTCTGGATATTATCAAGAAAGATCTGAGTAAAATAATTAATCAGATGCCAGTAAAGATTAATAATATCAGCAGAGGAAAACAAATTATGTGCAAACTCTACTTTCCATAACACACAGTGTTTGGATCTGTTGTTACCATATATTGCCAAGGGTGCAGTCCTAAAACACTTCTTTCCATACCCCTAATTTAACCTATTATGGTTTGTTTGATGATATTTCCCAGGGAAGTCACCTATAAAGCAGTGAATAATATCAAAGCTTCCCCTTTAGCAATACAGACAACCATCTCAGAAGGGTATCTTTCTTCGCTGTGGCTTTGGTAATTCTTTGAAGATGGAGCACTCCAGTAAGTCAATGGATCCTACCAGCTAGATCCAGTCCTCAAACCTCCTTATATCTTTGCTCTGGGGAACAGTATATTTTGTGTGTCCATAACATTTCCAATTGATATAACTTTCTCTTATACCCATTAAATATCTTTTAAATCTTTTTTTTCTTACCGTTTGTTAAGAAAATTTCCTGAACAAATTCAGTTGATTCTTAATCAGTTTTTATTCTACTTTCCACATGGTTGCATGCATGCTTTTTCTAAAATGCAACTGACCCAGCTAATCTCTGCTTAAAGGCTTTTGTGAAGTGTGGCAGTCTATGTCAGCACATGGCTTGGGTCCAGTCTGTCTGCTCAGCTCCATCGTCTACCACTCTTCCATGAATACCTTATTCTCTAGTCATACCGGCTCACTTGTTTTTGTTGGCTTTAGCATGCCCTGTCTGTCCTGTGCCTCTGTGTCCATCACCTAGACATCACCTCCTGTATGAAACCTTCTCTAAAAGCTCAGGCAGAGTTATATTTTCATACAGAATTCTACACATAGCACTTACCACAGCGGCGAGTGACTTCTGTTTTTGAATTACCTATGTCAACTGATGGTCATCGGTGCCAGTCCAATGCCAATAGTAATACCCTGTTTGGGATGTGGTGAAGGAGGAGACTATTCAGCGCGAACAGCTGACATGTGAAGCAGCAGAGCCGTGGTAGAGCTCAATGGTGTTACAGCCGAATTACAAAGCAGCACAGCTGTGGAGTGGTGTGGCCCTAAGGCTCTTGGGACAAGGAGGCCTTTGGGGCAAGGCCGCTCAGCAGTTTTTCAGCTCGGCGTTCTCCAGCTAGGGAGCTCTGATTCAAGATCTGCTCAGGTCTTCCAGCAGGACTCTGCTCCGTTCCATCCCTCCAAGACAGGACACATCTACACTGCCTCTGGTCTGGTCAGATGTCTTGAGCGTTTAGTTCCCGCTGAGGAGATACAGTCTTCAGTGAAAAAGAACATGTATTTGCTGAGCCAAAGGGCACTGATTTATTTACAGAAACGACCCCGCCCCTGGTCCTGGAATGGTCTGTTTTCAGGCAAATGAAGACTCCAAATCTTCACAACTTGATTGATCCAAAAAGCATTGTCCTGATTGGTTGGAATGGAGCAGATCTGATTGGTAGGTGAAGATGCTAATGAGGATATAGCAACGCAGTTCCAATCGGATGGGGAAAATCTCAGTTCTGTTTGTAGAACTACGATTCCAGAAACTCCTTTATAAGGGGCAGCTGGGAAGGCGGGAACACGGTGCAGGCAGGCAGTTTCGCAGGATTCCTCCCTGAAGTGCCGCTTGTGTGAGAAGCCCCTGATTAGCCAATTTAAAACAGTCTGCTAGGCTCTGTTTTAAATTTGAGCTCAATTAGCCACTACAAGCCCTTCTTGGTAAGTATTTTCTTTCTCAGAGTCAACACCTGGCTCCTCTACTAAACTGCCAACTCCTGAGAGCAATGAAATATCTGAGTTATTTGTTTCCCCAACATTTAGAATAGGGAGATAGGGAGAATTGAGGAAAGGATATAAAAAGTAATAATTTTCTGTGTGCACTGTACTTGATTTTTTATTATTGTTTAATATTCAAAAAAACATGATGAAGCTACTATTATTAGCCTGGGCTTACAAAATGGGGAAACAGAGTCCTCCCGAAGAGTTAGTAATTCGTCAGATGATTCACTAACAAAGCAAATGCTCGAAGCTAATAAGTTTGTTCCGCACCACAGCCTGCATGTTTTTTGTGATCCCACTGTTCTTCTCAATAAGCATTTATTAAATAACTGAACCAATGAATAATTAAACTTTTTGAGGCTAAAATCAGTTTTGTTTTATCACTTCAGTCTTACAAATGGGAACTACCTCTCTGGCAAAAAGTGAATCTTAAGCAAAATCCTATGTTGCCAGTTCTCTCTGAAATTTATGTTGCAAAAATTACTGATTCTTGTCTGTGAAAAGTCCTTTC
The DNA here is from genome assembly GCF_036850995.1 of Saccopteryx leptura. Taxonomy (NCBI): domain Eukaryota; kingdom Metazoa; phylum Chordata; class Mammalia; order Chiroptera; family Emballonuridae; genus Saccopteryx; species Saccopteryx leptura. The sequence continues at coordinate 27,110,335 of NC_089513.1, read as the reverse complement.
TCTACTGATCAATTTCTCTTTCTTTAGAGCATAAGGCACACTGATAATTTTCAAAGTGAATCTGTGTGATAACTACATCTAGATGAAATAAAATAGGCTGTTTTATAAACGAATGTGGCCCTTAGCTTATACTTTAGACAGGATGATGTAACTTTCTTTCTGGGTTTGAGATAATCTAAAAGGCACTTTCTAATGCCATGAGTCTGTTTCTTTAAAAGGCATATTCTGCACTATCTCATTGGAATTATCAAAATGTGTTTCTTTGTGATGAAAGGCAAAGTTCACAGAGATACAAGCATGTGCTATGGATGTCTAAACTTAAACAGAACCATCCTTGCAACAGAAAAATGTCAGATGTAATGATGTTTAAAATTGATTTTAAAAAATGCAGTCTATTACAATATTATAAGAATAGCATCTATTATTAGCATATCATGTCAGTATTTTCCTATGTCATGTAAATATTTTTAATCAACACATTTTTATCACGTGTGTTTTGTTGAAATATATATCATCTCTACTCTATGTATCTTATCAGTTTTTCTCATAATCTGCTCTTCATCCAGTTATCTCTGATTGAGTTTCTCAGTTACCCACCCTATATCCACTGTTCTCCTATCATATAACTATATAAAATTATGAAAGTTCTTTGGTCATTCTAACAAATTTGGACTTTATGTAATAAATGAATTGGAATTACTAGGTTCAAGCAGGGAATAAATGTTGGTATTTGAAAATGTAAGGATATCACAGTCCTCTTTTCTACAATGTTTGAATCAAATTGAAAATCAAACTACAAACAAAAAGACACTAGTCAAGCAAGATGAGCAAGTACCCACTTCATACCTGACAAAACTGTACCTAAAATGTATTCCAGATGGATGGCCATATTTAGGCTTCCCCTGTTTTCTCTCTTGGTATAGATCTCAAGACAACCTACCTCCAGCAGAATTTGTGTCTTTTGGTTGGATGCACTTACCCAGCATCACTGCCCCTCACACTGGTGTGTTTACTCATTCATTTATCCAATATATATTGACTGTGCATCTACTGTGTGTCAGGTTCTTGATGCTATAGTTACTTTAGTTAACCATACAAAATAAGTCTACTCAGTGTTTCTCACTACAGAGAAATAGAAGCCAGTAAGACTATCTCCATCCTTTGAATAGTCAGATCTGAAAATGAGAAAGAGAACAGGCCAGACACAGGTTCTTCTCTAAGTCTCAGCTATCATTGCACCATTCCTCTTCCTCTACCCAGAGGCATAAGTGAGAGGATGTGGAGGAAAAGGCTGACAGGTTTCTCTCATGACTGTCTCTCCTAGGGAGTACAAGTGTCTAAAATGTGGGAAAAAAATAATGTGGTCATCCTGACCTGTGATGGTACAGTGGATAAAGCATTGACCTGGAATGTTGAGGTTCCTGGTTTGAAACACCAGGCTTGCCTGGTCAAAGCACATACAAGAAGCAACTACTGCAAATTGATGCTTCCCACTCCCCCCCATCTCTGTCTCTTTTCCCTAAAATTAATAAATAAAATATTTTTTAAAAAGTAATAACAATAATATAATCATCTTGTGAATTAGAAAGATTATCCTATTGACAGAATAAAGGATACAGTAAAGAGAAATGGCTGTTATAAAAGATTTTCTTAAAAATCTTTGGCCAAGTTGTCTTAATTATAGATGCACAATAACTTTAACATAAAGTGACTTCTGTGTAGAACTTCATGTCATTGATAAAGGTTAATGAAAATAGCATTTGTCCCCAAATTTCCTTTGCATGATCACCTTTCTGGTAGACTGGATATTTTTTCTAGGATTGCTTGAGAATGTGAATATATTATGACAGTAACAAGCCACAGCCTTACATTACAATCACTAAAAAATATGATAGGAATAATAAACAGAATTTACAGTGCGATTATTAGAAATGCTGCTTTTCTTCCCTGCTTTATGATTTTCTATTGAAAACTAGAATAACTGCCAGGAACCTTGCAGTTCTACTTAGTCACAATAAATGTTGTTGCTCTTTCTATGGGATGGTGCTTGTACATCTTAAATTATGACAGCATTTTGTAATATCTTTCTAAATCACTGACACAGCTTGCTCTCATATCACCAAACATCGCAAGAAAAATATTTTTATAATGCAATATACTAGTCTTTTCATTTTGCACGCATTTCTTCGTTAGAACCAGCGATACACTGTACATCTGTGGAATGGTGGTTTTGCTTTACCTCATTTTCAATGTGTTTTGCTATTTGTATTCTCACAACAAACTTCTAAGAAAGGCAGTGAGGGCACACTTTCTATTTTACAGATGAGGAAACTGAGGCATACAAAAGTTCAATATCCTTCCTAATTCCACATGGGTAGCTATGAGAAAACAAGACAGAAGTCCAGTTTTCTGGACTCGTAGCTCTCTGTACTCTCTTCTATAACATGCTGCCTTCACAACTGTGGTCATTAGTCTGTGGCTGGGATTCTGATTGTGTCATGTCAGTGGGGCCAGAGCAACAAATTGAATGACACAGCTGGGAAAACTTAAAAGCCTGCACTCAGCTGGGTCATAAGTAGAGGTTAATACAATGGTGTCATTACAGCCCTTCGCCCTCCTCCCAAAACCACTGCATGGTTCAAAAGAATCAAAAAGTTTCCATTGGGGGTTGGCTCAGGTCTGAGCGAGCAGCCAGGGTCAGGATGGAAATGCGGAATAGACAGGGAACTGTTGAGCCCAATGCAAAGTTCAAAACTGCTCAATGAATCCCGCATGACCTAATGCCTACCTTCACCTGCCAATTAAATGAAGTAGATCATCCTCGGCTAGAGTTTAAATCAAGGGAGCACATTGCTTCTTGAGCTAAAGACCTAAGGATTAATGTAACTTGTTTCTAAATCAGTTCTTTCCAAAGTAATGTACTTGAAATAAGACTACATGCCTGTCCAAACTATTTTTTTTAATTCCCACTTCAATTAAATATAACATTCCAATGTCCCATTGCACTTTGCACCCCCTGCCATGTACTATAGCTTTAATTTTATAATATATGCAGTTTTAAATTCAACATTTATTTTTAACACCTATATTTTAATGAAACATGAAATATAAAATGAAACTCCAGTCTGCCTTGTATGAGCACGAAGAAAAATCCTAATTACCTGTTTTAAAAGTGTGAAGCGGTTTCTAATTTTCCACCAGCCAGTTTCCTTAGACAGCACTCAGTATTATAACTATTTATGCCAATTGTGCTATTCCATGCATAAAATTACCGCATTATTGTTGGAATAGATGCCAGAGAGATATCTAAGCAGGGTGCAATCACTTCACTTTCTATCAAATTGGGCTCCTGAAAGGTATCATAAATTTTATTAGAAGGCAAGGGGCTAATGGCAGCCAATCAGTGTTAATGCTGATAAAATTGCTGTATTTTACATTATAAAAACCAGATGATATTTTTGTCAGAGGGCCACCTTTTGTTTTATTAAGAATGCCTCATGAAAAGTATATTGTAATCACATAAGGTGCTTGGGAAGGCTGGCTGCCCTCCCCCGGACTGGGGGTGACCTCTCTCCCGGGGTGCCCTGGAAGCACTTGGCGAGGCTGCACTGCTCTCTGACGCCTGGCTAATGGCAGGGTAAAATGAAGCAACACACAATGCCTCCCCCACACTATGGGAACCATAATTCAACTGCACGCAGCTCTATTCTCTAAGGGTCCACTCTTTGGGAAACAAATATTAATGTTCCACTGTTCCCAGGTCCTTTATTGGGCCATAAAAAAATTGTTTTCGATTAACCTGCCAATTGAATCTGGAGAGCTGGATGGTTTTTAAGACTCCCTCGCTTCCTCCTGAGGCACCACAGTGAAAAGTGGCAGATTCTGATGATACTGGAAAAGGGAAAAAGTTTGGTGCAGAGTTCTGGCCCCTTGGAACAGTGCTGAGCTGTGCTTTACCAAAAGCAACAATAATTTCTGTGAGTTGAAAGGGAAAATGTGTGACCTTGGGCAAATCATTTAGCAACTGCAACGTTCTTGTGTCCTTACCTCTAAAATGCTGGTATAGGATAGGATAGCTTCTATTACACCTTCCAGCTCTTAAAGTCCAATATTCCCACTACACAACAAACACACACATAAGCGCACAGGCACACATACACGTGAGCACACAGACGCGTGCGCGCGCACACACACACACACACCCCTGGAGAAGGTAGCTTCCCTTCTTACCTTTGCACTGTTAGCCACTCATCTCCTGGGAGAATTGCTATTGTTTTCAGGACCGAGGAAGTACGGGCTGCAGGATCTGGTCTTGTCCTGCTGCTCTATTCCAGGGAGGGAGACCCTAGGACAACCCTTTCTTCAGCATCTAGCAATTGTAAAAATAAATCAAATAACTATTCAAATTCTCTCAGATATCCAGAAACTTAGCTCATTCTGGATGACTAATAAATGAGTCTGATCTTCCTAATTTCTAATAACTAGATAAAAAAATAAGGTGCAATTAAACTCTTAATAATAGTAAGACTCGCGTTGTATTTTCATGGATCCAACCAGATGGAAATTCTTCAAGGAGAGGGACCCATTTTCTACTTCTTCTGTATAGTCTTATTGCTCAACACTAAGCTGTCAGTCAGCTGTTCCCGTGGGACTCTCTGGTTAGAGGTAAGAGGTTGCTAGAACGTGGGGAAAGCAGTAGTTGACTTATGTGATGGAGTGCACCATGCCAGTTGTGTTTGCTAGAGGCAACGCCTTCTTCAAAAGAAGGGAATGTACATTAGGTACTAAGCAGACATGTGTTTGCAACTATGCCTACAATTCCAATTCCCATTTGACTATCACTATAGATCTAGTTAATAAAAAATAAGTTGCATACTTTTTTGCTTCCCTTTAGTCTAACTGTGACATTTCCCCATAGAAACCTGAAAGCTGCTTTGTTCTATGTGTTTTATCCTATTTGCTGGGGCTAATAATTATAACTCTGCTACAAGTATTCCTAGAAGAGTGGGGGTATATATTAACAAAAGACATATTTATATTGCTAAGCAATTTAAATGTTTATATAAATCAAGTCACACACATCGTATACAGTAACAAATGACCAATGCTCTGTGACTAATGACTATAACATAGTACTAACGAGATAGTGGTGTGCCACAATATGGTGACACAAGTTCTGTGTCACAGAGGGTACGGTCAAGAGAGTGAAGGGTGGCTCACCAAGCTGCACCTCTGATGTAGGGAGGCATCTATGAGAAGGAAGGCACCCATTTCTATATTCAGGAAGGGATTATCCACCGCCAGCCATGCACTTACAGAGGGAAGGCATGTTTTTCCAATTTACACAAAGAGGTCATATATCTATAGGGCACTAGTACAGCAAGTGATTTTTTTCCTTTTTTCATTTTTCCGAAGCTGGAAATGGGGAGGCAGTCAGACAGACTCCCGCATGTGCCTGACCAGGATCCACCAGGGGGCAATGCTCTGCTCATCTGGGGCGTTGCTCTGTTGCATCCAGAGCCACTCTAGCTCCTGAGGCAGAGGCCACAGAGCCGTCCTCAGTGCCCGGGCCATCTTTGCTCCAACGGAGCCTCGGCTGCGGGAGGGGAAGAGAGAGACAGAGAGGAAGGAGAGGGGGAGGGGTGGAGAAGCAGATGGGCGCCTCTCCTGTGTGCCCTGGCCGGGAATCGAACCCGGGACTCCTGCATGCCAGGCTGACGCTCTACCGCTGAGCCAACCGACCAGGGCCCCAGCAAGTGATTTTTAACATCCACTAAGAGCCTCCTCCATGCTGAATCCCAAATGTCTCTAATTCAGTTCATTTCTACAAGCTAAAGCCACTATAACCTGATAAATTTTATACCTCCTAGAGACAAATTCTCCAGATCTTAGATCCCGCTGCCACCAAACAGAAGAAAGCTGTGCCTCAATATTCCAGTAGGACCGTTTTTTCTCGGCCTGACCTGCAGTGGGGATCAGGATTGAAACTGATCCACCCAGAAATGCTCTGAGAAAATGAGTCAGGAGAACCAGAGGGAGTCGGGCATACACCCACCAACTGCATGTGAGTGGAGAGACGCTTTCCATCATGGACTCATAGTTGCCCCACTCTTAGAGGATGTCTTAAGGACCTGGCTGCCTAGGTCTTTTTTTCCCATTAGGATTTCCTTAGGTATTCCTGCAATTATTGTCACCTTTATACCCAGCCACAGAACAGTTTAAGAGCAATGTATGAATGATTCTGAAATGTATTAACTACAGCTGAGCAATTGCACCATTCAACTAGAATACAAATGTAATTTAAGGTAATGAATTCTTAACTGTGGGTCTGATAGAAGAATTGCCTCTTCTAGAAGGCCCTACAGTTAGTCAGTTAATTCTCCATGTGCTCCATGGATTTAGAGGAGCTCGTTACTAGTTGGAGGAGTTTAAAAGGCTTGATACTGTGACTGGCACTGTTTTCATGCATCCCATTTAAAGAGCCCAATAAAGGAAGTAAAACATGCTAACACGTAATTAACCATGCAAGTGACATGTATTCATGAACCTTGTCTCATACCTGAAACACACCCCATTCCTAAACCCTGCCACCCATCATCCCTCGTACTGTATTTGAACCTCATATCTCTAAAACTGATCATCCCCCATCTCAATCCCTGGCCACCATCTGCCATCAACTTCTCTTCTCAGTCATCTCACATTTGCTTGTAAGCACATTGAAATGAACCTGGAATCAAAATAGATGCTTCAGCCTGCCCTGTAATCGACATAACCTCGACCCCCCCCCCCAATGTGTTTAAAATATAATTGGGAAATTAAAATTAAGCCCATTGACAATATAAGTGGTAAAAATTCAATTAATACCAAAGTGGAAAAGTTGTCAAAAGCTGAAAATAACTGATCAGAGAGGGAGGTCCAAGAAGGGAGGTCTTATGGTGGGCTGCAATCAGCGATGTGAGACAGCGGCTTTGGAATTGTTGAGAAATAGGGGCACATAGGTTCCCAGTGGGAAGTAGAAATCCTTAAAACCCCATCTCACTCTTCCAGGCTCAAAGTATGGGTCTTTTGATGACATGGAAAATTGGCCAAGCCACCTCACAGGTCATAAAACTCCCTTCTAGTAATCTTACAGAAAATTTACTAATGAATTAGGTGACCCCTAGTTTAAGCTGTTGTCAGGGTGTTAGACAGGACAAGGGCCACAAGGTCTGGATCATTCTTACTAAATGCTATTCTTGCTACATGTTGAAATGTAGCACAGCATTTTGCAGACCAGCTTTAAACAGGATGAGCTTGACAGGAACCCAACCTAGAAAGAAAGAAATCAGTGTGTAATTGACCAAATAGTGTGTATAAGTAATGGCTAAGCCTCCCTTGGAGAGATGGAGCTTTGGATATGAATCTTCTGTCTTCTTTATTTGCTGCAAGTAAACAAAACTAGCTTACAACAATCACATCTCCTCTCATTCTTGAATGGAGCACCCCAAGTGGTGAACTCCTTGAGTTCGGTAAGAAGGGCATGAGGCCAGATGACATGACACAGTAATTTGAACACACACAATTGTAAAGGAGTATAGAGATGCGTTGTTGCAGTTTTTTGGTGGTAGTTATTGTTGATAACTGTTTTAAACTTTTAGATTTAGAGGATGGGTGGTAAAAATTCTCGTTCACCTGGAGGGGAAGGTTAATAGAACAGAAGAATAAAGTGGGTAACAGGAGGATGAGATGATGGAGGCGTGGAAGTTTTACTTCCGTAAACAAAGGGGATTCAGGGACAGTTTTAGCAAATGAATCATGTAATGAAAGTGGGTTTATAGAATCAAAACTGAAGACTTGGACAGATTATGTGTATGTGGATGATGACACTAGGCATATTTATGTAGCAGGCAGCTGGTATTTCTATAAAATTATGGGATCTCCTAAAACCTCCATGGTAACAATAACATAATATGTGAATTCTCAGTCGGCTAAATCTTTCATGATTCCATCCATATGCTGATTACATGAAACCCTGGTAATATACCCATGCCCAATATATCTTAAAATCCTGATTGGTTTATAACCTTGCAATCTATTTGTACCCATTTATTATCTTTTATATAAAATCAGACATCTTGAGTTGTCACTGATGTTAGATCTAAAGAGTTGAAAGAAGAGCAGATTAGGCCACAAGAACATTTTGCACAGAGGACATAATGCAAGAAACGAGCAAAGCAATAAAAGGACCTGACTGTCCCATCCCCACTATATGAAATTCAGTTAAAAATATAACACCAGAATTTTTTAATAAAAGGATGGAAGTATGCGGCTCTTGCCCTTGAAGATTCTAGTGCCAGATGAGCCTTTACAATTCAGACCTTGGGAAGGAGGGGGAGAGATATGGAAAAAAGAACTAATAAATCTCTAAAATTTGACAAGTGACAGATCTTTGCCTGGTTAACTGGCTATGCAAAGATTTTAGTAGATTCTTCTGTCATTTCCAATTCTTCTTATTCATAAGAATTTTATAATATTTAAATGACACGAGGGAGGGCAATCCTTTATTTGCTTTGCAGAACAGTTCAAGAAGTGCAGTCACAGCCTACCGTGTAGTCCTGTTTCTACCACTCTGCAGACACGAAGTTGTATAATCAACTCCAAATCAGGGAAACAAAAAACACAAGATTTTTTATTGTTTCATAACATAGTAACATTGCTAAAATAATGGTGCATATAATTAGAACTGTTTTCAGTTAAAATATCTAACGGGTATCAGATATTCAATTCCTGCAGCCACTTGGTCCCACCTTTCCACCTTTCTTTGTTTCTGACACCTATTTCTGTCTATCTCCTTTTCCATTGTCTTCTATTTGTTATTTTTTGTCTCCTCTCTTCTCTGTATCTTCATAATGGATTTTCTCTTCTATTCACACCCTTTTCCACATGCCCACCCAATAGGCACTTCTCCCATCCCCCTCATTAATCTTCATGCTTTTCTGATCCTGAAAAAGGAAAATAAATGTCTTTATTGAGCCATTTGGTTGTATTTCCTTCTGATACACTTTTACAAAACTCCAAGTAAAAACAAGACATTCAAACCAAACTCCATGGGAGAGTTGCAATCAAGTTGCAGTCAAGTGGCACACGTATTAAAGAGAAAATATATAATCAAGTTAGTAGAATTAGATTCAAGAACCCTTATCAGTGTAGAGAAGGGATAAAGTAACTGTTTTTTAAGAAGCTGGCACAATTTTGATGAATGACTGAAATGAGTGCTTCTAAAATATACAATTAGTATACAGGTTAAAGTGCTCACTATGGAATCAGACAGGCCTGGCTTGAACCCTGCCTCTGCTCTTTTTGGCCATGTGTCCCCCATAATGCTCATTTTTATTTATCCTCTCTAAGACATTGTTTACTTATTAACAACAACAACAAAAATAGCATGGTACTTGAAATAAGACAACATAAATAAGTTGTTTAACACACTCTCCAGCACTTAGCACGTGCTCAAAAATGTTAGTCAAAGTAGTCACAAGGACAGAAAGTACAGCAAAGAGAAAATAGACAGTAATACTGTAATAACTATGTGTGGTGTCAGATGGTACAGACTTATCAGAGGGATTACTTAGTTAGTTATCTAGATGTCTAATGACTAACTATGCCATATACTTGAAACTAATATAAAATAATACTGAATGTAAAGTGTATTATTATCCTGAGATAACCCTTCACTATCAGCCTGGGAATTTTGTTTCTTACCTCAATTAGATCTTTTTCTAGTGTTTCTTTTTTTTTTTTTTTCCTCTATTGGTGGTGTCAACCCAAATTTTGGTGGGTATATTTACAATCTCTTTTTAGAAAAGAGTCTAAAAATCAAGATTTTATTTTCTATGATTTTGCTTATTTAAACATCTTTATTCTAGGGGTCAGCTAAAATTCTCCCATTTGTGTAAATAAATTTTATTGGAATATAGCCATGCCCATTTGTTTGCTTATTGTCTATTATCCTATTACAATGGCAGAGTTGGGTAACTAAAACTAAGACTGTTTGGACTGTAAAGCCTAAAATATTGTATTGCTTGTCTCTGGCCAGTGGCACAGTAGATAGAACGTCAGCCTGGAGAACCAAGGTCGCTGGTTCAAGCCCCAGTCAGAGCACATATAGAAGCAATCAATTGCACAACTAAGTGGAACAATGACTTGACACTTCTCTTTCTCTCTCTCTCTCTCCCTTTCTCTCAAAAAAATATATTTTATTATCTGGTCTTTTAAAAAAAAATTACTGACTCCTTTACTCCCTGGGCTTTTAGCTTTCAAAGTGAATGTCTAATAGTCCAGCACCATCCTCATTTCTGTTTCTTGATATAAAAAATACAGGGGTGGGAAAAAGTAGGTTTAAAGTTGTGAGAATATGAAACACAACTTTATTCTTGTATTATTATTTATTAATTATTGTATTATTTCCCATAAAAACAACTGTTAACCTACTTTTGCCCACTCCTGTATTTTCTTCCTATATCTGGATGTTTCTGGAATTTTTTCTTTGTTATTAATGTAGGCACTTTAAATTATAGAGTTTTTTATACTGACTCTCTAATTTTCTTCTATTTTTTAGGGTTTCATTCACATGGCATTTAGATCCTTTTGAAAAATTTCTTCGTTAGTCTTCATATCTTTCTATGATGTTTTAAAGATTCAACTCTCATATTAATTTCCTTGAGCTTTCTTTTTTTTCTTTTTCTTTTAATTTTTTTAGCATATTATACTTGTTTCTTGGATGCAATATTTTTACTATTTCCCTGAAAAATTATATCCAACAAAAATATCTTTCAAAAACAAGGGTCAAATGAAGACTTTTTGAGGGACATATAAGCTTAAAGAATTTATCACCAGCAGAGTTTCATAACAATAAATGCTAAAGAACCTTCTCCAGGTAGAAGGAAAATTATATCAGATAAATATAGAAATCTATACATAGGGATAGATAACACCAGAAATGATAACTATGTGAGTAAATGTGCAAGAATTGTTTTCTTATTTAAAAAAATCTAATTATAAGATGATTTCACATTTAAACAAAGATGAATATAATGGAAAATGTACAACTATATCACAAGAACAGACAAGTTTATAATATAAAGTAAAATGCATCATTGTAGCAAAAACCAAGAGAAAAGGAAGTATACTATTGGAACATACTTATATTATACATGAATAAGTACAATATAATTTGAAGATAGATTTTGATAAGTTAAAATGTATATTATAAACCCTAACACAACCAGCAAAATAACAAGCAAAGAATAATAGATAATAAGATGTTAATTGAAACAAATATAATAATAAAAATACTTAATTTATGGAAAAGAAAGCAGATAGAGGAAAAAGAGGACAAAGGACAGATGAGTCAAAAAGAAAATAAAAATCAATATTAGAGTTTAATAATTTCATTACAAGTAAATGTTCCAAATACCTCAATGAGATATCAGAGATTTTGAGATTAAATGAAAGATTCATCTATATGCTTCCTGTAAGAAGTTCATTCTAAATAAAAGATAAAATAGTAAAGAGATTAAAAAGAAAAAGGTACCATGCTAACACTAATCAAAAGAAAACTGGTGTGGCTATATTAATATCAAAGTACATTCCTTCCTCCCTCCCTTCCTTCCTTCCTTCCTTCCTTCCTTCCTTCCTTCCTTCCTTACAGGCAGGAAGAGAAGGAGACAGGAACATTGAGCTACTTCTGTACATGCCCTGACTGGGAAATCAAACCGACAACCAACCAAGCTATCTGGCCAGTGCTTAATATTTATTTGTTTATATTATTATTATTATTATTATTATTATTATTATTATTATTTAGAGAGACAGAGAAAGGAAGGGAGAGAGAGGGCAGGGAAAAGAGAAGCATTCATTTGTTGTTCCACTCAGTTGTAGGTCCTTTGGCTGCTTCCTGTGTGTGCCCTGACTGGGAATGATACCTACCACCTTGTCATTTCGAGATGATGCTCTTAACTGAGCTAACTGACCAGGGCTCAAAGATTTCAAAGTAGAAAATATTACCAAAGATATAGAAGGACTTCTTATAATGATAAAGGTTTAAGCCATCAGATATAGAAGGACTTCTTATAATGATAAAGGTTTAAGCCATCAGAGGGACATAGCAATCCTAGGTGGGATGCCACTAAAGCAGTACTTAGGGGGAAATTTATAGCACTAACTGCTTATATGAGGAAAGAATAAAAATCTCAAATCAATGACTTCAAGTTTAAGAAACCAGACAAAAAATAAAGATCAAATTAAATGCATATTAAGCAAAATAAAGAAAGATTAAAGTAAAAAGCAATGAAATAGAAATAATAATAAAGAAGTAATAAAACCAAACTGGTTTTTTGTTTTTTTGTTTTTTGTTTTTTTAGGTGAATAACATCATTTAACTTCTGGCCAGAATGATCAGGAAAAATGACAGAAAACAAAACATTACTAATATAAAGAATGAAGGAAGTGACTTCATAAGACTTATTAAAGATATCAAAATCCAACAAAGATATGACATGGAAAAAAATACTACAGACTAATAATAGAGGGATTGTAGAAATACTGCTAAACACATTTTAGCTATAAAATCTATTTTCCTCAAATGTCAAGTGGTCCATAACCATTTGTTCATATTTAAGAAGTCACTAAAATACTTATCAAAAGCCCAGTACACGTGGACATGGCTTGAGAAATAGTGAGCTTCTTTCTCTTTAAGCTTTTCCTTATGCTATCTGGTTATGGACACTGCTATTTTTTTTTTCTTTTTTGTAGTGAATCTACACTTTCTGTTATGGGGAATCCTTTTCTCTTGTACTAGTCAATATATCCAGAAGGCAGCACTAAAATCTTTCTGTAGTATGTAGAATTAGCTGTCATTTTATATATTTATTTATTTTTAAAAATATGGGGAAAACACTTATGGAATGGATAGTTTATGACAGGGTAAAATGATCCAGAAGTATTCTGCAAATAGGCAGTGGCATGGAGGAGGGGTATAGCTTATACAATTCTTTGAGCAATTTAATGGTGCTTAACATCCTATATAAGAAATGAGTTACTGATAATTAAAAGAAATAGGAATGTATACATTAAAATCTATCAAAGATTTTAAATTAACTACTTAGGGAATATAGATTCTTAATCCAATGGTCAGATATTATTAGAAAATTTTCTGAAGCTAGATATGGATTTTTATTTGGACCTAAATATACATCTTATAGATATTCTCAATACCCTAAGATGAACTGTTTTGGGAAATAGACAAAAGGCAAATTAGATTAACATGGAGGATGATCAAGTTGGAGATACAATTCTGATCTCAACAAGATATCATTTGAAAGTAGTGGGACTCGAATGCTAGTTCTGAAGAAGATTTCAAAAGAAATTTCAAATGCATTTTGAATGCTGACAGCCTTTCCTTCAAAAATGATGACAACTTTGAAAGACAGCTCTCACTCAGATTTAGGTATGTCAGCATGGGTAGGAGTAATTAGGAAGTCCAATTTATTTCTTTACAGAAACACGTTGGGTAAGTATACCAGGTGAGGACAAGGAAGTCATCCCATTACTCACCTGCATAAGCCTATTAAAGTTGGACTGCCTCCCGAGAATGTGTGGCCGATGACAGCAGAAGACAAGGAGGCTACCGCTTTGATAAATACCCTAAGGGTCTGCAAAATGGCAGTGCTGGGAGGCATGTGCCAAATCATGTTTGGCTTTGGCCCCATAACTTGTGATTCTGTCAAGGACTCATCATGTCAATTGGTGGAAAATGGATTACTGTCATTCTTCAAGGCACGGCACCTCATTCCCCATTGATTGGCATGCCAAATCCTTCACAAAGTAATGAGTCAGGGACGATTCAAATCATCATCCAACTGTCAACTTGATTGCATAGCCCTCTATCAATGGGATTAAACTGGTGTGGCATCCAAAATGTAATGAAAGGCATTACTTTGCTTGAAAAGTTGACAAGTTAGACAGGAATGCTGGACCCAGGAGACCTAGGCATATAGAAAAAAAAATAATAATAAAAATAGGGAGAGTAAATTGATACATGATATAAATATAGTTTTTCAGCCTCACAAGAGATGCTGTGACTAATGGGAATTACATTTCTGTTCAAAGAGAATTAGAACTGAAAGGGACACTGTAGAAATCATCACATTGATGCTCACTCTCTAACAGAAAATAAAAACAGATAAAGGAAAAGAAGTGAGTTACTAATGTTAGTTAATGAGAGAATGAGAGTACAACATAAAGCATGTTCTTTGGTGGAAAAGAAACTTGGTTTTCAATTTGGGTCTTTGGTTCTTAGCCTCTTCACCTGCAAATGGGGACATGTATATTACATATATCACATATACTAATATCTATCTATATACCTATCAATATCTACCTATATCAATCAATCAATTATCTATCTATCTATCATCTATCTATCTATCATCTATCTATCTATGTAAACTACAGGGAGATTAAGGGGGGAACAAACCACTGAGACAATTAGGATTTTATATTAGTGTGTGTCCATAAAAATATGTTGTGTTGCTCAGTTTGCATGAAGTACACACACACAAAATTCCTGTTATAGATACTTAAACTGAATTTCTTATTTTCTTTTGTCTTGGTGACCACCAGCATTTTATCTTGGAAAAGGACCATCCCTTGCACATGCATACCTCATACACATAATCTTACTTAATGTAGTTTAGAGAAATAATAAATTTTGCCAAGGTCATCCTCCTAGTAAAAGGTTATGGTTTTATAGGTATAGCTCCAAAGCCTTCTCTTAACTATGAGTTTTGATGCTCCTTATGATGGTAATGTTTCTGGTTGATCAGCAGCAGAAAACATTATCCTAGTGTTTTTCAGCCATTGTAATGTGATCATGCTGGACCATCTATATCCTGCTGTCTCCTGTTCTGTGATCCAATGGATGTTGCAGAAAACTTCCCTTGAACATACAAAGCTACCTATGCAATATTAGAAGCATAACTTGCCTGTAAGTTGCTTCAAAGATATTTATTAAGGTACATTATTTTAGATCACAGAAGACATTTTGTTTTGATGGTAGGAAGTGTTACACCTCTACCATTATTAGGTAAATGACTTTTTTGACAACTGACTAAAAAAACTAAGTATCAGAGGTATCACTGAGGTATTAGAATCTGAAAGAGGGGGCATAATTTTATGAACAAACACTGTTCCCAGAGTCAGGCAAGAGGACCAGGGTTGGCAATGCAAATCAAGGTGAACCATTTGGGCATCTATTCTATTTATAGAAGTCTCACCATTTTCTTTGACAGAATTATTTTTTTAGATATGGATTCTGTTCCAAGTTCTAGAAATCACAGACTGACAATCCAGAGTGAAATCAAAGAAGGGAAAGTGACCTTTAATCAGACAATTTGAGAAAATCTGTACACTATGTCCCTTTTAAAGAATCCCAAATGTTTACTAGCATATTCAAGGCTCCAAGAAATCCCGTGGTTTAACTTGGTTCTCTCCAGTGTTTCTGAAATTCCTTGACAAGACAAGTTCTTTATTAATGTCTACTGTAGCACCTAGAACAGAGCCTGGCATATAGGAGGGGCTTAAGAAATACCAGTTATTACAATATGGTATAGTAGAGTTCCCAATGGATTCATGTCTCAGTTGTACTACAGAAGAAGCTGGTTTGATGGACATATATTGTACTGTGGCAGGCACTGGAGAAAGAGTATTAAACAATAAATGTGGCTTATTTATTGGCCTCAGAGAAGTTTAGAGATTAGTGAATGAGGCAGAAATGTTTAAAAAGGTAAAAGTGAGGCCGTATCACAAAAATATTGACAGTATTAGCTTCAGTCTCAGGCAGAACTGGGTTCAAGTTTTGACATTACTGCTAACTGGCTAGATGGTAAGGCAAGGCATTTAACCATTGCAAGGCTTCAGTCTTGTAACCCAGAATATGGAGATAATGGTGTCATCTATCTCATATGAACATTATCTGATGTAACATAAACAAAGGGAAAGAGCTGTATCTTGTCTCACTATTCCCATTGTACTGAGCAATGTTGGAACCTGGTCACCGCTCAAATATTTGTTGAGTGAATTAATGGTGACTTAATTATACATTTATAATTTCTACTTGTACTGCTCCTTACATGAAGTAGACACATAAAAAAGTATTGTGGAATGAATAATAAAATGAGTCAAAGAAGCTTTTTTTTAAGCTGAGCACATACAACATTGTCATTTCTGTGTATAGAATTTCCTGCCTTGATACTGCATTTGTAGCCACATGAGCATTTATGAATATCCACCTTTTTCTCCTCTAACCCTGTGTGGCAGCTTTGTAATATGTCAACTTGGTTAGGCAGAACTACATTTACCAAAGAGACCTTTTACCCCCTAATATTTGCAAGGTAAAAGTACAGCAGCAGCCACTTTGTAGCTCATGTATGTTGTCACTTACTTTTTGGGTCTCATCCTTATGTGGATAGCTAAGGGGCTTTAAAACTGCTCCATCTTCACCCTGGATCTGCCTTTAGTTTCTCCCACTCCTGACCAGGTATGTTTAGCTCCATGACGTACATCAACTTTACCTGCCCCATCAAGTTAATAGCAACAAAAACTGAAATGGGTTTCAGTTCATCCTGGTGCATTCTAGCTCAAATTGCATAAAATCTTTCTAAATAGCTTATGCTTCCCCTAAAGGGATCCTAGAAAATTTTCTAGATGCTTATGAATGTGATTATATTCCTGAGGACTCTCTTTCCACATATCACTTTCCAACCAGAGAGACAACAGGGCAGAGTAAACTTTAGTAAGTGATATAACATCTAGTCCCAGCTCTCAATATACCAGCCCTGGAAGCCTGGGTAAATCACTAATTCTGTGAGTGTCAGTTTCTGCTTTATTCAGTGATGTTGTCTTCCTCTGCATAAACTACATGGCTAGAGATGAACTATTATATTGAAAACAAACACAGCTTGAAATATACATATGTGTATGTGTGTCTAGTATTTTACATGTGTGAAATACTACTTTTATACATTACTATTTTTTCAAATCTATCATTTAGTGAGCAATTATTTTATACCAAGCACCATGTTGAGAGCACATTTCATTTTCTCATTCATTCCCTGTAGACTAGTCCTATTCTTCCTATTATATGTATGAGAAAATGAGTTAGTTAGATAACTACCCTAGAGTTTTTGCTGGGTCTACCTAATTACACAGCCAAAGTGTCTCAACCCTTTTTTTATAATATATAGAACATGTAAAAAATTGTTTTAATGTTGACTATAAGGCGAATCACAAGTTAGGTAATAGTTCTTATATAAAGTTGTTTGTAATATATTTTATTAAATTGTATTATGATGAAATATGAACATTAAAAGGTATTGCATATTATATATATGCAATATTATATATATACAATATTCAATTCTAGTTGATAAATTACCAGATCACTTGATTTACATCAGAGATTTTTCAAACTTAGGAAAGGTTAGTGTGATTGACAATATACTTTAAAGAACTATCCCTGAGGCATCAACTATCTATCAATCAATTTTCCAGTGATATTTAAAAGCAGATATTTAACTTTAAGCAATATTATTTTGATTAGAGAAAATTGAAAGGAAGAATTTTAATATGGTAAATATGGATTAAATCATTTAATATGTAAAAATAAGGTCAAGATTTTAAGTTTGAGTTTTGAAAATCAACATGCCACATTGCTCTGTAACCAGCATTGGCCAAAAATGCTTCAGAAAATTTTTAGAATTGGAATGTGAAAAAGGCTTCAAATTTGACTGTGGTAAAGAAAAAGAAATTATTTATGTAGATAAATATATATTCTTTTCTATGTGGATATGAATATATGTGGTTTATATAGGTGTATGTTTATATAGAAAATATGTATTGTGTGTGTTTATGTCTACAAAAAAGCTGTTCTCAAATCAATGTATTTTATGATTAATGGTAACTTAGCATTGAGGGAATTTGGTACATGTATTTAAGCTATCGTTTACTTTAAATCTTACAAATTTAAGTGAAGACTCCAGATGGGTAAAATATTCTAGGCAAATAGCTAAAGAAAATGAACAATATAGGTAATTGCAAGCAGATCAAGATGGTAAGAAGATCTTCTTTATTTTAGAATGTGAAGTCTAAAATGTCAGGAACTTTAAGTGAACTACAATGTCAGTAAGTAAGCTCCATAAATAATGAATATGAAAGTAGAAAAATAATCCTTGTTGAGAGTGAGAAAAAGACAGCAGTTGAAGTGAGTAAGCCAAAATCATTAATTTTTAAAGATACTTAAATGGGCAAATTTTATTTCCATAATAAAATAAAAGTGCCACTGTGGAATAACCAGTGTATAAAATATTGAGAAGAAATTGCAGAAATCGAAACAATGAGTCTATAGCCAACAAAAATAAGTAAAAGGATGTGAATGACAAGCCTAGACAGAAAAAAAACAATCAAAATAAAACTTTGGTATGTTGAAATACAATAGGTAGAAAGAAAAAAAGAAAGGAATGGAGAGGAAAGTGGCATGAACGGGAGAATTGTAACAATATATATACTTAGAATAAGATACATCTTAGAAAAACAAATCTAGAACAGGATGAGAGAAATTAAGTCCATATAAAAATAGGATACTCATGAAAATTTCTAATAAATAAATAAATAAGTAAATTTTCATGAAATGCTCCTGACTGAGAAGCTTTTAGACTTTATAGCAACTATGTGCATGTTCTAAGTTACTCATCATGGGATATATAACCATGGTCATACAAGATGTACACAAGTTAAATGATGGTAACAAAAACATTGACATAACTAACCCGAAACAATGAAATAAATGGGAAGTACCTGTTCTAAGCTGTGACTGAACTCTTAGAAGTCAGAAACATGTTAGGAGCGTGCTGCACAAGTTGAACACCTTTTTATATTCTCCTTGGTGTAATAATATGCCCTCCACTGTGTATGGTCGGAATTCTTTTGATTGTCTCCAAACATTATCTGTTTCCAATCCAAGATGACAAACTGTTTTATTAGGAATGAGAGCTTAGAGTCAGACCTTGATAGAGTTCCATCGGGAACCAAACATTATTTATGGGAATCCTGGTTCCAAACCAAACAAAAATAAATCTAGAAAAGTTATACATTATTTCCCAATAGTGTCAGTCCAAGGTCTGAAGAGAAAAAGAAATATCTATTCCCTATTTTCTCTCTTCTACTCACTTCTCTTTATTTTCTGTCTCTTTCCAAACTCCTAAGGGTCTGCCCTCCAATGCTTCTTAACAAAGTTTCTGATGTTAGAAAAATATACTTAAATATTATTTGAAATTGCCATGGTATAGCTCTCAAATCAAATTTTAATTTTTTTCTTCTAATTGTAGAATACAATTTTCCTTAAGAAAAGATTTCATACATCATCAGAAAGCTGAGATTTTAAGAGGAGAAAGAAGAGAAAGCAGGCTTTACATTGTCTGTAAAATCTTCATATTTGAGTGCCACCAAAGACCTATCAGATCCTTGAGTCAAATTCTTGCTCACCTACGCACAGCCCTACAACAAAAATGGCTACATGGCTAGAAGGTTCATGCTGCCATGGTTCAAGAGCAAAGTTCATTGGATGTTATCAAATCCGAGGCTTGAATGCTAGTTTAGTGTGCTTAGCATGTTTTTTTAAATTTAATCAAATACTACTACTGGTAAGATTAGTCAAAATGTGAAGTAAATTGAAAACCTTCCTACCAATCTCCATCATTTTCCATGCTGACCTCCTTGAGTTTCCAGAAGCCTCCCACTGCAGAGCAGCACGATCCAGACAACCTGATATTCAAGGTGCTATTTTTTTAAACTGCATTTTCAACCTACCTTTTGACCCATCTTCTCAAGGTCTTCTGGTTGGAGAAAGATGTATGATAACTATTTTCAAGCCAGGAGTTATGGGCAACAAAGGCTTCATAAACCACACCTTGATAATAATTTCAGGACCAATAAGAGGAAAAGAGAAAAATAATACATTAGTTGTACCCTAGACAATTGTTCATTTCAGAGCAGGAGTGGATACAGTACATGCTATAATAATCACTGATTAACTCACTTTTGTTTAAAGTGGACCAGGTTTCATATGTACAAATAATCAGAGTGTATAGTTCAAAGTCACTTTGTACATCCATAGCTCTCAGAAATTCCCCTTTTCTTTGCCTGATGGATACAAAACAGGCTGCTCCATTTTTCTTAACTAAGGGTCTCACACATTGGCAATTTTGTCAACCTAGATGTAAACACCACTGCCATGTCCGAATCATAATAAATTTTGTTTACTGTAGTTAGACATTGGGTTTGCTTACATTTTAGTTAAAACAGCTCAAGATTTATCCTTCTGTCAGAGCCACTGGAAAATTGAGAGTCTTGTGCAAGTTGTAAGCTTTCTGCTTAATCTTCTGGAAACTTTTCCAATTTTCCTTTAATAACACCAGGAGGCCAGTGGTGTGCCATTTCTGGATGAAGGGGGAGGAGTTCTCCATCGCAGCCCCCCTCCTTTCCTCAGCTGACAAGCTCCCCAGCAGTGAAATACAGTAATATACATTAGCACTAACTTATACACCAGGCTGTCATCACCAGGTAAAATTGATCACAAATTACTGATTACTGAATCAGGAAAGTCATCAGTTATATTGTACTTGATTACTTTCTCATAAGAGGAATATATTACTGAATACAGTGAGATTACTCATGCATAAGAATTTGGAAGTGACACCCAGCAGCCTGTACTTGGGAGGGAAGGAGAATTGTGCTGAGGAAACAGACTCTAAGTTTCTTACAGAAATTGTTTTAAACCAGCTATTAAATTATGGCAAAGACTGTTGATGTACACTTGAATAATTTTCAACGGTTTTCCAGGTTGAAAATGTGTTCATCACCCATTCTTCCTTCTAGGAAGTGCCAAGGTCAGTTACATCAACTACACTTTCTGGGAGAAAGAACTCTGATACCGGTCAAGGTTATAAAATTAGACCAATGCAGTTGATGCAATTCTTGATAAGGTAAGTGAAGAAATAAAACATATTTTTCTTTGTATTTCATTTTCTCCTAAAGACCCTCTTTGATTTGTCTTTATTCCGTCTTCTCTCCTGTGTTATGGTTGTTTTAAGACATATTTGAAAACAGCCTATCATTTAAAAGAGATTTCTCTGCCACTGGAAGACCATATGGGCCTGGATGTGGGCTCATGAGACAGACTCCAAGCAAAAACAAATAAATAAAAGTAAAGGAGACAGTAACACTCACACACTGTCTAATCCACTTACCAGGAATATGGAACTGAAGCATTCACTTGTGATAAAGTGTGTGCAAAGTTAAATTGGTATCTCCTACCTTACACCAAAATCAAGTCCATCTGATTAAGGCACATTTTTTTACAAACTGGGGTATACCGTGAGTCTCAGGGATAAGCAATGGTGTAGATGTGAGTGTGAAAAGTCAAATGATAAACAGAAAATATCTTCGTGAATTGTGCAATTTAAGCTAAGATTTGGTGTCCTTGTAGTCTTAAAATATTTAGGCTGATCTCTTATTTTTGTTCAAATTCAGATAGCAATATGCTTTTACGTTAAAGGAGTAATATGAAATATTTCACTCTGTGTTCTATACCCTCCAGACCCTTTGCAATAGCAGGTTATCAGCAGAGTTGTTGCTATGTGAATGCAGTTTGTTCTACTAAGAGAGTAGATTATACTAACAGCTCAACCCTTCTTCTGGCAGTACTCTGCAAGAGATATTTAGTTCTTGGTATTTAACTGGAGTCACCATGCCTGGAAGCTACATAGAAGTGAGAGCATTAGGAAGCCCTTCTTCATTCACTAGTGAGAGCCTAGGTGGTCCCACACTTACTGACCATAGTCTTCACTGCCTATGGCCATATTTTGTCAGCTCCTCCCAGCAAATGTGAGTTTTCCTCTGCATACCTAAAGGTCAAAGTTATGTTAACAAATGCAAGGACAGCCAAAACCACAAAATGTCCTGACAATGAGCTCATTGCCTATAGATTCCTGATCCAATTTCATCCACAAGTATGGATTTTTTTAAAAATATCAATACCAGCTGAATAAAACCCAAGTCCTCATTTAGTTCCAAGATATGGATATTTAATTACTAGATTGTCTCTCTGGGCCTCCGTTCTAGCACCCTACCCTTACGAATAATCATGGCACACTCCATTTTTACTGAGGAATAAGTACACAGTAGCAGAATGACACAACTTTGATATTTGTGAGATCTACAGAATGCATCTTCCCAAACAGAAGCAAGATAGTCTTTTTAAATTATGTGCCGGATCAAATTATAAAAGGAGAGAAAAGTGTAACATAGATGTTTATCTAATCTTTAATGGTGGAATTTGAAAGGAGATTTCATTGTGGTTTGGAATGTTGGGCTCTCCCCTTATAAATCATAAGTGTGTCCAAATGGTGCTTCCTGAGAAAGAAAGAAAG
The DNA here is from genome assembly GCF_036850995.1 of Saccopteryx leptura. NCBI lineage: Eukaryota > Metazoa > Chordata > Mammalia > Chiroptera > Emballonuridae > Saccopteryx > Saccopteryx leptura. The sequence continues at coordinate 27,087,812 of NC_089513.1, read as the reverse complement.
AAATAAGCTCGACCATTTAATCATCAAAGCTGGTTGTTTATAACAATAGGATATTTAAAGCTATATGACAGAAAACAAATGTCATGCAATGCATTTTTTTCTTTGCCTGAGCTTTAGTCTTCAGAAAGATCTGACAAATATTGGCATTATATGTCACTAAAAAGTAAAAGATCATGCTCTGACCTTCAAGATTCCCCACAATATGTACATTATGTAGATGTGCCCTTTGTTTTGTCTATCTTGGTTTGCTTTGGCGGTCTCTACAATTTCAGGATGAGCAAGGTTGTTTTACCAAGTTTCCAATGCCATCATTTTATCCAAGGAATTAACTAAAGGCGAAGACTACTTCTTCCACTATTTGTTTATTTCACTCTGACACAGCTGGGAGACAAGACTGTTGAGAAAGGCAAAGAGCCATAAATGGCTCAGATGCTGATTTAGGATCATTCAAGAACCAAAGTGCTTTCATTAAAGCAAGTGTAAAATTTCCAAAAAAAACCCAGCTTGGTTTCAAGCGGAAGTCTTTTGAGAAAGGATCATCAGAGTAGGTGAAAATGTTTTATTTCTTCCTTTTACAGTGGCCATTCACTCACATATCAACAGTGTGCACCATCTCTAAGGTTCCAGTCAGAGCCCTAATACACAAAGACTTTTCCCCATGCCCACTGCAAGCCCCATTCAGCCCTTTCTCTTTAACCTCCTAAAGTTCTTTAAATCTGCATTGTACAATTCACCGTTTAGCGATGTTTTCCTTGATTTTGCCTCATTGGTTCTTTTCCCAGCTAGAGGTCAAGCAAATTAAGATAAGCAATCGCATCTTTTCCCTCCTAGTATATATAAATTTCCTAGTAAAATATAAATTTTAATAGATCCCTATTTTATCCTATGAAGTCAGAGAAATGTCCCTATAATAGAACTGTACATTTTCACTTTTCAAAGTAACTTTCTATTAAATATGATTAATCTTTATAATCACCCTCAAAGATAAACAAGACTGGTCTATACATACATGTGGGAAGGGGCTCAGACCTGTGATTGGGAGAGTCTAGAACTTAAGACATAATTCCTACCTGATATGCTCCGTTCTAAATCACACGGGCATAATTTGCTGTTTACTAAGGGAAAATAAGCTTAAGGTTCTTCTAGCTAATAATACCATTGAATCAGTGTTACTAAAGTGCAGTGGAAAAGAAGACGTTCCACTGAGTTTTGGAAAACAAAGAAATCACTCCCCTCGTATTCATAAAGTAGCAAAGTAAAGGATTACACAAGGGTTCAAGTAGAATTAGCGAAAGAAAACTCAGTGAAAGTAAGAGGATTAGTCCCACTTTTGCACATCTCTGCTCTAGGCATCTGTAGTCTCAAGGAAATGAAGGAGTTGATTTCAAATATCCCTTCTGGCACAATCTTTATGATTGACCTCTCTCGAGCATTCATAATTAAGAATAACTTCTCTGCCCTGGCCGGTTGGCTCAGCGGTAGAGCGTCGGCCTAGCGTGCGGAGGACCCGGGTTCGATTCCCGGCCGGGGCACACAGGAGAAGCGCCCATTTGCTTCTCCACCCCTCCGCCGCGCTTTCCTCTCTGTCTCTCTCTTCCCCTCCCGCAGCCAAGGCTCCATTGGAGCAAAGATGGCCCGGGCGCTGGGGATGGCTCTGTGGCCTCTGCCTCAGGCGCTAGAATGGCTCTGGTCGCAACAGAGCGACGCCCCAGAGGGGCAGAGCATCGCCCCCTGGTGGGCAGAGCATCGCCCCTGGTGGGCGTGCCGGGTGGATCCCGGTTGGGCGCATGCGGGAGTCTGTCTGACTGTCTCTCCCTGTTTCCAGCTTCAGAAAAATGAAAAAAAAATAACAATAAAAAAAAAAAAAAAAAAAAGAATAACTTCTCTACTGTTCAAGTCTATTATGTGTGCCTACACTGTTATTTGAGGCTTGGCATATTGCTATTATTTGAGTAACAATTTGAATTAAGGGCAGTATTTATTAACAGTACTTGGTATAAAACTATATGTTTACCTGTTTTATTTTTTTGTTTATTTGTTTAATTACTTGGTCCATCTATTTATGCATATTTAAAGAGTTAACTGGTAATTATACTGCTTGTTTAAGAAATCACAACATGGTTCTTGGACATATGGCAAGATTAATCTAGTTCTACAGAGAAAAAGTCCTTATTTCTAATGAAATTTTAAGTTTCTTAATCAGTTAATATTTATTAAGTACATATTCAACGGTGGAAAACAAAACACTATGAAAAGCATTTTGAGAAATATAAAAAGTGTAAAGAAAGGATCCTGCCTTCAAATGCCCAACAATCTTGCTGGGAGTAAAGCATGTATAGATGAACAGTTAGCTAACAATTCATGGGAATGCATAATTAAACACCAAATTTTTGTTTTATTCACTGTCTTACAGTTTTCTGGCAAATGTTTAACAACTGACTTTATAGGACGGTGGGAGGGGGATAACCAGATTTGTAGAATTTGCCAATTACCATGGTGTAAATATTCCCATGCTAGCTAATTTCAAGTTACTAACAAGAGGTCACTGAACACTGGGTTGAGAGAGATACACAAAGTAGGTCTTCTCAAGCCAGATCTTATTAATTCCAACACACCATTACTTCTTTAGAAGTTCAGATCAAGCAAAGGTCTCTCAAGCCAAAGTAGTCAAGTATGTTCTGTGGAGGAAATATTTTTCATGTCTCTGAAGGACACTGAGATATGAGTGGGGGATAATTGATCTAATAACCTTCCTGATAGAAGAGATGATACAAGAGCCATCCAGGGGCCCAATGACCAAGATAGACTTGAGGAATAGAAATACATCTTGCTGGCATAGAATATTTATTTGAAAGTGTCTTAGAAAGTAGGGGGGAAAGTAGGGAAGAATTGTTGAGTGGTTTGGATTGTATCTTGTAGGTTTTGCCTTTCTAAATATAGAATAATAATATCTGTGTCTATAATGAAAAAAATTAAAATAGTAACAGCACTGGCCAGGTAGGTCAGTTGGTTAGAGCATTGCCCCAATATGCCAAGGTTGTGGGTTTGAGCACTGTCAGGGCATATATGCAAATTAACCAATGAATGAATGAATAATTAAAACAATAAATCAAAGATTTTCTCCCTTTCATGCTTTAATCAATAAGTAAAAAAATTTAAAAAATAACAAATACCAAATTCATTTTTTTTAATTTTTTTTATTTATTCATTTTTAGAGAGGAGAGAGAGACAGAGAGAGAGAAGGGGGGAGGAGCTGGAAGCATCAACTCCCATATGTGCCTTGACCAGGCAAGCCCAGGGCTTTGAACCGGCAACCTCAGCGTTTCCAGGTTGACGCTTTACCCACTGCGCCACCACAAGTCAGGCCCAAATTCATTTTTTAATCGATTTGGTGATATCAATGTTATTAAGAATGTTTTTGGAGGCAAAATTCACCAAGAATATTCTGATAGAGAGCTCCCAAACTACAGTAAATTCTAGAAATACAAAATTATTCTGGGAAAAGAAACTTAAATCTCTTTTCAGTGAAACCAAATTAAATTTGTGCAGTTGTTATATTAAGTGCCATATTGGAGTATTGAAAATTCATTTCTCTTTTTTATTTTTCACCAAATAAATCTATATTCTGCCCTAGAAAAGTTTAACTTCAACCCTTCTTCACAACAGAATTCATTGTTGTAGCACTATTCCAAAATATTTCCATTCATGTCAGATTCCCTAAAGATAAGACTTTATTTTGATAATTCATGTGGCTAGATATCAAACAGCTGCCAGGATATCTACCAACATCTGCTGTTCAGTTTTTATTAGTTTATCCCATCTGGCCAGCATTCAACAGGACCCAAATCAAGACTGAACAAAATCACAGGACTTTCAAAAGCAATTCCCATTATTTTGGAGGCATCAAGTATTATTCTCTCTCAGTTGTCAGGGTCAGGAACTATGTTGTCCATTGTCCTGTACACAACTCTGAAACTTTTCAGATTAAATTTTCAACATTCTTCCCTCCACCAAACACATTTTTAAAATATGTTGTTTAATGCTCATCTGCACTGGCCTGTATTTGGCTCAGAAGCATTAACTATGATAGAAAATAGTAAATTATTAGTACTCATAATTACTAAAGTACATCTTAATCATGAATTTAATCTATACCCATACATCCAAGAGGGTTTTGCATCTTAGTCATTTCAAATTTCTTTCCAGATTCCATTCATCTATCCTTTATTCCCCTCGGTTTCATGTAGCAAAGTTTTGATGGTATCATTCCCTCATCCTTCACACTATAACTTGTTATAAAAGATCTTCTGCCTCTGCCCACATGCATCAAGAAAAGAAAAGGGACCGGTATAGTAAATACAGCACCTACCCAGTAACATAAAAAGTCACTGTCTATGATCCCTCCATCTTCCAACTTCCCCTGGGCTATTTCCTCTCCTATGAGTCTCTCTAGCACATATTCAGCTCAAATTCTCTTATGTTTGCTACCTACCTGGCATTCTACCCACTTAAATAAAAAATCAGCTGTATCATCTCATTTTTAAATGAAGAGATTGATGCAAGGAAGCAAATGATCTTCTGAAAGCCATGTAGTAAATCAAAGGCCAAACAAAGATGAAGTCAGGCAGATTTGACTCAACAAACCTTGCTCTTCCAAAAACCTCCCTAGATACCAGCAGCAGCACAGAATGCGTTTGCTAAAACAGTATGGAAATGTGGTTTCCACTTCTGAGACAAGTGTGGCTGGAAAACCGATCAGATCTGGACACGAATGTTATTCACATTCCTTTTTACAAAATACATGACAAAAAATAAATATATAGTTTGAAAAGAATAGCATTGCAGTTGTATCATTTCTTTCCTTGTGAAAGGTCTAACTGGAGAAGTCGAAGTCATTTCCACTGTGTCCTTACACTCAAGATTGAGAACTGAGATTATTTTCTACTATAAAGGCCCTAGTACAAATCCCACTTTCCCATAACTATTTGCAAAGTATTGTTTTCTATGAATGTTCAAGCGCATTTCTATATTTTCCTCCCACTTTGTTTGCACCAATAATCTGATGGAATCAACAATTCTGTTTAGCATCTCCTCCATACATGATTAAAGGTGACAAGCCCAGGACTCTTAAGGTTGGGAAAACTGGGCTTCTAACTCTCACTCCACTACTAGTAAATTCTCTCCTAATGTTGCCAGCAGGACCCAGGACCCAGAAAGTTTTTGCTCCATTTGCTCCAAATCTATTCTCAAAGTCTGTAAATGCCTCAAAATCCTCAGGAGAGAACTCAAAGTCTCAGGTTTGGCCCTCCCCGGGGCCAACCACAATCCTAGAGAGTATTCCGCCTCCCAGGATGGGCCAGTGCCGAGGATGGAGTTTGGATATGCAGGGTTAGGTGTCTGCACATATAAGCACGAGGCTCCTAACAATGCAGAATAAAACTGGGGGATTGGAAGGACAGGGCCTAGGTCAGAGTCAATATCCAGGGGCCAGGGCCAGGTCTCCCTAAGCTATTACATTCTGCATGGATCCAAAAAGTCTGAGAATTCTACATTCAAACCTGATGCCCCCAGTCTTCATCAGTTTGTTTCATTGAGTTACAGTTTTTGGAATTTAGTCAAGTGTATGAAATCCTCTTCTGGTGTTCTTTCTCTAGCCCTGCAAATGTTAGACATGAGCCAGCTCTTTTCCTTCAGTTCTCAAAGCATGTGAATGCACATCACAAAGAAATGTCAGGTGATATGATCAATGTAGTCAAGAATGAACTACAGTTACTTTTTCAAAATTATTATTGTTGAAGGATTTTTACCACATAATTAGAGCAACTCAAATTTATGGTTACAGAGCATTTGGCGCCCCATTTTCTTTGCCAGTTTTGCTGTCAACACTGATACATTTGTTGATACAATGTTGAATTTCTACTTCACTCATTCTGTAGAAACTCCAAAACAGAGTAATTCTTTAGTTTCTTTCTACCCTGTCCATTTCAAGAGTAGCGAATTTAGTCTTGCTCTCCATTTTCCCCTACTGAACAATGGTATTTTTATTGAAATGAGAATTTTACATGCCCATTTCAAAGTGCTAATTCTTGCTCAAAATAATTTTGGTATGGGATTATGCTAGCTTTCTCCCCAAGTGGAAATGCTGAATCCATAGATTCCATCCGATATGAGGCTGTGCCCAGTAACTTGACTCTGTCTGTCAGGGAAGCCCCTCTCACCACTCAAGAGCAATTTCATCTTACGTTTGAGCAGAACTTATGTAGCTTAATGGGTTATAATTTCCCCCTGTCAGACATCTCATATTCTGCATGCCCCTCATCTGGCCTGTGTCACATAAAGAGGAGGAAATGTAATTTCCAGCCACCTGTAGAAAACTGCTAAGTTTTATTTCCTATGTGATTCCTAATACACTGCCCCGTGAAAGAAATTCATTATCCTCCATGCAGTAATTATCCTCAAGTAGAGTTGAGTGGAAGCACATAAACTTTTTAGTCTGACAGGGATGGGTTCAAAGGCTGGCTCCCCAACCCTTACATGCTATATGATCCCTCGCAAATTGCTTAATGACTCAAAGCTTCAGGTTTCTCATCTGTAAAGCAGAAATAATACAGCTATTTTATAGAGTAATTGCGAGGATTAGGTGAGACAGTATACATAAAGTTTCTGGCACCTGGAAGGCACTCAATAATTACTATTATTACTCAAGCATCTAAATAATTATCATCACCCTGCTGTTAATTTTTTTACTGTATCAATCACTTCTATGCGAATGATTTCTAGGTGACCTCAAGTGTTTTAATCTCTAATTGGCACCTCTAATCAGATGCCTCAGAATTATCTCAATTCAATTTGTGCAACAAAAAACATCATCAGTTAAAAAAAAAAAAAAAAAAAAAAAGCAATTCTCAAATTTCCTGAGAGTAAAACAGATTTGGGTACTCATTTTTTTAAAAGCAATAATAAAGAAGATGTGAAATTTAAATAGAAAATCTCTCCTCTCACTGTTCTTTCCCAAATTCCCATGGTAAATAAACATGGTCCGGTATATATCCCTCAATAACACTGTTGACTCTTTGCCTTCATTTTTCCATTCTACGGTACTCATCACAAATTCCTAGGTTCCATGCGGTGCACATGCCTCTCATGTCTGCTGCTGATCCTAATTTCCCTTCTGCCTAATACTGCTGTAGGCCCTCATCATTGCACATTGACCTAAACATCCCCCTGACACCTAATTCCTCTCATTTCTCCTTCTTCTTTCATTTTCTGTTGTGCAACTTTCTATTGCCTACTATGTACAGTACATAAACCTATCTATTTGGGGTTTTTTTTTCCTTTTTTTTTTTTCTATTTGGTTTTTTTTTTTTTTTGTATTTTTCTGAAGCTGGAAACGGGGAGAGACAGTCAGACAGACTCCCGCATGCACCCGACCGGGATCCACCCGGCACGCCCACCAGGGGAGACGCTCTGCCCACCAGGGGGCGATGCTCTGCCGCTCTGGGGGCGTCGCTCTGTTGCGACCAGAGCCACTCTAGCGCCCGGGGCAGAGGCCAAGGAGCCATCCCCAGTGCCTGGGCCATCCCTGCTCCAATAGAACCTTGGCTGCGGGAGGGGAAGAGAGAGACAGAGAGGAAGGAAAGGGGGAGGGGTGGAGAAGCAGATGGGCGCATCTCCTGTGTGCCCTGGCCGGGAATCGAACCCGGGACTTCTGCACGTCAGGCCGACAATCTACCACTGAGCCAACCGGCCAGGGCCTCTATTTGGTTTTTGAGAGCTTGTAATATCTTCCCCTGCCTTTTTTATTCACTTCATATATTTTAATATCACATAGATGGTAATTTTACATAAGTTGTTTTTTGTTGTTGTTGTTTTTGTTTTCACTCAGAAACTTCGTTTACATTGTCCCTTCTTGTTATAGGCAGGGATGTATTCTCCCAAAATTTATATGCTGAAATTCTAGCCCCCACACCTCAGAATATAACTGTATTTGGAGATAGGGTCTTCACAGAGGTAATCAAATTAGAAAGAGGTCATTAAGATGGGCTCCAATTCAATATAAGTGGTGTGTTTTTAAAAAGGAGAAAGTGAACACTCAGAGGCACAGGGAGAATCCCTGTGACAAGAGGGCAGAGATGGGATGATTCATCTATGGACCAAGAACTCCAACAACTGTTGGCAAATCACTAGGAGCTGGGACAGATGCACAGAACTGACTTTCTTTACAGCCCTCAGCTGTGGCTAACACTAGTACCTTCTCTCTTCCTCCAGCTTTTAGGAGAAGCAGGACACCTTGACCTGCAATGACTACCTTATAACCTAGAAGCACCAAGTGTGAGAACCAATGGCCAACATGCTAAGAACGACAGAGCACTGTGAGTGCCTGAATCCTTGGTGGCATAACTGACAGCAGATCCTGATTTCCAGACATCTTATTATGTGAAGAAACTTGTTTTGCTGGTTTCAGTCACTTTAGCGAGAGTATTCCCATCTGACAATATGCTCAAAGAGTTTATTATATGAAGTATTTTATAGATCTTGCTTACCAATGGTAGGTAGGATATTTTTCTTTATTCTTGCATGTGATAGAGACTCAGTAGATAAATGTCAATGTTCTTTATTTTATGGTATATTTTTATGAAGCTGTTAACATCTGACCTATGTAGGTTTACTTATCCCGAATAAACACAGAGATCCAGCAATGCAATATATATTTATGATCTCAGCTGTGGTAGCCACTGGTGAAATGCCTCAAATGTTTCCAAGCTCCACCATTCAGGCACAATAATAGAACTGGACTTTTCAACCCTATTTTAAGTTAAGCACGATTATAGGACTTGCTTTAGGAAATATGAGTGGAATTCACTTCCTGGTTGAAGCTTTAAGAACAAGTTCAGGACTCATGACTGTTTCTTTTGCTCTGTCCTGGCAACTGGCAGTGTTTCAGATAGGGACTGTCGGTGGCCTGTGTCCCAAAACAAAGATCGTGTGGCACAGAGTTTGTGGCTGATCGCAGGTGGGTATTTAATGTGAGTAAAATGTCAGCCTTGTTTTTTAGCCACTAGGATTTTTGCTACCTACAGAACAACCAAGCCTGACTAGTATATAAAACCATATTATTTTCTTTCCTTTTTTATTTAGAGTATTTTTTATGAGTTTGTTTGAGCCAAACTAACGACATATGCCAGGGAGCAAGGTCTGAAATGTCCCCAAACCATCTTATTTTCTGAAACAAGATTTTAGGTTGATTCAAACACTAAAACATCCTATGGCCACCATTTTGGCTTCCATGATCTGTGGTTTAGGTTTTTTTCTGTCTTTTATTAATATTCATATAGTTTTATAATACTATATGGCTTGCACCCAGAATGGTTATGAATAATTTTATGACTTTATTAACCCAGATCCTGCCCTCGAGGCACTTACAAGATCTATAGTGTATTGAGTTTCTCTATAAATATTCAGCACATGCACAAAACCACTTGCAAAACGTAAAGCAACTGCAGCATAAAAAGAAAAATTATCAAACACGTTTAGAAACTCAAGACTTAAGGAAGGACAAAAAGGGGGAAAACAATTTATATTTCAACGCTTTCAGCCTTCAGTTCTGTAAAACCATTCCTTTTTAGGTTATTATCAGTGTTATTAACAGTCATATCTGGGTTCAGAGCCTCCGATGGCAGAACTGCAAGGTCAACAAGAATTGTGTCGCTGCCTCAGGCCTTGGCAATAGTAACTGTTTCTCTACGTCTGTGGAACCTCTCTCTCTTTAATCTACAGGACTTGCTCCTAATACCCTTCCCTCCCCTCTAGTATCTTTTGCTCTTACTTTATTAAAATCTGACCCAGGGTCAAAGATACTATCCATGGCTTCCTATGTATTGTAATCACAGACACTCTGAAATTTGAATCATTCTTGAGTCATGACTGGATGGGTTCTGTCCCTATTTTAATGATCTAAATTACTGATGATCTGGTAGAGATGAAACTCTCAATGTTGTTGGGAAAACTTGCTTCTCATCCCTGAAATCATTTACTAGAGCTCCTTCATTCAACATGTCAGTAATTTCGACTTTCTAACACTACACTGACCATTGGACACCAGAGTAATACTAATCCTAATGCTTTTATTGAGTGCCTACTATGTTCCTAGCACTCTTCAAGGCACTTCCCATGAACTGAGCCTCTCAATTGGACCAGATCTTGTCAAACAAATCACATTATTTCCTCCTTTTTAGAGATCAGTTAAGGAAATGTCCCACAGACATTCAATCAGTATGATGTAAATCAAGGATTCAAATGTAGGCAGTCTGGCTCCAGAGTTCACTCAGTCAACTTTCTACTTTATTCTGCCTCTCCATTACTCTAAGAGCAGTTCCAGTGGAAAGCTGGAAGTCTGACATTGGCCATGAGCGTGAGTCTAGGTTTATCTGGAAGCAAGGGTAAGAGAAAGATTATCCTTAATGGTTCTCTGTTTCCCTTTTATTTCCTTTGCCCTTCGGCTATAGACTACTTTCAAAATTTATATGTTGAAATGTAATACCCAATGTGATGGTATTTGGAGGTGGGGCCTTCAGGAGGTGATCTACCCTCATGAATGGAATTTCGTGCCCTTATAAATGAGACTCAGAGAACTCCCTCACCCCTTCAACTATGTGAGGACACAGTGAGAAGATGGCCATCTATAAACCAGGAAGCAGGCCCTCAGCAGATACTGAATCTGCCAGCATCCTGATTTTGGACTTCCCAACCTCCAGAACTATGAAAAATAAAATTCTGCTTATAAGGTCACTCATTTATGCTATTATTTATAGGGGAAGGGGCACAAAGAAAACTAGTTAGAAGGTGACAGAGGACAATCTGACTTTGGGTGATGGGTATGCAACATAATTGAACGGCAAAATAACCTGGACATGTTATCTTTGAATATATGTATCCTGATTTATTGATGTCGCCCCATTAAAAAAATAAAATTATTAAGATAAAAAAAAAGTGTTTTATATTCCAAATTGAAAAAAAATATTAGAATTTCCTTTTTTTATTTTTTTTTAATTTAGACAATTAAATTTAATAGAGTGACATTGATAAACCAGAGTGCACAGATTTAGAGAAAACATCTCCACATCATTTGGACAATCGATTATACTGTATACCCATCACCCAAAGCCAAATCGTCTTCTGTCACCCTATAATTTGTTTCTCTTTAAGTCCCTCCCCTTCCCCCATCCCCCTCCTTGTTTTTCCGAGTTTTGCTCATACAATCCTCAAGATTAATAATCTTGGGGTATGTGGGGTACAAAGAGTCATATCTTGAAGTTGTTTGTTTTTCTTTTCCAAATATAACTATGAAAATGATTAGTCAGGAAAAGACTACAGCCTTCTACTCCTCTTTTCTTCCTTCACCCCCATAATGCTATGACAGTGCACAGCATATAATAAGAAGTCAATAAGTGCTATTGACTGATTTCTTAACTTTTTTGCATAGTTTGTTGAGGATTTTTTTCCCTTTTTAATGGTGGAACTCAAATATATTTCACAGAGTCAATTATGCCTTGGTATCACTCATTTGCAATTTATTTTTTAAAGAAATTATTTAATGTCTACAGGCCTTTAAAAAAAAGAAGCCATTTTGTTTTGAACAATGAGATCACGTTTCACTGGCATAATCAGCCTGGAATACAGACAGGCTTGAGTTTAGCTCTAAACTCAGAACCCATGAAGGTCGATTGGAAAAATGCAGTCGCCCATCCCAGTCTTAAGTGGCACTTTTTTCAAATAGTGTCACAAACATGCATACCAAACAAGGGCTAAGTGTAACAGACGATAACCTGCAGCTTTCCAGCCATGCCAGTTAGGAGAGAAAAATCAAAGGAAACTTGCAATACTTCAACTGAACTCGCTTCCACTGCACGTAGGAAAGATCAGGGAAATCAGTTAGGTTTGAGAAACAGCATACACTGTGGCCAAAAAAAATTAAAATTACTTTACTATGCTTTGCTTTTATTTCAGGGTACTGTCAATTTGGCTACAGCCTGAATAAACAGAATCTGTCTTTTTAAGAAATGTCTACGCAAATAGCTACTTAGTAAATCAATAACAATAAAAGATGTGTCCAGCTCATAGACAAAGGCACAGCAATTATGTCCAACTATCTTCCCTGCACTCCCTTTGCTCACCTACCCACATTTACCTGTTGATAGCACCATCCTGGTAACCTTCCTCCATCACCATTTAACAGCTGGTTTTGGCCTTGAGAGCTCTGTGACAATCATGCTCCCCTCTGAGCCCTCCTCCTTCCGGGTCTAAGCATCCACCACCGATATCCACAATTTCCTACCACTGGTTTCTCCATGAGTACCCTCTGGTCCTGACGGCTAGAAAAAGGAGATTTTGCCAGACCAATAGAGATAGAATCTACAAAACAGTAGAAAAGAAATTTAATCTATGGGGATAAAGAGACTTCTCAAGGCAGTGAGGGCCACCACTAGAAGTAAGTGGTTTTAAGGTATACTAGTATACAGACTATACTTAATGTTTTGTTTTGTTTTGTTTGTTTGTTTGTTTGTTTGTTTGTTTTTCTGAAGCTGGAAATGGGGAAGCAGTCAGACAGACTCCCGCATGCACCCGATCGGGATCCACCCGGCACGCCCACCAGGGGGCGACGCTTTGCCCACCAGGGGGCGATGCTCTGCCCCTCTGGGGCGTCGCTCTGTTACGACCAGAGCCACTCTAGCACCTGGGGCAGAGGCCAAGGAGCCATCCCCAGCGCCCGGGTCATCTTTTGCTCCAATGGAGCCTCAGCTGCGGGAGGGGAAGAGAGAGACAGAGAGTAAGGAGAGGGGGAGGGGTGGAGAAGCAGATGGGTGCCTCTCCTGTGTGCCCTGGCCGAGAATCGAACCCAGGACTTCCGCACACCAGGCCGACGCTCTACCACTGAGCCAACTGGCCAGGGCCTTAATTTTTTTTTTTAAATTGTTAACATTATTTAAGTTCATATGACTTAAATACTTCATTTTATAGGTATGGAAATTTAGCTCAGAAAAGTCAAGAGAATTAACCAAGTTTATATGGTGAATTAGCAACAGAACTGGAACTTAGAACGAAAGTATCCTAAATCCAAGCTTTTTTCCCCTTGTTCTCTAGGAGTTTTTGTAGTGGTTTAAAAATTGAAGGAATTCAGTAAATATTAAATTAGGGAACAAGGGACTGAGAGAGCAAGGGAAGAAAACAGGTAATGTACTCTGCAGTCTTTGTAAAAAGAAAAAGGTTTAGAAAATGCTGTCTTTCCTGCTGTGACATGGAGTGTGCAAAGTACCAAGGCTCAGTCTGGGATATACAGATCCAAAAGAAATGCACCTGGCCCGGAAGCTAAAGTCCTATTTCACAAGAAGCTAGGCAAGAGTATAGACACAGGGGACACAAAGAGAAGGAAATTGCCACATGCCCCTCAGAGAGTGTCTGAATTTGTGTGATCTCGATGCCAGTGTTCCATCATTCTAAGCCCCTCATCATCAGTGCTCCCTCTACCCCCATCCTGCAATTAAAATCCGTAATCAACATGCTATCATCCAAGGCCCTCCACGGCTCTGACCCCCTACCCAGCCATCCAGCCGCTGCAAGCCATGCCTATGCAGCTCCCTGAACCTCTTGCCATTTTTCAGAACATCATCATTGCTCCAGACTTGGAATGCCCTTCTGCCACATCTCCCACTTTAAAAATTCTGCCTTAAAGAGCATCTCTCTTTTTTTTTTTTTTCCTGAAGCTGGAAACAGGGAGAGACAGTCAGACAGACTCCTGCAAGCGCCCAACCTGGATCCACCCGGCACGCCCACCAGGGGCGACGCTCTGCCCACCAGGGGGCGATGCTCTGCCGCGACCAGAGCCACTCTAGAGCCTGGGGCAGAGGCCAAGGAGCCATCCCCAGTGCCCGGGCCATCTTTGCTCCAATGGAGCCTTGGCTGCGGGAGGGGAAGAGAGAGACAGAGAGGAAGGAGGGGGGGTGGAGAAGCAAATGGGCGCTTCTCCTATGTGCCCTGGCCGGGAATCGAACCCAGGTCCCCCGCACGCCAGGCCGACGCTCTACCGCTGAGCCAACCGGCCAGGGCCAAGAGCATCTCTTTTTTGAAGCTCCCACTTTCCCTTCACGTGGGACCCATGCATGCAGCTGTGCCCTGGGTTACAGATTAAAGTATGTGACTTTTTCATCTCATCAAAAGAGACTTGAGGAGATGTTAGTCAAGTTCTTTGAGGACATGTCTGTCTTTCCCACCAGGCTGTGAAATCCTCTAAGAAAGGGATTGCCACTTACTTACCTGCATTCTCAACAGATTCTAATCAGAACCTCGCAACAAGTTTGAGCCTAAGCAATGCTTTATTCCAGGAATGGGCAGGCCTTACCTTACCTAACTCACATTGTGCAGTGCTGGAAAATGACGAAAGAAGTCATTATGGTCAATGCAATAAATGTCATTTTGGTGAAATAAATTAACACATAGGAGAAATGTAATCTCCATGGTGTCTCTAAGCCAGGTAGCTACATTGGAGAAACACTATGTAACAATTACTGAGAAACTAGATCGGAACTGCCTGGAAGTTACTATCTGCTATCTTAGCATGGTCAAATCAGTATTTATTATGGATTTGGAGGCATGTAATGATTTTTTTTCAGGTTAAATAAAGGAAGAAGAAAATAAAATAGAGTGGAAGAGGAACAATCACAGTCAACAAATGATGTCTCCAAAGGAACATCAATATCATGTAATTAAAAGTCAGGAAGAAATCTTTTCATTGCAAATTATTTAAATTATCTCTTTACTGCTTGCAACATTTCATCAAATGTACTCAGCAGCTATTCCCTGTGGACTTTTCCAGGCATGTACATGATAAATCTGAGGTTAAGTTCAGCTCTTTTGAGTTATTTTGATGTGCTTTATTTTCAGTTATTTTGTATTCATGCATGTTCACACAAATGCATGCACGTGTGCACGCGTGCACAGACACACACTCTGGAAAGAGCCCTGAACAAGTTAGAACGCTAACCCTAAAGTTGATCCTGAACCTACATCTTAACCTGTGACACCAGAGAAGTATATACATTACCTTCCTTGATTGGACTTTCCTTATCTGTATAACTGGGGTTCTGAAGTGGGCAATATCTAAATTCCTTTCTGGTTCTTAACGCCTTGGTAAATTTATACCACATAAATAATTACCTAACACTAGACATTTTAATGTTTGTTTTTTAAAAAAATTATACCTCACAATCTCTCTGGTAGGACTCATAGGTTCCAGTGATAACCCTCGCCCATAAAACCTTAAATGAGAGAATGTTTTTGCTGAATCAACTTTGAGATTTAATCTTATATCGGGTGTTGCCATACAACCTTATTTTGTCTTCTCTCAGTTTGGTTTCACACATGAAAAAAAAAAGCCCTTGCAAAATGTGTGCAAATTGTTAAATGTCAGCTGAATGTCATTTTCCAAGTTTGACACTCAAATAGGGCTCTCTAAAAATTGGTTGTCATCCACTGGGAGTTAAAGGAAAGATCTTTGAAAAGGTCCTGAGAGGCTTCATTTCCAGAGGTTTTTAAGGTCTCAGAGGAGCTGACTGCTTCCCCACAGAAGCCAATTTCCCTCTTGGTCCCCTGCAATGTCACAGTCCTTCCGGCTTCCATGCTTCTGATCATGCCATTACCTGGCCTCTCCTTGCCCTCTGTCTATCCAAATATGACTATCCTTCACAGAAAACATTACCGCACTTTCTCTAGGAAGCAGTCTCGTCTGCTCAGTCACGCCCTGTCTTTCCGTTCTCTATAAACTGACTGCACTTGGACCCTGCACTGACTAGTCCCGGGTTAGACTGCCCCTGGTGTGGGCACTGTTTGCTCACGCTGCTCTCTACATCTGTCTCTTGTCTTGAAACTTGTTTGTAAGCTCTTCAAGGTAGAGAGACTCCTGTTACCATACCCCTCACAGTGCTGAGCACCTTGTTACACAGGAGGTATTTTAACACACAATTATTCTGCCTTCATTCCCTGTTGTCCTCAACAAAAAGAGGAATTTGAATGTCCTGGTTGCCTTCAAAAAAATAGCATGTGGATGTTATTAAGAAAAAAGAGGCCCTGGCCCGTTGGCTCCGTGGTAGAGCGTCGGCCTGGCATGCAGGAGTCCAGGGTTTGATTCCCGGCCAGGGCACACAGGAGAAGCGCCCATCTGCTTCTTCACCCCTCCCCCTCGCCTTCCTCTCTGTCTCTCTCTTCCCCTCCTGCAGCCGAGGCTCCATTGGAACAAAGATGGTCCGGGTGCTGAGGATGGCTCTGTGGCCTCTGCCTCAGGCACTAGGATGGCTCTGGATGCAACAGAGCGATGCCCCAGAGGGGCAGAGCATCACCCCCTGGTGGGCATGCCAGGTGGATCCCGGTCAGGTGCATGCGGGAGTTCTGTCTGACTGCCTCCCCGTTTCCAGCTTCGGAAAAATGCAAAAAAAATAAAAAGAAAGAAAGAAAAAGAAAGAAAAAAACAAAAACAGATAAACAATTAAGGGAAGTAACCAAAGAATAAAGAGCAGTACTTTCTGCTTTGGTTATATAAATACTTCAGACCAAAATGAAATTTGGATCTGAATTACCTGGACCATTGTCTCCATGACTTAATTAAATTTGCATTCTCTAAAAGCCTCTGCCCACACCCTGGGCCATTCTTTAAAACCTAGATACAATTCCCACAACTCCCTGAGAACTTAAGTACTAATACCCCAACTGAGTACCATTAGAGAGTGTGGTGTGACCAGCCCAAGGATAGACCTGAGTATCTGATGAAACCACATCCTCCTGAAATCCCCGGCATTTGTCTTACTGCCAAATTGACCTTCTCTTGAGAAATATAGTTATTTTTCTCTCATTGAGGTGGCATAATCGGTGTGTTGACTCTTGTTTTCCTTCCAGGTAAATGGGACAGAGATAGATGAAGAAAAATACAGAGGGTGCTTTGATGAATCTATGCAGTGTTTTATTGCTGATGCAGACTGATTCCATAAATTTCTAGAAATGCAGCACTTCAGAAGGAAAAGAGGGTGGGGTTGGAGTTGAGGGTGGGGTGACAGTAATGGAAGTTGATGCACCTTATCAGTAGTTGGGCAGAACCTCTCACTCTGCAGATGGACCTCATCACATAGGAAAAATCAGATGACATCGAACAGCGCTTAATGTTTTCATTAGAGTGAGAAGAGACTTTTACTTGCCTAAGAAAAATGTCTTAACTAAAAAATAGATTTTTCAAAGACCACAGACAACAGCAAGGTAAAATGTATCTGATTTATGGCAGGTTTAAAAGGTCTTCTTCCCACGTGTGAGTCTAGAGTCACCGTAGGTGCCATAACAGGATGATAAATGAAGAAATAACTCAACAGGAAAGCAACAAGGTAGTGGGCTCTGGGCTGGTGATGGTCATGCCATTCAGCCTCCGAGTGAGATCCAAATGCGGAGGGTGAACACTGTAGGCAGACGAAAAGAAGAGGGTGACACGGGGTGTCAGAGAAGCGGAGTTTTTTTGTCCCAGATGCGCCACTCATCATCTGCATAGCCTTTGGGAAATCATTCTACCTTTCTTTACAGTCGCTGCTGCATCTCTGAACGAGAATAACAATAGCCTGTTCCACCCACTCGCTGGGATGTTATAAAAAATAAAATACAGTGTGATAATAGATGAATTAGTGCTTTGAAGACTGCAAAGCACCATACAAATGCAAGGTATTAATTATGTTCTAAAGGTATCATTTCAGTGAGAGATTAAAAAAAGGGAGAAGGAACATATTATTAAATTACATATTTGAAAAGAAAAGAGGCATATTGGGAGGGCTGCTCTCAAGAGATATTATAAAAGCTGGCATTCTGTCTTCTAGACACCAGCCAATCCTCACACAAAGACACAGATCTGCAATGAAAGTAGCTGATGGAGTGCAGGAGGTGAACTGTGTACCCAGGTAAATTGCAGAAATGTACTGACAAAACAAAGCTGGTGACT
Organism: Saccopteryx leptura; assembly: GCF_036850995.1. Taxonomy (NCBI): domain Eukaryota; kingdom Metazoa; phylum Chordata; class Mammalia; order Chiroptera; family Emballonuridae; genus Saccopteryx; species Saccopteryx leptura. The sequence continues at coordinate 27,069,793 of NC_089513.1, read as the reverse complement.
TACATAATGCGCACCACAAATTAGCAAGCACACAAAAGACTTAACATTACAAAGACGCAAGCGAGGTAGAGGTTCAAGGCAAATTCAAAGCTACAAAATGAGCTTAAAAGGACAATTCTGAACAAGCACATCTTTCTGCCCCAAATGGGGGAGCTGTGAACAACAGGTAATGAAGTACCAGACCTTTGCTGAGGTCCATCGGCCAGAGACGTGAACAATAATTTCAGGGAATAGCTAACTGCAGTTCCAAGCAAAAATAATATTTTAATAAATACTTATTGTGTACAGAGCAGTTATTCAGACTTGTTTATTAGGTTGTGGAGGAGACAAGAGAAGGAAAAGCTATGAAACACTGCATTTATAGGCTAACTAGCAAAAATAAAATATATAGGAACTAGTGCTAAAATGCTAACTATGGACCACTAACTACAAACATTGTAATTGGTTAGTTTGTTATTACATTGGTTATATATTGGTTAGTTGGTTAATACATTATAATTGGTTAGAAAGATAATGAGAGGGTTTGCTCCACAGAGCTAAGGCTCTGGGTCTGCTCGGGACCCTGTATGAAACTCATCACTAGTAAGTCCCATAGAGGCACACATAGTCTCAACAGCTCTGGCATATGAGCAGATGGCCTGAAGTCTCCAAATAGCACAGAACAGCCTCCAACAGAAAAGATGAAGACCAAAACAAACAGAACAAAGAAAATAGAAAAAAGAAAACAAACAAACAGAAACATTGCTAGGATGACTTCAAAAATTATTATAATTTATGCTCTCAAGGGTACAAATATTTTCTGACCTCCCTTTAATTTTTTTTTTTTTTTTTTTTTGCATTTTTCTGAAGCTAGAAACAGGGAGAGACAGACAGACAGACTCCCGCATGCGCCCGACCGGGATCCACCCGGCACGCCCACCAGGGGCAACGCTCTGCCCACCAGGGGGCGATGCTCTGCCCATCCTGGGCGTCGCCATGTTGCGACCAGAGCCACTCTAGCGCCTGAGGCAGAGGCCACAGAGCCATCCCCAGCGCCCGGGCCATCTTTGCTCCAATGGAGCCTTGGATGTGGGAAGGGAAGAGAGAGACAGAGAGGAAGGTGCGGCGGAGGGGTGGAGAAGCAAATGGGTGCTTCTCCTGTGTGCCCTGGCCGGGAATCGAACCCGGGTCCTCCGCACGCTAGGCCGACGCTCTACCGCTGAGCCAACCGGCCAGGGCTCCCTTTAAATTTTTAAGCCTAATCCAGAGGGACTCGAAACGTTGAAGACACAAACAAAATCCATCGATTACACATCAAAGCTTTATTGTCTAGCTTGGCCAAGCGGCGGCAACTCTGACAGAAATCTGAGGGAGAGCGCGCCGGCCCTTTGTTCTACCTAGTTTTTATAGTTTTGTAAGTGGGAAGTACAGAAGTAAAAATTGCAATTAGGAGCCCTTTACCACTATTGGTTATAGTCATATGTCCTTTAACATGATAGGACCATGTTCAATTTGCAAGCCATACATCATTTTGGAGAAAACAAAATTTACAAGTCAACACAATGGTAGAAAGATGTCTCTTTACATATTAAAAGGCATTCCTATATTTTTTAGTGTTTATCCCCCATCTCTCTGTCCAGAGTCAGATGTATTAACCACATGCATTTACATAAGAGAGGTAGTTTTGTGGGGACAAATGCCCGCAAATGGCTCATTAGTATAAGAAAAGGTTTATTTTGGCTTTTCTCTTCCTGCACCTGGCTAGCCATTCACCCCTTTCCCCACAGATGTGGTGGAATGTCTGGGAATCCATGTTTTCCTTCCCTTTGCATTTACAATACAATGCCAAGGGCCATCCTGGTTTTATGCCAATCACACAGTACAGAGATTATTCTCAAAATTTCTCTGCACACCTTAACCCAAATTAATAAAATGTCCTTTAAGCCTCTTAAAATATGAATATTGATCCTGTAGCTTTTGGTACTTTACAACACCTGCGGGTGAGGTGGCACAGTGGCTCCTCATAAATAACAGCAATAATTATGAAAAATTGGATGTATATATCAAAGTAGAGAGACTAGTATAGTAAACCCTGTGTACCTATGAGCTGCCTTTAAAAATTATTAACTAAGAGTGAATAGCTTACCTCTAAAATATCACCCACTCTCCCCATCCCAAATTATTTTGAAGAAAATTCTGGACCAATAACATGTCAACAATAAGTATTTTAGGGCATACCTTCAAAAGATAAGAACTCTTTTTAAAAATATATACCAAATCCAATCCAAAACTTTTTTATACCATAGAAAAAAATCAGATTTTAAATCTCTGCTTGTCTTACTATTTTATTTTACTCAGTATTTTATTTTGTTCATTTTTTTTTTTCAAAATCAGGACCCAAATTGTGACATTGTGATTGTCATCAGGTTGCTCAATCCTCTTTTAGTCTGCAGGGTTCCCTTTCTTTCTCTCTTCTTCCCTTTTCATCCCTTTTGCAATTTATTTTTCAAAAAATTGGTTCATTTTCCTAGAGAGTATCTCACAGTCTGGATTTTGCTAATTGCATCCCTTTGGTATTATTAAACATGTTTCTCTATCCCTGGTAATCCCTATTTATTGCTAATTAGATTTAGAGACTTGGCCAAATTCAGGTTCAATATTTGGGCAAGAATTCTCCATATGTACCTGATATACACTTCTATCAGGAGAGACATAGTTTCTGGCTGTCCATCTTTTTGTAACAATTTAAGCTTTGAAATTCACTATCTACTAGGTATGTTATTTCATTAAAGGTTACAAAAACATCCTAGTTCTATAATTTCTTTCTTTTATTAGATGGAATACTTCTATAAGGTAAAACTTCCTCTCATCAAATACTTGATTTTCCTGAGATACATTTGTATAGATAAAAAAAAGCATAGTAAGTAGTTAACTTTTACCTTTTTAATTTTTCACAATAAGATAGTTCTTTAGCATTTTCCAAAGATTTTTTTCTTTTTAAGTGAGAGGAGAGGACATAGAGAGACAGACTCCCACATGTGCCCTGGCAGGGATCCACCTGGCAACCCTGTCTGGGGCCAATGCTCCAATCAACTGAGCTAACTATCCTCAGTGCCTGGGATGACACTGGAACCAGTCGAGCCACTGGCTATGAGAGGGGAAGAGAGAGAGGGAGGGGAAGATGGTCACTTCTTATGTGTGCCCTGACCAGGGATTGAACCCAGAACATCCACATGCCAGGCCGACATTCTATTCACTGAGCCAACTGGCCAGGGCCCAAAGATGTATTTTTTAAAATATCATTATAACTCATACAATTATATATCATTGATCTGCTACACTCTATCACAAAATTCGGTTCTTATTGATGTTCACAATCTCTTCAAGTTGGCTCCTGAGTCCTTGTGACATAACCTGGAAGTCTTTTGCAGCTTCTTTGCTGTTTTTGTTTTGTTTGTTTGTTTGTTTTTTCATTTGTTGATTTTAGAGAGAGAGGAAGGGGAGAGATAAAGAGAGAGAGGGAGAGAGAAGAAGAGAGAGAGAAAGAGAGAAACACCAGTTTGCTGTTCCACTTATTTATGCACTCATTGGTTGATTCTTATAAGTGCCCTGATCCAGAATCCAACCCACAACTTTGGCATATGGAGACAATGTTCTAACCAACTGAATTACTCAGCCAGGGCTTGTTTCTTTGCTTTTGGATTTGACAAAATGTTTCAGGCCCATCTTATACATTTTCAGCCTTACACCTGGAATCTTTTAGTTCTCAAAAGTCTTTTGGTTTTTTTCTAGGAGAAAATGGAATTTTGAAATCACAGTTTCTTGTTGATTTTCAAGAAGATTTAGAAATATATTTGTCCAGGGTATTTGGTTGTTTATAATACCAGAGTTAGTCCAAATAGCCTACCTAGCCTATCATTCACACAAACTCATCTCAGGACCTTTGCAAATCAATTTCTTGACATTTCTCTCCCCAAGGTATTTGCTCATTTCCCCAATTCTATCAAGGTTTTGTTTAAAATTCAGCTTCTTCATGAATAGTTCCCTGACTGCATACAGTGCAAAGGAGTGAGTGAGTATTCAATGAATACACAGTGCATATCACAAAACACAAAGGTTTATAAAAAAGGAACATCAACAGTGGTAAAAGAGATCTTAAAATTTTTAAATATCATACCACAATGAAAAATTTAGAATATCATTCCAAAAGCAGACATATCAAAAAAACACCCTCAAAGATAATTATATTAAAAAGTTTAAAAAATGTCCCACAAATAAAGAATACAGGTTTCTAGAAGGACTTAAAGACATCCCAATCATGATGATTGTAAAAGACCCATCTTAACGTATATCATCATGAAATTTCACAACACTGTGGACAAAGCAATGATCCTTAGTGTTTCTTCTGAGAGGAAACACATTGAATATGTACAAAAGGTCAACTTACAGTGCCATCTAACTTTCCAACAATAATGTTTCTTTGCTAAATTCTGAAGGAGATGACTCTCAATCTAGAATAAGTCATTGATCAACTGTGAAGGGGAGAATAAGAAAATTTTGAAACATGTGAATTTCCATAAAGGGAGATTCCCAGAATGATAGCAGGCATGGAGAACCATGAGCCCAGATTCCTGGAAAGTAGGGAAAGAGGAAATTTATAAAAAGAAATCAAGAGTGAAATAAAGACTATAATATCTGATTACTTAGAATCAACTTATATTATTTGAGGATGATTTATTAATCAAAATATTTTTAAAATCCTAGCAAATAAAAAATATATATATTATTATTAAATTTTTAAAAGAACCCTAAGTGTTGAAGAAAGGAGATACCACATGTCTCAGCTATGAATAATGTTTATATCATCATAATACAGTAAAGATTGCATAGCGGTCTTTAAGTTGTGGCTTATTTGTCTCGGGAGAGTGGGGAAGAAAAGCAGTCTGAGCTGACGTGTGCATGCAGAAGGCAGTACACATAACAGATTTAAACTTGTTTTCCAAAGAGAAAATAAGAAGAAACTATATTTTTCTGAAAAATATAAATGAATAAAAATGGTACTCTTAAACATAAAAGTAAATTTTAAAAAAATATAGTTGGAAGAGTTAAAAAAATATTAGTTAGCTCGAGGGAGCGGGGACTGGAGATGAGGAGATGCTTCTTTTACACTTAGTGAAACTATTTGACTATATCGTAGTGTCCAGGGACAAGATGGATGATAACTGGAACAAAGTTGGATGTGTGCAGCTAGAGGCTGTCACACCTGGGCTCTGATATGGGCAGTTTTGCTTCCAAAACATGGAAACTGGACATCATCTGGGGTAATCTTGACCTTTCCAAAGAATGCTTTACTGGCCAGGGCAAGTTCCTCACCAGTTCAGATGCCCTCGGAGAACACCTGACACTTCCCGGGAATCTCCTCCTCAAAAGCAGAGAGAGAGGTAGAGTGCAATCATGAACTTTGGGTATACTGATGCTTACTAGGACCAGGTCAATAGAAGTGAGAGGCAAGTGCCAGGCCCATGACCCTAAAGAATGCAGAGAAGCCAACCACCTCATTTCATCCACAACTCAAAACCTTCTCTTTATATGACACCTTTGTCTCAATCTCCCTCCAAACCTCATCCCAGGTCCTACCTTCTTATTGTAACAAGACTGTCAATGCTATAAAATCTCTTTCTCTTTATCCTGTTTATACCACTCATATATGTATATATCCAAGACACTTGTCACCTTATATGTATTCCTATAATTCTATATAATGTGTTCTGTTTTGGCATACAAAATAAAATGTAACAATTTTTTTTCAAATATTCTTGCTCACACATAAAAATTCTTAAAATGTACCCTTGCCATACATATTATTTAAATAATATTCTCCTAGTTTAGTAAAATAAAATACCACCTAATGAGTACCATTTCGCCATTTTTCAGTTATCTTTATAATGTTCTGGTCTTTCTATCAAATGGGGCCTATTTGGATTTACCCTTTCCTTCTAGTCTGCTCAAAACTGTCCTTCAAAATTTCTATGAAAAACCTGGATAAAAGATATTACCTGTTGGAAGCATATCATTAATAAAGGCAGTGCCATATATATATGACATTGGGTGAAGAGATGTCCAAAGCACAGAAAGGGAGGTGTTAAGAAGACTCCTGCAACCCAACAAGGTCTGCATGTCCAACATGAATGAAATGCCACATGCAGGATTGATTGTCGTCTACAAACTGCAAACTTTCATGTCTTGTAATGGGAACAGGGAGGTCCCAGACTTTTTTCTAAAGCAAATGTGACTAGTGGAAAGAAAATAAATAAAAGATAGCAGGTGACTAGGGTGAGGACGATAGGAGTAGGGATGGGACTCCAGAAGAAAGATGAAGACCCTGATTACCATCTTTGCAACCTGGTCCAAAAGCAGCCACAAATAAAGGAATATGATTTCTGACAAGGGTAGGAGCACACGCAGACATCAAGTCACTGGATAACACGCACACTGATTTATGGAGACCAAAGACCTGTGTCTTTCTTAGGTCTGATTCAGGAAGGACATTTGTGCTGATGCCCTTTCTTTATCCTCTTTTGCATGTGGCCAAACTCAGGCTCAGCAACATGGAAAACTAAAAGAATTGGATACGTCTGTACACTCTCCACATATAATGCATGGCTGGCAGGGCTCAATGAACCCTTTACTGAGCTGTTTACAACTCATCAGTGTGGACAGTGTGATTAACTACCATTTTTTTAAGCTACTACCATATGGTAAGCATAGAACATTCAATGAATTGTTTAACCTCAAACCTTGCCAGGTCAGTTACTTTCCCCATTTTACAGGCGAGGTAACTGAGGCTCAAGGTCACCCAGCTAGTAAATGGCACAGATGGGGTTCACATAGCTCTAAAACTCATATCACTTCTACTGTGTTGGCCTACTTCTCTGAAAGAAGTGCTTTTTTTTTTACCTCCATGACAAATACGTGAAGAATACTATCTAGAATGAAAAGCTTCACCACCAGGGGCCCTCAAATTATATCAAATTGTTAAATGCATAAACCACCTCATATGAAAGACTGGCCCTGGTGAACAGAGTGTATGTACATATGTACACGTGATGCATATAAAAATTACAAATCCTTGAGTATATTACATATACAAACTTCATAATTCGCCTAATGTAAAATAATGTGCATGCTTCATAGCATGTTTAAAACTTGACCTCCCAAATCTCCCCTTTTTCCTAACATTCTATTGCTTCCATACTGTTAAAATCTTGTGTATGCACCACCTTGGGTTCCCTAGATTGGTTATCTTTCTATGTAAAGGCCTCAGACTTTGGATCTGGCACAAGGTTTAATCTTGCGATCTTAGAGCTGAAACAGAGAGAAGCAGATAATAAACAATGGTAACTCAAGAGATATAAATACACCCAAACTGGAAAGAGCTGCTGGTGCACCAGCACCATCCAATATTGGAAACTGTCTCCTTTCAAGTATCAATCAGTCGGGAGATCTTAGCACTCAAAATCAGCAAGATTCATTTTGTTCCCCCTTAATTCAAGATAAAGAACAGACTCCCTTCTCCCCTCATGCTCTTTTCACTTTGCTGGCATTTTATAACTTGATGGATATTAATAAATAGCCTAAAATGGTCAAATCAGAGATTTCCAAATAAACTTGGCAGAACACAAAGTACTGGGCTTCAGATGGGCAAGAAGAATATTAGACCTTCTGGGGTATTATCCACCCAGTCAGAACATTCTACTATTCATCCGTCATTACTTATTTCCTCATTCCAAAGTGGCCTCTTGCCATGACAGCCTGCCACACACTGCCCTGCAATCGTTCCCACACACATTGCACCTTTGGCAGAGAGACTTCCATTCTTGTTTAAGGCAGTTATAGGTCTCACATTTGTGATAATTTATCAAATGTCTTGCTGAAATGCTATTTTTTTTAATGAGGGTATGTAAGAGACTCATACCATCTTTGCTCTACTTGGCAAAAATGAAAAGCTTTGAAATTTCTTGGCCTCTTTTGAGAAAGAAGCTTAAGGCAAATCCATTCTTCATATCTCGTACAGGGCTTGGCATTACCCTCGGGCTGTAGGCATTCCTTATGCCAAGGCTGGCATGCTGAATTGTTATTTTCTATAATCCATTGCATGAAAATATGTAAAATTCTAGCAGTTGCATTTGGAATTAAGTCCTAGTCTAATAGCCACTAGGGCACGCCTTCTCCTCAACTCAAACACCTACCATAAGCATCACATATAGAATAGATGTTTGTTGGCAACTCATCTTGCCAAGTTGGTTTAAATGCATGACCTTAGAGAAGGAAAAAGAGGGAAGAAGTCACATCCAGGTGCAATAGGAGTAATGAAATCCTTCAACGAAATCATGATTAGCCCTATTACAGATGGGTTAACTGAGGCTAAGAGATGGTAAGTAATCTAGGCAATGACCACAAAGCTCAATGGTATCATGTTTGATATCAGGACCCTCTGGCTTCAAAGACCATGTGATGGCCACTTCTTGATGATACAGAAGAATACACTTCGAATAAATATCATGTCAAGAAACCTATATTTTTACACAATTGGCATTCAATTGAAAAGGATTTAAATGATACTTTTACCTGATGAGGAGGTGGAGGAATTCAGCAAAAAATAAAAAAATTAAAAAAAAAAACAAGTAAATAAATAAAATATGCTGCTAGCTCCACTGCTAAATTATAATGAAGGAACACCTGTATGAACACACGCAAATAAACACACATAATAAAGAGCACCTGGTTAGAGACAGAGCAAAGCAAGATGGCATAGCCACTTTTTGAAACCAATACAACAGAAGCCACATTAAAAAGAGCATATTAGAGGAAAATAAAGTCTACTGGAAGCCTCAGTTTATAAACATTCAGGACAGACACACATGCCACCAAAAATTTAGCAGTCAGCCTTCTTCCAGAACATGGGAAGACTGAGTCGTAATTGCAAAGACACAGTCATGTTACTAAATACAGTGAAGACACCTAAACAATGCTGTCTAATAAGAGTATAATGCAATCCATAAATGTGAGTCACATGTAATTCTAAATTTTGTAGTGGCCATTTTAGGAAAATAAAAAGAAACAAATAAAGCTAATTTTAAAAATAAAATTGTATTAACTTAATTGTCTTACTTCAGGCTATTATAACAAAATATCCTAGACTGGGTAGCATATAAACAACAGAAATTTATTTCTCACAATATTGAAGATTGGGAAGTCAAAGATCAGGACACTGGCAGATTGGATGCCTGGTGAGGTTCTGTGCCTTAGTTTTTAGAGGGCTGTCTTTTTACAGTGTGCTGATATGGCAGAAAGGATAAGGAAGCTAGTGGTCTTGTATCTCTTTTATAAGGTCACTAATCTTATTCATGAGAGCTCTACCTTAATGACCTAATCACCTCCAAAAGCTCTATATCCAAATATATTACATTGGAGAGTAGATTTCAACATACGAATTTGGGGATGGGGAGGGCACAAACATTCAGTTTACAGTACTCAATATACCCCAACTATTATCATTTCAGTATATAAACCATATGGAAATATATTAATGAGCTATTTTACATTTTTTATAAATCCATTATGCATTTTACACTTAAAGTACATCTTAATGTAGACTAACTATACTGCTCACAGAAATTAGGGGATATTTTATGCCTTCACTTTTTAAATATTCCCTAATTTTTGTGAGCAGTATACATTTTAAGTTCTTTGTCCCGTGGAACCATATTGGACAGCGCAGCTCTCTACACTATGCCTCTAGAAAAAGAGCTAACATGGATGTGTGCCAATATATCAAATTAATATCTATTGTTTGTCTCATTGGTCCTTGTGATGTCTAAATATAGGATACAGACTAACAAGAATACTGGGGAGTGTAGGAGGACTGGACAGACTTGAGGAAGATTTCAAAGCTAAGTACAGTGTGTCCGTAAAGTCATGGTGCACTTTTGACCAGTCACAGGAAAGCAACAAAAGATGATAGAAGTGTGAAATCTGCACCAAATGAAAGGAAAGCCCTCCCAGTTTCTGTAGGATGATGTGGCAGCATGTGCACATGCGCAGATGATGACGTAATACCGTGTATACAGCGGAGCAGCCCATGGTCATGCCAGTCGAGATGCGGATGGTACAGAGGAAAATTCAGTGTGTTCTGTGGCTTGCTAAATTCGAATTCATGACCAAAATGCAACGTGAATATCAGTACATTTATAATGAAGCGCCACCACTTAGAAATAACATTACTCGGTGGGATAAGCAGTTGAAGGAAACCGGCAGTTTGGTGGAGAAACCCCGTTCTGGTAGGCCATCAGTCAGTGACGAGTCTGTAGAGGCTATATGGGATAGCTACCTAAGGAGCCCTAAAAAATCTGTGCGTGAGCCCACATCGAACTGCACTGAATAGGTATGAAACTGGGAGAGTTTTGCTTTTATTTGGTGCAGATTTCACATTTCTATCGTCTTTTGTTGCTTTCCTATGACCAGTCAAAAGTGTACCATGACTTTACGGACACACTGTATAGGCAGGGCGACTGGCACCCTAAGGGACAGAGTTAGTCCACTTACAGGTAGAACACTGAAATGGATTCATGAGCTAAGGAGAGAAAACGAGGAGTCTTGGAAGCAAGACTTCCTGCAATGTGTAAATTTTCACATAGCTCACAGTTTGAGACAGGCAGTGGGAAGGTCAAGGAGCTTTGGATGACAGTCTGCCCTCCAGAGCAGGAGCTGGGAACACACACGTGAAGCCCAGCTAGAGATTCAAAGAGAGCTGGCACTGCTCAAGGTGACAGAGTGGGACTAGTGGCTGTAGTCATACCTTCGGTTGACAAGTCTTTGGGTTGAGAAAGATTTCTCTCAGAAAAAAAAATGCACAGAAACAATAATAGCAATGCTGAAGAAAAATTAAAAACCACATCAAAAATCAATGGCATAAGTGTGGATTGTTCTACTCTCTAACTGCCATTGAGAATGTGTAGAAAAAAATACAGATATATTAAAGTGTTAAACCTTTCTCTTTAATAAAACAGTGGAAAGCTAGAAGAAAGTATCAGAGAATGTCAATATTTTCCCAGGATAAGAAAGGTTTTTCTAATCATAAAATTTATGGAAGAAAGCCATTTGGGGGTGTGAGAAACAATCAATGTGTTTGTATCAAAAATAGGACAGTTCTGAAATTCAACAAACATTATAAGCCAAATTAAAAACAAATGATCAACAAGAAATGTTTTATATAAATGTATTTTTGCAAATCAATAGCAAAAATAAAAAATAATGAGTTAAAGACATGTATAGACATTTTTAAGGAGAAAACAATCGAAAAGGCATGAACAGACAATAACCTTGCAGAATTTAAACAAATGGAAAACTGAATGACAATATTCAATCTTACCAGTAACAAAAAAATGAGACTTAATTCAAAGATACCATGATGTCAAATCTATCTATAGGATTGTTTGTCATAACGTTATATGTATCAGCAAATGACTAAAATGGGAGTGTCCTCTGTGCCAAAGAGAGAAAAATTGGGCAAGTTAAATAAAAATACACACTTACAGAATAATATTTAATGACATGTTTTTGATGTGAGGTAAACAGGAGGAAAATACAGGCTACCAATATTTATTTGATATAATTCTAAATTAAAATGAGATACAAACTTACACATAAATTTATTTTTGTTAAAATATATGTGTTGTTTATATTTTTAGAACAAGATATATTATATAGCTCGTCCAGTTACCTCAGTTGGTCAGAGCATCATTCTAATGTGCCAAGGTTGTGGGTTCAATCCTTGGTCAGGGCACAAACAGGAGTCAACCAATGAGTGCATAAATAAATGGATCAACAAATTAATGTTTCTCTTTCTCTCCCTCTCGTCATCCTCCCTCTCTCTAAAAGCAATAAATAAATAAACATTTATACAGATTAGATTTTATTAAGATTATATATGTGATTCTATTTATATACACAAACACATTTATAGAAAAAAACTGAAATATATTAAAGTTTTAACATATTTATCTCTGAAAAATAGTTATGAATTATTATTATTTTTTGTATTTTGTTTTGTGGCTTGCAAGTGTTCTAAAATGATCACATATTATTTTTATTACTGACTTTCACTAATTTTTTAAAAACCCCAAATATGAGTCGGCAATATGTTTAATATGGGGCAAAAGAGTGATGTGGCCACCAATAAAACTAATAGGATTTCTATTGCTGAAACCAAAGTACAATATAAACAGGTAATTTCTGATTCAAGTGAAAAAAAGTGACTAATGTTCAGCTACCGTAGTCACTTTTTACTATAGACAATTACACATAGACTATGAATACAAGGACCTTGAGGAAGGAGAAATCAATATGAGCTGGAAGTATTGGGATATGCCTTGTAGTAGAAATAAAACTTGTCCCAGTCCTTGAAGATATTCTGAAAAACAGATAAGGTAAAGGCTTGAGATTGGAGAACATCACTGATAAGACAAAACTAAAAAGAAAAGACAAAACTACAGAGGAGTTCATGTACAGAGAGCTTCTTTTACGCAAGTGCAAAAATTTTCTTTTTTCTACAAATTCTCTTTCTTCCAGTAAACAACCTAGCCTTCTGGCTTCCAGACTATATGTCTTTGGATCTAGGAAGGATGGTGGAAGAACAATTGTATCAGTTCTTAAGCTTCTAGCTTAGAGATACCAGTCACTCTCACTAAAGGGAGCCTCCTCTAAAATTAGAATTGCAAGGGTAGAATAAGCAATAATTTCAGCTTAGTTAATTTAATTCATTCTTTGCTTTGTGTCTTGGCCAAAGTCACAGGCTACTCATTCAGCCAAAGTCTCAGGCTAAACATTCCTTCTAATTAAATTCTTGCTACACAGATGGCTGAGCTTGAGTTAGATGACTAGCATGTAACTCTCAACTTCTAAGAATATATCCTTGAAATAGACATTCCAGTTAACTGTGTATCATTAATAATCTTATATGGAATTTCTTAGTTTCCATTCCCTTTCTAAAGTCTTTCACTATAGAAAGACTTCTATTCTATCCTTCTGCCCAACCCATTCTTTCTTCTGAAGATTGTCTTCTCTGCACCTAGCTTTTCTGCCAGCTTCAAGAATTTCACCTACTTAGTATTACATGTGGCCCACAGTGAGACACAAGGGGTCTCTAGTATATACGAGGGTAAGAAAATGATCCAGATAAAAAGACTTTTCTAAAGAAACACTTCTTTGTACACTCACAGGACAGCTCCCTTTGGTTTGGGGCACTGAGGACCACCATAATAAGATAGTGTTTTTCTTTCCAGCAAATCCAGAGTCATACAGTTTGACTATTCCAGACACTGGCACCCAGTATGCTGTGTTGTTCCAAAATCTTTTCACATGGAACAATCCTCTTTCAATTAATCACAAAGTACATTCCAAAGGGAGATCCCAACCACCAACATACCAACAGGGACCAACAGGGATCTGGCCAGTGACCCCAACTCTTGTAACTTGTTGATTCCTCAGGTGAACTTGAATGCATTTCCTGAAGGTGAAACCAGCCTTCAGAGTCCACCAAGCCTTTTAGTCCCTTGAAAGTTCTTACAGTGTCTATAAAAATTTCTGCTCTTAACCTTTCTTATGTTATAAAAAGAACAGCCACATTCCTCATAACTATTTGATGTCTTATATAAAACCCTTTATGAAATAAAATTTAAAAATCTCCCCAGATAGCCTCAAAAGAAAAGTTGTCCGGCATTGCCTTTAAATGGCTTGCTTATTTAATATCGACATGAAGATAAGAGTCAGGGCTCTGAATTCTGGACGGCCCATGCTGGCATTGAGGGGCACGGTTAAAACCTGCCAGTTGCTAAAATATCCCTTCTACTCCATGGGGAGACAGTGTCAAGAGTAAAAGCCAGAAAGGGAAATGTTGGCTGGCATCCAAAAACAGTTGTAGAAAAGAAGGTTCTCTCTCCGACAGCCTTCTGACATGCTTTCTTCAGTTTTGCCATAAAGTTGAAATCTTTCCTCAGGAGAGATGAGTGTATATATTAAGACCGCACGAGCATGGTGGGCTCACGAATTTCAAACATGGCCCAGTTTGACATGAAGGAAGGAAAGAGGGTGGGGGGTTGTGAAAGAAACCGCTGAACTTTCAGAAAGGCCTGTCAAAAGTGAGCCATTTCAACAGGTTTATCTTTGAAAGGTTCCTACCGCCAAACTCTTCTGGGCGATTCTAATGTAACTTGCACTCCATCCTGGTATGATTTTATATGTGGCTGCTTGGTTGCTTGATTTCGGATAGTTTGGGTCCATTATATGATACATGTGATCTACATGACTAAAATACGGGCATACATGAAGTAATAAACACACACGTTAGTATCCAAACAGCAGCTAAGAAATGCAGTCAGAATTTTAAAAGCGTATCCAGCAAGAAGAAGGGGTGATAGGAAAAGTATGTAAAAAAAAAACAAACCTCTCCAATCTCAACTAGCGGTGACTCTGTCATGGAGAAGAGTGGCAGGCCTCGGTCTTTATTTAGACTCACGAAGTCTGAAATATGTCGGAGAGATGTGTCTGTGTACACCTATCAGAGTAAGGTAGAGTGAGGAGGAGCCTTCAAGCAAAGTAAAACTTCAAAAAAGATACATATGCATATGTTTAGTACACTCATAAGCTATGTAGAAAAAAATTTAAAAAGTAAATACTTGGCAATTGTCTAAATAATTTCATCATTGACTTTAACAACACACAACATGTATGTTAGACCTTAATCAACTGTGTGGTTTTAATAAAGCAATCCTTATTCCATGCTTTCTTGTGTTTTGAAGTATAAGAAAGAGCAGTGTTTCTAACCTTTACGTCCCTCTGAATCACTTTAATAAGTAAGCAAAGAAATAAACCAGGTATAATTGTGCACTAAGGAAGTTGAAAGTTAATTTCTCAATAAGCCTATAAAGTTATCAAAATCTGTAATGAAAACATAAAGCATAATGTTCTTGATTTGTCTACTCGGTGAATTTCGGGATTTGTTCTCCACTAGCTAGTTCTTTATCTTCTTTACAACAAACATCTTCTGAACATCAATTTTCTCACTTGTGAAATAGAAATAATAATAACACCTATGTCTCAGTATTATGTGATTTCAAAAGGTACACTGGATTTATCTTTAGCAGGCTATAAAATGATGCTGCACACATGTGGATTCATGATGTAGCAGTAATATATCTGATTCATTTCACTCACAAGATTGAAGAGAAAGGATATTTTATAGCTCCTTAGATTTTAATCAGTTTCTAATGCACTAATTTCATGGTCATAAAATATTAGAGCTGAAAGACATCTTAGAAATCATTTCATTCAAACTCCTTGTTTTTAAGGCCCACAGAGTCGGTGATGTGCTCAAAGTCAAACAGCAAACTTAGAAAGTTACGGACATGCACAGAATACGGACATGTGTTCTATGTGCGAAATATTTTCTTTGACAAGATTCTCTTTCTGCAAAAGATTAGGTTAACAAATCTGGCCTTAAAACAATTTCTATGAAGTAAAATTTCTATTTCCATTAGTTCTTATAATAAAGTTTAGGGGAGAAAAAAAGATCCCATGGAAACAGGAGCCTGAGAGATTTTTTAAAGCTATAAATGCAATCATTTCATCCCTTTCCTTGAACCTTCCAAGCAGCCCTCTCTGGACCTTATTATAAAAACTCCTCACCATCTCCTGCAAGGTTCACATACTCTGATTCCTGCCGGCTTAGACAAACTCTTCTCTATTGTAACACCCTTTCATCAATTATACTTGGACTACACCTGCCTTTTTTCTTTTTCTTTTTCTTTTTTCCCAGTTCTGGGATTTAGGTGATGACTTTTCTCTCAGATCACTGGAGATATTTCCTGTGACTTCCCCAGTCTCTTTTCTTTCTCCCTATTTGGCTTATTTATGGTGCCTCACTCATCTGGTCTTATGACTATTTTGCATGTTTAGTATCAGTCTCTGCCACTAGAACATAAGCTCCATTAAGAGAGCAATTATTGTCTTTTTTTTACAAACTACTGAATCCCCAGTATCTAGCTGGACTAGCACAGAGTAGTAGTCATTAAATTGTTTATTTGAATAACTGAGTGAATAAACAAATGGATGAATGAGTAGACTATTAACAACTTTTGATGAAAATGATGAAAAATGATGATCATAACTACTTGCAGCTCTGACCTGGTTATAGCACCTTGGCAACCAGAGCCATGTTGAATGAATTACACGAGAAAAGATCGGCACTTGACAGCAAGATCAAAGAACACCAAAGAGTGCATTTTTTTTTTTACCGCTCATGCTCTTGATAAGGAAATGATAACAAAGACCCAGAGTATACATTTTATACCTTTCCCTTAGTCTTATCCTAGCATCTCTACCCCAGAATCTTTCTTCCAGGAACCAAAGAAAGTTTCAGGTCCCAGAGACACTGCACCAACCATGTTCAAAGAACTTAAACTTGAGGGGTTTTAAGGCCCACAGAGTTGATGATGTGCTCACCAAACCCCAGTTCCATTGGGTTGGGATGTGCCTGCTGATCCATTCATTGTTGCAATTTTAAGTCCTCCCTGTTAGACTCAGGAAAAGGGTATATTTTTCTTTACCTTGGTTCAATTCTGTAAACTAGCACTGATCAAGCATATCAATGGTGTTTGCCAAATACTTGGAGGACAGTTAGGTAAATGAATAAATGCTTGGATGCATTTGCTATAGACACATATAATATCTGTCAGATAATTCCCTTTATCCTAAGCCACAAGCCCTGTTCTCCACAGGAAGTTGAGGAAAGGCAGCTGAAACACAGATCTTGAAACCACAGAGACGTGGGTTCGAACAGCAGCTCACCACTCTCGCTTTGTAACTCTGAGCAAGATCCTTTAACCTATGAAGCCTAGCCTTTCTGTCTTTAAAAAGTTTCTTTAGAATTTATCATAAGATTTCTTTCCAAAATGAAGACTAATGAATGGTATCATGTATATAATTATTTACTCTTCACTTGTAGACTACTTGATAGAACTTTTTCATACCTGGTCTGACAACAGGATTTTTATTTATTGCTGTTTGGCTTTGTATTTGTTTCCTATGGCCTAAGATTGTATGAAAATGCCTGATGCTTTTATCCACGCCAAAATAGTTGTCTTGCTATTTTATTTTTGTTAACTCTGACCTCTGCTGGGGGCAGGTAGCCACACAAAATACTATAGAACTGTCTTACCCCACACCCAAATACATACACAACATACTGCTTCTTGATATAATACATCATGAATAAATTTGAAAATGAGATTCAATTCAAGTTTTTTTTCATATTCTCTGCATTGTGACGCTCATTTAAAAACATATTCCCACTTGTCACTGCTTATTGTTCTTCCTGATAGAACTGCAAAATTTGAAGGTGGTTAAGCTATTTATTTATTTTAAAGCTAAGTCTCTTTCATCTCTCCTATCTTTCTCCAATTTCCATCACTCTGGGACTCAAGCTCTCTCTCTCCTTATCACTTCTGCACTGCACCCAGGCTTGAGGGCCACGGAAGAGCTCAGCACTTCCTGGACAAGAGCATCCCTATCTCGCAGAAGCAGAAATGGGATGCACGAGTTCATTATCGGTGAAGAAGGGGAGAATGAGCATAACGTTCAGAAAAGCTGCTGTGGCAGGCCCTGTGCAAATCAGAGATTTGTGGAAATGATCACATTTCTACAGGCTGCCTTCCCTCCACAGCACGTTCTGCTCATTAATTCATTAATCTCTGTACCATCCCTGCAGTGGAGGTAACTATTATTAGCTTGGGTTTGTAGATGGAGAAATAGGACTAAAGTACAGAAGTTCAGCAACTTGCCCAAGATCACAGTGGGAGATGTTGTTGGGAGTGGGATCTGAGCCCACAAGTCTTGTCTCCCAAGTGTCTGCTCTAACAGAGACACCCCCTCCCACCTCGTTCATTAGCATAATGGTTAAGGGAAGCTGTCATTTTATTTCTTGGAGCTGTATTCACCTAAGCTACTGAACTCTCCTGAACACACACACAGCTGAGTTGTTCTAACATTTACATTGCCACATGTCTGCATAATTCCTCTCCTTTCCTTGCCTGGCTGTCAGCAGCTGCCCGGCCTGACAGAATGCACCCACTTGGTCAGGAAAATACATTTTGAAAAAAAAAATAGAAAAATACCATTATACTTTAGGCTGGTGCTACAAAAGAAGCAGGGCATTGTCACCCAGTGAAACAACGCATGTCCTTCTGAAAGGAAAGGGCATAGCGTTATTTTTATACACTGACCCTCTCTCTGCATCCCACCCCAATGTGCAAATGACATTTTCTTTTATCACCGTGATGCTGATGATGAAAATGATCTGACAGTTGAGATGTTTGGCTTGTAACTCCCGAGTTGATTTCAGGAGACCTGAGAAGTAGATCAGGGAGGGGACCAACATGGGCTGAGGGCCTACCATGTGCCAGGCACTGTGCTGCACTCCTTAACCATTACAAAGCTGCCGGGGCTATGGTTATAGATTGAGATGATAAACCAGGACAACAATGCTCCATGTAAAGGGAACAATCAGAGGATTAGCTGCATCCTCACCTACAGGATTTAAGTCATCACCATCAAATTATCAGAGAGGTGATCTTGACCCGGATGACCCAGCTATCAATCAGAGCCAGGATTTAAACTCAGTTCTGACTCTAAATCAGGGGTCCCCAAACTACAACCCGCGGGCCGCATGCGGCCCCCTGAGGCCATTTATCCGCCCCCGCTGCACTTCTGGAAGAAGCACCTCTTTCATTGGTGGTCATTGAGAGGAGCACATTGACCATCTCATTAGCCAAAAGCAAACCCATAGTTCCCATTGAAATACTGGTCAGTTTGTTGATTTAAATTTACTTGTTCTTTATTTTAAATATTGTATTTGTTCCCGTTTTGTGTTTTTACTTTAAAATAAGATATGTGCAGTGTGCATAGGGATTTGTTCATAGTTTTTTTTATAGTCCGGCCCTCCAACAGTCTGAGGGACAGTGAACTGGCCCCCTGTGTAAAAAGTTTGGGGACCTCTGCTCTAAATCATGCTCAATCTATATATTGGAATAAGAATATATCAATAACATTGACCTTATTTCAGTTGAACTCATCTATAAAATCTATACAATTACAAGAGAGGGACCTTGCCTTACACACTACTTGCTGAGCATGAGCTCAGAGCGGTTCTGGGTTCTTGGGATTCCAGCATGCGTACATAGCTGGCTGTCAAGTCACACTGTGATAACTGCTATGCTTGAGGTGGAAATAATGCTATATGAGTGAGGCAGCCCAGCCTAGGCATCCAAATAGACAGAGAAGTACACACTAACAACCAGGTGCCCAGCAATGGAACGGATCCTCTCTCCATTCATAGATACCGACACTAAGTTTAAAGGGCAGATGTGATAGTAGAAGACACAAGGCTAGTGACCAATCTAAGGCTGAGACAGAGCTCTCCCGACCTCCCAGCACGCTTGTGGCTGGGACAAGATCTCTCTCTCTTGCAGCCCTGCTAAACTTTCTGCATGCCTGCCACACAGAAAGAAACCTTCCTTTCTCTGACATTCCTCTTTGCTTCTCTGGTAAGTCTGCTAGTAAATTGTTTTTAAATTGATGTTTAAACTTGGATGGACAATAGTTGAACAATAGTTTCTTTGTAGAAGTTTTATTACAAACACGGGCATAACCACTGCACACGTTAAGAAATAAGGCTTCCTTGTATCTCAGAAGCTCCCAGGTGACCCTATCCTTTTCCAGCGAAAAACACCATTTTTCTGACACACAGAATAACCTCCCTTTATTATTTTGCTCACAAACATAACACTGAATGACATAACGAGCTATGCAAAAATTCATAGAAGGTGATTCCACTCATAAAGTGAAAAATAAAACTATATTGTTTGGAGATATACACACACAGGTTAAAACTATTCAGAAAAACATGCAAAGAATGATTACTTTAATAATGTAAATCAAAACATGTCATTGGATATAAAGATAAATCCATCTTCCTTATCTTACCTACAAGGGTGGGCAGACCTGGCACCTCCCACCCCTCTGGCTTGATCTGCCTTGACCTCGGCCTTCTCTAGACGCCGCTTTGGCAAGAAGCAAGAACACAGCAGGCTGACTGGGTTCGGCCCTTCTCAGTGAACCTCTTTCCCAGGACGTCTGTCCTGCTGACCCATTGTCAATCAGATCTCACTGTGATCTCCTTTCTTGGACTGGTCCTCCCCCCACCTTCCACCTAAATTTGGTGAATTCACTTTCTATGTTTCCATCCTGGCTTTGATCATTACTAATGTTTTATTATTTATTTAGTCATCTGTTTGATGATGTCTGTCTGTCCCCACTAGAATATTAATCCCATGAGGGAAAGGGCCGCCTCTGTCTTGTTTGATAGTGCCTCCTTAGCAACTAAGAAAGCACCTGCTATGTAATAGGTGCGGAATAAATAGCAGGTGAATAAACTGGTAAAAGAAATACTATTTTCTGCTTGGATGTGAATCGAACACCAAGAATACATAAATGTTTTATAACAGAATTCTGAGTTTGTGATAGAGAGCTGGCAAGTGGCAGGAAGCAAACCTCTGATAAGAAAGAGAAAGGCCCCGTGGAAGAACTCCTGCTCGAGAGGCTGGCACATGGACTCTCAACTAAAACCTGAAATTCATACATAGGAAGTAACGAATTTCACCTACTCCTCCTGCTTCCCATCTCACCCCTACCTCCACACTCGCAGAAAGCAGCTTTTAATTAAACCACTGTCTGCCAATTCTAACCCCCTCTCACACCGATAACAGAAAAAAGGGGGAGAGCTAAGGAGCAGAAGAGAGCTGTGAGGACTCAGCCATGTCAGGATGGGACTTTCGGAGCCCCATCCTTCTCTGTCTCCTGTCCTAACTCATGCTACGGCCGTCATCCAGCCGTGTTATCAATGGACCACAGGTCCCATTCAGGGTCAGGTGACCTTGTGAAGCAGAAATAATATGTCACAAAGATATTGTGTAATAAAAGATGTGTGTGAGGCTTGGCTGCCAAAGCCAGCTTTTCTAAATAACATTCTGATTGTACTCGATGCATCAGCAACCCCACTATTCTTGCTGCCCAGGCGCTCTGCAGCCAATATATGCTCTGGATGATGAAAAGCCGAGGGACCCACTGGGCAAAAGCCAAATCTCATATCGGCTGCATCGGCAGAAGGGCATATAAAGCAATCCTGTTAAATATTTAGATGTGTAGGGCCCTAGAGCGTGACACACACTCAGCTAGAAATGTACTTTCTTTCTTTTTTTTTTTTTAACCAGGAAACTTGAGATTATAAACCAGGATAATATTGTGCCTTTTAAAGGGAATTGAATCCGAGGATTTGTTGCATATTGACCTACGGGATTTAAATCATCACCATTAAATCACAGGCAGGCCGGGGACTGGGTTCATTGAATCACAGCATTAATCCCTCACATTTACATTTTGCTTTTTTTTGTTGTTGTTGCAAATCGCTTTCACAAGCATTATACTGTTGGATCCTCAAAACAAAAATCCATGGAGATAAGTTCATTAGCAAATCTTTTTTGAGCATTTCCTGTAGACTGGGCACTAAACTGCACTGTGAGAGACAGACTAGCCCTCAACTGGAGGAACAGGACATGGATAGAAATGGACAGGTATTGTCAAATCCTTAAGGGAAACTGTAATTAAAGGAATATCAGGCAAATATCAAAGATAAAAGTAAAGTTTAACAGCAAGAAACAGTATTTATCATGAACCTGTTATCAAGAAACTGTTTTCGGTTTATGGCTGAGAACTAACAGCCCCCAGTTGTTTTGAGTACAAAAGAGAAGACAAACCATTTCAAAAAAAATAACTATAAAGACACTATTATATGTTAATGCCCACTGAGTGACCCAGAATATGACGATGTAAGAGCGCAGAGGAAGGGAGGCTGAACAGGTGTGTAGGAGAATTCGGAGGTGGGCTAGTATTTGAGGGGAAGGTGAGAACAAGAAAGTGTATGTAACCCTGTGCGTGTGGGAATGTGTAAGTGTGTATTCTCAGGGAAGGGCTTAGTTTTCACGTGGAGAATACTGTGAGCTCTCAAGGGTGACAGAGCTAACCAGCTAGAACTCAGAGGCATTACAACCTCCTCTACTGCAGAATGCTGCCTACAAATAAAGGAAATGACCTGTTCACCCTAAACATGGACTGAGTATTGGAGGTGGAGTCACAAGACTGAATGCAGACAAGGTAGCCCAATTAAAAAGGTCGAATGTGGGAGCCCTAGCCAGATAGCTCAGTTGGTCAGAGCATCATCCCGAGGCATAGAGGTTATTGGTTCAATTCCTGGTCAGAGCACATATAGGAACAGATCAATGTTCCTGCCTCTCTCTTTCACTGAAATCAATAAATTAAAAAAAAAAATTTTTTTTTAAAGGTAGAATGTGGGAAATATCTAGAATACATAGGATAGGTTCCTAGAGGGAGCATCTGAGTTTATTTGAAGCATTGATAAGAGTTAGCAAGAGGAGACCTGGAATAAGCATTTCTGATGGGACAGAAGAAATGGAAGAAGAAAGGTTTGCATGTGGATACAGGGCCCCTTCCAGCTGGAAGCAAGTGTTACCCAGTGCATATGACCCAGCAGAACTCTTCTTTTCTGAGTGAGGGCCTTGGTGGGATGGTAAGAAAGGACGCTGGTAATGAACACCCACCAAGACGGAGCCCTTTAGCAGGATGAACGGGAGCATCAGCACCGAGCAGAGGAAGTTCGAGCACACGTCCTTTTTCAGCCCCAGCCACAGGGTGAGTCCTGGGGACTCTGCTCGTTCTGGAGATGCTACTTCTCAGATCCCATCCGACATCAAAGCAGAGATTTAAAAAATATCTGGCGCCTGACCTGTGGTGGCGCAGTGGGTAAAAGCGTCAACCTGGAACGCTGAGGTCGCCGGTTCGAAACCCCAGGCTTGCCTGGTCAAGGCACATATGGGAGTTGATGCTTCCTACTCCTCCCTCTGTTCTTTCTATCTCTTTCCTCTCTCTGTCTCTTTCTCTCTCTGTGTCTCCTCTCTCTAAAAAAAAATGAATAAATTAAAAAAATGTAAAAAATAAATTGTAAAAAAAAAACAAAAAAAACATACATACATACATACATAAATAAATAAAATGCCTGACCAGGCGGTGGCGCAGTGGATAGAGAGTTGGACTGGGATCCAGAGGACTCAGGTTCGAGACCCCAAGGTCGTCAGCTTGAGCGCGGGCTCATCTGGTTTGAGCAAAAGCTCATTAGCTTGGACCCAAGGTCGCTGGCTTGAGCAGGGAGTTACTCGGTCTGCTGAAGGCCCATGGTCAAGGCACAAATGAGAAAGCAATCAATGAACAACTAAGGTGTCACAACGAAAAACTGATGATTGATGCTTCTCATCTCTCTCCATTCCTGTCTGTCCCTATCTATCCCTCTCTCTGTCTCTGTAAAAAAAAAAAAAAAAAAAAAAAAAAAAAAAAATTACAAAAAAAAAAAATTTTAAAGCCCTGGCCGGTTGGCTCAGTGGTAGAGCGTCAGCCTGGCGTGCAGAAGTCCCGGGTTCGATTCCCGGCCAGGGCACACAGGAGAAGCACCCATCTGCTTCTCCACCCCTCCCCCTCTCCTTCCTCTCTGTCTCTCTCTTCCCCTCCCGCAGCCGAGGCTCCATTGGGGCAAAGATGGCCTGGGCGCTGGGGATGGCTCCTTGACCTCTGCCCCAGGCGCTAGAGTGACTCTGGTCGCAACAGAGTGATGCCCTGGAGGGGCAGAGCATCGCCCCCTGGTGGGCAGAGCATCGCCCCTGGTGGGCGTGCCGGGTGGATCCCATGTCGGGCGCATGTGGGAGTCTGTCTGACTATCTCTCCCCATTTCCAGCTTCAGAAAAATACAAAAAAAAAAAAAAATCTGGCAACTGACAATAATGAAGTTGAGCTTGATATTAAACCTAAATTGTACATAGATTTCTTCAGCCTTCTGTATTCTTTCTTGGTCCTCTCTCCAGTTTCCTTGGTGGTTCTTGAATATCTGAAGGTTCAGTAAGAACTATGGAGGGTAAGTGTATTAAGTTCCATCAATTCATTTTTGTTAAAGATAAGTGAGAGTTAATTACAATCATGCCTCTTGAACTTCTCTTAATGAACCATCTAAACCAATGCTTTGAAGAGAATAATAATATTTATAACCATCACTAACCATTAGGGAGTTGTTCACTGGAACTGACTTTGCATTAAAAAAAAAAAAGAAAAGAAAAACCCTCAGACAATCTCATCTCTTATTTCATTGATAAGATAACCAGAATAAAAAAGAAATCATGTAAATAAATATGGCATTTTATTTTCCCCTGCTGACATGGTTGAGAAAGAGAGCTACCACATGGACACTAAGAGCAAGAAATTTAAATTAAGAAAAGCCTGAACCACCAATTCAGCCAAGAGTAACTAAAGACATCCTGCATCAAGAATTAGAAGATGGGCCCTGGCCGGTTGGCTCAGCGGTAGAGTGTCGGCCTGGCGTGCGGGGGACCAGGGTTCGATTCCCGGCCAGGGCACATAGGAGAAGCGCCCATCTGCTTCTCCACCCCCCCCCCTTCCTCTCTGTCTCTCTCTTCTCCTCCCGCAGCCAAGGCTCCATTGGAGCAAAGATGGCCCGGGCGCTGGGGATGGCTCCTTGGCCTCTGCCCCAGGCGCTAGAGTGGCTCTGGTCGTGGCAGAGCGACGCCCCGGAGGGGCAGAGCATCGCCCCCTGGTGAGCAGAGCGTCGCCCCTGGTGGGCGAGCCGGGTGGATCCCGGTCAGGCGCATGTGGGAGTCTGTCTGACTGTCTCTCCCCGTTTCCAGCTTCAGAAAAATACAAAAAAAAAAAAAGAATTAGAAGATGGGATCCTGGGCCTAGACCCACCACTTCCTGACTGTGACCCTCCGAGGATCACAGCTCTTTCACCTGTAAAATTGTAGGCAGCCTGACTGCCACCTGCACACTGCAGTCTGCATTCCCTCTCACGGGCGGCACTGTGTGCTTGTGAGGACCCAATAAGATCATCTGGCACAATCCCTGGCACGTTGTAAAACAGTGAAACTGCTCCTTTAGTAAGTGAATAACGTCTAAAGAGGCAGTGCGCTGCTGTGCAAAGAGCGTGGCCGTTGGAGTCAGAGAAACTTGGGTTCTGCTGGCGTATTATGTCTGCGGACGATCGTGAGAGCTTTCTGAATCTCATTAAATGAGAGCATCTGGGACAGGCCTAGCACAGGGCAAAAGAAGTGAATAAAATATTCGTTTCTTTTCCTTTTGCTTCAAAACAACCTGTCATCCGGGACCTACGACTTCCTCACTGATGCAGGTTTACACTTCATGAAATCTGCACCCAAGGTCGTGTAGGGATTATTGTTCAGCCCACCCTACTATCAACGGTTCTTCTGTTGAAACTCCTCCAAGTTTGTAAACCACAGTTTATAAAGCTTTAAGATGAAAGAAAGGACACATAAAAAAGTCTGTGTGTGTCTGTGTGTGTGTGTTTGAATGTGTACAAGAGTGTGAGTGTGTGATTTCTCTGGTAAGATCTGAATTTTAGAAAATTACATGGAAGGGAGCCAATCAGTATGAAACTGTATATATATACAAAATAGTCACAGGGAAGTAAGTGAAGCATAGGGAATACAGTAAAAATATTGCCATAACTATGTATGGGATCACATAGGATACTGGAAATATTACGGGGAACTCTACGTAAAGCATACACACAAACACACACACATATGTAATTCAAATATGCTGAGGGGCCCTTAGGACCCTTTCAGTAGGACTGTAACTGACCTACTGGACCAAGTCCAAGGCCTCGGGTGTTCACAGAGCAACCCAGGATCCAGACCGATTGAAAGATGGGCTAGGTTAGGTAAGGACAAAGGTACAATCTAGACTTTGGTATAATTTTTACTGGTGTGGAAAAAAACAACTTTCACATTTGCCATTGTAGGAAATAATGTTCCTATTTTCTCAAACTGCCTTTTATTTTTTCCTGTCTGAGATTTTTCTGTAAATGGGTTATTCAGGAAAGTAAAAAGGCAGAAAAATAAACACTGCTACTGTTTTCAAATGACAACGAGCACTCCGGCTGTTAGTAACCCTCGATCGGTCCTGCTACACTTCAGTAGCAGTATTCCACACACTTCCATCTTACCAGGAATCTTTAATGTATGGAATACACTGCCTCATTTTATTCTTTTTATCAGAACCTTCAAACTGGCATTTATGAGAGTAGCAATCTGGCTCTATAAATTTGAGGTTTATTTCTCCTAGCAATAACCACAGAAAGAAAAGAAATTCTAAAAAGTTGTGACTATATTTTTAAAAATATTGAATCCAGCTGAAGTCCTTTCTTCTGCCTTTCCCAAACAGCTGGGAAGAATATGGCTGTCGAGTCTGTCAACTGGAAAACACCTCCTAAAGGGCAAAATGCAACATTATGGATCACAGTCAACCAAAGGGGGGGGGGGGGAAGAAAGTAGAAAATTGCCCTCCGAGCTGATAAAAACCCATCTGCCTCCCTTGACAAGGCAGTCGTTCCTCACCGGCTCTCATCCTGAAGACATTTAGAGGGTCATAACTTCCAGTTCCTTTTTATTTTATTCCTCTTTCTTTCTTTTTTCTTTTCTTTTCTTTCTTTTATTTATTTATTTATTTATTTATTTATTTATTTATTTATTTATTTATTTATTTTGTGGGCAAAGGCAGGTCTGAAAGGAGCTGGTTGCTGAAGACTGAGGGAAGATGGCCTGAACTAATTCATCTTGTGATCTTTTAGTGCCTTCACAGGAAGGTGATTTAATAGCACTTCATCTGTCAAAAATCGGAAGCTTTGTAATAATTGTATATTAAGCCGCATTTTAAGGAGCATTAGCTAAAGTCCTTGCAGTTTACAAAGAGAGAAGGAAGGAGCAGGGAAAACACTTGACATGTTTATCATCATCGAACTTCCTGTTACTGCCTAGAGAGGTGCTGGACTCTAGAGTGACTAGCCCACAGGGCAGTGATGTCCCTGCATTGTGCCCTGTCCAGTGGAAGGCCAGACCATAACTGGCCTCACTGGAGCACTGAAGGCAGGGTCATATTACTGACGTGGAAACTGGATTTGCTGTTCAGAACCACTGAGGAAAGACAGGGGCAAAACCACCCAAATGAGCTCTGTGACCATTTGGAATCTAGGGTCCTTTGTTGCAAAGTGCAAGACACTGTGACTGGTTTGTCTTTATTTATTTATTTTTAAATTTTACTTTGTATTGGTTTCAGGCCAAGACTTGAGTAGTCAGACAATCATATCCTTTACGTAGAGTTCCCCATAATATTTCCAGCATCCTAAGTGATCCCATATATAGTTATGGCAATATTACTTACTATATTCCCTATGTTTCACTTACTTCCCTGTAACTATTTTGTAACTAGTAATTTGTACTTCTTAGTCTCTTCACTTCTCTCACTCAGCCCCCAATCATCCTCTCCTCTGATAACCATCATTTCTTTCTCTGTAGCTATGAGTCCATTTCAATTTTGTTTGTTCATTTATTTTGTTCTTTAAAGTTCACATGTAGGTGAAATCATATGGTATTTGTCTTTCTCTGACCGACCAATTTTACTGAGCATAATACCCTCTAGGACCATCTATACTGTTGCAATTGGTAAGATCTCATTCTTTTTTATGGCCAAGTAGTATTCCATTGTTATATGTACCATAGCTTGAAGTATGTTTTTTTCAATGCCAAGAATTGATTCTCCAATACCAATCGGTTGCCAATTCTGACCGTATCGACCTGGAATTGGTGTTAGATCCCCCAAGGTAAAGTGGTTCAGACCCACAAAACTACCCCCAACTTCTGATGCTATGCCCAAGTGAGATCCCCAGATGACCCACATTTCAGATTAGTTGACTAAAAATCCAAGGTTTCCCAAAACTCCCTCTTCAGGTTTTATAATCTGTCACTGATTTATAGAATTCAGGAAAGTGCTTTATTTGTGATTACTGGTTAATTATAAAGGATACAATTGAGGAGCAAGCAGATGGAAGAGATGCATAGGGAAAAGTACAGAGGTGATGGGCTCAGAGCATCTATGCCTTCTCCAGACATGTCATCCTCCCTTCACATCAATGTGTACGTTCAACAACCCAGAATCTATTTGAGCATCTTGATAACCCAATCTCCAGCCTCCTCAGAGGCCATGGGGTGGAGCCGAAATTTTCCACCCTCTAATTGTGTGCTTAGATTTGCTGGGACTGTCTCCACACTGAACCACCTAGAGGCTCCATCCTGAGCCACCATTAGCATGAACTCAGGTGTGGTAAAAGGTGCTCATTATAAATAACAAAAGAGACACTCCTATCATTAAGAAAATTCCAGCAGTTTTAGGCATTCGGTGCCAGAAACAGGAACAAGGACTAAATATATTTCTTCTTATACCACACTTGAACATAGTTTGTGCAGGCTGTCAAGGGTAGTGTTGGGCAGATAAAATATATTATGCTCACTTTGTTAAAGATGGCGCTGCCCACGTGGAAGCCTGTTGCCCAGGTGATGGTATTGGTTGCCCTTCTTGCTTGGGATGGGTGTGATTATATTAGTGTGTGTTGGGGGCGGGCTGTGGGCAGGCAGGATCCTTGTAGCCTGGGGCTTGGTTTTGGGACTAAGTCTTTCCCACCTTTTTTGATGTGGGGTGGTGCACTCTCATGAGAAATCCCATTATGCCTCAGATAAGTGACTTTGTATCAGAAACTTCCTTGTTTGTATGTTGGATTAAAGGTTTTGGTTTCTACACTATAAAGTGGGGCAGACCGGAAACTTGCTCTCTCTCGGTTCCTGAGATTAGCATTAGAGGAGAGCAGAAAAAGGAGAGCAGATGAAGGCCACGTGGAGGAGAGGAGATGCAGCCAAGATGGAGGAATGCTGAAGAAGCCAGTTTGTGCAGAGTTTGTGCAGAGAGAAGGAGATGGGGAACAGAGGTGAATAAGGCTAGTGAGCTAGAAACCTTTGATTCTAGGAAACTCGGATAAGTCAGTAGCTTTGTGAGCACTGAATGAGTGGGTTTTAGAGCCCAGTGTATGTTTTTACTTGCCCGCTGGGTGCAAGCTAGGATTAAAGGTAATGGCTCACCAGTTCTTGGCTTCATTGTTTCATTACTGACTGTCCGAATCAAATGCGAACCTGCATGGGCCAGGCGGCTGTGATGGTGGCCATGGCTACTGGCTTTACAGCTGGCAACAGACCTGTTGCCATCCTTACACCTGTAGTGATGGGGAAAGGAGCAGTTGTGAGAACTGGAAGCAGAGAGTTGCACAGAGAGAGATTTCTTTAAAGGATCTGTGATGACTTCTAGAGAAATGAAATCAGTGTCAGATGATACTACAGAGGGAAGAGGGTGAATTAATATAGGAAATTCACTCACTGTCTGCTCTCCTGCTAGGGTTCCCCACTGGTGGAATTAAAACAGATGCCATGGGCAAGTGACCTCATTGATGAAATCCATACAGGCTAGTCCCTGTGGCAGACAGAAGGTGGAGAGCAGCTTAGGAGTGAGTATAACCCAGAGGAGTATAATATAACCATAAAGGTATGGATCCTGTCCTGTAAGAATGTTAAAACCTGTAGAGAATTTTTATAAAAATGTATTTGAGCCAAACAGAGGATACACCTGGAAGTCAACAGACTGAGAAAAATGCTTCCTGGAGCAGCAGTTTGCAGCTTCTTTTATGCATTTGAATTAAGGAGGGAATGTACAGAGGATTACATGAAGGAGGAAAAAAAGCAAGGTGGGGATTGGATTACAGGATAGTTAACAAGATTACATGCTCCCCTGAGGGTGATTATGGCTCTTTTCAAAGGCGAGCTAACCCAAATGCTCAGAAACAATGGACAGGGCTTGTTTAAGGCAAAAATACTCCCTTTAAGAAAAAGTTAGATGCCTGGGGCATGACTACCCACCTATGCCCAGTTAGAAATTTATGATGAGATTACCTTGTGAGGTTATAGTCCATACAGCCCCATTTTTGTCTACATATGCCATGTAAGTTTCTTTAAACAGAAATCAGACCGCCTGACCAGGCGGTGGTGCAGTGGATAGAGCGTCGGACTGGGATGTGGAGAACCCAGGTTCGAGACCCTGAGGTCGCCAGCTTGAGCTCAGGCTCATGTGGTTTGAGCAAAGCTCACCAGCTTAGACCCAAGGTTGCTGGCTCGAGCAAGGGGTTACTAGGTCTGCTGAAAGGCCCACGGTCAAGGCACATATGAGAAAGCAATCAATGAACAACTAAGGTGTTACAACAAAAAAACTGATGATTGATGCTTCTCACCTGTTGGTCAAATAAGTTTTTAAATATGACATATATGTTTGCTCGCTTTTGGTGTGGGAGATAGGCTGTAAACTGGCAAAGTCGTTATAGCCTAAGGCTTAGTTTTAAGACTAAGTTTTTCCCACCCTGGAGTGGTGCATTCTGATGAGGAATCCCATTATGCCTCAGATAAGAGACTTTGTATCAGAGACTTCCTTGTTTGTATATTGGATTAAAGGTTTTGATTTCTACAATATAAATGGAGCAGACTGGGAGTTTGTTCTCTCTCGGTTCCGGAGATTAGCTTTGGAGAGCAGAGAGGAGAAAAAGGCTACATGAAGGAGAGGAAAGGCAGCCAAGATGGCAGAGTGCTGAAGGAGAAGTCAGTTAGTGCAGAGTTTGAGCAGAGAGAAGGAGATGGGAAACAGAGGTGAATAGGGCTGGTGAGGTTAGAAACCTTTGATTCTAGGAAATTCAGATAAGTTTGATTCAGTGGCTTTGGGAGCCCTGAATGGTAAGGGAAGTGTTTTCCCACTGTGTGTATTTCTTCCCTGCCAGGTATAAGCTAAGAATAAAGCTAATGGCCCACCAGGTCTTGGCTCCGTTGTTTCTTTACCGACTGTCTGAATCTAATGCGAACCTGCATGGGCCAGGCGTCTGTGATGGTGGCTGTGGCTACTGGCTTTACATCATCTCTCTTCATTCCTGTCTGTCCCTATCTATCCCTCTCTCTGAATTTCTCTCTCTCTGTCTCTGGAAAGAGGGAGAGAGAGAGAGAGAGAGAGAGAGAGAGAGAGAGAGAGAGAGAGAGAGAGAGAAAAGAAATCAAACCTTTCTGGTAAATTCCAAGCACATATGTCAAGCTTGCTACCTCAAAGTTCTTACTGACCATCTCACATACATCTCAAAACTTGCCACCTCTGAAAACAAACTCCTCCTTTAGTTTTCCCTAAGTCATTAAACAGTACCTACAGCCACTGTGTTGCTCAAGCTAGAAGCAGGGTTTGTGTTGTCTTCTCCCTTCCCTCTGTCTCCTACCTGTAAACCTTCATCAAGTCCTAAAGATTCTTCCTGGTTTTAAAATATGCATGAAATCTTCCTACTCTACACAGTCATTTCTGTGCAAAAAAGCAATATGTCTCAGGAGACAAATTCATTTCTCTGCTTCTTTTCTTTGTTCTCACCACACCACTAGCAGAAGGACCATTTTCAAAAGCTAGTCCCATCCTGCATCCTTCTCCTGAAATCCCTTCACCAAGCTCCCATTGCATTTAGAAACAAATTCAAAACTTCCTCTGGTCTTTTTTTTTTTTTTTTTTTTTTTCATTTTTAGAGAGGAGAGAGAGAGAGAGAGACAGAAAGAGGAGAGAGAGAGAGACAGAGAGAAAGAAGGGGGGAGGAGCTGGAAGCATCAACTCCCATATGTGCCTTGACCAGGCAAGCCCAGGGTTTTGAACCGGTGACCTCAGCATTTCCAGGTCGACGCTTTATCCACTGCGCCACCACAGGTCAGGCCTCCTCTAGTCTTTAAGTTCCTGAAAGGTCATGTTCTAACTCCCTCCCAGAGTAACCAGTTTGACCTCTCCCCACTCCCTCTCTCCCACTCCTGGAGCTATTGAGCTCATTCCTACCTGAGAAACTCTCCTTTCTTGCTGGAATGTTCTTCCTGAAGATCATGCATGCTGTTTATTTTACTTGGCTGAGGTTTCCATTCAAATGTTACCTCCTCCGAGACGCCTTCTGATTGCCTTGTGCAAAATGATTTCTCTCATGATCGCCTTCAAATTTCCTGCCTGGTTTAACTCCTTCAAAGCCTTATCATTATCTGAAGTGATATATTTATTATCTGTTTATAGTCTTCTTCACTAGAATGAAAATTCCTGGAAATCATCAATTCTCGTTGCCTAACTAAACATAATAGTTACTCAATATTTTTTTCTCTTAAAATAGTGGATAAATGAATATGCAAAGTTGCACAAAAAAACAATACACTCCTTCTTTCCTCACTAATGACTCTTTAATTCAATTAAGTAAGCACCTCTCTCATAACTTAATATATTAGTTGTTTATATGCAAAATTAATTTTTCCAAATGGAATGACAAGATTCTGAAGCCTAAAGAACACACATCACATAACTTCTCATCCTTCATGGCCTCAAGGGCATTGTTTGCCACCTAGGAGTTGCTGAGTAAATAATTGTTGGAAGGATAAATAAAAGGATTGAAAAGGAGGGCATGAAGGAAGAAAGTACCTTTCTCTTTGTGGCAATAAGCTCTGCATACAAAATAAACGGCTCCAGTCAAAAACAGCTTGGGTAGATACTCTCAAGGAAATAACCTTCTTCTCTATGTTTAATACACTCTACCTGGTGTTTCTCATTTCTTGAACGTTTTAGTCTTGGCACAAAATTTGGAGACATAAAAGGGCACAACTTAAGCCCTTGGAGAAGCTCTGTTAAAGAGTGAGAAACAGAAGTAAGCCGTGGATATGATTTAAGACAGGTACTTCAGACTCCATAAATTTTTCTCAGTCAGCATTAGAACTGCTTAATATTTTATATAGCATTGCTTGCCTAGGTGTGACATCTAGAAAACCTCATAAATATATAAGCTTTTTCTTTGGATTTGTTTTTTGCTCCTGGCATCTGGGGTGGCTTTTGAACCCATTACCTATCTTCCTCTTCCTCTCTTTCTGTTCATTCATCTCAATTATAAATGCTTGACTTTTCCTTTTTTTTTTTTTTTTTTTTTTGCAATTAAGAAATAGATTCTAGGTCATAAGCTTCCAGTCTTGTTTTTAAAGTAATAAATAGAGATTACAACACAAAGAAAGTTCCTTTATGTCAAATAAACATGGGAAGTCTGATGATTCCTTCATTCATTCATTCTTTCTTTCAATCAGTGTGCTAAATATGTTGGAATAGAAGCAAAAATATATAGAACAGGCCTATTTATACTTTCTGCCCATGACATAGATGTCCGATTGCAAATTGTGTTTTAACACAATACCACATTCCAATTTGTAAACATAAGTCACATTTGTTTTCTTTTGCTTTTGTTTTTGTACTCAGCTCATAGTCAATACCTTCCTTGTGCTCCACGTTGGCTCACTTCTAAGTTCAGTATGTGTGTGGTGGTGCGTGGTGGTGGGCGTAGGTATGTACAATAAAATCCCATTTCCTACTGGACATTAAGTTCCATTGAGAGATAGAATCAACTCTTACGTATTTTACATATCTCCTCTGTGCATCACAGGTTAGATATATAACAGTGACAAATAGTTCCATATTTTTATTTTACATTTACATTTTTTTTTTTCCAACTCAAGTCAATCCGACTTCAAGCATCCATTTGCCATGGTTGACAAAATTCGTTAATGGTCATGCTGTGTGCACTGATTATACACTCTGAGGTCCTGACAGGACCAGGAGGGATAAAAGGTGCAGAAAAGGGTGGAAACGCCTCCAGTCATCAACCCACACCTTCTGTAGACACCGAAGGCTGATAGCTCTGTCACCAGCGGTAACCGTCAGTGTGAGACTGGCTGCAGGCACCCTCTGCTGTTCCAAGGCTGAGTTTCGTGCCCAGCCTCCATGTTCACTCACCAGGCCCGAGCACCTCCCATGCTTGGCCCTGCAATGCAACATGCAAGCACACTGCATGCCTCCACCACTAACAGCACCAACAAATTTCAGATTCCTTTCTCAATCTTAAGAAAGTTAGTCTCTAGAGATAAGCACTTACATGTGTACTTGAATGTGTCCCCAGTAATCTAGTCCCCACCCATCCCTACCTCAAATCACTGGACTGTGTTTCACAATCCTATCAGGTCCAAGAAATCTGCTTTATAATAAACATCAGGTAATGCATGATTTATTAGTCTGATATAAAATTCATACCCTCCTTATTTCTGCAATTTCAAAAATATATGTTTTGTTCTATTTGTATTATAAAAGAGAAATAGGAGGAAAAATACCTTAAGATATTTAATTGCTAATTTAGAAAGAGGTTGAGAAGCTGAGAAACGAAGCAGAACTTGCAGTGAACTCATATAACTGATGAGCAATAATTGGAGTAATTGGAGTAATAACTCTCTGAAAGACAAGGAGTCTTGCTGAACACCACAGGTTTGGCATTGGGATGTCAAAAAGCAAACCCTAGGAATAGGAGTGAGTCAGAAATAGCTTAGCCGTCTCGATGACCGAATGCGTGATTCCAAGTACAGCAAGTCCTTGAATAACATCATTTCACTCAATGTACAATAAAATCCCATTTCCTACTGGACATTAAGTTCTATTGAGAGATAGAATCAACTCTTGCGTATTTTACATATCTCCTCTGTACATCACAGGTTAGATATATAAGAGTGACAAATAGTTCCATATTTTTATTTTACATTTACATATTTTTGTTATGATGTGGATGAGGAGGAAAACAATGATTTCTGGCCAGGTGTGCTGTCTGTGTGGAGTTGGCAGGTTCACCCACTTCAGCATGGGTTTCTCCCCACACCCCAAAGATGTACGCGTGAGGTTAACTGGCATGCCTAAATTGTCCTGGTTTGAGTGAGTGTGGTTTTGTCTGTGAGAACACCTGTAAAAATATGGTGTCCTATCCAGGATTGGTTTTTGCTTTGAACTCTGAGCTGTGGGGATAAACTCTGGCCATCTGCAGTCCTGAAGTGGATATAAGTAAGTTGCAAAATAATTTTCTTACTTGCTTTTATTAATCTTTCTTAAATGTATGTATAGCTTACACTTTTTTCCAATGGTTAATATTCCAAGTCTTTTGGATTTTTATTTAGAAGTTTGGTGATGTTTTTATGATCAGAAATATTCCATAGAAATTTAACTCTTGTTTGTATTAATTAGCCAATGGTAAAATTGATTTTGTTATACATAGTTTGCTTAAAGTTACAACACTAAGCAAGAACTTCTGTAGTTTAGTCTTTGATGGGTATTGAAGTTGATCTAGGAGCATTATAGCTCCCTGTCATCACCACCTCCACTACTATCCCAAATACATAAACATCAACCAGAGCTACCTATTAATTGACCCTTTTCCATAAATAACTTTTAGCACTCAACAACGACAACAAAATAGCCAGTTGTACAGAAGATATGACATGATTACAAACCAAGAGAAAAAGATAGAACATAGGAATTGATTTACAGGAGATCAAACTAATAGACTGACCAAAAAGGAACTTAAATTATTTATTATTGCCATATTCCAGAAATTAAAAGATAAAATTGATAATGTTTACAAAGAAATAGAACTATTATATATAATTAAATGGAAATGCTAGAAGTAAATAGAAGAAATAAAAAAAAATCTGAAATCAATAACTCAGAAAATTGGTGTGAAAAAGGATTAGGCTTAGCTGAACAGAGACTTAGAGAACTGGAAGCTGTCTTGGAGTAAAATATTCTGATCACAGTAAAGAGAGATAAAAAATAGAAAATACAGACTAGAGAAAAAAAGAAATGGGCTCCAGTGATAGGTCTACAAGGTTGCAATTGGAGTCCCAGAAACAAAAAAGAGATAAATGAACAAGAAGCAATATTTAAGGAGATAATAGCTGAGAATTTCCCAAAACTAAAAGGCATCAGTCGAGTTCAGGAAACACTACAAACCTCAAGAAAAATAATGACTCCTAAAGAAAACAACAACTAAAAAAAAAAAATCATCATATTACACTGCTAAAAACCAAATAGAAAAAGAAAAATCTTAAAGAATATAGACAGAAAGGATATATTATCTTCAAAAGAACAACAGCTAAGCTTTCAAAAAAAAAAAAAATAAAGCCAGAAGACAATAAAATGATATCTTCAAGATGGTGAAAGAAAAAAACAATTATTTCCAGTGAGGAAAAAGTAATACTTCATAAGTGAAGGTCAAGTAAATAAATGTTTAGAGAATCAATACATGAAAAAACATTGGGCAGGGTAAATATATGTAATTATACCTAGGGAAATTTTAAATTATATGACAGCAATAGCAGAACATGGAGACAGGTGTAATTGGAATAAAAGTAATCTGAAGTCCTTGAATTGTCCTGGGAATGGATAAAATGCTAATATTTACTAGAATTTAATAAGGCAATATATGTACTCTCAGCTATTTTTAAGAAAGATTAAAAAAAAGAAGCAAGAATAAAACATGATGGGCAAGAAAATAGAAAGCAAAGAATAAGTTTATAGATTTAAACTCCAATATATAAATAATTACATAAAATGTAAATGATCTAAACACTCCAATTAAAAGACAGTTCATCAAATTAAAAAAACAAGATTTACCAGAAAAACATTAGAAGTAAAAATTTCCATGTACCTAAAACCACTTAGCATTTATAGTGAAAGTTGAGGTGGTTGTAGGTTCTATGCAGGTGTTTTGCTTTATTTTATTTTGTTTGTTTTGAATTGATGGAACATTTGAAAGTCATACAGGGCAAAGGACAATCTTTTTTTTTTTTTTTTTTTACAAGATTGTCCTGCTCATTTCCAGATATTGAGCATTCTTGTTCTTCCCCCCACTGAATGTCAAAAAATGCCATAACATACTTCCCAAACCCTCTCTAGGGAGCAGAAGTAATACAATCAACTGGCCTGTGCCACCAGAACGGAAATAAGAGTGGTTGACCTGTAGTGGAAAAACTGAGTACCTGTTACCTGGGTCAGGGAAGCCCCAGATTTCAAAGGGCTTGCTGCTCATCTTGTAAAGTGAAAGGGGAAGTTTTCATTTTTAGCCTTAGGTAATAATTACACAGAAGTGACAAAGAAACACACATAGGTCACTTAACATCTCATGAAGTTTCACAAATTATGGCTAAATAAATAACAACGTATTACTCTGGGACCCTTCTCAATGGAAACCACATACACCATTCGTGCATAAGTCTCCTCCCTGAAGAGGCCAACATTCCCTTTCCTGTCCACAACAGACTAGAAACTGCTGTTGTCGTCACACCTCTGCCTCACACCTTCACACCTCTGCCTATGTGACCACTTCAGAAGAGGATCTCAGCATCCCTTAACTTCTCCCAGCTCTCCACTCCAAAGGAGAATAGACCCAGAACTGGGCAAGGACTGAAACTGGAGACCATGTTCTTCATCTCACTGGAAGTCTGTCAAAACCATAGTTCCAGCCTATGCTGTGGAATGGTGAGAAAAAAGAAAAGATCAGAGTGAGGTTTTAAACTGGACAGGATTAATTTTTATAACTTAAAATGATCGTGAAGTCTGGGGATCTGCTACCCAACTGCAAGGAAGTTGAGACAGAAAACAGTTGAAAGAAGTATTTGGAAAAACAAAGGCTATTTAATGTTTGAAACCTCTCTGAACTGATACCCCCAATAAACTGACAACTAACTAGTAGCAGAGATACAAACAAACAAACAAAAAAACCAGGCCATGCAACCTTCCCTTCATGTGTCCAAACATCTCCAGATCTCACTTTCTCCCTAGGCCTGAGTAATTCCCCCATACTCACACCCCAGGTGATTTCAAATAAGGCTACAGCTTCAGTAGGTTCTCAGTGGGACATACATTTTCCTCTTTCATCCCTGTTATCTGGAGAAAGATCTCAAGCCTAACATCCCAAGGAAACAACAAACCCCTTGGGTTGGCAGCTTCTTGCATCAGCACTGATAGCAATTCACACCAGTCCAGTCCGGAGTTGTGGGTCACCTGATGGGCCGACCTCAGGCCATCCAGCAAGGTTGGATTGGGGCTGCCTGTTCAGCAACCTGGCTTCTTCTCCCCCTGCAAGCTTGGAGTGCTGAGAGCTGCCTTGCAGGTGGGGAACAATTGCATTACCATAAACATCCAATTATACAGTCTCCCAGGCAGGCTCATCTAATCCTTTACAAGAGCTGTTGATGGTGGCCAAATTCTGCTCCAGATCTGCGTATTCTTTCACTCAGGAGATACAAGAAGTTACAGAAAAGAGATTTGGAGAAGGAATTCCACCCAATGAGTTTGGCACCAGAGGCTTTCACACAGACATAGCTTCTGGTTCAGGAAGGATTAAGAATTAGTAAGCAGACCATTGTTGGAATTTAACAAGCTGACTGAAAAGAGACTGATTCTCCCCTTTCTGAAATCATGCTTGGGCTCTGGGATGCTCAACCATTTGAGATTGTCTTAGTTCAAATGCTCTTAGGGAAATACAAGGATTGGATCGGTGGGAGGACAACCTAGCGCTAGGTAATTAATCATACCTCTATGATTACACATCACTTTGTTAGTAAGGTAAAAGCTAATATCAATGCAGTTGCCATTAATCTAGTTTTAAGATAAGCATTTATTTAAAATGAAACAACTTTCCTCTTCTAGTTTCAAAATGTTTGGTTCCAAATCTTTGATGCTTATATATCATAAACAAGAGTTCTATATTCTAAAAATTTACTTATTGATATTAGAGAGAGGAAGGGACAGAGATACAGAGGGTGAGAGAGATAGAAAGAAACATCAACCCACCCATCCATGAACTCACTGGTTGATTCTTGTATGTTCCTTGACCAGAGATCAAACTCGAAACCCTGGAATTATCGGGTCAGCACTCTAACCAATAGAGCTACTCAGACAGGGCAAGAGTTCTACGTTTTAATGATGAACACCAAACATACCTACCTAACTTTTAATAAATAAATCAGTATTATACATCAACTGTAATTAAAACATTAAAAAGATATTTTTAGAACCAGGCCACTCTCTCCCTTGCAAGCCTGAACCTCACCCCAGCCCTTTCCTGGACACATTTTTCTTGTATCTCTCTCTCCGAAGGTCCAAAGCTCCTTCTTTTGCCTCTGTAACTTGTTTCCTGAGCCTATTCCTTCTACAGCTCACTTCTTCTACCTCTCTGACTTTCTAAATAAACTTGATCTTATCATTTGAGTCTGGGCTCTGAATTCTATTTTAGCCAGAACTGAATGAAGTACCAAGGTTGCTGAACCAGGGTCCAGACTGATTTCACCAGATAAAAAATAAAAAGAAGAAAAAAATTTAAAGCAATCAGTGTAAAAAAAAAAAAAACCTATGAGATGGTGAGGAACAAACAATAATTCCTAATCTATGTCACAGGAAATAACAAATTGTCTGCATTTAGACCCAGTAGTAGAAACTGGTCTGTGGAAGGGCTACCTTTTTCATTTATTCCTTTAAGCCAGAAGTTCTCAAAGTGTGTGCCCTAGAAGATTTCCAGATGCGCCCTATGGTATTCCAGAGAAATATGTGCCTTTTGGGGACCAAATATCCAACAGGGTTTTTGGAGTTTAGATTTTTGGGGACAGAGGTGTGGGAATTGGCTATAGCTGACAGTCTGCCCAAACCCCCAACTCACTTGCCTGATTAGGTTGCAAAAGGCTGTTCAGCTGTGGTGTTGGATTGTTTACACTACCCCCCATGTTCCCTGGAAAGACTGGAGGCAAGTTTCTTCTATCCTTTGTTTGGTGTCAAGTTAAGATGATATGTATGGTGGGGGTTTTCTGCACTCAACACAATTAAGAGTAAAAAAGAGAGGAATTCTTCAACGTATTGGTGAAGAAATGAGAGTTTGCCTTTCAAATATATGCCCAAACATTGAAGAAATCGCTAGGACACATCAGGCTCATGTTTCTCATAAACACAAGAATGAAAAAACTTAACACATTCGTGCTGGGACCTGCCGAATTTACTAAATCTTACTAAGAATGTGTCTATATATATATATAAAGCTAACTTTTTGGTCATTTAAAAATTTTTAATCCCTCTTTCTTATGAATTCTAAAAAGCATAACTCAAAAAATATAACATAAAAATGTATTTTAATGTCAGAATAAATTTAATTTTGTCATATTTATTTTATTTAATTGCATAAAAGCATGTTTGGACTTTATATTTTTTCTTTAATATTTGATTTAATTATTACAACATATTTCTCAGAAATTTGTATGTAGTGAGCCTACAATTATTTGTAGAATTTTAAGTGCGAGTGCGCCCCTACTTCAAAAAGTTTGAGAACCACTGCTTTAAGCCCAAACATACCTGATGCAATAGTTAATCTAGAATAGTTGAGAACCATCAAATCCCAGCCTTCGTGAAATGCGTGCATGAATGATATAAATCTTCTGTGGGCCCAGGGTCACTTTGATCTGTTTAGTCAGTGGCTCATAAAGCAGCACTCACCGTCCTGCGGACTGAGGTGGCCACGTTGGCGCTAGGGGCCGCGGCAGGGCCTTCGCAGGGAGGACCGGAATGCACTGCGGTCTTCCATTGCCTCCAAGACCAAAAACACATGCTCTAAACTCAGTTTGGCAGAGAAAGCCAGCGATAGGGGAATGTTTCTACGCTGAACTCATCATCTTCATTGATCCTTCTCTGCCATTAACTACCACTTGTGGGCATAACTCCTAAAGTTCAGTGGCGCCTTCATAAAATCAAATCGGTTTGAACGACACCTAAGTGTGTGCCCCTAAAAGAACCCCAATCTCAAGGTCAGAAACCTAATCATTATCACCACGAAGGGCTGACAAAGGGAAATACATGGCCTTCATTGATTTGGAAAATGTTTTAGCGAAAAAATAATAATAAAGGGGGCATGGTTCTCATTCATCATAATTTGTTTAATACTTTCTCATATCCAAAACCATAGAGAGTGGCACTACTATTTTTATCTTTTTTGTTTTTTCCCTTTTAAAAAAGATTTAGTTCAGGGATGAGCTACCAGTTACCTAAGGAGACTATGCATCACAGACCAGTAAGTGAAGGTCAAAACTATTACACAGGCCTCTGGGCCACTCTCCCATTGTTTATATGTAAATAGGAGGAAAACAAGCCATTTTGCCTCAAAGGGCCCAGAGGAGGCCGGATGAGATAGTAAATTTAGAATATCTGTAGTATGTTTATGAAAAGATAGTTTATGAGGCCAGGGCATAATACATATAAATATTCTTATTATTCTGATGCCTACTGAATAGGGCAGCCTTGCCAAAGGCTGTTTTCTCCACAAAGCCCTTCTGGAGATTTCCACAAGGGTCCACCAGGTGAAAGGCCACGCTTTTCATTAGCTAACCCCCAAGCAAGGTTTGGAAGCCAGAATTTTTTAATAAGAAGAGCTTTTTCCAAGTCCTAGTTTTCAGTGTGTTGACACAGTTACTCACACTGCAATTTCAGAATCAATGCTTCTGGCAGAACTCTTTCTCTCTACTGATCTTTTAGGGATAGAGGTAAGCAGCATAACTTACATGGAGGCAGGAGGCCTTCAGTCAAGGCAGTTCTGGGAGGTTGGGCTACATTCTGGCAAACACCATCCCAGGTGAGACTCGAAACTGGATTATTGCTACTAACTTTTCCAAAACTGACTCAGTTATTTATAACTTTCAAGTTTTGTGTTTTTTTTTTCCTGTATTTTTCTGAAGCCGGAAACGGGGAGAGACAGTCAGACAGACTCCCGCATGCGCCCGATCGGGATCCACCCGGCATGCCCACCAGGGGGAGACGCTCTGCCCACCAGGGGGCGATGCTCTGCCCATCTGGGGCGTCGCTCTGTCACGACCAGAGCCACTCTAGCGCCTGGGGCA
Organism: Saccopteryx leptura; assembly: GCF_036850995.1. NCBI lineage: Eukaryota > Metazoa > Chordata > Mammalia > Chiroptera > Emballonuridae > Saccopteryx > Saccopteryx leptura. The sequence goes on along the minus strand of NC_089513.1, from coordinate 27,027,848 downwards.
GAGGCCAAGGAGCCATCCCCAGCGCCGGGCCATCTTTGCTCCAGTGGAGCCTCGGCTGCGGGAGGGGAAGAGAGAGACAGAGAGGAAGGAGAGGGGGAGGGGTGGAGAAGCAGATGGGCGCTTCTCCTGTGTGCCCTGGCCGGGAATCGAACCCGGGACTTCTACACGCCAGGCCGACACTCTACCACTGAGCCAACCGGCCAGGGCAAGTTTTATTTTTATAATCATTTTAACATTCAGTGATCTCCGCCACCATTATCCCATGTAGGATTAACAAAGAAAAAAACAAAGGAAGATGGTAAGGTTTTCCTTACTTTGTGCATACAGTACCTGGCTTGAAAATTCAACATGGTGTTAATAATCATTTCATAAAATTATTGTCAAAATATAACTAGGAAGGGAGAGGTCTATGTACCCAACATTTCACTGTATACATTTAAATTTTTATTATGAAATGTACAAGTTTGATCAATTATCAGTGATTTGTATGTAACAACAATCTAGGTCCGGAAAACCCCATCAATCCTTTCTAGTCACTACCTGTACCTCAAGTAACCAGCATCCTGGTTTAAATATGACCACATTTTTATATTTATTTGTAGTTTTTACTCTACACAGTTGTCTCTGAGTACTACAATTTGGGTTCACTTGACTTTTGAAATTTATGTAACTGGAATTATACTATATGTACTCCTTTTTCTCTGCCTTCTTTACTCAATGTGTCCAGGGTTTTTTTATTAGGGGTAGTCGTGTGGGCATGAAATGTCTGTGTGATTGGCCATAGCCACTCAGTCTCCAGCCCCCGCAGAGGTCAAACTGACTCAGTGCAGCCCAAATTCCCAGGCACAACAAAAGAGGTGTTCATTGTGGATTGTTGCAGTGTTAGCATAAACTATATGGTATGGCCCCAAGCTTCAGGTATACAAGAGACTCTTAGGTAGGAGGGGGTAAATGGAGTAAAGAAAAAAAAATCTAAAATCTTCTCACTTTCTGCAAAAGTATATTAAAAATTGAAAAATTTAGATAATATGACGCTACAGATCCTCTAAACACCTGTGCAATGAGAAAGACAGCTAGCTTGACCCTGTCTAGGGAGGTTGGAGCCATGAGGGATCCTGACCATGGAGGAGTGGGATTGTGAAAAATGAAGAGCCAGGGACAGAAATTATACTAACAGTTGCCCTTTCATGTATTATAACCAAGCCAATCCTTCCACACTGCTCATCTCTTGAATTTGGAATTCTTTGATTTCTGGGGGGGAAAAATCAAGATAAAGTCTATATGTGTTCCTATATTGTCTATCTGCAGGGTAGGAAATGAAAGGGTTGTGGGGCACAAGAGAATGCCAAGCCACCAAGCCAATGAAGGTACCCAGAAGTCATCCTCCGAGTCCATGAGCTACGGTAAGAAGGACCTGACAAGGGACCCAACAGGAGTTTATGCCCCATGTTCCTAAGACATTGCTTCCTGCTGGAAGCTGTAGAATGTCAGGGTAAACATTATGAAGTAAATATTGTGCACAATGGGGAGGGAATTAGCTGTGCAATTCCCATTAGTGCTAATGAGACTTTGGTGGTTAATTTCCCATGCCTTGTGCTGAATATTTGCCCCAATTAGTTATGTCAAGCTTTTTGCCACACTTCGACCAACCCAGTTTTCACTACTGGGGAGGGGTGTTGAGGGGAGGAGGTAATTGTCCTCATCATTTCCTTCAATTTCAGATGGTGAAAGCAAGGCTGAAGTCATCTAATCATGTTGTTTGCTTCTTCGGATGAAAAGCCTCTGAGAAACTAGCACTTTGCCAAAACTTTTCGAAAGCACAACCCCTTGGAAATCATTGTTTTCATTAGTAAGCTACCTGCTGGGGTATTCTCTTATAGGAGACGGGTTTATTTTAGTTTATTTATTTCACGCCAAAGAATAATTTCATCTCTAGTCTCATTAGACCTACAGTTTGGTTTAACATCCCTATTACTTCCATGATGATGCTCTAGAAAGTAGGAAATTAGAAAAGATGTAGGAGTAATTTTTTTTTGAGGAGCACAATTAGATAGATCAGTCCGTAATAAGTATTTATTCTTGTGTTTGAGATAAGGATTTCTCTTTTGTTCCAAAGAATTGTGTGTTTATCTCATTTATGGTGCCTCTCATAGGTGCCTTATATATTATATATATTCTTTTTTTCCCTACTAGATTTTAAACTCTCTAAGGATTGGGGCAGTGTTTTAGATATCTCTACTTCCTACACACTCAGTTAATATTTTCTAATAAATGAAAATTTAACATGCATAACCAATATGGGTATGAAGTAATACAATGTAGCTAGAAGTTCCCTTTATACCAGAGGTCCCCAAACTTTTTACACAGGGGGCCAGTTCACTGTCCCTCAGACCGTTGGAGGGCCGAACTATAAAAAAAACTATGAACAAATTCCTATGCACACTGCACATATCTTATTTTAAAGTAAAAAAACAAAACGGGAACAAATACAATATTTAAAATAAAGAACAAGTAAATTTAAATCAACAAACTGACCAATATTTCAATGGGAACTATGCTCCTCTCACTGACCACCAATGAAAGAGGTGCCCCTTCCGGAAGTGCGGCGGGGGCCGGATAAATGGCCTAAGGGGGCTGCATGTGGCCCGCGGGCCGTAGTTTGGGGACCCCTGCTTTATACCATACCTTAAGGTTTGTGTAGCCATGCCCTATACATTTTCAGAACTTCAAAATAATTGTTTTTAATGTGTGAGAAGTGTCTCATGGTATAAATAACAGTGTTTGAAACAAAAATAGAGGATAAAAAGAAGAATAGGAAAAGAGGGTGCATTTTCACAATAAGTTGGTGGAAAAGACATATGAAAATAAATGAGAAGAAATAAAATTCAACCTTTAATCTGGATTTTGTGTGGTTTCTATGAGCAGGTTCCTATGAATCTCTGAAAAGGGTTGCAAGGTCATATGCTTTAGGACAAAGTGAGGACAGTATAACCCTCTGCCAGAGAAAGGAATTGAGGAATGTATATTTAAATAGGCTACAGGGCGGCTTTTTATATTTCATACATGCCTGTTAAACCTCATAGCTCTTAGTCAGGGAAGAAGTAGATCCAGAGAACACAATCACTGAGCATGAATCAGAAAGGAATTTTTAAATTTTGCTTGAGAATATATATTTTAGCAGAAAACTACAAACTGCTCCTTCCATGTATAGTCTCCATAAAAAAATTAAAAAGAAAAATTTTAAGCATTTCATTGAAAACTAAAGAAAGTAAATCCTGAAAACATGCTGGTGACTAAGAGAAGGTGACCAAAACTAAGTGTAGACTGCTTCTCCTTATAAATGCAAGGCCCATAAGATGTCATAAATGCAGCCTTTAGTAATAAGTGTATGATAAACATGGGTTGAATAAATTAAGGAATAGTCCCAAAGCACATCACCCCTAGATTGGTCTTGGAAGATACTGTTTTCAAAACTTCATGGGTTGGTTTAGAAAAGTAGCCTCCCTATGTAACAATTTATGACCATCAGGAGAGAGACACAGGCATCTATTTCCTAGCCATCAGATTTCCCTTCCCACATTGTTCTCCATAAAATAATGTCAATTTACCTTTACTTATACCTGTAGTAATTGTGGCTAACTTATATTAAATGCTTCCTATGTACCAAGCAATATTCAAACATATTTGTATTAACTTATTTAATCCTCCTAGGAACCCTATGATATAAGTATTATTATTATTATTATTATTTTAATTTTTCTTAAGTGAGAAGCGGAGAGGCAGAGAGACAGATTCCCACATGTGCCCCAACTGGGATCCACAGGGCAAGCCCCCTACAGGGAGATGCTCTGCCTATCTGGTGCAGCTGCTCTATTGCTTGGCAACCAAGGTATTTTAGTGCCTGAGGTGAGGCCATGGAGCCATCCTCAGTGCCTGGAGCCTACTTTTTCCAGTGGAGCCATGGCTGTGGGACGGGAAGAGAAAGATAGAAAGAGAAGGGAGACAGAGAAGGGTAGAGAAGCAGATGGTTGCTTCTCTTGTGTGCCCTGACTGGGAATCAAACCTGGGACATCCACACACTGGGCCAACCCTCTACCACTGAGCAAACTGGCCAGAGCTGGTATAAGTATTATTATCATTATTTTACAAACATAAAAAATAAGGCACACGAAACAGAAGCACAGAGGGCTAGATGATTTAAAGAACTCTACCACTTTACTTTGGCTCAAACCATCTTTGTAAAAAAATTCACAAATGAAAATAAAATAAATAATTAAAAGTGTCCTTGCGCCTTGCCCCTCATATTTCTGTCCTAGGTAGGCAGTGTGTTTACTGGAACAAGGGGATAGTAAGAAAGAACAAAAATTTTCAAATCAGATCCTTGTCCTCTGCAGACCACTATCTACTTGAGGCTATGGCCACACAGAAATGGATCAAGGCACACAGTAGATGATGTGTGAACCAGAACTCAATTACATACTGCAAATTGTACTGGTACAGGACTCGCTGCTATTCTTATTTATTATAGCCTTCTGTTCCCCTCCAAACACAGAACATAACATTCTCCTGGATATTTGTCTGTTGCAAAATTATTTTCCATAAAGTATAAACAAGTAACTTTACAGGATCAAGCTTTCATTCTATGCATGTTTAAATTTTAGGATCTCCTTCATTGAGTGTAATACCTAAACCTAGATTCAGAAAACCCATGTGTGAGGCTTAGTTTGGTGTGACTACGTGTAAGGCACGTAGCCTAGAGTGTTTTCATCTGACCCAGGTCCATGGTCAAGCTGTCAGGATCAAATCCCATCAGCAAATATGTGGGAGAGAGAACGAAACGGAACAAAACAGGATGCAAAGTAGGGAGAGTCGTTATCATCATTTATCATCATCACACCACCTCACAAGGTCCACATTGCAGAGCTTACGGGGGTGGGGTGGGGGGGTGGGGGTGGATATTGATGTCCTCAGGTTATGGAAAGAGTGTCAAAGTCACATTCTCTAGAGCTAGCATTAACTTGTTTAGGCCACCCTTCAGGAATCAGCCAGACCTTTATTAAAGGTCATACGACCCTGCACCTTGCCGGACACCAGGCTAGAGACAAACAGTGGAGAAAACACTGTCTCAAAACTCAAAGATTTTTTTACAAAACATCAACACATTCAACATAAACAGGAAGAATTACATTAAAATAGCAAAACAGAGAAGGAAGGGAACCTTATAAACTGAGTGCTACTCATAGAAAGGCTGCAAGGAAGAGGCAGATGAAATTTGACATTGACCTTTAAAATGGTCAGGAATCTTCTAGTCACAGATGATAGAAATCCAACTGAAAATAGAAATGTATAGGTTGAACGAAACTTTATAAATAGTGCTGATATCAAGCATGTTGGGATCCAGATGCTCAAACAATGGCCTTGTTTCTTATCTCACTCTCAGTCTCTGTCTCCATCCTGTCTCAGCATTGAATTCCTCACTGTGATTTTTTTCCTCTGGAAGCTCTCTTTATATGGCAAAAAGAGGGTCATTCCGAGCTCTGGGCACACACATTTCTTATTGTTTGTGACCCCAGAAACAAAGACACCTTCCACTTCCGGTTTTTACCTGTCTAAACCCTTGGAGGGATGCCTATTCGCTCTGCCTGGCTGTGAGTTCACCCTGTGGACAGAGTACCAGGGACAGGGGGCTGGGGTGTCACAGCCTGGCCAAATGCTCATGTATGAGGCCAGCAGTGAGTGAGACAACATGATTGGCAGTCTCCTCAAACCCGTAAGCAGGCAATTGCCTAATAGACACAAACAATGCAGAGTCATGAAGCTCAAATAACTGAAAGGAACTAGAAAGGCAGAGAGAAAGGGTGGAAAGCGAGGAAAATGCAGAAATAATAAATGAATAAATTTATGTCATAGACTGAATGTTTGCGCTCCCACCACATTCATTCACCAATGTGATGGTACTTGAATGTGGGACCTTAGGGAGGTGAGTAGGTCATGGGGGTGGGGCCCTTGTGACTGAAATCAATGCCCTGTAAAAGAGACCCTAGAGAGCTCTCCCTTGCCCTTCCACTATGTAAGGGCACAGCAAGAAGATAGCAATCTATAAACTAAAAAGCTTCACCAGATGCCAAATCTACTGGCACCTTGATCTTGGACGTTCAGCCTCCAGAAATGTAAGAAATACATTTCTGTTGTTTTTAAGCCACCCAGTCTACAGTATTCTATAACAGCAGCTCAATAGTCTAGGAAAGTTATAAACGGGGAGATGAGTACAGTGTACGTATTAGGGGAAGGAAAGAGGGTGTGGTATAGTGAGTTGAAAAGAGACTGATCATAAAAGAAAGTCTGAGCATGGATATTATAACATTTCCTCTTTCTGCCACATGTTATACTCCTTTTTTCCCCCAAGATGAACTAAGCAAGCCTTTGTTGAAGGCCTGATGAGTCCTAAAACTAACCTAGTTGATTTGACATAAGATGTAGTGCACACCTTTGTGAAGTTCATAGCCTAACTGTAGAAACAAGACATATACACATAGAAAGCTGTCTAATGACGGATGCTAAGAGATGAACACATAGCCAAGCTCAGTGCTTCAGAATGAATCTGCCTGCACAGCACAGCCCCTAGGCATGGGGTTGACACTTCAGTAGAAAGAAGGCAGGTCTGGCGATGCTCCTGTACAGGTCCTGCTGCATGGACCAGGTGGGCCCTTAGACTGCAGCCTCTTTCTCACCCTGTGAAGGTCAGACTGTGGTTCAGAAATAATCCTGGTGACATAAATTATGTAAAACAACCACTTCAGGGTGTTAAACAGAACTGAAGTCTGAATTTAACTGCCCAGCAAATCACTGAAAAGGGACTATAGCAATATCTTTAATAGATGATATAAATACTTAGGGCATAAAACTGCCTATTCTACCTATTTCCATTACAGCAATCCCCTCCCTCTCCCAGACCTGTTTAGGGCAGATAAACAGGCTCTCGGCTCCTGTTTTCTGGGAGCATGCATTTTCCCCCTCCTTCTCCCACACTATCTAAACTTACTTGTTTGGTTTTATCTGAGATTCGTACCTAAAAGAGCATGAGCAGCAGATGAGCCTTGCTCTTTTGTATGGGACACAGGGATTACTAAAACTTATAAATTCCTGTGTTGGTCAACATGTCAGGCTGATATAACATCTGTCAAAATGTGGTCTTGTCCTAAACCGTCCTCTCAGCTCCATCTCCCCTGTCCCCAACCCACTTCCTCAGTTCTCACCTCTTCTCATGACCCCGAGCCCATGAATCTCTCGAACCCCCTCCTCTGACCATAACAGGCTGCCTTGTGTGGCAGTTTTCCCAAAGTGGAATGAATGAATGTAGGGTGCTCTGAATCTGAAACCACATAAGCACATTTGATTTTTTTCCACAGGATGTGGCAGAATGTCTTGGGAGGCAGCATGGGGGCAGGGGGGGGGGGGAGGGGAGGGAAGGGGGGATAAGCCGGATTTTAACGGCATAGAGATTCAAACCTGAAACCAGCTCTGATGTTATTCTTTCTGAGATGCAGTTGCTTCTTCAAAAAATAGAAATAGTTCCACTCAACTCCTGATTGTGAAAATTAAAATAAAATGGGAAATGTTTATTCTTTTTTCCCCCTCAATTTTCTTTCTTTTCACGGTGCCCATCAGTGTGCCTTCTGGACGTCTCACGAATCTCGTTGCCAGGTCCAGCTGCTCCTCTGAAACCCAGAGTCACACACCACACTCTTTCTGCCTTCCTAAACTCTAACAACATTTAAAAGTCCAGCAGAGCCCTAATTCCTTAACTCTCTAATCATTCCAGCTTTTATTATGTTCTGTGGTCTCCAAGAGCCCTCTGTACTTTATTACTCACTCCCGCTATTTTTCTTTCCCCATGAAGCTCTCTGATGCAAGAAGGTACACTTTGTGCTCTTTTTGTGTTCTTTCTTAAAACTAGCAAAGTGCTGGTCCTTTAGAAGAAATAAAATTAGTAGGTGTTGATCAACAACACCATAATCATAACATAACATGGAGAAATTAGTAAAGGATAGCAGTGAAGACAATAAAAATTGAGTATGAGTCAGACAGTCTTCTAAAATGCTTTGTACAGATTATCTGTTGAAGCAAAAGCCTAAATGTATTAAAATAATCAGGGGCTCTGAGGAAGGGAAGAGAGCTGAGTTGTTTGTTTGTTTGTTTTTAATTGTTGTTTTTTTTTGTTTTTTTTTTTTTTAAGACAAAGGCTTTGGAGAGGAGATAAAACTTCTGAAGAACTTCCAATAGTTCCAGTTACAAGGCTGCAGTTAGAAAGAGCTTGCAGAGTTTGGGATAATGTTATTTTCCTATTATATATGGTCTATCAATCAGCTGGAAATGTGTAATATATAACAGATTCCTTAGGAGCCACTGGCCCAGCCTAATCATGGTGCGCCTCGGGTTTCTGTGATCCCTCCCATTTGTGACCACATAAATAAGAACTCCTGTAGACACGTCTGCCTTCCTTACAGTGTCCTGTGTGTATGATTTGTTTCTCATGAAATGTTAACTTCCTTTCAGAAAGAGACTTTTTGCATCTTCAAAAAAAAAACACAAAACCCAATACAGACCTGAGCCTACACAGTAGTCTATGGAACAACTTTTTTATTAAACTCCCTAAAATTCCAAATATCACCACGAAATCCAACTACATCTCAAAAGCCCACTACCTTTCAGTAAGGAAGCACGTGACAGAGTGCCAATAGAAACAGCAATTTCTTTTCTAAACCCCCCTCGGAAGGGAAACCATGTTGCACAGTAGAGCATAACAATTTGAAATCCTGAAATACAAAGCCGAGCTGCACATGCGGGAATGAGGCCCGTCCCCCACTCGGCGACATCTGATTACTAACGGAGGACTAATTCCTGTCCTTGTATGCCCGAGTACACCTTCAATTTACGCTAACTTAAATGAAAACCCCCAAGGGGAAAACATGACCCTAAAGATTTATCTGATGAGAAGGCCATATTAGATCCTTTTAAATCCTTTAATTTGTGAAAAGTCCCGAAGTCAGTGAACCAAACAAACAGCAGTTCTCTCCCCATGCTGTGTAACTTGGGTGATATTTATGGACAGGGAGAAGTTCTGTGTTCAGCAATTTCCTAATCAACTAAGAACAAATGGAGAAAGCAAATCCATGAAATAGGAAAGGGCAAGACCACCGAGCTATGACTTAAAAGGCGGCAGAGAAATGTTAGTGCCATTACCCTGTTAAGCCTCCCGCGCCCCAGCCAAAATGCATTCATCAGAGATCTTCTAGAATTGGAACCTTGAAGAAATGGCCTAAGGCTGTTGTTAAAGCTTAGAGTCTTGCCAGGCAGCCCTAGAGAAGCAGCCCTGCAAAGGAAAGGTGGGCTTGCAGATAGCCTCAAATATCAATGACATGTCTCACTGGGTTCATTTTTGTTTGATGTGATGTGTTGTTATAGGCTGTTTCCAGTAATCAATTCAAATTGAACAAATCATTTAAAAATACTTACTATGCGTATGTCAACACGTGAGAGAGAAGTTGGAGAACCTTAAAAGAGAAGGCAAGGTCCCCTAAATTATTTTAGAAGCTGGCTTTTGATTTTGACTTTGCTTTTGCTTGGACTTGGGAACCATGACCGCTTCACCTGGGGTCCATCTCCTGCATCATCTTCTACCTCCAGTAGGTCTGCCTTTCAAACCAATATCCCAGGCAGATGAACCATATATTATTGTTACTTCCAGCTGTGCTTCTAAAACCTTATTTCATACCATGGAATCCTGTCAGGAAAATCTTCCCTAAAATATGACTTAACTGCCTCCATACTGAACCTCAGACAGTTCCTTCTCATCCTTGATTTATAGGAAAGAGAATAACAATTTCCTTTTTATGGCTCTGTTTATATTTGCAGACTTGAAAGTAAAAATACTTCTGAATCTAAGGAACACAATGGCAGAGTTTCTCCACACAGTGAGCAGAGAAGGTAAAAGAATGAGAGAAGGGCAGAGTTCAAAGGACCTCAGAGAAGGCTCCCTCTCGGTTCAGCTTCCTCCTGTTGCCCGTGTGGGGACTGTCTCCCAGAAAATATGAGGCATCTGCACAGTGGCGTGCTCTCTTTCTCTCACAGCACAGTGGCTATGGAAACAGGTTAGCCCCACAGACTTGAAACTAGTTTCTTTTGCTCTTTTATTTCACACAGTTTACAAAGTACCCTTACCCAGAAGTTAAGGTAATTTTGACGTGTCTAACATGGACAATCATAGAATGAAACAAAGCTATCAATGTCATGCTGAACAGATTTTTAACTTTCTTTGCGACTTAAATTCAAGTTTATTTGGTTTGGTTTGAAACCTGTTGCTTTATCTTTTTCTTCTTATGGGCTCCTTTTTATTATTATGATGATGATGATGATTGATTGATTGATTGATTGATTTTAGAGAGACAGAGAGAGAAAGGGAGAGAGAAAGAAAAAAAGGGAAGTATCCATTTATGGTTCCACTTAGTTGAGCACTCATTGGTTGCTTCTCACCAAGGATTGAACCTGCAACCTTGATGTTTCAGGACAAATTCTAACTGACTGAGGTAACCAGTCAGGGCCTCATATTGGTTCTTAAATCTCAACTCTAGCATCACCTTCCTTAGAGTTCTCTTTTTCACTTTCTTTTTTTTTCTGAAGCTGGAAACGGGGAGAGACAGTCAGACTCCCGCATGCGTCCAACCGGGATCCACCCAGCACGCCCACCAGGGGCGACGCTCTGCCCACCAGGCGGCGATGCTCTGCCCCTCTGGGGCATCGCTCTGCCGTGACCAGAGCCACTCTAGCGCCTGGGGCAGAGGCCAAGGAGCCATCCTCAGCGCCTGGGCCATCTTTGCTCCAATGGAGCCTTGGCTGCGGGAGGGGAAGAGAGGGGAAGGAGGGGGGGGTGGAGAAGCAAATGGGCGCTTCTCCTATGTGCCCTGGCTGGGAATCGAACCCGGGTCCCCCGCACACCAGGCTGATGCTCTACCACTGAGCCAACCGGCCAGGGCTCTTTTTCACTTTCTTGACTTACAATGCTTGTGAATCAGTACATTAATTTGACAAGTTTTCTAGATTCTCCCTGGGGAGATGCATATTATTTCCTACTGGTCTCAAAGAATTAAAATAGCACTCAAAACTTCTCTCTATGGCTTGTCCACTACTGTTTTTCTTTTTCTTTTTTTTAAGAAGGTGAGGGATGAGGCGAGAGGGTTCATATTTTGGTGAGACATTCAGCCAGGTTTCTGGAACCTCTACACCAGAAAGCATACAGGAATGGAGTGCAGCATCTCCAGTGAGCCCGGGTCTAAGCTGTGAAGTTACAACTATGAAAGGTCCTGAAGCAAGTCATAAAGTTTGCCCAAGACAAATGTTTGGGTCTGGAGATGTTTGGCAGAGAAACTGGAGAATTAAATAACAATAGCATATAGAAATCTACCTTATATATTGAAAAACAAATCACAAAGAAATGACCAGATTATAAGAGTTCTGGTTTGTTTTTTGTTTTGTTTTCCAAGGAGCTTATTAGTAAGGAAAAATAAACAAAATATCAAGGTATGTCAATGAGGAAAATGGAAGCAAAGTCAGCTACGGCCACAAACCAAGGTGAAAGCAGTTCAGTAAACAGTGGCCTCTGGCTCCTTACATCCTCAAAGAGTCCTTCCCTCAGTGGTTCTCAACCACCAGTTCGCCAGGAGTTTCATGCGGGTTGGCAAAAGAGTTAAACTACCCTGACATTGTATGAAGATTATATACCCAGTTATTATACACTTTATAATCTTCATACAACATCAGGGCAGTTAACTCTTTAGAGTACCTGTGGTTGAAAAATGCTACTTCCTACCACCCTAGATTCCTTGCCCCGGAGTCTCCATGACCTAAAACCATGATTGAGGGACATTTGGCTACCAAGGCAAGAGATAACAATCAGCTATCCTTCTTATTGCTCTCTTTTTTGGCTGAAGGTATTCACTGAAACAATGTCTGTCAAAAGAAGCTATGGAATCATGACAGACATCTAAAGGAGTTCCAGAGGAACCAGAGAAGAATTTTCTAGAACAAACCTTGTAACATTAAACTTAAAGACATCCTCAGAGTAAGGGAGGATGGAGGGATAGACTAGAATCAGACAGTCCCATTGCTTAGAGGGACCAGGGTCCTCTGACTATGCCACATGTCCCCCTCTTAAGTGTGTGGCAAGAAGACTTCCCAGCATTTACAGAAACTTTAAAATCAATTAGTGTGTTGGCTTCGGAGAAGATATTGTAACCTGTCCAGAGTAATAAAACCAGCAATACACAGCATTACTTTCCTCTACGAAAAGCTTGAATAAATAAGACATTTATAAAAATGAGTGGAAAATCTGAAATGAATATCCCAAGAACCATAAAAAAATAAGCTAAGAGAAATTGAATTTTCTTTTGAGTCTCTAAGAGACAGGCGGCAGTTGAGGATTTTATGCATAATTTATAAGGAAAATTGTCCCGTTCGCTCAGGTATACACCGTATCAGTTTGTGGCAAAGATTAACCCAGCTGTCTTCTTTTTTTAATTGAAATCAAATATAGGTATGGAAGAAAATGAATTCTGAATGAGAGAGAATGCAATGAGTCACATGGCCAAAGGCTTACTGAAATTTACATGAAAGTTTTCTTTTTTTAACCAAGTTAACTTTGACTTCCTTTATTGATCAGTAATAAGAAAAGGTCCCAATGCAAAGTCCTACTTAGCACTTAAATTTCCTGTTCTCATTTTCCCTCCACTCTAAGCAAAGCTGGGCCTTATAGGACATATCTCTCTGGACACCTATGTTTTGAGCAGCATCAGTAAAGTACTCGGGGTACTGGCTGTCATTGTTCTCCAAAATGTTACCACAATCAATTCAGCCCTTGGATTTTTTACCCAGAGAGACACTTTGAAATTGCAGATACTGCCAGAGATACTGAACTAATCCCTACTAAGGTCATGTTCTCCAAACCTCAAACTGAGAACATTCAGGGAGACTGGACAAGCAAAAAGAGAAAGTCTTGGAAAGCAGGAAATGAGTACAGAAACTGAAAATTGGGAAGAGGGAACACCAGACTGTTGCGATGTCCCAGTTTTGTTGGGACGACCTCACGGTAGGCCAAGAAGATCCACACCAGCAATCTCCACAGAAGACACAAGTCATTTACTGTGGCCCTGGTTTGTCTTGAGCCCTCCCCTCGACCCTCTTCTCCGTGCCTGGAACACTGTTCTGACCGTGGTGAATTCTTTGAGTGGAAGTGACATGCAGCACTAACTTGTGTGCCAGCCTTACATCAGACATTCCCTTCCCATGGCTTTCTTGGTGTTTGCGTATCCTTGGGTTGGGACCCTGTGTAGCTGAACAGTTGATACATCTTTGTCGCTCCTTGGGAGCCTCACAGCATCTGTCACAAAGCTTCTTCTGTCAAGTAGCCTCCATACTAATACTAAACAGAAAACAATGGCAATGTTGCAACTCCTTACAGTTTCTAAAACACATTCACTTATATAACTGCTTATTTACATAGACCAAAAAGGAAATTAGGCAAAAGTATTTATTATTCCAGGTTTACAGCGGAGTATATAGCCTCAGGAATAACTAGCTTACCTTCTGCTGAAAATTACTCTGTGTCAGGCACTCTTCTGAGCACTTACATGTAGCTAATTGAGGTATTTCAAAAGCACTACAAGGTAGCTGCTATTATTATCCCCATTTTATGGATGAGAAAATTTCAGCTTTAAAATTTTTGGCTATTTTTTCCAATATTTTCTCAAGAGCACATAGAAAGTAAGTGGCAGAAATTGTGGCTTGCATCTAGTTCTATAGAATCAAACTTTAATACTCCTAAATGCTGTTATTCTCAATAAGAGTTAAAGTGCCGGAGCTTTTTTCCTCAAGGTTATACTTTCTAAGTGGCAGGAAGTACTTGTAGATCTTACTCCTCATCAAATGCACTTTCAAAACCATCCTGATATTTATTGAAATGCAGGCAATTTGGCTAAGAAACAGAATGGTATGACATGCCTGGCCCTATACCCAAACTTTAACAACCACTGATTTCTTACCTGAAGAACTCTTCTTTGCAATGGAAATTTCTTATGGATTTCTTAAAGATGGTTTTGAGACATTTTATCTGTAAGAAATGAAATGGATTAAATGATCCCCATTAAGCCTATGGTAATTTTAGCTTTTCCAACTTTGGTAATAGAACACACAGTGTGAGCACAGGGAAAATTCCAATCTAAGGTTGCAGGTTTGATCCTTCTATGTTATTAGCAGAGTGAGTCACTGTAACCAAGAGCTATAGAGAACATTTTTTTCTGGTAATGTCTTTGAAGGTGACAAGAAAGAAATAGGAACAACCCCTCACCCCCTTCAACATACTCAACTTTTAGAATTTTACTCCAAAGCCTTCATTATACTGACAAAGCAAAGAAATGTCAACAAAATTAAGAAATGTCAGTTTCTTAACGATGATGATTTTTCATAGAGTGGGCTTGCATTGTCCAGCACTTATTTGGTCGCAGAAAAGAAAGCTGAATTAGAATCATATCTTTTCAATTTAAAATGTCAAGTCAACATATTTAACTAAATCGCCAGGTGAGGTGCTGATTTGGATCTATGCGCTACTTTGAAGAAGTGGTCAACAGAGAAGGTTTGGGTTCTGAGTAGGAGCCTTCCCCAGCTAAGCGGAGTCATGACCTGCCCTGTGCTCTGATCTGTACGGCGATGCTGAGGCTGCCCCGCTGTGCAGAGCAAAGGCTTTCTTTGGGCAGGTAAACCACACACCAGGAAATGCTATGACATGGCCTGAGATTCCTCCAATATATGAAATTCATAGCGCCAAAAGGCAGAGAGGGGACTTGGAATTATTTAATTAATTTCATCAACTTATTTTGACTTTCTGATCCAAGCACTAAATTTGAAATGATATGTCTAGTTGCATTGTGTCAATTTACTTAACAGAATTTACTTTTTCTTGAATGAACTAAAATGTTTGTCTGTATTTATATGTCAATAATATTATTTAATAAAAATCCCCTCCCTCCAAAAATTAAGCAGGGAGAGCTTTTTTTCAGACACAATGGCAGTGGCTCTCCTGGACCTAAAAGTGTTTCTCAAAGTCTGACTCTAAAATCAACCATAAGAATCACCTGATTGGAAGAGCAGTGGAAGGACAGAAGGAGCATCTTTACTCAAGATGCTCTAACACAGACCTCCTGAGTTAAACTCTGGGGAGATGACACCTGTTGTCAGTATGTATAACAGATCCCAGAAGGCACTGTTTCATGTTAACGTTTGAGAATCACTGACCAGGTTCCTGAGGCACCAGGAGAGTGAGGCGCCATGGAGCAGAGGAAAGGGGTGGAGAAGGCTGCAGTAGCCACCATGGAATTGCCTAAGAAAGGTCTCCTGATTGTAATCCTAAATTGTTGTGGCTTTCTTTTAACAGAGCAAGCCCAGGAGTCTAGGGATAGGGCCCTGTGAAAGGTGACGTGGGATGGACCAGGGGCCAGAGCAGCCCATGTCTTTGCAGGCAGGAATTATGAAAAAGGAGGGAAGAGGAAGAGTTGCAGATAGCCTCTGTGCTCAGCCCTTCCCTCACTGGGATCCTCCCCAGGAAAGAAATGAGCTTCACAATTTCAGCTTCGGCCCTGCCCCACATTTGGGGCTCTGGAGGGAGATCCCTTACTATGTTTCCACATAACCTATAGATGCCATGATAAGGTACACTCAGTGACATGACGGGGTGGGTCAGAGGGAGGCCTGAGGGTTGATGCCCTGACCTTCCTCTCTGCCTGACTGAGGGGACATCGAAGGCAACTGAGTTGAGAGCAGTGGCCTGCTTTGGGCCCAGCCTGCTTTGAGGCATCCTCCCTGCCCTAGAAGCGGACGCCAGGGATGGAGTAAATGTGATGATGTATATAAATTATTTAATCAAGATGCTAATTTGAATGGTAGCTAATGGCACAGTCAGTAAATGGGCTTTGAGAATTGAGAACACTAAGTAAACAAAACAGAATTCACAGACAGAAGATAGTGGTTCTAAGAAAAATTAAATTGCTGTTTGACTATTAGGTTTACAGTGGTTTATGAACTGAGCTCTATAAAAGTCTAGCAGTTCCTCTGAACCCCCATTCCTACCACTTACATGTCTGTTGGGGGAAGATGAGTCTCAAAGAGACAAACCGCTAATTCCCTACGCTACCTCCACTTCGTTAGAGCACTACTGATTCTGTTTCATACTAGAACTTTGTTTGATCAGACTGTTTCTCAACTATGAGTGAGAAATACTGTGCTTGAAGATAAAAATGAAAAGGACACTAGGACTTTGGTAAGAAAAGTAGTGATATTCTAAAGTATCATCTCCGGGGCCCAAATGGCCTTATAGTCCAGAACTATTGTCACGTCTTAGAATTTTTTTTCTGTTTTGTTTACTGATGAGTGGAACTGGGGTCTGAAACCATGCTTAGATTGAGTGCAGTAGTTTGTAATGCTTGCAGTCTTGATATGTCCCCCAAGAATAGGGTATTGCATTGATTCCACGTGTTTACAATACAACCAAGTTCCCTAAGCACTACCTCTGGTCACAAGCACAATAAACTGCTTCACAAAGAGCTAATACTTTGAATGACTATCAGCACCAATTTTTATCTGCTAGAAACTGATAAAACAATCAATAGGGAGTTTTTGTGTATTTGTTTTCAAAGAGATAATGAAGTTCTCAGGGTTATTGGGAAGGCCTGCAAGGCCCCCGGAAAAAAGCAAGGACAGCAAGACAAAGCCTTGAGGAAAATCATGGCCTCTGCTTGTTGACCTTGGATAAATTTCTTCTTTTTTAGTCAAAAGTTTCTTATCTGTAAAATGGGAAGGATGATAGCTCACCCAAGCCTTCAACATAGGAATAGATCAAGTGTAAAATAATAGAATCATAGAGGACATCAGATACTATTACTCTGTGATCTCAAATTATCATGTAGCTCTGGCCAGTTGACTCAGTGATAGAATGTCAGCCCAGCATGTGGATATCCCGGGTTTGATTCCCAGTCAGGGCAAACAGGAGAAGCAACCATCTGCATCTCCACTCCTCCCCCTTCTCTCTCTCTCTCTCTCTCTCTCTCTCTTTCTTTTTCCTTCTCACAGCCATGGCTCCACTGGATCAAGCAAATTGGCCTCAGGCAGTGAGGATGGCTCCATTGCCTCCACCTCAGGCTCTAAAAACTGGCTCCGGTTTCAATGGAGCCATGGCCTCAGATGGGCAGAGCAAAGCCCCTTAGGGTACTTGCCAGGTGGATCACGGTCAGGGAGCATGCCGAAGTCTGTCTGTCTGCCTCCCTTCCTCTCACTAAAATAAAAAAAATTTTTTAATTATCATGAAGATCAGACTTGATTGCTTGTTGCCATCATGTGTCATAGTTATCTACTTACCTGTCTCACCCCTATTAAAATAAGATTGTCTTGAGAGTCCAGATAATGTTTTAATTGTCTTTGTGTCTATAGTACCAACATAGTACATGTATATTCTAGAGACTCATTTATTATTAATAATAATAAGTATGTGAAAGAAGGAAATAAACATATGAACAAATAGATTGCTAAGTAGAGGTGTTAAACCATTTAAAGCTCCACATCTAAATCAAGAGTCCTTTATAAAATATCCACAAATAGGTCTCTAAGCCTCAAAACATATATGCCAAGAAAAATTGATAAGGTTGTCTAAGGAGGTGTAGGAACAACCACAACTCATAACATTCCATTATTCTTTTTTTTTTTTTGTATTTTTCTGAAGCTGGAAATGGGGAGAGACAGACAGACTCCCGCATGCGCCCTACCGGGATCCACCCGGCACGCCCACCAGGGGCGACACTCTGCCCACCAGGGGGCGATGCTCTGCCCCTCCAGGGCGTCGCTCTGCCACAACCAGAGCCACTCTAGCGCCTGGGGCAGAGGCCAAGGAGCCATCCCCAGCGCCCGGGCCATCTTTGCTCCAATGGAGCCTTGGAGCCTTGGCTGCGGGAGGGGAAGAGAGAGACAGAGAGGAAGGAGGGGGGGGGGTGGAGAAGCAAATGGGTGCTTCTCCTATGTGCCCTGGCCGGGAATCGAACCTGGGTCCCCCGCACACCAGGCCGACGCTCTACCGCTGAGCCAACCGGCCAGGGCCATTCCATTATTAATGGAGCCTACGCGGCATGCCATTGTTATCAGCAGTCATGTCGTATTATCATACCAAGTCTATAGTCAAACAGAACTCAAATATTTTCCACATGCTGTGGATTCAGATCAGTCTAACTCCAGATTCTTTTGGAGTCTAGAAGCAGAAATGACATAAATTCTAATAGATATTGGCAGATCAATTTGCGCCTATTATTTAATCTTTTTTTTTTTTTTTTTTCTGAAGCTGGAAGCGGGGAGAGACAGTCAGACAGACTCCCGCATGCGCCCGATGGGGATCCACCTGGCACGCCCACCAGGGGCGACACTCTGCCCACCAGGGGGCGATGCTCTGCCCCTCCAGGGCGTCGCTCTGCCGCGACCAGAGCCACTCTAGCGCCTGGGGCAGAGGCCAAGGAGCCATCCCCAGCGCCCGGGCCATCTTTGCTCCAATGGAGCCTTGCTGCGGGAGGGGAAGAGAGAGACAGAGAGGAAGGAGAGGGGGAAGGGTGGAGAAGCAGATGGGCGCTTCTCCTGTGTACCCTGGCCGGGAATCGAACCCGGGACTTCTGCACGCCAGGCCGACGCTCTACCACTGAGCCAATCGGCCAGGGCCCTATTATTTAATCTTATGCTAATGTAAAATATGCACACACACAAATGAAACATCAAGTGTCCATCTTGATGAATTTTCAAAAACAGAACAACCCATGTAACTAGCATCTAAATTAAAAAAAATAGAACATTACCACTTCCCTCAGAAGCTTCCCTTTGTGCCCTCTTCCGGTCACCATCCCAGTAGGAGTAACCAACCACTATTTCAACTTCTAATACTGTACATTGTTTGAGCCAGTCTTCAAATTTTGTACACATGGGACAATGTTGAATAAACTCCGGTGTCTTGTTTCCATTCCTTAATATTTGCTCATTCTCTTCGCTGACATAATATTCCACTATGTTAATACCCCACACTGTATTTATCCATGCTACTGTGGGTGAACATTTGGCTAGTTTCTCACTTGGGGCAATTATTAATCATGCTGTTATAAATAAAATCTTGTGCATATCTTTGTGAATGTACATTTAAATTTCTGTTACAACCAATACATGCTTTTTGAATCATGAATCTACTTCAGTCCTTTCAGCTCCACCTCTGAACATTTTTAAATCCACCTGCCTCTGGCCTCTCCGCTCCCAACTTGTTCTAAGCCACTTCATCTCTGATGTAAAGTACTGCAATGACTCCTAAGCAGTGTCTGCATTTATAATCTATCCTCTACACTGCAGAAATGGCCATCTTTACAAAAAGTAAATAAGATAATATTCCACCACTGGTTTCCCATTGAAATAAAGTAAACACCCGATAGCATGTTCTACAAGGCCCTGTCAGAACTGGCCTCTGTTCCATCTCTGACTTGATTTTGAATTATTCTCCCTCCACTGTTCAACTCTGCTCCAGCCACAATGGTTTTCTTGAAGGTTAAAATATAATAAGAATGCTCCTTCTTCCTGACATGGACCTCCCCCAGAATCTTCACATAACAAGGCCCTCTTCTTCATTTACTTCTCAAGTCAATATCATTTTGCAGAGGCCTTTCTGACTCCCTAATCTAAAATAGTACCTTCCTGCCTGACCTGTGGTGGCGCAGTGGATAAAGCGTCAACCTGGAAACGCTAAGGTTGCCAGTTCAAAACCCTGGGCTTGCCTGGTCAAGGCACATGTGGGAGTTGATGCTTCCTGCTCCTCCCTCCTTCTCTCTCTCTCTCTCTCCTCTCTATAATGAATAAATAAAATCTTAAAAATAAAAAAAATATATATAAATAAAACATTACCTTCCTCTAGGTGGTTTTACAACTATAGTAGTTAAATGGAGCTCATTCCATTACTTAACACTTCTGTTTTCTATTTCCTTCCTTACTCACTATGTTATTGTTTTTAACAATTTTATTGAGATATAATTCACATACCATAAAATTCACCCTTTTAAAATGCACAATTCACTGATTTTTAGTACGTTCACACAGTTGGCAAAGCATCACTACTAAGAATTTCAGAACAGCCCCTCTGTCCCCCCTAGAAGGAACTCTGTATGCCGTGGCAGTCTTTCCTCCCATAGCCTCAGCAACCATCAACCTACTTTCTGTCCCTACCACAGATCTGTAGGTTTGACTATGCATGACATTTCATATAAATAGATTCATACCATAAGTGCCTTTTACATCTGACTTATTTCACTTAGCATAATGTTTTCAAGGTTAATCATTTTGTGATGTGGTATCAGCCCTTAATTCCTCTATTCTTGTCAAATAATATTCCATTGTGCTGACATATCAAATGTTCTTTGTCTATTCATTGATAGATGAACATAATGGGTTGTGTCCTTTCTTTGCAGGGAGCTAGTCTATACAATGTTGCTATGAACATTGGGCACATGTTTTTGTATAGATGTGTATTTTCATTTCTATTGGATATAGACCTAGGAATGAATAACTGTCTTCTGATGTTAGAATGCCATCTCATCTCTGCGAAATAAGACACTGCCAGCATCAGCACATATTAGGTACTCCACGCATCTTGCAGTGGAATTAGTTAACCTAGGATCTCAAAGCAAGGTTAACCAGAACTGATTACCCTGTATAATTTGGTTTAAAAATCTACTGTCTCTTAAACCTCCAATGACTAACAAAAATCAGTGAAAAGGCCCTGGCCGGTTGGCTCAGTGGTAGAGCGTCGGCCTGGCGTGCAGAAGTCCCGGGTTCGATTCCCGGCCAGGGCACACAAGAGAAGCGCCCATCTGCTTCTCCACCCTTCCCCCTCTCCTTCCTCTCTGTCTCTCTCTTCCCCTCCCGCAGCGAGGCTCAATTGGAGCAAGGATGGCCCGGGCGCTGGGGATGGCTCCTTGGCCTCTGCCCCAGGCGCTAGAGTGGCTCTGGTCGCAGCAGAGCAACGCCCCAGAGGGGCAGAGCATCGCCCCCTGGTGGGCAGAGCGTCGCCCCTGGTGGGCGTGCCGGGTGGATCCCGGTTGGGTGCATGCGGGAGTATGTCTGACTGTCTCTCCCATTTCCAGCTTCAGAAGAAAAAAAAATCAGTGAAAAGCTGATTTTTCATATTATCCATGCTGGCTTTCATGTTAAACAGCACATACCGAAAATTATGTATTGATAGAGATATTTGAACTTAAATATACAGTACAATTTGGAGGAGGAAGCAGAATCATGAATAGAATAAGCATCCAAAAGGGAAAAAGATCACCTATGGCCACTTCTACAAGTGAATCAGCCTGCAGGGGCCCTGGTGGAAGTTCCTGGAGGACCAGGGGAAAGATTACTCTACGCTGAGCAGGTTGCCCCCTTCGCATGTGCAGAGACGGCTGAGAAGTGAAACAAATGTCTTTAAATATTTGGGCTGCTGCTTACTGGACTCAAATGTTTTTGTCTCTATCACTGTGGGAATGTATCTCAAAATCCTCTTAGAATCCCATTTATCTCTCAGCAAGGTTGTTTAAGACCACCAGAGCACAGGAACTGCCCCAGTGGAGCCAGACCAATGGTCCATCCAGCTCAGGATCTCGCCTCCGAGAGTAGCAAGTGTGGAATGGTATGAAAAACAGGCAAGAGTCCTTACTGAAATGCACCTAATCGTGCAATGCCAGGGCAGGGGGCTTGGAGCAATCTCTTCTGAGCCCAGCTGGTGACTAACGTCTGCCCTGGAGCGGGAGGCCTGACGGAGCTCGTAACTCTCAGCCCAGCAAGTGTACCCACTGGCTGCACCGCAGAGCCTGATTTCCTTCCCCCGGTGTCTTTAGAAAAGAAGGTTGGATATTTACCACCCAACAAGTTTGCAGCTATTGCATTATGGTGGGCCATTAGAGTTCATTCATTAGCAGAGGGGAAAAGATCTTCAGGGAACTGGAGAGTTTATGTTGAAAATCTAGATAATTTGCTACCATTTCCTATGAAATATTTATTTTATTCTTAGGCTGACTTTTTTTTTTTTAACATTCTGCCTTGCTTGGATGTGTTCCTTAAACAAAGCAGCCTCTTCAGGTAACTGTCTTTGTGCGTCATAAACAGGATAGCAAGCAACATAAGCAACGCAGTTAAGCTATGAGAAGAGAATGCCCTCCCAACAGACACAGTGCCAATATTTCCAGGCTCTTGATGAAAGAGGAGCAAATTATTCATCATTTATTCCTTTATCAAAACTGGGTACTAAGAGCCAGGCTAGACTCTGGGGATACATTGATGAAACAGATAAATCCTACACCTGTGATCATAGGGTATCCATTCCAGTGTGGCAACGGAAAGAGAAAAAAAATGAGACAAATGAAGAAATATGTATTTACAAATTGGGGTACAATTTGCCTAATGAACACAAAGAAGGTATTGAAATGGAAAAAGATTGGACAGAGGCAGGTGTTTAACTCAGTTAAAACCTAGTGTTTTAACTTGCTTTAGGGGTTTTAACAGAGACCAGAGTGCAGTAAAAAGAGAGAGGTGAGTTCCAGCAGAGAGATGCAACCGCTAAGAAAGACTGAGGCAGCAGTGGGGCTGATGTGCTCAGAATGGAGCAGGGACTCATCCTGCAGCGGTGCAGGCTGTGAATAAGAATGGAATATGAGAAGAAGGCCTCTCTGCAGAGCTTATATGTAATGGGAGACAGTTGAAAGTTATTTTCATGCCATGAAAATGTTGAACTTTTGAGGCCAATATCTGAGCAGTTAATAGTCACTGAACATGAGTCCACCATACAGGCAGGTTTCTCTGGGACAAGTTGGCCAGGTTAGTGGAACTAGGCAACAAACCATGCATCTGATCCCTCTGAGACTCTCCAGGTGTGGTCTGACTATCAAATGACCACACAGATTATCAAGCGTCCCCAAACTTCGGCCGGCCAGCGAGCCACATTCGGCCCCCTGAGGCCATTTATCCGCCCCCCCACCCCGCTGCACTTCCAGAAGGGGCATCTCTTTCATTGGTGGTCAGTGAGAGGAGCGCTGTATGTGGTGGCCCTCCAAAGGTCTGAGGAACAGTGAACTGGCTCCCTGTGTAAAAAGTTTGGGGACCCCTGGAAGGCTGCTTGGTCCACACAGCTCCTCCTTTGGGGATCCTGATCTGTGACTTGATATACTTTCCTTCAGTTTGACCCACCTCCCAAACTTGACCCACATCATTGTCAGATCTAGTGTTTTATTCCCTTGATCTGATGTTTAGCAAAGGCATTTCTTTCCTGATTTTTTCCCTCTAATTATCAGCCATTTAACTCAGGGCATCTAATCCTGGTGAGACCTTCTGAGCTCTGAAATCTGGTCCCTCTCTGGGGTAATCTGTTATGCCATGCAGAACACACCATTTCAGGCTCTGGAATTGGCAAGGAGAGGGAAGCATCGCATTGAAACGGAACACAGAGGGGAATGGAGACAAAGATAAAGGAAGGAAGAAACTTCAGGGGCTATGAGTTTGGCTAAAACACAGCCTGATTAAAAATGCAACCATCCTTTTTCAGAGTCTGTAACTTTCAGAATTCAGAAAAGAAATAGAAGTGGTTGGGGAAATATGCATTGGGCTTTGCCATCCTCTGAGCACTTGCAGAATTGGGAAAGACATGGGTACTGTTAACAGGAGATGGCATTCACCCATCCAGAGAGTAAGCAGGTGAGTAGAAAATGCTAATTTTGAGACCTGGTGCTCTGGAGATATTTAAATCCACAGTGTGAAAAGTGGCCAGAGGATGTGGGCTCCTTTGCTAAACCCCTGGAAGGAAACTGGGGAACAGGAAGCTCTCATAGGTTTTGAACTCAAAGACAGATCTACTCTCCTTGCTTTTGACAAAGTGCAATCTAATTGTAATCTGATGACCTCAAAGGGGGGACTCTTCAATGATTAAATTCAGGAGTCAAGAACCACATACCTACTTTTTCCTTTTCGTTTCCAAACCATAAAACTTAATGAGATAAATTCAAGGCCTTATGGAAGATGAGAGTTTAAAAAAAAAAGCCTTAAAAATAAAAAAGAAAAGCCCAGACGGTCTGATCTGGACTTTTTCAAGTTGGCTGCAGCCAGTGTTGCCAAGATCCCAGTCATTATTTTTT
Source organism: Saccopteryx leptura (assembly GCF_036850995.1). Lineage (NCBI taxonomy): Eukaryota > Metazoa > Chordata > Mammalia > Chiroptera > Emballonuridae > Saccopteryx > Saccopteryx leptura. Next base: position 27,003,576 of record NC_089513.1, on the reverse strand, counting down.
AATCTCTCATTGACAAGACAAAGCTTCCCTGCGGACTGGGATTTGGGACTTATTATCTGCATTTTATTGGCCTCTTTGCCAAGAATAGCAGGACCAATAAAACATACTTCAGTCAGCGGGGAAGGACGGGTGGACACTGAGTCCATAGGGACGGCAGAGAGCTGCACTCACACTCCCCGTGGGGGCGGGAGAAGCTTTTAGTTAGTAGCTGGCAGTGAAAAATCATAAAAGGAAAAAAGGGGTGGTGAAATGGCGCAGATAAATGAAAAGAGAGAAAGGGAAAGCCAGAGTGAGAAAGAAAGGGAAGAGAGGAATGAGAGGAGGAAAGAAGGAAGGAAGGCAGGGAGGGGAAGAAGGAGGAAAAAAGGAAGGAAGAGGGAAAGAGAGAAAAGGAAGGAAGAGAAGGAGGGTGGGAGGGAGCAAGGATAATTTTACAAATGGGTCAAAATTTGAAATTCTATATCAGTTTTTTGAGCTGCCTTTCTTAAAAAGTGAAATTATCAAACAACACTGTAACACAATTTTTTCTCACATTTCTCTGTGATTTTAATGGAGAAAATTGAGGGGCTTCCTTTCACCCTTAGAATAAAGTACAAAATCTCTGTGAAGTTTATGAGGTCTTGTAAAATTTATCCCTAGCCAAGTGCCTTCGTCGTGTACCGCCCCCACACCTTTAGCTGAAATCCCTTTACCTTTTTAAAGATGAAATCTGTCCATCCTCGTGTCTCTGCTTTGCTCAGAATATGTCTCCTGCCCGGAGCCCACTCCCCTCTCTCCCTGATGGAAATAACCCCAAATCAAACATCAGGTACAGGTCGCTTCTGAATGAATGATTAGGGAGGGGTACAGGTGAGTTAGAGCCTCTTCTTAAAATATCTGCAGGGTCCGTCTCTGTTCTTGGATGTGGAGAGCATGGCTTGGGAGCCAGAGAATTAAGGGCAAGGGCAGGAAGTGGTGATGAAAGAAGGGCTTGGACAGGATATTTCTGGAACAGCCTGCCAAATCTCATTCTAAATGAAGGGCAGACTGAGAGAACATGATGACTGTGCACAACTAGAATCGTCTCTACTCCTACACACCTTCAACTTTCCCCCCCCCCCCCGATCAAAGATGCACCTGTGTGCCAACCACTTGTGTGATAGTGGAGTCAAGGAGCCATAATTTGATTTTTTGTGTGTTTGGTCAGATTTTCTGCAAGACTGTCCCTATTACTCTGTAGACTGCTCATCAGGTGCCCTTTGCATTTTTCTAAAACAGTGAGCCTGGGAAATTCTCCTAATCAGATGGCCCTTGTGAATCATCCTTTGGGGTTGCACAGTGAATTCTGACTGGGCTTCTTAGAGACTCTGAGAATTGTCCCGTAAGCCCCCAACAAACACCTGTCAGCATCTATAGGAAGCAGCAGTAAACAGGGTCACAGAGCCTTACGGAAAGCGGTATACTATTTAACAACAACAAACTCTCCACTGTATAAATTATCCCCTTGCCAGTGATAATCCTAACCAACATGGAGTACCCTGCACTAAGCCAAGTCATTGGTACAGAATATTTCAAGTAATGCATTGAGCAACATGAGGTAGATATTATTGTCCCCATTTTGCAGTTAAAAGCTTTAAGGCTCAAAGATCTGGAAAACTTTGCTAAAGTCACTGAGCCAGTGAGTAGCAGCCTAGTTTTCTGAGTTACAATGGCAGGCAGTTGCTAGGATGCCCCTACTTAGAAAAATCGACATGTTTGTAGGGGAAATACTACTCCCACCAAGAATACAAGTTCTTGTTCAAGTATTCAAGGCTGTTCATGCACATCCTAAGTTGTCACGGCAAATGGAGGACATGGATGTTTAATCACTTGAGTCATAGTCTAATATCAAGTAATATTCATTCTTCTCATCTAGAAACTTCTTCTCACCTGTCGCAAAGATTCTAATTTGAGTTAAAAAATAAATTCCATAACAAGAAAATGAGTCAGGTCCATTTCAACTGAATTTCACCAAAGATTGCATTTTAAGTAAAATTGAGCATATATGTCTAAATTCCTTTAGTCCCCTAAGATGGTGACTATAGCAATGATGTAATTCAGTGATTTTCAACTGGTGTGCCACAAGAATTTTTTAAACATGCAATACCTGACTAGTCAGGGGCACTGATTCCTTTTCCCTTAGATTGTCAAATTAAAAAAAAATGACAACAGCCAACACAACAATAGCCATCCAGTGTGAATGAATTATACCTATATTTTTGTCAGATAGGCAAAAAATATATTTTTCGGTGTGCCACAGAGTTTATTAATTAAACTATACGTACCATGAAATAAAAAAGTTGAAAATCACTGACTTAAACTATAACTTCAAAAAATTTTCTTTTTGTTTGTATTGGCAGTGGAACATTTTTGCTCAAAAATGGTCTTATGTTGAATTCAAAAAGTAAAAATAGATAAAAACTGGTACATTACTGAGATTTTATTTTTATAACTGTATAGCATTTAATTAGAAATTGATAAATAAAAATAATTAAAAACTGTTTTAATGCCACAGAAATTAGAAATGTAGTTGCAGTCTTATATTAGCTTCATCCTCACTTTTTTTTATATTTGTATCAAATTCATTGAATAAAGAAGCCGTTTCATACAGATAAAATAGGTTGTAAAATTTACCTTGTAACCCCAAGATATATTTTTAATTAGACAAAAGTTAATGGAAGAATTCATTCCAAGATCCACATAAAAATAAGTTAAATAAAATTTAAAGTGTACTAATATATAAAATTTTATATATAGAACATTTTAATTTATGTTCCTTTTTTTTTACAAGTTTAAAAAAACCCAGTTAAGGTCAATTTAATACATATTTTGAATTCAACATTTAGACACTTTCTTAATGTTTTAAGAAACTTAGTTTGAAAACCACTCAGGTAATTAAATTCAGAAAATAGTTTCTGCCTCAACCATAGAGTGAATCTGGCAGTAACAAATGTTTACATGGTACTTTTCCATGCATGTTCTGTTATAAGCTCTTCAGATTTAATAATTCATTTAAGCCTCACAAACCTCCTAGGAACTAAGTAAAATATCCTCCGCCCCCTTTTACTGAATATTCCTATTTGGAAAGTAAGCAATGATGCAACTCACACAACTAGTAAATAGCAAGAAAGAACTTGACCCAAGTAACCTGGCTTCAGAGGCCTTTGCTCACTTGGGTCACAATGCCCTTGAAGTTGAGGAGAATGCAGGTAATCAAGAACACAATGCAAAGTAGCAGAGACAAGCCAAAGATTTTCTCATTTGGAGCCAGGTGTTTAACCCACTCCAACTTGAGTGCTCTAGAAAATCCACCCAAGTGTTCATGATCATCATCTCTAAGACCAAACTGTTAGAAGTAGCATTTTCATTAGACTCTCCCCATCCCTTGTTACAGGTACTAGGCCTTGAACATAATGACAGGGTTGCAGTAAGAAATATATGGATCAGACAGTCTATGTTAGTACACATACCATTTAGTCTGCCCCTCTGATCCAAGGGGACTATCAAACATCCCACACCCACTCTCAGGGCCATGCCCACTACTTCTCTGCCTGACTAGATCAAACAGTTCCTGAAGCCCATCACACAATTTGCCTTTTCCCCATTCCACTGTAAAAGACTTTGGGACCATTCTACCAAAATCACTTCTAGTGTCCCTAAGACATTTACATACCTTTACAATGTTCAAAGGACATTTAAAACTAATGCACCCTATACCTCAGAATCAAGAGCAGAGAGGTGTGAGAAATGAACCTTACTCTGAGTAATTACTATTCCTTCTTTTTTTTTTTTTTTTTTTTTTTTTTTTTTTCATTTTTCTGAAGCTGGAAACAGGGAGAGACAGTCAGACTCCCGCATGCGCCCGACCAGGATCCACCCGGCACGCCCACCAGGGGCGACGCTCTGCCCACCAGGGGGCGATGCTCTGCCCCTCCGGGGCGTCGCCATGTTGCGACCAGAGCCACTCTAGCGCCTGAGGCAGAGGCCACAGAGCCATCCCCAGCGCCCGGGCCATCTTTGCTCCAATGGAGCCTTGGCTGCGGGAGGGGAAGAGAGAGACAGAGAGGAAAGCGCGGCAGAGGGGTGGAGAAGCAAATGGACACTTCTCCTGTGTGCCCTGGCCGGGAATCGAACCCGGGTCCTCCACACGCCAGGCCGACGCTCTACTGCTGAGCCAACCGGCCAGGGCCTATTCCTCCTTCTTATACTGTGTTAAAACATCCAGCTGCACAAAGCTTTTGCTCTCCTTTTACAGTTGTCCCTAGCCATATCACGATTCGCTTTTCATGATCTCACTGTATCACGGATTTTTAAACTATATATATTTAATTTTCTATCACAGATTTTTTACTATATCGTGGGATTTTGTGTTATATAGGTATTTTTATATACTTATTATTTTAATTCTTTTGTGGTAAAGTAAGCATTTTCTAGCCTAAAAATTGAAAAAATATTAATTAAAACATTAAAAGAATATTAAATCGAAATAAAATATGTAGTGTATAGCAGATGAGTAGACAAAGACTCACATGTATGAAAAACACAGCTACAGCTGCTTCCACTTGAGCTAGTTTGCCCACATGAGATTGTACATGGCATATTATTGGCTGATGGATGGAAGGCGACCAACCAGAGCACTGTGTTCTATATATAACACTGGGGGGAATAACTTTTATTTTTTTCATTTTCTGTTGCATGAGGTTTTAGAACTGTTTCTATATATTTCTGTATTGCTGATTTCAAATCTGAAATCTGTTTTTTGGTGCATGCTCCAGTTTTTATGCAATTTTAATTTCTTTTTGTTACAGTTAATGGCATGCATTATTTTTTAAATTAGAGTTAAAGACCAATGACTCTTGGATTGAACGTAACCACAAGGCAATTAATGTTTTATAAACATCACTTTTACATAATTATAGCTGTTTTTAAATGTAAAAAATATTATCTGATAAAAAAACACCCTCTTATTTTGTTTTAAGATTGAATCATGGCTTCTTCGAGTAGGCGTAAATGTAAGAATAGTCCTGACACCTTCTGTTATATATGTGAATGTTACACACTTCAATGTCAAAGGCGCAATATTTCATCATTTGTAACACGTGCATATATTGCCTATTTTCAAGTTCCCCTTGGCAATCAAGACAAGAATTGGGTTACTCATATTGTGTGTCATAATTGTGAGAAAATGCTTCATGACTGGACAAAAGGAAAATGCAAAGGAATGCCTTTTGGTATTCCCATGGTTTGGCGTGAACCTAAGGACCACAGCAGTGACTGTTATTTCTGTCTGATCCATACAAAGGGCATCGGCAAGAAAAAACAGCATATGATCGCATATCCTAATATTCCTTCAGCAATACGACCTATCCCACACTCTGTGACAATCCAGGTTCCAGTTTTCAATGGTTTTATTTCTTCTAAGGATGAAGAAAGTGAACATGGTATATTTTGATAAATGCATGAGGAAATGGTTGTAGAATCTGAAGGGTCCTCTTTTTATGCCAAGCAGTCATTAACCCCTCAGCAGTTTAGCCAACCTGAATTGAATGACTTAGTAAGAGATTTGGGCCTATCAAAGAAAGCAGCTGAGTTATTAGCCTCCAGGCTTCGAGAAAAGAATGTACTTCACTGGTCAGCTAAAGTATCCCATTTCAGGAAGCGTGAACAAATTTTTGTGGACTTTTTTTCCAAAGACAAACACTTTGTTTACTGTCATGATATCAGTAGTCTTCTCAGCCAGCTAGGTGTTGCCACTTACAGTCCAACAGAATGGCGGCTATTTATTGACAGCTCTAAACAGAGTCTGAAATGTGTTCTCCTGCACAATGGTAATGTTTATGCAGAAGTTCCAATTGGTTATTTAACTCATCTGTGAGAAGATTATAATGACATAAAAATTGTCCTTGACTTTCTGAAGTATGAGGAGCATAACTGGATCATTTGTGTGGATCTTAAAGTGGTAAATTTCCTGCTAAGACAACCGAGAGGTTTCACAAAGTATCCTTGCTTTCTGTGTTTGTGGGACAGCCAAGCTTGGGAGAAACACTGGACACAGAAGGAGTGGTCGAAATGTGAAGCTCTGGAAATATGGATGCAAAATATTGTGAATGAACCTGTAGTTAATCGAGACAGGATCATTTTTCCCCCACTTCACATCAAACTTGGCTTAATGAAGCAGTTCGTTCAGGCTTTGAATAGAGAGAGTGAATGCTTTCAACGTATTATTTCTGCTTTTCCTGCCTTGTCTTTCAAGAAGATAAAAGCAGGTGTATTTGATGGACCTCAAATTCAAACCCTTATACATGACGAAAAAATTGCCAGGAAGATGAATAAGGAGGAGAAAGCATCATGGCAGTCTTTTATGGCAGTTACAAAGAACTTCCTTGGCAACAAAAAAACAGAAAACTATAAACTTCTGGTTCAAAGGGTGCTGTTGGCTTTCCGTGACATTGGATGGAACATGAGCGTTAAGATTCACTTCCTGAACAGTCACCTTAATAAGTTTCCCAAAAATCTTGGAGCTGTTAGTGATGAACAGTTTACTGCTGGAGCATCAGATGAGATTTTCCTCAACAAGTACACAAATGTAAGTGCTATAAATGCAAATTTTTGCCTGAATAGATTTTAAATAAGTTTTGTGCAAATTTTATAATTAAAATAAGTGTTTTAATATGTTCTATTTCAAAATTGTAGACAAATTCTGATGCAACCATATCTTTTAGTATATTAGTGTATTTACTGCTTTATATAAATTATATTTTTACAAAGATGATTCTCAAGAAGACATTCTACTTCATTATGTTAAACTAAATGTTGAAAATTTTACAAGATGAAACCTAAAATTTTGAATTTCAAAAAAAACTGTAGCATATAGAGAAAAACTAATGTCATATTTGAGCTCAGCACACTCAAATTAGGTAAGAACAAGTGTTTTTGTGGATGCAACAAAAATTTTGTTCCCCAGTGTAATAAAATGAATATAAGGTCGTTACTTCACAGATTTTCATCTATCACGGGGGGTGGGGTGGGGGTGGGGTCTGGAACCTAACCCCTGTGATAGACGAGGAACCACTGTATTATCTCTTACACTCTTTTGGTCACTGCCCTCACTCATGAATAACTTTAATAACTGAATAATTTACCTTCACTCCAATGCTTGACAGCGTTCTCTAATGCTACAATATCTTCATGGAAACCCCATCCCAACTCTGGCTATCAGATCCTTGACCCATCATGTCTAGTGTTCTTTCCCTTTAATTTTTCTCAACCACACACTTTCATGGCTCATTTCTAGAACTTGTCATTCACAAAAATGGCAGCAACCATCCTGCCCTCCAACTCTAACCTCCTATCCAACTATCTCACTTGCTGAAGTGTCCCTCAAAACAAAGAATCTTTTATTTAGCTGTCTAATCTTTTGGGTTCTTTTCTTTTTTTTAATCCATCACCCCCTGTTCTCTCTACTTTTCTCCTAAACTTCATAAATTCCATGGTTTCTCATCATGCTTACCTCCTGGCAAATGTCCTCAACTCTACTACTTTTTTCCTTCTCCACATTTTCTTGCCAACCTCAACCCTGGAAAAACCCAATGATCCTATTTACCACATGGATTACATAATTTAGAGAACAAGCCAGTATAAATTTGGAATAACCAGCTTCAAACAGACTTCCAGAGCCTTGCCTGATAATCTCACTGCATTTCTCTATAATGCTCTCTCTCTCATTCTCATAAAAAAATAATTTGATAATTCTTTTTTTTAATCATTTTCATCTGATAATCTTTTTTTAATTTTTATTTTAGTGAGAGGAGGGGAGGCAGAGACAGACTTCTGCATGTGCCCCAACTGGGAACCACCCAGGGAGCTCACTAGGGGGTGATGCTCTGCCTATCTGGGGCCCTTGCTCTGTTGCAACCGAAGCCATCCTCAGCACCTGGGGCCAACGTGATCTAATTGAGCCTTGTCAGATGATAATCTTATACTTTGAGCAGATCAGGAGTCAGCAGCCTGAAGCTTCCACATGTTCCTATGTCTAAATCCTTTAACCTGCCTGTGTAAACATGTTTTGCCCTGTTCTTCCCTCTGTCTCAGGTGATTGCACATCTCTCCTCTGTCAAGGGGACTCTCCATATGTGCTCTGCATCACAACCCCCTCACCTTCTCAAGGGCTCTATGTTCTCAGTTGTCCCTGTTCTTTTTGTACATCATCAACCTCTTCCTTCTCACCAAATTGTTCACACTAGCATATACACATGATATCTCTTATGTCATGAAGTAAAGTAAATAAAATAAAATATAGCCTCCCATGACCTAGTTTCCCACCAGCTACAGCGCAATTTCTTTGTTTTCTCTCTGCGGTGGCATAATTGTCGGACACACACTCCACGTCCTGAGCCCTTTTCATTGGACATTCCAGCACAGCCTGCTACGCTCCCATCATCCCCCTGGAGCTGCTCACAGTTCAGCCAGCAGCAACCCCAGCTCCCTCTTCCTGCGCTCTCTCCTCCCTTGATCTCCAGAGCACCATCCTGCCCTTGTTTCCCTCCCTCTTTCCTGGCTGCTGCTTCTTTCTTCTTACAGATTCATCTTTCTCTCCCTGAGAAGTGAATGGCAGAGATATTTTGGGGCTTCCTCCTTCTAGCTCTTTTTTCTAGATTCTTGTCTCTTTTTCCCATAGCTTTAATTGACTTTTCTATTTTAATACTTTCCCAGTTTATTTTCTCAGTAAGGATTTTTGTGAATTTCCCATTCATATATCCAACTACCAACATGTTCAAAATAAAATTCTTGGCTTTTATCTTATCAGGGTTCCCATCTTGGTAAATGGCATTGCCACCCCTATCCTTTCTCAAGCCAAAAGCGTGAGGCAGTGACGTACATCTGTTCCCCCTCTCTCTGCAACTTTATCTGATGCATGAGCAAGTCCTGTCCCTTGTACTTGCCAACTATATCACAAATACTTTGAGCTCTCCCCATTCCCAGAACCAACATTCGCATCCTAGACACCATCGCTTCTCCCTCAGTTACTGCCAGAACCTCTCTGCAGGTCTCCCAGTTCCACTCCTGTTCTCCAAATCCGCCTTTCCTCCACACGAAGGCCAAAGTCCAAGTGGGTCGCCATTCAGCCCACTAGAAGGAGTACGTCCCTCTGCCCTGGGAAGGACTGGCTCTCAGAGAGGCACTGCATTCTTTTTTTCTCAACTGTCCACATTGTTGGAAATAACAGCAGACCCTAGCAAGACCCAGATTTACTTTCAGAAGCTATTGGAGAAGTGGCTCTCAAATTCCACTGTGCTTAAGTATTGGCCAAAGAGCTCATTTAAAGTATTGATGGGTAAACATTGCACCCAAAGATTCTAACTCTGTAGGTATGTTTATAATTAGATATCTGCATCATGACAAATACCCAGCTGATTCTGGTATAAGTGACCAGAGACCTCTCCTTCTGGACAGTGTCCAAAAGAAAAATCCAAGCCAGAATCAGACAGATATTTCTAGAAATCATGTCTAGCCTTCTGTTCTGAATCAATGCTGCCTTAGGTTCTAGCTTACTCTTTAGTAAGCAAAGACTTGGATACTAGGCAGAACGTGAAAAGATTCCCATCTTTCAGGCACCCACAGAAGTTTATTTCTTTGGGGACACACTGAAGTTTTATTCAGTTTCTTCTAGAGAATATGAGACCTCAGGGCCTTTTAAAATAAACACTCACATGTAAGATAGCAGGGTACAGCTTCCAAGGACTATAACGATAAATTTGTGCTATTGGATAATGAAAATATTATCTGCATATATTCAGGCAAATATATTTTGTTCATTTGCTTATGTAAGAGGACACATGCCTTTTCAAGTGTCTGTCACACTGGTTCACTTAAACCATGGGAAGCACTGTTCTAATGGGTTTTCCTGAAATAACTACTTCTTTCCCTGAAAAGTAAAATGGAAGTGTGATCTCATTTAAGGAAAGGTACTGAGTTAGCATCTTTAAAATATATTGTGTGTTGTTTATTTTTGAAAAGCAAAGAAGGGAGATTGAAAAATTAAAAACATATAAAATGAAGTGATCAGTTTCATTTTGTTTTGTTTTGTTTTAATAGTTTCAGACAAATTAGGGACCCTACTGGAGGGAAGAATCTTCAAGATTGCTAAACTAAATCTTCCCAAAGATGTCAGAATTTGATTCAACCTAAATATTCTGTGTTCCAAAATGTTACAGCCTTTTTTCTGGTCTCTCCAGTGGTTTGCTGTCACAGGCCCCCAATGCAGTCGATCAAGAAGAGTAAAACATGAACCAGGATAAATTGGAATAGCTAATATTTCAGTTTCTTCATAAGCCTCCGGTAAAGTTATTCCTGCAGAGGCCCCACATATACTGCTCCCAAAAATTAGGGGATATTTCAAAATGAATATGAAACAATAAAATATGTTCTCCTAGTGGTATAGTAAATCAATGCACCACATAGGCTATTCTGGAAGAATTCCATTGCCCAAATTCTCGTATGGCAGTTTGGGTTTGCACCAAGCTGAGTAAGCAGTCTATTAACTAGTACTTGAAGAGATCTGATGGTGACCCTCCCCACTCCTCTAGCAAAGGCATCAGGTGAATTCCTCCATATACTTTTTAGACCTCCTTCAAGAACCGCCCTGTTTATACATGGTGACATTCTTTAAATTATTTCTCTTTCAAAATTCTAAATATTCAGCCCTGGCGGGTTGGCTCAGTGGTAGAGCGTCAGCCTGGCGTGCAGGAGTCCCAGGTTCGATTTCTGGCCAGGGCACACAGGAGAAGCGCCCATCTGCTTCTCCACCCCTCCCCCTCTCCTTCCTCTCTGTTTTTCTCTTCCCCTCCTGCAGCTGAGGTTCCATTGGAGCAAGGTTGGCCCGGGCACTAAGGATGGCTCTGTGGCCTCTTCCTCAGGTGCCAGAATGGCTCTGGATGCAACAGAGCGACGCCCCAGATGGGCAGAGCATCGCCCCCTGGTGGGTGTGCCGGGTGGATCCCGGTCGGGCGTATGCGGGAGTCTGTCTGACTGCCTCTCCGTTTCCAACTTCAGAAAAATACAAAAAAAAAAATTCTAAATATTTATTTTGACTTGTTTTTTTCTGGGTACAAACACGGTGAGAAGCAGATAGAATTTACTTTGGTACCATGCCTTTCTAAGAGTGTGTTCATTTATTTATTTAATACATTTTTATTGAACATCTAGCATCTGCCCAGCACACAATTGCATTACGATTTACTTTCAAATAAATTCAAAGTCAAAGAAATTAATTTATTCTTGGCTGTACATTTATGCATTTATATGTGTATCATGTGGAGGGAAAAGATGAATTTCAAACCTAGTGTTAGCTGTAAAACACATGAATGAGGTACATTTTCACACCATGATTCAAAAGGCTAAATGTTAGCAATTTTAGGAAAGAGTGCCAACCTTGACAATGGACATCAGAGAGCAAAAGTGTGTTTGTACGGCTACTTTTGGTTGAATTCACTCTCACATTTTGTACTTCACCCAGAAAAACAACTTAGTAAAAGTTGCAATGTATTAGTAGCATTATTTCAACAAAACTACAGATTAACATCTGTATTTAAATATTTAAATTTAAGCAATAGGTATAGATGGCCATTCATGCTCTAGATAGAGAGTAACTATATTTGGTGATTAGCTACAAATCAATCTCTCTCTCACTCACCATTTGCTTATTATTTCCCACAGATAACGAGGGGACAGATATTTGCTGTCAAGATAGCTCTGGCCTTCAGTAGCTCAGCAAGACGGTTTGTGTGATGCCTATGATTCCATTTGTCACAGGGCCTTTATGAAGGAACAGAAGATATAACTTAGCCTCATTTTCCATTTCCTGTTATCTCTCCGATTTCAGCTTTCAGCCGTTCTGTTTTCCTGTACCTCGCCGGGAGCCGACGTTATCAGAGCACCACCTGCTACCACCAACGCAGCTGAGGCCCCGTCAGCTGTGCCAGGAGGAGAGAGCTGCCTTCCAGAGCCGCCGGGACACTCCCCCTGGGCCGGAACCAATCACGGCCACAGTTTGGTCTACGCATGCTGAGTATAGTGAAGGCACTTGACAATTAACGGCATAATTCCAAGGGCAGAGCATCTTTTGGAACCATAAAGCACTTCCCAACTTGCATTTCACTGGATCTTCCGAGCCCTCTGTAAGACAACAGAACTGGTACAACTACGCTTGTTTTTACTCCTGTGGAGTTAGGCTCTCTGCATCCCCGGAAGTCAGATGCGGCCCGGCGATGGGGGGACAACTAAGAATAAGTACGAGTCAGTGAGCAGTAGGGTAGTTGCACCAAAAATGTGCAAGAAAAGGTGAATGTGCCACGTGAAGCAGGAGGAAGGAAGCGCCAATGGTTATGAGAGCTATAATATGACTCTCGGCCTGCAGAAAGGAAGAGAGCAGGAGTGTGATAACAAGAGAAAGGGAAACAAACACATCGCTGGGGAATCATTTGAGCCATGGAGAGCTAGGAGAGGAAGTTGAGGGCCGTGGCCTGGCCCAGCCTATTCTGTCCTGATGCAGTTTCTTAGAGGTTACTCCTTTGGTCTGGACCCTAACTACAAATAAAAAAATAATCATAGGTTTAGAGATGCCATTCTTCCTTCCTCTTCTGCTTTAGAACTTAGCTCTCCTCTGGCGATAGTTCCCTTAAATACAGGCTCTCATTGCTTACCCAAACCATAATCACTTAGGAGTTATTATTAACGCAGGAGTGGGAGGGGTTGGTGGGGGTCTTGACCAGTCCCAGGGTTGTCGTCCTCTTCTCTTCACTCCCCCATCACTGCTCCTCCCCACAGACACATCCTGCTTCAGTATCCAGCAATAATTCGGACCTTGTTTGAATTTTGCTGTGAAGTCTTATTCCTCAGTATAATCCTTGGACTCCTGTCTTGATCATGTACCCATTTCTCTGACTCCTTCAGAACTACGGCCTCTGCCTCGTCTCTTTCACTCACAGGAGTGGCCATAGGAACCCTCAGCCCAAGGGCTGGGGACCTAACTTTTGAGAGATGCTTTACTGATATTGGCTGGCTCCCTGCCAATCAGTGTGTCCACCTAAATTTTACCTATTGTCTGCTTGTTGTTCTTTAAAGTTGTGTTTTTTATCCCCTGCCTGTTGGGAGATCTTTTCATTTGTTTTAAATCACTCCAAAGCAGATGTCATGCTTGGATACTAATCTTCCCATGTATCTTTTTGGTGTCTGGCTTTCTCCCCAAAACTAGAGTCATTCTAACTGGCATGTGTTTAACCAAAGTGGAGCTTGGGGACCTGATTTCTGGCCCTACCTTCTTCTAGCTCTCCTAGCCTCCTGAACTCAAGCTTTATCATGGGATGTGAAAATGAGAAACTATTGCCAGATGATTAGACATTAAGTCACATTTAGAATAATGTGCTGTCATATACGTTAGGCATGAGAGAGAAACAATTAAGGCCTGACTAAAAACCCATTAGGGATCCATGTAATCAAAGCTTTAGGACACTCACCCTGTGGGTACAGATGGGTGAAATTGACACAAAGTCCTACATGGGGCTTGCTGGGATGTCCCACCATGCTTATCCTCTCCAGACTTTTTCATTACGATCCAAACATTTTTCTTCTTTAAGTTGCACTGGTTCTGTTATCAAACATGTTCTCATTCAGTTGTAAATGATAAAATTTGTGACTAATTGTGATTTGATGCACTACTAATACTAAAGATATTTGACAAATTTTCCCAGAAAGGGCCCTGAAAGGAATGGAAAGGAATGGTGTTTAAATGGAGTATTGTGCAAGGCACTAAAAGCTATGGCTAGATGATGAAGAAGAAATAATATGTATGGTGGTATAGCCCCGAGCGGGGAAGAGAGCAAGGACAGGCAGAGTCAGAGTGGAGGGAATGTACCTGACACTTTCACCAAAGGCTCTCTAGCCATTGGAAGCTCCACTCTGCAATGTCTCTGCCTGACATGCTCCCTGAAACAGAAGGGACTATTGGTTTCCAAAGTGTCTTAATTCCCCCCTCTGATTTTTCCAAGTCAAAACATTCTTGAATTTTTCCCAGATGTTCTGAGAAGTTTAGAACTGAACTCTGGTGACTCGGAGCAGCCTTTCGCCAAGAGTGAAGTGCTACAGGTAATGTGAGGTGATGCACAGGTCTGACAAATAAAATCGAATCACACAGTGAGAAAGTTGTTCCCTTTTTCAATTCTCTTTTCATCCCTCTGATGACCCCAAGGATGAATTCTCGGTCCACAGTTATACATCTTTAACACCTCTCTAACACTTGACTTTCTCTTTTGTTTTTATAACTAAGACAGTGCAGACTGGAACCTCAGAGCCTGTGACAGGTAGTGGTGTGCTCCCATAAATTCATAACACTGCTTATATTGTATTTATTCTCCTACTTAGTGCCTTCTTATGAAAAGCAATGCCAGCGAGATACTGAAATTAAGTTTTCTTTTAAAAATAAGCTTCTAATATTAAAAAATAGGTTTGAAGAAGAATGTAAAGAAGTGATAGACAGATGGTATGAGGCAATCAGCATAGGAAAATTGTCACCAGTTATATGCAAATGACTGGTAACAAACACTGGCTTAGGTCATAGTCCCAACATTTCTGCAGTTCAGTGGAATTCCTTTCTCTTACCCATCCTGGACTGCTTGCTGTCCTCTGCCCAAACTCGTATTTCAGTGAAAGTGCATCATGATTGGCTCGACAGTAAGTACACAATGCCCTAGTATTTATGCATCTCATGGTAGTGCTACAAGTCTACTAAAAGCTCAGATATACACAAGAGAATGAGAAATTTAGCAAGGGGAGCCAGTAGCCTTTGCCATCAGCCCAGGGGAAGGTAGGATAAAGGTGAGGAAAGAAAGAAAATATGTCCACACAGGATGAAGAACATATGCCCCTTCCAATCTCCCCCTCACACTTTCTATCTCCAATTGCAGGAGACAGGGGGAGGGGAGAGGGAGACCACAGGCCATGTATTTGGATAATTGCTTTCTCAAAATGAAATAGCATCTTCCTTTTATTTCCCTTACTCTCACCTAATAACACCAGCATATTGTATTCCGTGAACTGAAATCTGTGTATAAATCTTTGCAGGCACAGCGAGGCCTTGTTGGGTTTGGCTGTTGTTTCTGAAAAGAGTATAAGGGGACATAAAATGTAAGTGAATCAAGCTCTCAGCTAGCATTTAATTGATAAGAACTAAAGCTAATATTAGATAACAAATAAATGGTCTGTTGCACAGGCATTTAATTAAACACCAAATGAATGCAGTAATGACCTACTGGAACTAACAACCAGGAATGCTTTACTGCGCGCCAGCATCTGGACGCTTTCACCTTCCTGTCCCCCTCCTCCCTCCCCCGCCTCCATGGACAGATACATTATAAAGAAATACATTCCCTCATATCCTACGTCCTCACGTTTTCATGTCCCAACTCATCATGCATAATAATCTATTTTGCCCAAGGAAGCTTGACCATTTAGTTAACTCGCTACCAAGTCTCCCTCGTTGTATGTCCCAAATCTCAGCATTTGTGACTCTTTGAAACCCTAGTCTTGTAGCCTTTGGCTGATTACATGCTGCCTTGAAGATTAATTGCAGACAGTGTTTTAGATAATGGTCTCAGGGAAGAGCCCGCAAAACCATGAAGGAGAGCGGAGGAATCGATATGTGGCTTTGTCTGGGCCTGTTCGGGGCTTTCAGTCATGCAATCAAATACATAATAGGTGCAGGAGATGAACTCCACTCAGATGGACTCAACTCAGCCCTGCTGGCTTTCACACAACTCCTCTGGGCTGCACACACACTGCCTTTAATGCTCATTCATGCTCATGAGTTGGAGATAAACACCTGGGGTATTTTTGAACACCCACGTGCACGCACAAACCACACTCATCCCATGATCCATGAGTCTTTGACTTTATCTGCTGGACACAAGGACAAAAAGCCTCTCCAGAGTCAACTGCCAAGGTTTCCTGTTCTCAGCACAAACTCACTTAGGTGAGGTGCGATTTCCAGAAGCCGACATCCTTATATCAATGCAGGATTCCGGTTCTGGGCTCCCCCCAAACTTGATGTAGGTGACTTTGCTACAGCGGATCTACAGAATTCCTGGACCTGGTTTGATCTAATTCCTCCCCTCTGTGGGAGCTTAGAAAGATAAATTTTAACATCTAGAGTGTGTATATACTTCCCAATGTGGGATCTCCACCTATACATAATCTCGAGGTAAGGTATTCATATAGAAAGAAGTTTTAATGACCATGGAGAAATTCGTTCTCCAAATCACCACCTGGACTCTTCTCAGACACGATCATAAAGCAAACTGATTTTGACAAGCTGAGTTAAACTCCACTGACTTGAGCAAGAATAGCATATATATAGTAAAAAAAATATTATATTTATTTGTACTCTCTATGTATCTATATTGATCTATCACACAGAATTTAGTGTTAGAATTTTTTCCCCTGCAGGACTCTCTTCTCTACGTTATCACACTTTATTTCTTTTACATCACAATGTCCTTCCCATTCTCACCCTATCTCCATCTCCCCTTTGGGGTCTTCCTTCACATGGCTTCCCCCAGAACTTCCCATATAGGTCCTCCTGCATTCCAGATCATCCCCACCTCTTTAAGAATCTGAAAGTCAGTAGTAACTTCAATGAGCTTTCTTAAGGTTAATTTTCTTTTGTGACTGACTAAAAGGAGTAAATCTCAAATAGTGGAGTTTCCTAAAACATTCAGAGTGAATAGGGGACATTTTAGAGATTCGCACCAGGGCTCTCAACCTTTTCAACAACATTATAGGTGTTGCTCTTTCCATGCAGAGTTGGTCCTATGTGGGTAGGGAAGGCAGATTCAAGGGGATCAAGCTCTGTAACTTATGGTCCCAAAGGATCCAAAGCATGTATGAGGTCTTCTGGATGACCTGGGAATGATAACAGCTAACTCCTACCAAGGACTCACCATGTGTTGGGTACTGTGCTAACTTTTAAGGAAATAGTGTTATGTTTCCCTAGAGAGAGAGAGAGAGAGAGAGAGAAAGAGAGAGAGAGAGTGGAGTCATACAGCACTTAAAAGGATGCAGTCTGAAAAATTTGATGTTAGGTGATTTCATCATTGAGCAAACATTTCGTCATTGTGTGTATTTACACAAACCTAGATAATAAAGTCTACTATTGTAATTGTATGTGCTATACTTTTATACGACTGGCAGCACAGTAGGTTTGTTTACACAGAAATCCCTAAAACATGTGAGGTATGTGCTGTGCTATGACATTACAGCAGCTGAGATGTCACTAGGCAACAGGAATTTTTTCAGCTCCATTATAATCTTATGGAACCACAGTTATATATACAGTCCACCATTGACTAAAACATTGTTATGCAACACATGAACGTATATAATATCTTTGCAGAAAATATCTCACATAGGCCCAACACCTGTTTGCTCATTAATGTGTTAGTCCTAGGGTTCACCTTGGTAGTAAATGGTTAAGTAGAAGTGCTTGCTATAGATCTTTTAATTTCCTAAACCATTCTTCATGTCAATACTGTTCATGTCTCTATAAGATAAAGTGGGCAAGCAGCACTATCCCCTTTGAAATACATGTCTGAAGCCCAGAGAAGTTTAAAAGTCACACACCAATCTAAAGTTGGAACTAGAGAAGGAGCCTGACTTTCAGAACAAGGTGTTTTGTCACATTATCGCATTATCCCTTGCCTTGAGAGGTGGCTATACAAACCGCTGAAATAAATTGCTGGGGGAGAAGACAATCATGTAATAAAATTTAAAAATAAATAAAGAGATATTAAATTGTCTCCTCTAATTTTTGTTCTTCAGTCATATGTTTTATCCCAGGAGAGCAAATTGTTTACAAGCAATTACAGTAATTAAGCATAAATACACCCCAGCGAGGAAAATATTATTATCCACTTTCTGACAGATGGGAAAGCAGAAGTGGGGAGAACTGGAATGACCTGCACAAGGCCACAGAGGGTGTCTGCCACAGACACAGCAAGGGCTGGGGCCTCGCACAGCGCAGCCTTGCCCTTGAACTTCTGGCTAATCCACAGTCTTTAAAGAAAGTTTGACTTTCCAAATGGAAAAGGAAAAGAAGGGTGAAGGTGGCTGGTGACAATGCCTGGGAGAGCGATGCAGGAACTAGTGGTGCCAAAGGGACACGGTTTGAGAGATGCAAAGTGACACAGCCTGAGACCTCAGAGGCACCCGAGGCGACATTCCGGCTCCTCCTGGGGGTATCCCAGACTTAGTAGCAAAGAAATAAGGTGGAGAAAGTGGCCAGGCCTCTTTACAAGTTCTCTGTCTTCAGACTGAGCCTGAGCCCATAACAAGACGATAACTGGAAGCACAGAATAAGACAATGTGCTTGTGATGAGGCTACAACTGTCTTTCCAGAATGGCTTTGGAATTTGTGAGTCAAATGTACAGTTGCATTAATATGAGGAAAATTACATCCAGGGGAACATGCTGAAAGACAAGAAGGCTAACTTCTCACGCTGCGTGTTTCTGCCTATTAGCACATTTGACAAACAGTTTGAATTCGAGCAGAAAAGCATATGGCCAGATACCCAGAAGGCTTTGAGTGGTGCACACACAATACAATATACAGCTCATGTATCATCGAAATGTGACTCGCAACCTATATAATCTTATTAACCAATGTCACCCCAATAAATTTAATAAAAAGAAAAGGAAAGCAGATGGCCAAATAGAGTAAGACAGAAATGAGACAATGGCATGAAGAGTTAAAAAAAACAGATCTGAAATGAAAAGTCGACCAGCAAGGTTCATGTCACATTCCAGAAATCAAAAAAATAGTAAAGCCAAGACAAATAATTGTTTGAATTTTTTGTTGTTGTTGAAACATTTGGGAGGTTTTGTATCCTATTTGTCACCCCTTCTCAATGTAAGATGGATGCAGCGTGCAGTAAACAGGGGATTTGAAAGCCAACAGTCTCCCTTGGATAGCTCCATGAAATGGCATGGGCAGGACAGAAAAGTATGCAGACACTCATTACTACAGAGAAGCAAACAGTTATTTATGACACATGTCATTTCTAGGAAAATTTATATAGTCACCACATACCAATTACAGAAGAGAAAGAGAGAGAGAGGGAAAAGAGAGAGAGAAGCATGCCATTGTCAGAGTAACAAGGCTGCCCTCATCTCAGGAAGACATCTGAGAGCAGGACATGTGTATGCGGAGTGGATGTGTCACCTCCAATTTTCTCAGAAGAAGCAAGGAGATGTTAGGGGGAGTGTATAGATCCTCTTGGAGGATTCTTTCTACAAATATGTTTTGACCAACATTGGAACAAGCGTGGACTCTTTCTATCTGTAATTAGGTAATTTCAGTTGGTTCCAACAAATTCTGAAAATTTCTTGAGGAAATAATAAAACAACTTAAATGTCAACTAAGATACACAGTTTTAAGTTTTTGGTATCATGGTTCTCAGAACACTAAAAAAAATTGTTTCTGTTTCAGTGTCGTAAGCAACAATCTTTCTTCTTTGACTTCCACTACTCAGAGATTTTTACATACTACCAGAAAAATAAACTGTTTGAGAAATAAGAAAAAGAATTGTGAGACAAATAAGATAGGAAGGTAGTATAACCAAACACCAATTAAAAGGCATTACCACTCAAAGATAAATCTTTACATGTTAAATAGAAATGATCTCAAAGGTAAAAATACAAGTAAATAGGGCTAAGTAGGATGACTAGAATAATGACTGTCAATAGTTTTAGTTCTATTATTTTGTTGACTTCTAATTATGGCTTCTTAAATCCAGCAGTGTATGGATTCCAGGAAAACAAAGTCACCTGCCTAAATGGAGTAAATAAATGAGTGAATAAATCATAAGCAGCTTTATCTTTGCTCTACTTACATACACCATCTAGACAATTTAGGAAATTTGATGTTTGAAACCTGAAGTTTTCCAATCCCTGTCTACTGAGATACCCCCTATATGTAACATATCAGTTGGCATTTAGTAGTGTCCAGGCTGAGACATCATGCAATACTGTACAATAGCCAGCAAGTAGCACTATGATGACAAAATGGCTCCTAAGGTTATTATCACTCAGGAATCTGAGTTTGGTCTAGCTTTGATTTCCACTTTGTATCCTCTCCACCAAATTACTTCAAGATAAGAGGGTTCATCTGGCCCTGGTTGGGTGGATCAGTGGTAGAACATTGACCCGGTGTGTGGAAGTCCCAGGTTCGATTCCCAGACAGGGCACACAGGAAAAGCGATCATCTACTTTTCCACCCCTTCTCCCTTACCTTCTCTTTCTTCCTCTATTTCTTCTCCTCCCACAGCCATGTCTCAAATGAGCAAGTTGGCCCTGGGTACTGAGGATGGCTCCATGCCTCACTTTAGGCACTAAAACAGTTCAGTTGCCAGATGGACAGCCCCAGACACAGGGGTCACCAGGTGGATCCTGGTCAGGGCACATGTGAGAGTCTGTCTCTGCACCTCCCTGACTCTCACATGATATATTAAAATAAAAAGGGTTTATCTGTCATGAAAACATTGGACACTGGTCTAGATACCATGGTTTCTCTCACCTTGGAACACAAGTGATTGATGACTAATGGTATTGCCACCTGCCAACTCACTGGAGAAGAACAGGCCCCTCTGGAAGCAATTACCAACCCAGGTGGTCAGTAGGTAAGCTATAGCTTTTGTTCCCAGGCCTGCACTTCAACAATATGATCAAACATCTCTATTCTGTAAATCTGGCCATCTACTGCATGCCTAAATGTGAAGAGTACAATAAAAAGGAGGATCTAATGGTCTCCCCAGTTGATAAATCTCCAAATTTTCAAAGTCACATTTGAGCAAAGTCACATCTGTACTCTGCAGATTTTCCCAAACCTAAATTCCAGTTCATGGGTCAGTGAATTAGGTTTATTAGGTTTCAGATCTCTCTTGTGCTTTCCTGTTTTTCCGAAGACTTTATAATCATTAGTATCACACATAGTGGCACCATATATTTTCTGGACAACCAGTGAAAGAAGACTCCTACAGCAAAGTTACTACAACCATTTCTTCCAATCTACCACTTTGACATTCAGAGGACTGTGGTGGTTGAGGACAGGTGCCACTGGCTGGATAATTATGAAGCTCCAATATCGATTTACTTCCAAGCCAGCTGACACATGTTCCTTTGTTGGCCAATGTCTTAAATTTCCTACACATTTCTCCTGCCATAAAGAGCAAAGATAGGGATTTAGGGAAATCAAAATTAACTTTTAATTAGAACAGCAATGGGATTTATTTATTTTTATACTTACTTATCTATGATTTATTTACTTATGTATGATTTATCAGCTAATTAATATAAATAAAGAGGGAGGAGGATTTCTTCTCTCTTTTTCTTTTCTCTTCCTTTCTTTTGTCTTACAACTCATTATGTCTCCATCTTTCAAATATGAGCTTCAAATGCACTTGGGATACGCATTTCTTATGGTTTTAGCAGTTTCCCCACCTAGGCTGATCTATTGCTTTTCTCCCACCAGTGATGAAGAAAACATCAAGATAATCTTCAGCAATTAGTCAATGTATTTAATGATTTGAGAAAACACACATACCTTCGAGATACTGCAGATTAAATCCCAGACCACTGTAATAAAGTAAGTATCACAATTAGGCAAGTTGTAATCATTTTGTTGGTGGAGGGTCTTCCCTTCAATTTGTAAAAAACACAACATCTGTAAAGCACAAAAAAGCAAAACACAATAAAGTAAAGTATGCCTGTATAACACCTTATTCCACATAGTAACAGGTTTCTCTAGGACATATAATACTCGTCATAAGTCCTAATAGCCTAGGTGGATGGACTTTACACCTAAGTGGATTGATGACTAACAGCATCATGGTTGTATACCTCAAATGAGAAAATGAGTAAAAAATCTCTACCTTAGAGAGCAATAGCCTTAATAAAATCTGAATCTAACCTTGACCCCCTCCAGTGCAGGCTCCCATGGATTTGGTGCTCAATGGGGCATTCGGGCTTCCTGACACTACCTTTGTGTGCCAGTGACACCAAACTCACACAATTCACTCCCCCTCAAACACCCCTAACCACCACACAGTACCTCCAATACCTCTGACAGCTCTGCCACAATGAACTCTCTTTTCAGTCTAGTATGCTCAGTGTTCATTCTGGATAAGCAGTGGTAGTACAGAGTATGTTGTATTTTCTGGTTTATAGTTCCTTACCAAACAGAACTGAAACATAGTATCATAAATTTTTCATTAAGAAATACTAAAAGAGACTGAATTGTATATCAGGCTGAAGTATCTATATCATATGGATCTATAATTCAAGAAGTAAACCCTCAGTAAAAGGTTTCCTGAATATAACACTCAAATACATTTCTGAGATCACAGATTTTAGAAACAGTTATTTAAAAGTCCAAAAATAAAAATACTCAGATGGAAGCTCATTGAACAATTACTTTTTTCTGCCTAATAAATGTATTTTACTAAGCAAATCACAGAACTGAGAATGCAATGGGATGGCCTGTTCCCTCAAAAACCTCACAGTTGAGCCAAGGTGAAATCCCATTAATTATCACATTATTGCATTACACGAAATGTCAAATGGGTGATGTATAAACAATGAGTTTAGCTGGAGGAAGCAGAGGAGTTTGAACACTACAGAATGAAAGAATGATGCCACAGATGCAGAAGCAATTCCTGATAGCCTTTCTGAGGGATGGAGTGGCTGGAGGAGATGAGTTTAGGATTTCATTCAATCTAATTAAAATGAAGACTCATGTTGGAAAATGGTGATGGTAAGTTTGGAAAGCAGAAATGCCATTTTTCTTGTTTGGTCCATGCAATAATTTCTTGTATTTTCACATAAACAAGGAACTACACTCAAGATGAAATGTCATTCCACTTTTGTCCAGCTTTGACCTTCAAGGTCACTTTCCCATCTGCATGAGATAGTTTCAGTATGGAACAATTTCATGTTCATTAGTTAATGACTGCAGTATTGGACCATCCATAAGGGTTAAATTCATTATGACTTTAGTAACAGAAGGACTTAGTAGTCATAGCATTTCCGCTCAGGGAAAAGAAAATGCCAAGAACCTCTCACCTTTGTATTTTTTCTTCTCCACTTCTAGGTTGACTTATTTTGCC
Organism: Saccopteryx leptura; assembly: GCF_036850995.1. Lineage (NCBI taxonomy): Eukaryota > Metazoa > Chordata > Mammalia > Chiroptera > Emballonuridae > Saccopteryx > Saccopteryx leptura. The sequence continues at coordinate 26,980,351 of NC_089513.1, read as the reverse complement.
ATTAGTTTCCCAAAATTAATACACCTTCAAAATATAGGCTGCCATCAGCCACATATTTCAATTCCAGCTCTTTCATTGTTGGCTAGCACATTTTATTTCTCAGCTCTCTAAACTTTCAGGGCAAGATAAAACAAATACACTACATCAGAAATGCAAACACTCAACTATTCCTACATGGAGGGGAAATAAAGTCAGGTGATGAATTTTTTTCCCACCAATTGTGAAAACTTATTTCAGAATCAGGAGCCCTCTATGATCTGAATATACATAATAAAATCTAAGTAATTAATATATACTTTTATTTTCTGCCAACATTTAAATCTAATGAATCTTTATCCACACTAAAAACAGACTCAGTACAGGACAATTGAAAGTCAATATCTATGAGCTGGTATTCACAATCCAAATTATGGCTTAAATTAATATCATCATACTCCTTTATTAGAAGAGAATAGAAAACTAAAGTCTGTAAACTTATACACTATTACTTGGTATCTAAAATACTCAGGTTACATAAAAATGGTTTTAGTTTTTAGTACTACTTTTTCTTTTTTGCTCTGATGTCCTTTAAAAATATTATATCATATTTCAAGACATTCCATTTAAAACTATCTTCTTAAAGTTTATAACAGGTGGGCACAGGAATGTGACTCTTGGAACATTCTTTCCATTACCTCATTTTTCATTTTCCAGGGCTACTTCATATCCCTGCTCCTTAAGATTCCTTTTCAGTACACACTAGAAAGACGTTCTTGAACTTGTCCACAGCTATTTCTAATTTGTCTGATCTTCATCAGTCAGTTTAAAGGAGCATAAAATGTCATCTGCCTCATCCGTCACTGTGTGTGTGTGTTAATGTATTTATCTGATTCACTTCCCCTGACTCGTCTAAGCTTGATGCAGTTCTGAATCTTCCCCATCTCCTAATTTATTTCAGTCACTCTTCGGGTGTACTGGAGCTGAATTTCTCAGGTAGACTCATTGGAAAAGATGCCATGCTCTAGCAATTCTATAAGCAATTATCATTCTAATAGCCTTCAAGTCCCGCTTTGTATATTCACTGTTGGTCTTTGCCAGACGGAGGTCCATTTCCGCCCAAGCCCCTGAGTTAGTACTTTCAGGAGACTTCTCAGTAGAGAAATGGTTGTTTGACTCCTTTGGGATGCCTGGGGATGGTTTATGATGCTGTATTTGCATGAGGGGCTGACATGGACACTAATATTGACATTTAATGGGAAAGTGGCCACAACTGCTGCTACTGAAAAATCCAGCTCAACCTCCTACTGCAGCTGACATGGTGGAATGGTGTGGTCTGATCTACTTTGTTCTAAGTAAATAGCAACATAGGCAGCAGATGCTATTTTCCAGGTAAACAAGATATGTAATAAGTGCCACTGGATTCCAGAGCAGGAATGGGGCAATCAGAAGAGACATCAAGATACCAGGCAGCTGGCAGAACTTTAGCTAGGCCTTAAAGAAGAAGCATGGGCATGTGTCAAAAAGGTTGGAGAATGACCTGGGCACTCATGAAGCAATCATTCTGTGTTGGGAATAATCTATAGGCTGAAACACTGATGCAAAGGGCACATAGAGAAGAATATTAAAAGTTAACCCTGTATACATAAATTTCAGAACGTGGAACGTTTTAAATTGGAAAGTATAAAAACTTTGATATTAAAGCTAGGAGGAAATAAGAGACATAACCACTTGAAACAGGCCCCTCCTGTTGGGACTGATATGTCCTAGGTATGAAAGACTTCCCAGCAGGTGCCTCGTTTAGTCTTCTATTTCTTCATTCAGCAAAGGGTTCTTGGGTGCTTACAATTTGCCTGATGACGTTTCTAGTCATCAGGCATGCGGCAGGACACAAGACAGGAAGTGTCCCTCTCATTATGGACATACAAATTTTCCAGGAATGCTTAAAAAATACCATAGACTGGGTGGTTTATCAGAAATTTACTTTTTCATAGTTCTGAAAGCTAAAGTCTAACATCAAGGTGCTGGTATGGTTTCCTCTGAGGCATCTCTCTTTGACTTGCAATGATCTTTGTCTTACTGACTCATTACATGGTTGTCCCTCTTATTGTATGTACACTCCTGGCCTCTCCTCCTCTTCTTGTAAGGACACTAGCCATATTGGATAAAGGCTCCATCCTAAGAGCCTCATATTAATTTAATCACCTCTATAAAGACCTCCATCTAAATATGGTTACAGTCTGAGGTATGGGGGAGGTATTAAACTTCAATACATGTATTTGGGGGACAGGCACAATTCAGCCCATAATGTGGAGTAACATTTCAATGATGGAAACAGCCTCATAGCCTCATAAAATTAAAATCTCAGGCAGACTCCTCTAGGGTCCTCCATCACACCCAACACTCCTGAACCCACCTATTACCTACACACTGAGACTCTTCTCCCCTTTTATCGGCACCAGACAAGCAAAGTGAGGGGAAGAGTGAGTACCCACCTTTTCCATAACATGCCTATCATGACATATTTTTCTTAAGGATTCTCTCAATATTCACTATAACCAGATTTCGTTTGAAATGGATGAGGATAAAGGACTAACATAGGAGGATTTGGCTTTGGATTCACATACCCCGAGGATAGGCCTGATCACAAGGCTCAAACATGAGTATAATCAGAGATGAAAATGGTTTGAAAATAAACATACTATGTATAACCTGAATTTCCTAGTCTCAGCAGTCTGTGGGTAAAATGAGGTCACATTAATATCAGTAATAAAATGTTTCTGGCCCATAGCCACACCTGAATAAATACAGATTTTTATTTTTCATTCCCTTGGCCCACACCCCAAGTTCTTCGATCATCTTTCAGTTACTTCTGGGAGCCTCTAGGGTGAGTCTCATGTTTGTTCAGGAAAAACTGTACATCTGTCCTTTCTCTCTCAGTTTCTGAAGAAGTCCACTGAGCAGGTCATTTGGGGAACTGACTTTCTACCACTACAACTGATGATATCTTCTGAGAGAGCTAGGTCTCCATGCACTCCGCCCTGCCACTCCTCAGTTCCCTCCAAACTTGGCCATGATGTCTCTTGAAAACTTTGAAAAAATACCCCTCTCTCCATGGCTTGCAACAGTAATGGGTGGAAGTGTGGGATCAGGCATAACCTGCCCTCGTGTTCCCAAATTTCATTTTGTTCCACCTGATCTTAACCACAATGCTACATATAGAAAATTAAATTTACTCTGTCTGTGGAGATGTGGCAATGATTTCATATCATGAATTCTATTATTTAGACATTGGTTATTTCATTTCTACCAGTCTCTGCCAGGATAAAAAAAAATATTCTAAATAATTTTCTATGAACAACTCGAGCTTAAACTATCTCAATCATCCAATATTTTATGAGCATTGATTATATGCAAGGTACTTTGTTAGGAGAGTTGATTTGTTATATGCTGTGGATAAGACAATCTGTTTTAAAATAAGTATTTTTTCTCTTTTTCCTAAGGAGTTAGTGACAACTGATTCTGCATACTTTTCCTTTATGCAAGAAATAAATTTCTTCCATTACTTACTTCAAAGTTGGTAGAATCAAAGATTAATTAAGTGTATGTACCTTATGTGAAGACTCAACAAGTCATACATTTTAATAAAAAGGTGATCTAGTCTGTACCACCTACAGCCTAGCTCTCTATTGGCCATGACCCAAGTGGGCCAGTTAACTTTAACAACTAAGGAACTAGGTCCTAGCTTTTCTCTCTTGTCTGAACATATTTGTGATGAAGGATCTAGTTAACCTACCTCAAACATGGAGTCAAACAAAAATAAATTATCAAACCAGTAGATATCAGGAAGATAATTGACTGAAGATTCTGTTTTCTGTTGTTAGCTATGTATAGCAGAGGCAAAACCTGATTTTCTAACACATCCCCACACATGGACTATTAGGCTGCTTGGTAGTATAAACTTGCATTTGAAAGATACTTCAAGTCTTCTTTAATCTAAAAAAAACAATCTCTAAAAATGTCAATAGTGGGCCAGAAGAAAGTTCAAACAAGTAACTGCAATACTCTTCCATTTATAACAAGGAATCCAGTGTTTTTCTTGGACTCTACTGGAAAAACTATCCTTTAATAATCCATATAGTAGTAAGTATCATCAGAAATCAATGGAAAAATCAGTAAGTGTGATGACTTCTGCAGAGGCTATTGATAATAATGATAAGAATTGATTTTTGTACAACTTCAGAATTTACAGTAAGTTTTACATTCCCAGGAATTGTCCACAAACCTTAATTACCCAGAATTGTTAGGTCAGCAGGGACTAACCTTGCTAGGTTTTCTCACTCCTGCTTTCTTTCTGCACTGTCACCACTAAAAGCCTTCATTGTATACGTCCTCCCTAGTTTTTTCATCCTTTCTCCCTTTTAGAACTTTATAGCCATACAGACAGGATTAGTGATCACTGAATTATTTGTAACATTTTATGTCAGCAGCCACTCTTAAAGAATAGTCTTAATTCGATGCAAAAAAAACCTTAAAAAACTGTTCCCCCATATTTCCCTGCCCCCCAAATCCTTAAATATTATTTATTGCAGCATCTTTCTAGCCTTTGACAGCACTCATCTTAAAAATAAGAGCATGTCCACCTGCTACAAAATACTAGAAAACTGGTCAAAGTACATAGTCTAGTGTTTTCAAGTAATGAATAAAAGGAAAAGCATAACTTATATGTCTCACCAAAAAAGGTATATACATGAGGCAATGGATGTATTAATTAACTGGATGGGAAGAAATCCTTTCACAATGTATACATATATCAAATCATCACATGTAACTTTGTTTTACAATATTATTTGTCAGTTATCCCTCTATAAAACTGGTGGGGGAGAGTGGCTGTTAGAAACATGTTCAAGTCATTACAAGAAAAGATGTTCATTGTGAGAGGCCAGATAGGGAATGAGAAATGAAACAAAAGCTGAATCTGGAACTGATAAATACATATTCTGATATGATAATAATGCCTCTGATAGGTTTGACAGTGTTTTGGAGACTTAAGAGTTAGAAAACTTGAAGACAGATCAATAGAAATAATCAAACCTAAAAATCAGAGATAAATATTTTTAAAGAAGTGAACAAAGTCTCTAAAATCTGTGAGTCAATATCAAGAGATCTAGGTGACATGTTACTGAAGTCACTAAGAAAAAGAAACAGAATGAAGCAGAAAGATATTTGAAGAAATAATGCCAAAAAAATAATAATAACATCAAATTACTGACCTAAGAATCTATGTGAATACCAAGAGGATAAATATAAAGAGAACCACACCTACACACATCAGAATCAAACTACTGGAAACTGAAAATAAGCATAAAAGCAGCCGGTGAAAAAGCAACATTGCATATAGAAGAGCAAAACAAAATGGAGGCTAACTTACAATCAGAAACAATGAAACCCGGAAGCAATGGAATGACATCTGTAAAGTACTTTAAAACACACACACACTCAGAAAAAGTCAATCTAGAATTGTGTATTTGTGGAAAATATCTGTTAAAAATAAGGATAAAATGAAGACATCTTCAGATATATGCAAGATGAAAGGATCTGTTGTCAGCACACCTGCACAACAAGACATGCCAAAGAATTATTCATCCTGAAGGCAAGTGACAACATACAGAAACACAGATTTATAGAAAGGTGGTGGGAATGGTAAATATGTGGGTTAATATAAAATTTATCATTTTTCTTGCCTCAATTTCTTTAAAAGATGACTGTTTGGAGTAAAAGTAGTAGTGCTTTATTGTGAGGTTTATATATGTATGTAGATGTAAAATATTTGACAGTAACAGCACAGAGCATGGAGTGGGTTGAAAATAAATGAAATAATACTGTAGGTTCCTACATTTTACTTAAAGTGGTACAACATTAATTCAAAATGAATTGTGGCAAGTGAAGGAAACATATTGTAATCCCATCAATCATTATTTTTAAATAAAAAGAGGTATAACTAAAAAATTAATAGATATATTTAAAAAGTTACTAAAATTATATTTTATTTGGCTTAAAAGGAGCCAGAAAAGAAAGTACCAAGGAATATCATAACAATAGATTGAACAAATAGAAAACAGTCAGACCACAGCAATAATTTCATAAAGTGTAAACCCTCACATATATGGTTAACTGATTTTTGACAGAGTCAAAGGTAATTCAGTGGAATCTTTTCAATAAATGGCATTGAATCAATTTAATGTTATGTGCCACCCCTCTCCTCAAAACAAGAACCACTAACCATGTTCAAAAATTAACTAAAAATAACTCATGGACCTAAATGTAAAAATCTAATGAATTTATAATACTTTTACAAGAAAGCATAGGAGAAAAATCTTTGTGACCTTAGCTTAAACAAATGTCTCTTTGTTTACAACTCCAAATGCACTATATTCATTAAAAAATAAAGACAAATGGATAAATTTTATTTTAACAAAATTCTAAATTTCTCCTCTTTGAAAGATACCATTAACAAAATAAAAAGACAAGACAAACTAGGAGAGAATATCTGCAAATCGCATATTGAATAAAGGATTTGAGTCCAGAATTTATAAAGAACTCTCAAAATTCAATAGTACACAATCCAATAAAAAAGAAAGGCAAATGATTTCAACAAATACTTCACCAAAGATATATTGCTGACAAACAATTACATGAAAAAACACTCAACACCATTAGTCACTAGTGAACACAAATTCAATGTACAATGAGCTATCACTATACCACTATTAGAATGCTTATAATTAGAAAGATTTCTTTTGCCAAAGGGCACAGGAAAATGTTTAGGAGTGATGGATACTTTTCAAATATTGATTGTGATAATAGTTTTATAGATGCATACATATATCAAAATGTATCAAATGTGCCTAAAATATTTATTTCATGTCAATTATACCTCATGAAATTCTTAAAAAATCTTAAAATAAAACTTTAAAAGCAAAGTCTAATCAGCAGAAATGCCCATGAACAGTAAAATAGACAATTTTTTATTAAGTTAATTACCATATGGCAATAAAAATTAAAAAAACAACTACTGTACATGACATGCAAAAACATGGATAAAACTTCAGACCATACTAAAACTGGCAAATCATAGCAACACAAAAAATATAATTACAGTTATAAAAATACAAGAACAATATGTTGTTTTAGGTAAATTTATAATTATTGTAAAACAAAAAGGGAAACGCAACAGAAACATAGGCACACAATTCAGATTAGTGATTCTCCTGGGCTGGTGGAACAGGAGTGGAATAAAGGAAGACACCCGGCATATTTCAAATGTGTATGTGATGTTCTAATTTTTAAACTGGCTGGTGGCCAACCTGTGTGTTTCATGTATTGTTATTCCTTGTACTGTGGTTGTGTTTTATGAATATTCCTTATTATATACTCAGTATTTAATAAAATACATTAGCAAGTCTTAGAAACTAAAACATTCAATTTAAAAGAAAGAGATCGTCAGATTGGAAAAGCAAAGCATGACCACGCATATACTGTCTAGGAAAGGTGCATTTAAACAGAGACTTTGAAAGTACAAGGATGGAAAAAAGGTAAACCCCAAAAACAATAAGCATAATAAAGCAGGTGTTTGTTATATTAGTATCAGTCAAAGCAGACTGCAAGCCCAAGAGTATTATCAGCAGGAAAGAGGAACATTTCACAATGATCAAAGGGTCAAGTCAACAAAGTAATATGGAAGGAGGGAATAATTATCTGCAAACACCAGGACAAACTGATTGAATAATGAGAGTCCAAGGAGTGTTTTTTTGGTCCCACTGGAAAGCAGAGTTGTGACCTGTGGGCTCTGGCTCTGTCAGCTTCACTGACCTTCCACTCCAGTTCTGAGTTGCTTTCCTCCAGATTTTTTTAAATCTCATATTTATAAACTTTCTACCCTATTCAAAAGAGAAAGAAAACAGCACCACCACTCCAGCAATAGTCAAGAAAGAAAAAAAAGGAATGAAGGAATACGAGCAGTATTCATACAGCAATCAATATTATAGCTATTAGCATTGCTAATGTCATTACATTGCTTGAAAACTTGCTCAAATTCTGAAGATAAGCTGTTCAGGCTATGAACTTTATATTTCTGCCTCTATTTGCAACTTACTCTTCTGCTTGGGTATTCTTTCTCTCTTTGATTTTATGTTTGCAGTTAACTCAGGAATACAAATATTGAACTTAAAAATAAATTGATACATAGTTGAACCCATGTGTGATCAGAAAAATCGAAATCATTTTTCTTTTCAGACAAAAGTATTAAAATGAATTGCCATCCTGGCTAAGTGGAGACATTACGGTGACATGAGTAATATTCCAAGTTGTTGCAAAACCCTGCAGTATTTGTTGATTACTCTATGGTGACTGTGTCAGAAACAGGGCTCGGGGACAGATTTCATCTTCTAAAATTATTTCCACTGAGGAGGGGAAGTTGGCACCTTGATGATTGTCAAAGAATAAACAAAACAAAATAACTCAGGCAACTGACATAGGCTGGGGATCAAACTACCAACTTCCCTGGCCTCTGTCCATCCAGTCTTCTCTCTTAATTGTTGATTTATACCATGGACTAATTTATCTTCTTTTCGCCAGATCACAGAGCGGTCGCTGTACCTGCAGAATTTTCCTGTCCCTTGGATGTTATAACAATGGCAATCTTTTCTTTTAAATTATTATGGAAATTCTGAACACTGGTACATATAAATTATATATGTGAAGATGTAAAGACAAGTAATTATATTAAGACCAGGTAAATAGATGTGTTTTACATGTATAATGCTTAACCAAGTTGTAAAGCCAGTAGCCACGGTCACCATCACAGCCACCTGGCCCATGTAGGTTCACATTTGATTCGGACAGACGGTAATGAAACAACGGAGCCAAGAACTGGTGGGCCATTAGCTTTAATCCTAGCTTGCACCTGGCAGGCAAGAAATACACACAGTGGAAAAACACTTCCCTTTCCATTCAGGGCTCCCAAAGCCACTGACTTACTTAACTGAGTTTCCTAAAATCAAATATTTCTAACCTCACCAGCCTTATTTACCTCTGTTCCCCATCTCCTTCTCTCTGCACAAACTGGCTTCTCCTTCAGCACTCCACCATCTTGGCTGCTTCTCCTCTCCTCCACGTGGCCTTTCTCTGCTCTCCTCCTGCATGGGCTCTCTGCCCCATTTTATAGTGTAGAAATCCAAACCTTTAATCCAATATACATACAAGGAAGTCTCTGATACAAAGTCACTTATCTAATGCATAAATGGGATTCCTTATAAGAGTATACATCACTCCCTATCATGCAACAGTCAAGGGTGTGGGGAAAAGCTTAGTCTTAAAACTAAGCCTTAGGCTATAATGACCCTGCCTGCTTACAGCCTGTCCCCCACACCCAATGCAAACTATAAGCAAGCAAACATATATATCATATTTATAAACTTATTTGACCAACACGAGTTTTATCTTATTTTATTTTATTTTACTTTTTGTGAAATTTATTGGGGGTGATACTGGTTAATAAAATTATATAGGTTTCAGGTATACAATTCTATAATACTTCATCTGTGTATTGTATTATGTGGTGAATCCATGTTATTGCATTGGTGAACACACAATACAGTAACCATGGCAACATAATGGCTATAGGCTTCTGAGAAATTGATCACTGCTAAAGATGCTAGCAACATTAACATGATTTCTAACATGAAAATATAGTTGTGAAGGGAGTGTATAGCCATTGTTCAAATATATTCTGTCAGTTGAGGTGTGTATGTGTGTGTATTTGTGTGTTCTGCATAAGCTGTACACTCAAAAAAAATAACATTATTTAGTGTTAGTATACACATGTGCTCAACTGTCAAGAAGGAGTTCAGTGATACAAATATGGTCATCATTTCAACAAATACTTATTTATTAAATATTTATTGAGTACCTATGATGTTCCAGGCCATGAATTAGATGCCATGGGAACTATAAAGTATTAGTCATAAACTCTTCCCAAAGCAGCTTATAACCCAGGGGCAGAGATAAACCAAGGACTCAAAAACCTTACTTCTAAGTAGAAAGTAAAATATACCACAAGGCAGCAAATGAAAAATGCTGAAGGAGTCTGAAAGGCAGGGACTAACTTAGGGTGCAGACTATGGAGGAGAGATGTCACAGAGGAAGTATTTTTTGAAATGGGCCAGACTGTCTGGACAGATTTCAATAGGGGCACTGATGGAGACAACATCTCGGTTAAAGCACTGCATGTGCAAAACTGTAGAAATAAGAATATGAGGTGCATTGTCAAGCATGTGGATTTGTCTCATTTGAGTAGATCATATGTTTATAAGAGAGTCCTGTGGGCTTCAGGGGTTTAGAATAAATGATGTAATGGTAAATCACAAGGAAGCTATTCAAAGAACTTGAGTATGGAGATGACAGGCACAGGAATGTGAACTCTTGTCTCATTTATTTCTGAGATCCATGCACGTAGTGGATGTCCAATAAAAAGTAATGTGTATCACTTACATTAACTGAGCACTATTGTATGCCTGACCCCATTCTAAATACTTTAAACACTGATGCTCATTTAATCCTAACTACAACCTCCTTACTGCAACTGATGAGGTTTTGACATAATAATCTCTGTTCTGTAGATGCCGTAACTGAAATGTAGCATTTAAAAACTTCACCTAAGGCACACAGTTTTTGATAACAGATCAAGGACATAGGCCAAAGTTTTAACTGGTTTTTCTATTGTTTATCAACAAATGAATATCTATTAAGTAAATAAATGATGATCTTTGTACCCTAAAGAATAAAACATTATACTCTTTTGTCTCATGATTAGATGACAGAGGAAATTAGACACAAGCGACTAGACTAAATTACAGCCTCAGTTGTTATATTCTCAATGACAGAAAACAGAAACTGTTGCTTTGGGTCTGAATCCTGCTTTTATCAGTAGAAAATCTTTCGTGTTGTTTTGTTTTGTTTTGCTTTGTGTTGTCATTGAGTCCTACATGATGTGCAAAAATAGCTCCCAGGTGCTACTGCCAGGCAGCAACCATCAAGAGCTGACCACTTGTTATCATGTGGCTGCAGTGTGTGGCATCTTGTGCTAGGCACTATGAGGCCATGTGAAAGGGATGGAAGAACCCGCAAATGACCCATGCAGAAAGGAAGGCAGAACAAAGCCCTTGGACATCCTTGAAGTGTGTGCAATTCCCCCTCTTCCACATGCAGCATCAGAATGTCTCCTCACACTGTGATAGGGAAGCTATTCTGCAGTTGGTTGAGGGGAAGAAGAAGGGAGAGTAGTAGGCACAGTAGTAGGCTGTGGAGTGACTTGAGGTTGGTATACACAATCCAGAGACAGAGAAAGCGAGTATCTGCTCTTCACAATTATAATCTTAGTGATTATACCTTTTAGTTAAAAAATGAGAATTCCAAAAGTCATCTTTGTCTTCGAGGTTAATTTTCCTCTTCTCAAAATAACACAAATGTCTTAAATCTTCCTAGAAAGACATGGCCTTAGGGTTTCTACAAAGGGGCATCGATTCAGCTGTGCCTGAAAGTACTTACAAAGTGCCTCTTATGAATCACTTAGGTCCACTGTCATGGGATTAGAAGACCCTAACGTGGTGGGGTGAAAGGAAGAGAGCATGAGCTTTGACACCAGATTAAATTCCCCTCCAGCTCTTAGAGGCTGAGAGGCGATGGTCAAGGCAGTACCATGCTCTAGGCCCCTTTCTTCCTCTCTAACATGGAGAAAACAATGGCATCTATAAGAGAGATTGACAGTGGGCTCAAATGACATGATATTTGAGGGTTTTGTAAACATTAAAGTATTCAATGACTCTGTATGTGTGCATGTGCATGCTTCTAAACCGTTGTCCAATGTATTTCAAGTTAAGCTACGGCTGAAAAGTTGTTCTCTCACATTTCCTCTGACCATGGAGCCAGGTTGTTAGGACTCAGTATAATTCCAGGCCCACCCATCTGTAGCAGTTTCATCTGTGCCACAAATTATCCTTTCTCAACTTTTAACAGAATCTAAAGAATGAGTCAGCCAACCTCCCCCTACTCTCACTTCCTGTTTCCAGGTCCAGTGGAGCAGAAGAGAAGACAATAAACATAGTGGTAAGGACATTAGAGTATTTAGGGAGTATTCACATAAAGTTTTAGAATTAATTTAGATAAAAATTTATGATATGGTGGCAAAGGGATGTGATGAATCTAGAAACTCATTCCTTCCATAAATATTGTATATTAGTTTTCTAATATTTCTGTAACAAAGTACCATAAATGTAGTCGCTTAAGCATTACTAATTTAGTATTTTACAGTGTTGAAGGTCAGAAGCCTCACTGAGCTAAAGTCAAAATGTAGGCAGAGCCTCCTGTGTTTCTTGTGGTGGTTCTAGAGGAGAATCTGCCTTTCACCAGCTTCTAGAAGCTGACCACATCCCTCAGCTGGCAGGCTTCTTCCCTCTCCAAAGACAGAGATGGCAAACATCGTAAGTCATCACATCTCTGATTCTCCTGCTTCCCGCTTTCCTTCCTAAGTGTCCCTGTGATTAGTGTGTCCACTCACAGAATCCAGGACCACCTCATCGCAAGATCCTCAACCTCATCACATCTCCATACTGCAAGCTATTTAGTGATATAATATCATGTAATTATAGTATAGAATCTCTCTATACAGCCCAGAATAAACTTGTTTCCTCTGCTGCCTCTTAGCAAACAAATGTTTATTAAAGAAATAGATATAGGAACTTCTTTGAGGGCCATTATTCTGTCCATTATACTCTTTTGTTTTGTTTTGCTGTATTTTTCTTGCTCCCCGTCTGGCATTGTCACTGGACCTCAGTTTTTGTTTTTGTTTGTTTTCTATTTCCTCCCCCATGCTTGCCCACAGTGTCACTGGGCTTCAGAGAGTTCATCCTCGTGAGCAATAACTCACACCAGGGGGCAAACAGTCTCTTACCCAGTGCGGGAGATTCCCTGAGGACATTGGAAAGTGGACTTTGATGGGACAGGTTTATTCACACTCTTCTGCAGAGCTTTCTTCCCTTTAGAACCCCACTGGGCTCTTCACACTGGCTTTCTAAAAACAACCCATATTCAGGTAAACAGATTCTGAATTATTCACAACCTCCCCAAAGGACAGAGACAACAGTGACCTTCTGTCCTTCCAGAATTTCAGCCTTGTGTTCAACACTGGATTTTGTGCATAAGGATTGCTTAATAAACCTGAATACCTATGTTCCCATCACACATATTCCTATAGCTGTAGCCCTCCCCCCCAAAATAAATTGTGCTGAGGAAAGAATCTTTTATATCTTTTATTTTACCTTCTAAAATCTGAGAGCATGGGAAGAAATGCCCACACAGAGCCAAATTTCATGTTCATTAACATAATTGCACATTATTGCCCTAGCCACCTCCTCCCGCTCCATAGAGAAAATGACCCTCTTCCCGTATTATCATCAATAAGGACATGGTGGTGACCTGGCTGGGGCTGACCAGACTGTAACTAAGCTCCAGGACCCTTGGGCAACAGGGTGAATTTTATTTACAGTGATAAGATGATCTTTACACTGTTTCTCTTTGGACTGTACACACACAGCTCTATCCATAAGTCAAAACACAGCCAGGCTGCTCTGCACTTTACTTAGCTGCCTGATGTCAGCATTAATTTCTTGACTGTGGGGAAGTTTCATCTCTCTTGCCCTCGGGATGTTTTTTTGACCTCTCTAGTCCTGTGATTGGGAGTGCTTTGGTCTTTTCTCATAAGCTCCTAACATTTTCTTTCTTTACCATTGCAATTATTATCTCCTGTGACATTTACAAGGACCCATCTGCTGTAGCTAGAGCTCTAAACACACAAGGAGCCTGGGTGACCCAGAATTCCTTTCTGTTTGAGCATGTCAGTTAATAGTAATAGGGACTTTTGGCGTGAGTTTGTGATTCAAGCCCTGTGAATAGCTCCAGCTTCAAACTCAGCCTACCAATAGTGCCTTTTCAGTTGGACTCTTCAAAAATATATGTGAGCCTGATCAGGCGGTGGCGCAGTGGATAGAGTGTCAGACTGGGACCTGGAGGACCCAGGTTCGAGACCCTGAGGTCGCCAGCTTGAGCACGGGCTCATCTGGTTTGAGCAAGGCTCACCTGCTTGAGTCCAAGGTTGCTGGCTCAAACAAGGGGTTATGTGATCTGCTGTAGCCCCCCGGTCAAGGCACATATGAGAAAGCAATCAATGAACAACTAAGGTGCCACAACGAAGAATTGATGCTTCTTATCTCTCTCCCTTCCTGTCTGTCTCTCCCTCTCTGCCCCTCTCTCTGACTCGCTCTGTCTCTGTCACACACAAAAATAGAATATATGTGAAAATATTAGAGTAAGACAATTCCGCAAACAAACATTTACTTGTTCAATTCTACAAGCACCCTCATATGTATCCTTTTCTTAACTGTAAGTACATGCAGTTCACACAGTGACTGGAAAAGAGCTTGCACGGGGTTGGTTTCAGGACTCAGGGGTCATCAGACCACTAAGGAGCTGTGCCATTATTGACAAGTCATTCACTTCCTTAAAACCCCATTTTCCTTATTTTTTTTATTTTTATTTTGTATTTTTCTGAAGCTGGAAACAGGGAAGGCAGTCAGACAAACTCCCACATGCGCCCGACTGGGATCCACCCGGCACACCCACCAGGGGGCAATGCTCTGCCCATCTGGGGCGTCGCTCTATTGCGACCAGAGCCACTCTAGCGCCTGGGGCAGAGGCCAAGGAGCCATCCCCAGCACCTGGGGCCATCTTTTGCTCCAATGGAGCCTCGGCTGCGGGAGGGGAAGAGAGAGACAGAGAGGAAGGAGAGGGGGAGGGGTGGAGAAGCAGATGGGCGCCTCCCCTGTGTGCCCCGGCCGGGAATCGAACCCGGGACTTCCGCACACCAGGCCGATGCTCTACCACTGAGTCAACCGGCCAGGGCCCCCATTTTCCTATTTTGCAAAAGGAAAGTACTAGCCTCGCTCATGCCTAAGGTCTCTTTTAGTTCTACTAGTCCGGAAATAAATAAATAACCACGCAGTCCCTTCCCATTCTTATGAATATTTTCTTTGGAAGTTTCACTTGCCTGCTAGAGTTGAAGAATTAAGCCGGCTACCCTTTCTGTGCTCCATTCATTACCTCACAACAGGTAAGAAGAGCAAGCTGGAACCAGCAGGTGTTCGCCCTTATCCATGGAGAGGTTTGGAGTGGCAACAATGACAGCACCCAGAGGACTCCATTTTACTTAGGCGTCCTCTACATTCTACAAGGTACAAGGATACCTAACCATTAGACAAATGTGATACTCTAAACACGTTTTGATCCAAAAGTTTTCTCTTTGGAAAGCAAAACTTTACTTTCAAGCAAGATAAACAGTATTTGTCAAGGGCGATATAGCTATCAGTTTTCAGAAGGTCTGCCAAATTTTCCTGTCACTGTTTTTGCTCTCCTAGATTCTCCTGAAGTTAAAACAGAAATTTGCCTTTATCCTCTCTAGAGAGTTTGTAGTCTAAGAGTTTGCTCTGTTCTTTGTCCCTTACTTCTGAGTTTAATACCCGTGTGGCTCTCATTCTTCAGGTAGTAGGTACTCTGTGTGCCCAAAGAGTTCTTGGGACACAACTCAAACAGGAAGAAACAAAATGGAGCCATCCGCTCCATTCTGGTACCGGGACTCCAAGAGCTCTATGCTCCCCATTGCAGCAGGAGAACATGCACCATGCAACTTAAATCCTGCTTGTTGGGGTTTTATTTATTTATTTATTTTATAATTATTTTTTTAAATAATTTTATTTTTTTAATGGGGCGACATCAATAAATCAGGATACATATATTCAAAGATAACAAATCCAGGTTATCTTGTCGTTCAATTATGTTGCATACCCATCACCCAAAGTCAGATTGTCCTCTGTCACCTTCTATCTAGTTTTCTTTGTGCGGTTTTTTAAATCTCACTTTTTTTTTAAATGTATCTTCCCAACTGGATTATAACGCCAGTGAGAACAGGAAACATGCTGTACTCACTCTACTTGGGAAATAATAAGTGACCAATGAATACTTATAGTGCCATATAACTCCTACCATACGGGAGGGTTAATCACGGATACATATCAGCCATATTGTTCTCAAAGGGGAGTCTCTGAATGGAAGCATCAGCTTCATCTGGGGCCTTGTCAGAAATGCAAATTCTCTGTCTCCCTCCCAGACTTAAGGAGTCAGGCAGGAGGTGTGAGCCTGTTATTTGTGTTCTAGGGACCCCCTCAGGGGAATCTGATGCATGCTAACATTGGAAGATCAGTCACAGACCAATTTTTGACTCCTTGAAGATACAGGTCCTCTCTAACCACTAACCCAAACATAGTAAAACTTTGTAATGGGTAGTGGAAATAGGCAATGGTTTGATTACTTTGTTCATTTGTTGTGGCAGTTAATTTGTGAGGATCAAATGTTTACCACCCAGACATTCACTTGCCAGTACAGTGTCCATGACAGGTATCAGTAAGGGTTTTCCAAAAACTACTCACTGACTTTTATAAATGGGAAACATTACTATTACTATTATTATTATTTTACTCTAAGTTCATTTTTAGTCACTTCTTTTCACTGTGGTTAAGGCAGCAGGGTCAGAGACTCTTCTGTGGGTCACTGCATGGACCCTGGTGCCGGTTCGACTGAACACTTGGAGAGAAGACTGTGCACTTGCCAATAAAAGGCCCAAGACAGCATCAAACCCACTGTACGAGAATGCTGCATTCTCTAGATCAGGGGTCCCCAAACTTTTTACACAGGGGGCCAGTTCACTGTCCCTCAGACCGTTGGAGGGCCAGACTATAAAAAAAACTATGAACTAATCCCTAAGCACACTGCACATATCTTATTTTAAAGTAAAAAAATAAAACAGGAACAAATCCAATAGTTAAAATAAAGAACAAGTAAATTTAAATCAACAAACTGACCAGTATTTCAATGAGAACTATGCTCCTCTCACTGACCACAAATGAAAGAGGTGCCCCTTCCGGAAGTGCGGTGGGGGCCGGATAAATGGCCTCAGGGGGCCGCATGTGGCCCGCGGGCCATAGTTTGGGGACCCCTGCTCTAGATGCATCCCAAAGAGGAGCTGCGTGTAACATGTACAGCTTTATTTCATACATTTATTTTTGCTTTTATTGTTTTAAAGTGAAGATAATCTGAATTTCTGCCAGTGAATCTTTTCATATCTATTATTTACATCCATGACTCGAGTAATGAATATAGTTACAAACAACGAAGGCCCCCAAAAAGGTGAGGGCTTGGGTTTGTGTGTCTGTGCACAAATGTCATTACAGGAGAGAGCAAAGAGAAAGACTTATTCTCCTAAAACACATCACTGAGATGCCTGAAAATGAATTCCTTCTTTTGAGAAATTAGCCCCACCTGTCACTGGCTTATTGGCAGGCAGTGATTTCCTCTGGTAAACACCCAGAAGCACTTGTCTTCAGCTGCTTACCCTTACCTGTGACTCAGGTATATATAGGAGCACACACACCACAGGGCTAGGAGTTTTCATTTCAAGTTATGCAAACGCCTAGTTAGGGAGAGGCACAGAACGCTCAAGAGAGTTGAAAAGTTCCTAAGAAAAATCAATTCAGTAAATCACTACAAAATGTTTAATAACTCTTCTGTACTCATCCCATGTTAGACAGACAATAGACACATTTTCCCCCATTGCTTTGGGAGCATACTCTCTAAACGGAAAGTCCAGAAACAGGAGAGGAAGGGAGGAAAAGAGGAAGGAAAGGAGGAAGGGAGGGAGAGAGGCAGAGAAAAATAAAGGATGAAAGAAAAGAAAATTAAAGGCAGTTCCTGGTTATAGGAAATGGATTATTACATGCCATAGGAATTTAGGAAAAGACGAGTTTGCAGGAGGTGAATAAACAGGTAAAGTGTCCTGGAGAAGTTAGACTTGAGCAGCCCTAAAGGAAGAATAGAAGGCAAAGAAAAGAATAGGTACCCTACCAAACATTGATTTCCCTAAGAAAGATTCTCTTCTGGGTAAGACAGAAAACAAGAAAAGCAGATGCAGACCTCTTTTATTTAAAGCGTCCTGACTATTAAGCTTCTGTCACTGAACATATAAATTATATCGCTACTTATCCTCAATCTCACAGTGGCTTTCGATACTTCAGAAAAGGACATTTTAACAGCAGTCAAATTAATCCAGTCCTTCTTAAAATATAATACATTTCTATTGATATGTTTAAAGCATCTGTCAATTCCTCTGAAAACTGTCAAATCATGTGTTAAATTTAAAAATAGAGCTGAACACTTAAAATTCATCAGCCTACGTAATGATTGAGCTTAGGTTTGAAGGGAAAAAAATATGAACAAATGCAAGGCACAGGAAATAGACACCCCCCCCCCCCAGTTTGTGGAACCCAGACAGATGTAAGACATCTTATGGAATGGAAGCCGCTCGTTGCTTTCTACTGGTGATATCATGACTGGTACACTATATGGTCGAAAAGAACAACTTCTGTGTTGAGAGGGTAGAAAGTTTGGCCAGTTGGCTCCCTGTGAATCTTTTTCTTCATCTATAAAATAAAGGATACAATATGAACCATGCCTTTCCCAGCTCTAAAATTCTGTGTCTGTGTCTACATAGTAAAGTCAGTAGAGCAGCTTAGTCGTATAGAATAGGAGAGAAGAGAAATTTTAGAAAGAAACATGTAAAGATAGTCTAGAGGAGACTTAGCAGGGCTTGTACCCATCCTGTTGGTGATAGTGAGCCACTGGCAGCCTTTGAAGTGGAAATTAATGTAGTTAATATTGCTTTCATTCACACTTTAAAATTTCCCTTTCACTTATGTAACTCTTTTATCCTTTTTCTCGGCTGTCATTGGGACATCACATCTCTTTCCTTTGAACAAGCCTAAGTTCCTCATTTCCAGATATGTCAATGGGGTCTTCAGGGAAGCAGATACTTAGATGGAGTCAGGAGTACAAATGATTACTGGGGAGCCAACTCCTGTGAAAGATAAAAGGGTGAGGGGAAGAGGCAGACTCAGGCAGAGGAAGCCTTCAGAGGCTGTGAAGATATGACCCCTAAGAAGGAAAAAGGTAGAGGCAGCAGGATGGGGCAGGGAGAGCCTCAGATCATGATATAGATCCGACAGATTCTCAGCTAACCTGAGAAGGGCTTCAGAGCAAAGATGGCCCATTAGAGGAGTTCTTCACTGGGCAGAAAGAGCTAAGCCCTAAAATCCCTGCTGGGCTCAGTCCTTGGCTGGGTACCACCCATCAGGAGTGTGGCCTTGGCTCAAAAGCTGAGGCAGGTCCTGAAGACACTGCAGCTGACTGATGTCTGATAACTGTGCTTCTTGCACCTAAAAATGTTGAGTTCTGTCTTAAAGTGAGAACTCACTTTAAAGC
The DNA here is from genome assembly GCF_036850995.1 of Saccopteryx leptura. NCBI lineage: Eukaryota > Metazoa > Chordata > Mammalia > Chiroptera > Emballonuridae > Saccopteryx > Saccopteryx leptura. Next base: position 26,960,896 of record NC_089513.1, on the reverse strand, counting down.
ACCACACCTCCACGGCTAATGGACCAGCTTGCAACTCCAACACTCTCCACCACCCTTTTCCATTTTGCAAACTTGACTTTGGTTTTGGTTCTGGCTCATCCTTTCTCCACCCCCGGAACAGCATGAGACAGGGCAAGTGAGATTGAAAACAAGCCTGTTATTAACAAAAGGATGGGACTTCAAAGAAAAGAAGAATCCCGTGGAGAGTTTGCTGGACCCTGGTTCTGCAGCCATTCTTACTGAATTGTGGTAAGCCCAATTTCTGTACCTGCCACCTTTACTGTGCTGCTGGCAAGTCCTGGATGGGAGCAAAAGGGACAGTAGAGAAGAAAAGGTTTCTCCATTTAGTTATAGAAAGGCACAGGTCTCCCCTATTCACAACTGTGTTCATGAAAATCCTGCTATGTCCAGGAAAAAAAACAGCTGCCAAATGTCCACCATAAGTGGGTTACTTCTTACATAATTGTAAATGTCTCTTTCAATTGTAAAGGAAAAAAAATGTCACAAATGAGCATCCCTAACATTAAACCAAGAGCTGAACCTGGGTAATTTAATACCACGCTGAGTTGGGGCCTTTTAGACATTGTTCCAAAGAAAAACTATTATCTTCCCCTCACAAAGGGGGCTGCACTTAACAACAAAATTTTACTGAATGCTTTTTTCTATATGAATGAAGCTGTTAGTCATAAATATGCTTATAGGGGGTGGAAGATGCAACACTGGTTACAAATGTAGATAGAGCACACATTTAAACTGAGGCCCGGTATGGGATGGATTCTGTCATTATTTAATGCCCAAGGCCAGGTGCCAGACTATGATCTTCAAACCAATAGCATCACCCTTACCTTAAACCTGCTAATAAATTCACATGCCCCTCAACAAGATATACTGAATTAGTAACTTTGGAGATGAGGCCAGCAACCTGTGGTTTAACAAGCTCTCCAAGTGACTGTGCTGCTCAAGATTGAGAGCCAGTGGTTTAGTTCAGGATAATGGTGATTGAAATGCAATGTCACCCATAACTAAGTTCAGGTATCCTGGCTGGAGTTAGAAAAGTCAAGTTGAAATGGGGGTCAACGGCCATAAAAATAGAGTTGAATAAAGGAAGTTGAAGTCATGACAATAAAGAGCAGGTTTTATTTAAATTAAGCAGTTAGCAAGAAAATGATCAATAGACCATTCAGTGTATATGACCTATATAAAAAAAAGTAATTCTGATCATAGATGAAGTCAAACTGTGATCTCAAAAATGTGTACTTATGTAAAACAAACATATGATTAATTATTAGCATTATGTATAGAAAATTTTATGCCTTTACATATATGATAAAATACCAAATATTGTGTTCTATAGCTTGCTTTTTTCACTAAATTTTACATTAGACGGTTTTCTTACAATTTCATAGAGAACCACATTCTTTGTTTAATGAGTTGCATATTATTGTGCTGTACATTTTTTTTATAATAATGCATATAATCAGTTGCAATGGTTGCCTTGGGAGGAGAATTGTCTGATTTGGGTAAAAAAGAGATTTCCTTTATATTGTATATTCTTTTATACTTTTTGAATTTTGTGCCATATGTATGTATTAGCTTATGTAAATACCTGAATGGAATTACATTTCTAAAACACCATCCTTTATGTAATCAGTCCCATATATTAGGGTATCTGGGTTTAATCTTTTTCTATTATCATAACATTATAAAATATATTCTTATAGATATATCATTTAACATTTATTCTATAGAATGAACACCTAGGAATAATATGCTGTGTTATCTACCTTTTAATTTTTTCATTGTTTAGATAGAAAATAGTAAGCATTATAGCTTTACTTTGTACTTTCCTTATTTTAGTGATATTGAGCTATTTGTTAAAAAGCTATTTCCTTATTTATGAACTTTATATTAGTCTATTTACCCATGTTTTCTATTGGGCTTTTTGTTTCTTCTTAATCTGTAGAAAACTCTTTATATATTAAAGAATATACCTTTCATTTATTATATAAATTGAATCTGGTTAGAATACTGTTTGCCTTATGAATATCTAATGATTTCTATAGAATTCCATTTTGTTATATTATATCAACAATGTAAGTATTTTTATAGTAAAAGCTTTGGAGGTTAAAGATATGTTCATTTATTTAAAAAAAAAATTTTAAGTTATTGATTTGAGAGGGAGAGATAGGGAGAAAGAGAGAGACATTGATAATGTTGTTCCACTTATTTATGCATTTATTGGCTGATTCTTGTATGTGTCCTGACTGGGGATTAAACCTATAACTTTAGAATATTAGGACAATACTCCAACCAACTAAGCTATCTGGCCAGGTTCATTATCTTGATTGTGTGATGATTTTATGCATGAATATATATATATCAAACTTATCAAGTTATATACTTTAAATATGTATAGTTTACTGTATGCCAATTTTAGCTCAATACAATTAGTTTTTAAATTGTTATTATGTTTCCCCTCAACTATACATTGTAACTTGGTGATATATATATATATATATGATAAATATATAAAAATTGTTAACTCCTATATATTATTTTGCACTCAGACTCTGTATAAAGTTTTCTCATATTTTAAAATAAATATTCAGTTGATTTTCTTTAATTTTCCAGGTAAAACTTAACTTTCCTGAATTTTTCCCTTTGTTTATTATTTCTCTTATCTTCTCAATCTCCAGCTTCCACAATACTTCAACATTGAACCCTAAGAATTAAATTTAGAAATACTCAGAGGATGATTGCCATTCAGACACAAAGTGGGCTAGGTTTTTGAGGCATGGATGAGTGGCAGCTAACTGAGGAGATGCCTACATAGATTATAAGTTTATACAAGTAGGAGAATATCCCTGGTCTTTGTCAAGCTCAGCATGAAGGCACCCAAAGTAACTGTAACATGAAGATATCAATAAACATCATGAAAAATGGAGTGCTAGAATGGCAGGAAGTTCAAGATGGAATGGAAGAATCCAGAATTTCAAGTTCAACTGAGTCAGACAGATCTAAACACATAAGAAGGTTGTGGGGAATTGAAAAAGGGCATGCCCAACCTTCAAGTGTTTCAACTCACAGTTTTTAAGCCCTTACCTGGTGAAAAGAACACCTCAGTGGCTCTAAGCTAAGGTCAGAATGAAAATAAATGGGCAATGAATCTGCTCAGAATCTTCTACTAGTCACTCATTCATTCATTCAATCAGTAGATATTTATTAAGCAAGCACTGAAGATATAGTGTTAAATAAGACCCAAGCCTAATTATCAATAGTTTAGAATATACTTGGAAGATGAAGCATCTCTCTGAGAAAGTGAAGTGAGACTCACAGAGGAGATGCAACTTAATAAGGCTCATATATAACTGGGGCTTGGCCAAGCAGAGTGACAGGGCATAGAATTAAAAAAGGAGCAGGAGACCCACCTCACACACCATGGGCTGTGATGACATTATCTCATTCCTGATGGATGTCCCTATTCTGCTTGTTTTGCTACAGAAATCTGCACAGTAATGAACATTTTGGTCTCCTAAATATGTAGGCTCCATTGGACGTGTAACAAGAAAAACCCAACATTCTCTTTTTCACAATTTCATTTATGGCCAGCTCTGTGTCCTCTTAGACATGTGAATGTGAGATACTTTTCCTTTGACAGAATCCAAGCAGGACAAGGATTTTATTTTTTTTACAGAGACAGAGAGTGAGTCAGAGAGAGGGATAGACAGGGACAGACAGACAGGAACGGAGAAAGATAAGAAGCATCAATCATTAATTTTTCATTGCGCGTTGCAACACCTTAGTTGTTCATTGATTGCTTTCTCATATGTGCCTTGACTGTGGGCCTTCAGCAGACCGAGTAACCCCTTGCTGGAGCCAGCAACCTTGGGTTCAAGCTGGTGGGCCTTTGCTCAAACCAGATGAGCCTGCGCTCAAGCTGGTGACCTCAGGGTCTCGAACCTGGGTCTTCCACATCCCAGTCCGACGCTCTATCCACTGTGCCACTGCCTGGTCAGGCGCAGGACAAGGATTTGATGATACATTAAATATTTGTATTTCTGAATAAGATGCAGAATCAAAATTCAGTCTGGTGTGAGGGCAGTATGAGTAAACTAAGTCTGACTTTCCTTTATCCCTTCCTTCCCTCTTGAACTTAGATCTCTCATGCTGTGAGGAATACTCCTGGAACCCCCCCGTTGAGAACAGAAACACAGATGTACATCTGGATCCTAATGTTGGATAGTGAGATGTTACTGCTTTTCTATTCAATGTCTGGGGTAGTGAGAGGGGTGGGCTACCAAGGGACTTAATTTGGCAATGGAGTAGCACTATACTTACATAAGAACCAGTGGTCTCCTTAGGAGTCTGAGAGGGAATTGAGAAAATATCACTCTTGTTCCCTTCTTCTGCCTCATGCCCTCATGGATTCAGAGCAAACTTTTACTCTCACGCTCCGCTCTGGTAAAGGCTGCCCCCTGCCAATTCTTCACTTTGATTGGGAGCCAGGGAGCAGACATTATAAGGACGGGTAAAAACAGACCATGGGACATTAGCATTTCCAGTCTACCACATCGGGAATCTTGGCATTTTCAATATATATTTAAAATAACGGAGCGAGACAAGCTGCTGCCTTCCCTCAAAATTGCGAACGTATGCTCCAAGATCTCCTGCATTTTGCATTGTGTCAGTCTGTGTCAGAGGTTTCAGGAAAGGTAATATAGAAGATGAATGAAAGTCTATCATTGCAGTGCCAAGATGAAAAAGTGACAGCTCATAATGAAAAGAAAAATAGTTTCCATTTTGGGCCTCTGTAAGTAAGAAAGTGACAGAGTCTTGGGAACCGTGAGCCTGAAAAATGGTCCCTTTGACAGACGTGCCTGTAAGTGAGAGGGCCCCGGATATAATACCACCTATAATAGAGGAAATAATGATTATTTTAGGCATTGCATGATTTTGAATAAATCCTTGACTACTCCCCAGAAAATGGAGTTGAAAGGAATCTAGAAAAGAGTGGTGGGTTAATTTAAGAAATAAATGACCACATTTTTTTCTAGTCTTTTAAGCCTAAGTTGGTTAAATTTATTTCTGTCAAGAATAACCAAAAGCCAATAGTATTAATAATTTTTTTTTTTGCCTCAGAAGTGATAAGAAAAAAAAATGTCACTCTAGAATCTTCCTTAAGGACTTTTTTTGTGTGGCCAAATCATTTGGAGTTAAGTTCTAGGATGGCTATAATAAATCAGTGTTTTTGAACTAATTGAAATCTAAATTTAGTTTTAGGCAACAGTGTAAAACACTGAATTAAAAAAAACAAAACATCAAGACCACATTTCAAAATGCTGGAGAGATTATGTGAGAAACTCTTTTCTTATAGGCGTCCCCAAACTACGGCCCGCGGGCAGCAATGCGGCCCCCTGAGGCCATTTATCCAGCCCCCACTGCACTTCTGGAAGGGGCACCTCTTTCATTGGTGGTCAGTGAGAGGACCACTGTATTTGGCAACCCTCCAATGGTCTGAGGGACAGTGAACTGGCCCCGTGTGTAAAAAGTTTGGAGACCCCTGCGAGTAGTTCATAATACTTGGATACATCCTCAGATGTTAGACCATATCCAGAGTGTAAAATGTCTTAACCTGCATAATTTCCCTATCCACCTTGATACAAACACAACCAGAAACCCAAGACCAACTCATTTAACAAACACTAGGTCTGTGGTGCTTTCCTTGCATGTCCGCTCTACTGAGAACACACACTAGTGTATTCATTTTCTTAAACCAAGCTGTACAAAATCTATCCAGAAACTGGGGCTCCTAGAGTTTCCACACTCTTGGTTTCAACCATAAGCTAAAAGAAATAAATGATCACTAGAAGGAGTAATTGCTGCCCATTGAGAGCTGAATTGAGGCTCCTGGTGTTGAATATGAAATTATTTATCACAGAGTCTCAGAGCTGGAAGGAACATGGGAGTCTGGGCTCTGCTCAGCACTCCTTGTGTCAGGAAGCCGGATATGCCTCGTGTGCCAATTTCATTGCGGAGCAGATCTAATTATACAATGAGCTTCCTGATTCTAGAATCAATCTTCTTTTGGCAGGAATTCTTTGGTCCTAAGTCCCGGAAAATATAAGGATAGGACCCGTCCTTCTTCCAAATTATAGCCCTGCACCTGTTCGTAACTAGCTACCTGGTCTCCATTGGACAACGCTCTTTCCAATCTTTTCCCCAAAGGAAAGTTGAGTTATGAAGACTACCAAGAGGAGCCATGAAGGGGAAAGGACACTGAAGAATCCAGCATTCCTCTCTGACCTTGGTGCTTCCCAGTGTGCTGTTCCCTCCAGCGTTTCCCACATGCTTATCCACACGTGGGCTCTGACCACACCAGAGGGGGAAACATGGGATTCCGCAGCAGGAGACCCTCGGGTCAGATGGCCCGACCTCTGGTCTCAGAGCATCACCTTCCTGGTAGGGCAAAGTCCCTTTTGTGTTAGTTTCCCCATCTGGAAGTGGAAACAATAGTCCCATACTTCATGCCGCTGAACCGTACCCTTAAAAATGGTTAAAATGGCATATTTTGTGTTGTCTGTATTTGATCACAATAAAAAAAAAGTTTATGGAAAAAGAATAAGACTATAAGGAGAAGTCAGAAAGATCACGAGACCCACCATATATATAGGGTGCTAGCCATTGAAAGCAATTTTGGAGTGAGTTGGGAAGCCATTGACATATTTTGAAAACAGTGAAATCTAATATTGTTATTAGATTAAACTAATATTGTGTATTGACTCTGTATCCCTTTTACCCCTTCTAAGTTTCCATTTACCATAAATGCTGGAATTTTTTTAAAATTAAAAAAAGAGGGGGAAACAGGGACTGTGGGAGACCTGCAGTTGTGTCTGCCTCAGCCTCTCAAAGCTGGATGGGAAGGCCGATCACTTTACTTTATCTGTAGAACTAACGTAGTTCCTATTTGGCCTGGTTGTTGTGGAAAGTAACATGTATAAAGCTCCTGGACAATAGCAATTATTTAATAAAGAATTCTCCCTTTTGCCTTTAGTTACTTTGTTTCTTGGGTAACTTTCACATCATAAGTACAGTGGAAATATTGAGGGAGATGAAAAGGGAAGAAGAAGCAGGGAAAGGGGTATTTCAATTAATTTTACAATAGAGATTGAAGAGACAGAAAAACAGGGTTATATAAGCTGAGTTATGTGATTCCTTTAATTTCCCTTTTTAAACATACTATGTCCCCAAGTTACAGTGCTGTTGAATGCTCAAACACAGTACCTGGGGCAATCACCATCATTTGCTTTTTAGAGAATATTCCTGAGCTAACACTAAAATAGGAAAGATAATGAATAACACTGGAGAAAGTATATTTTGGTATAACTAGTCTCAGAAAAATAAAGACTAAAATTCTGGGTGAGTACAAAGAAGCAGGTCCTGATGCTAAGATGTATTAGTCAGGGACAATCTATCCAATGAAGTGCAGGTAGCTTCCGCTCTTAAAATTTTTTTTAAAAAGTAATTAATTAAAGTGTAATAAAAAACCAAATGGAATGGACAAAAGGCAGGAGAGAAACTGTATTATGCTGGGAACAATGCAACTCTGAAATGATAGTGAAGAGATGTGCCGATAGATTCATCCCTCACACTTGTTCAGCAAGGACAAACAGTACAAAGAACCAGCCTTTTCTCGAGATGCTGGGATTGCTGCTAATCAGAGCAGGTGCTGTGTGCACTCTTGAGTTCAATATGCAAAAGCAGTGGACCAGGATTTTGAGATCAGAGGAAGGGACAAAAATATTTCCCTAATGCTTGCCTTTGGCCTCATGTTCTCCTGTCTGCTTCTTGACTATTTGTTTGCTGATTTTCAGCCTAGGTGGTTTAGTCCCTACATCCCCCACTATATACTCTACTTTTATTGCTTAGAAATGAAACCCACTCCACCACTATAAGCAACACACACACATGCACACATACACTCAGTCCCACACATGCTGATGTGCATGTACTCACACTTGTACAAACTCTTTCCATCTGTCAAAATTCAAATCACTGGCATGCCATAACTCAGGTTTAAGTATTACCTCCTCTGCAAAAACCTCTCTTAGACTTGGCCCAGTGAGGTTGACAATTATTAGACAAGGTGCTTCCTTCAAGAAGCTCAAGGCACTGACAATCAAGATTTCCAAGACCAGGCTTATTAAACACACGTATGCACACAGGTGCGGCGTGCACGCGCGCACACACACACACACACACACACACACACACACACACACAAGATGAGGCTTTTTCAGAGGAATGGGGCAGGATAAAAGCACCATAAAAAAGAGTCATGTTGCGGGAGAGATGGTGTCAGCTGGGTCGAGGGATGGGACTTCAATTGAACCTTAAGCAAGGACCCGACTTAGATAAGCAAAGAGCAGAGGGAAGCAATTTCCTGAGTGTCTGCTACAGCACTCTGCCCACTGACAGGGGAATTTCCTCCTGTTGATTCAATCAAGATAGACTCCATATTTAGCAGCCTTTCAGAGTAATGAATCCTACCTGGTGGAGGCTTTCAAGATTCACAGAGAATATTCAGAGCCACACATGTAGCTGCCTGTCATTTCAGTCTTAATTGAATGTGTGGACTTGAGTTTGTCTTGAATTTTACCATAGCATCATGGCTTAAAAGGTGAAATGGGAAAAAATAAAATTGGCCAATGAAAATTCAGAGCAATAAGATTTGGTAGATGTGCCTGTTAATCCAAATTCGGAGGGACCCAAAATATGGAAGACAGGAACAAGGTCCATCGTTTACACATCAAAGCTTTATTGTCTAGCTTGGCCAAGCGGCGGGAACTCCAACAGAAATCTGACGGAGAGCGCGCCAGCCCTTTGTTCTACTTAGTTTTTATAGTTTTGTAAGTGGGAAGTACAGAAGCAAAAATTGCAATTAGGAGCCTCTTACCGCTATTGGTTATAGTCATATGTCCTTTAACATGATAGGATCACGTTCAATTTGCAAACCATACATCATTTTGGAGAAAACAATATTTACAAGTCAACACAATGGTAGAAAGATGTCTCTTTACATATTAAAGGCTTTCCTATATTATCTACTGTTTATCTGCTATCTCTCTGTCCAGAGTCACACACGCATTTACATAGGAGAGGTAGTTTTGTGGGGACAAATGCCCGCAAATGGCTCATTGCTATAAGAAAAGGTTTATTTTGGCTTTTCTCTTCCTGCACCTGGCTAGCCATTCACCCCTTTCTCCACAGATGTGGTGGAATGTCTGGGAATCCATGTTTTCCTCCCCTTGCATTTACAATACAATGCCAAGGGCCATCCTGGTTATGCCAATCACACAGTATAGAGACTGACTATTCTCACAATTTCTCTGCACACCTTAACCCAAATTAATAAAATGTTCTCCAAGCCTCCTAAAATATTAATATTAATTCTGTAGCCTTTGGTACTTTACAACACCTGCGGGTGAAATGGCTCAGTGGCTCCTCAGTGCCCTTTACTGATTGATTGCTACTTACCTTCCGACAGGCCTTTTGTTGTTCTACTTTGTGATCCTGCGCCTGGGATACTGCAAAGGACATCGGCTTCTCTCAGCTGGACAGTGAAGACTAGATCTTGTTCATGTTTTTTTTTCAGTTTTAGGGGTGGCAGTTGCTACCTCTGTAACTTCCTAGAACTTTCATTTATCTCTTTTAGTAGTTTACCACCTTTTACTTCATTATCAATTACTCATGTGAAGTTTACTGTTTAACAATAATGTTTTGTATATTTTGATATTGCTAAGTGAGTAGATCTTAAAAGTTTTCATCACAAGGAAAAAAATGTAATTATGGGAAAAGATGAATTTTAACTAAACTTACTGTGGTAAACATACATACATATATATCGTGTTGTACACCTTAAATCCATATAATTTTGTATGTCAAATATCTCAATAAAACTGAAAAAAAGTTACTCTGTTAAAAATAACTACTATGCTTTCTATCTCCTGACTGGACCCCAACTGATAAGCAGATTTTATTTTTCTTTAGGAAAACTTCCTTTAGTCTGTGTAACAGGAGTAAAAATAGAAGTAGAGGGAGAAAAAGAGGTAGAGATGGAGAAAGAGGTACCTTCAGTCATTAGCCTAGTTCTCGAAACGCCTTGGGCATTTTCACCTGCCATTATAGATACTGTGTTAATGGTTCCTGATGTGCTGTGGATGCCCCTGTTTGCTCTCAGAACCATTCCCTGCCCTTGCCCTTCTTTGCTTTGTATCACAGGGGCTGATTCCCATTTTGTGTCAGCCATTCCCATGGTGAGAAAATGGAGTGTAGAAAAATGTGAGAAATCTAGGCATCCTTTCTCACTTCCTATGTCATGCACCTGAGCATTGCATCTCTCCTCCTTGGTCGCAGCTTTCAGAGTAATTCGATTCCTTCCAGGAATCGAAGGAGTTGGGTTCTACTAATACCATTTCCTGTGGCCCCTCCCATCCTGAGGTAGCAGCAGCTTCCTAAGTTGCTAATATCTGGGTTGGCAGTTTTTTCAAGACCTTTTTAAACAATTGCCCAAAATAAATTCCTACAATTGAACAACCTGGTGAAAGCTCTGTTTTTCTAATTAGACTTAAACATATATAATCTTAATCAATTCCTATATCTGACTATATGAATTCTGTTTCTTACTTCATTTTCCTGGCAATAACATGGTTGCTTTAGAAGGAATGTCATGTAATGTCTCATTGAATATATATATATATATATATAGATAGATATATAGATATAGATATATAGATATATATATTGATATATATTGATATATATATTGATATTTATATATATATATATATGAGTTTCTTTTCTTTTTTCTGGTTCTTTTTGGCAAGTATCATGGAAATGAGTAAATATTAAAGCTAATCAGGCTTTCTTCTTACACCTCTACAGGCATTAGGGAGGAAAGAATGAATAAATATCTCCTTCAAAGACTTTTTTCCTAAAATGTCTAGGTAAGTGAGGCAAATATGTTTCTTCCTCTTTGATTTATAAATCTCTGTTCTAAATCCCCACCTGTGATGGAAATAAACAAGAGGAAAAGGAGGGGAGAAGAAAAAGAGGACAGGAACATCAACTTCAATTAATTGAATAAAATTAACTTATGCTTTTCCTTTAGTCCTCCCAACCATCTGTGAGTTAGATATAGTTCTTATTCCCACTTTACAGAAAAGTGAGGCTCAGAGAAGTTAACTCATGTGAAGTCACTTCACTGGGCAAGTGTGTTAAACCTGGGGTTAGAAAACGGGTCTGCCCAAATTGTAGGCCCAGTTGAAATGTGTTGACCAGGAAGGTGGAAAAGTGCCTGGGGTTTTAGATACATCTCCAGAATGAAGACCTTAAAGGCCCTTTATGAGCCAGGGGGTCAGCCTAGAGAATGCAAAGGTGACATTTGGAAGGGAGAGTCCTGAAGGGGAGGGGAGAGACCGAGAACAAAGCCAGCCTGTTCCGGTCCTCTGGCAGCAGCAACAGGGAGAGAAGGAGCAGGACGGCAGCACCTGCACGGAAGGCACCCTGGAAGGGCGCACCGGCCCGTCGTGAGAGTGAGCTTGAACTCCATGCTGGCATACACGAGGCCAAAGTGTCTTTTTAGCATATGCCGTCCCCCTAATGAGCAGGTAATTGCTTTGGTACGCTGGTGGAAAGGAGCCTTCAGCTTGGGGAACCTTATTAAGATGTCCAGAGACCCTGGAGAGTTCAGTGAGGAGCAGAGAGATGATTATAGGGGCTGGAGGGGTTGATTTATGAGGCAAGGTGGAAAGACTGGTGCTGTTACCCTTGGATAAATGATAGCTAAGGGAGGCATAATGATATCTATAAATATTTGTAGGGCAGAAGCAGTGAGAAGGGAAAGGATTCGTGTGCCACTGATGGAATACAATGCCCTCCGTTTCCCTTTGCTGAACTGCCAGGAAAAACTTCCTGACAGCAGTGTCATCAGAACGCGCGGAAAAATCAGCCACGAGGGAAAGGGTGAAAGTGACAGCCCGGGATCACAGAAGACCAAGTTCCGGGAAAAGTCGCACAAGTGCGTTGAAGGGCAAACCCTGCCCCGACTGAGGAACGGCCTGGAGAGGCCCGCCCAGGCGCTGTGGGGTTGTGGGGCTGGGGCGGGGCGGGGCGGGGCGGGGCTGGCTCTCCAGCCTTCTCCTTCACCAGTCCCCTTTGCCAATGATCAGCTTCGTCCACGGTGTCTTTGCTCAGATTTTTCCTGGAAACCCACCTACTAGACAGTGTCTACCTATTTCTATCCGCAAGTAGTCAGTGCTTCCTGTAAAGCTGGCACGTAGCTGGGTGTGGATACAAAGGCAAGGAGACAGTAGTCTTCAAGCTGACGGCTAACTGGAAGATCAGCTGAATAAACAGAGAAGTAAATACAGTGATAACAGATGCAGGTCCAGGGTACTCTGGAAGAAAAGAGTAGAGGCCCTGAATCCAGACTGAGGGCACTGGGTGATGATTCCTAAAATGTGACAATGCTGAACTTCACCTGCACCATGAAAACAGAAAAGTTAAGAAATCTCTAACACACAATTCATACATGCATGCACACACACAAAGACATTCCTTTTTGTGTTCTAGGAAATGGCTTCCCACCAAGAATCACACATCCCCTATGACTGCGATGAGGCACACAAGTCTACTCTTTGTCACCACCACTCCCCATAAGGTTTGCAGATGGCTATCTTGTCTCCCCCATGACAAACCTAAACACAGATCTTGCCTTTTTTTGCCTGAACCTGCTGATAATCCAGACACAGGTCCCCCCAAACCCCCTTTCTTTGTCATGAACTAGTAACAGGTTAATAATTGGCCTCCTGACATCAGCTAGATACATTTCCTGATCAACTGACTGACTGACACTTGTGATTTCAAAAACAATCTCACTGTAAAATCACCTTCCCTAATTTTTCCTCTGCTTTCTATAAAAGTCTGAGGCCAAGCCATGCTCCTGAGTCCCCACACCTGCAGACCCAAAGTCCTCTCCTGACTGCACTAACCTGAATAAAGTCTGTCTCCTTAGTACTTGGTGTTCGTCTTTGACGAAACAATCTTTAAGAGTGAATAGCAGGTTAAAAAAAAAAGGCGGGGGAGAGCATGCATATGGAAAGAAGTTCCATGGAAGGGAAATACCACATACACAAGCCTGAAGTTCAGAGAGGGAGGAGTATGTTAGTGGAATTTCCATGGCTAAAGGCCCAAGTGTAGGGAGGCAGGGAGGTGGGGAATTTGACTGGAGAGGCATCATTTATTAAAAGACACTATCCTAGCCAAGTGTATTTTCTAACTCAGTTTCCTTACTATAAAAATGGAGGAAAGGACAATAACTACCTGGTGGGGGTAAGGTCACATGGGCGGACGCTTAGTAACTCAGCAGCATCCCCAAGACTGGGCTCTTGCATATGGCGGGTAGACAGGAAGTATTTCTTAAATGATTGGTCGACTGATATTCCTGCATCTCCTGCTACCCTGAGTGAGTTAGCATAGCCATTTCTGTTGTCACAGGGATTAGAAGTCAGCACAGACTGACCTAGATGTCCCACAGTGTGTGCTGTGAGAGTCCCACTCTGGCTGAAGGTGCTCCACGGTGGATCAAACTTCTCAAAGTGCAAACAAAAGCAGACCACGTTACCTTTGACAACACAAACCCACGTAAATTCTCAGAGCAGGGGGGCAGACTGGGAACCCCAGAACTTGAGCGGGGTGAGTCTGATGTGTGTTCCCACAGGACACTCCGGACACAGCCCGGCCCTGCTGTGGATCTCAGCTCTATCCCACCTCGTTTCCACTTGTGGCAGCTGTACTTAGTATGGACGATTGGTTAGGAGGGATAAAAACAGATTTCCCAAACCAACTGTATTCAGTGTAACATATTTTTCATATGTTTAATGGAACAGAAATTTTTATTTTAACCGACATTTACGGGCATTACCAGTGTTCTGCAGAGGGAGCAGAAACCTGGTGGGGAGAGATAGCAGGTATAGAAATCATATTATTTTTATCATAAGATTAGGACACGCTGTGCTTTCCTCCCCCAAGGCCCCTTTCTCCTCCTCCCTGCCTAGAAAAACAAGAGATTATAGATGGAGGCTCCCGCTGTACAAAGCCCAGCTCAGTTAACCCTTCCTCCGTTACAATCCGGGCACCAGAGAGCCCATTATTTAATGCTAATGTATTGTTTTTCCACTGCCTGGCTCTGGGAGATCCAGATTCTTGGCAACACAGACTCAGGCATCAGCCAAAGCAATAAAACGAAGACAATTCTTTATTATCATCCCTGGAAGCTACACAGTGACAATGAGGGAACTGTGGTTTGGGTTTGTTTGTGTTTCTGATATATTCAGAAAGCATGTCCTCAAGTTGTGGTTTCAGTGACTATCAGTTTTATCTATTTTAACCACCCCCTTCTCCTACTTTGCTTATAAAAACTGGAGCTTCCCCCATCAACAGAGATGACAAACTTGAGAAAGACAGTGTTTGAGACAAATATGTCCTCTCTCTTAGGTCCCTCCTTCCCTTTAATTCCCACCACATCCTTGACAACCTTCTATCCCTTATCTCCTCTTGCCCTCCCATCTCTGCTCAACTGTTCTTTTTCTTCATATATAAAGATAACTCTGGCTGTGACGCAGGGTTCTAATCCTCGCTGCGACCTTACCAAACTGTGTAAGCATGGCAAAGTCATTCAAAGAAGGCAACAGTTTCATCTCCTGTGGAAGTGGCCCTGAGTCCTCTCCAGCTTCTCCATACAGTATGGAAATAAAATTCCATTTGCGCCCTCTACCCCTCTAGTTTTAGAAGCAAGTGAGGCACTGAGTAGGAACTTTATTCATTACCTTGTCCCTGTTAAAACTATACAGAGCAATGCTCAAGTTTCTGGTGATGGTGTCATCTTTGTAAATTATATTATCCAATATGGACTTCAAAGTTCAATTTCTACATAGTGTTTAGTATTTTCACAGCATCGTCTGCTAAGCTTCTATACAGCTGGTCAAACACATTGAGCTGACCACCTTCCTGGACATTGTGGATAACTGACTACTGTGGATGAAAGGAAATATGGACTAGTACTAGAAAAGCCAAGTTCAGTCCCATGGGAGTAGTCTCATGTTTGGATGAAGATCCAGATAAACTTTCCCTGCAGTGAGGTGGACAAGGAAGTTTGCAGGATTACGTTGGCACAGGTAATGAAGTCCAGTTCATATTCTATTTCCCTATCTCTGTTCTCCATGATATTCTTCTCTTTGTGTGTGAGTTTCAGTCAGGATTTAGAGTCATGAAATATACTCCCTGGCTCAGAAAGCTGCAGAAAAGCAGCCTCGGTGCTTTTCCGTCTGGCTCTAAAGCTAAAAACCATACCTCTTGGAACTCATGAGCATATCACAGATGCTGAGCAGGTGAGCTTTAAAAAATGGGGTTCCATCTGAATAATCTGTCAGGCTACAGACGACAAAATGCTATTTCTTACTTCAGGCGGAATGAGTGATTACTTTGATAACAAATTAAAACAAGCTTGGAAATTGGAAATTACCAGAATTAAGCTATCTCCAGTGAATGACTGAGCTCCCCCCTTTAGTACATTTTCTTCTATATTAGCCATAAACATGAGCTCTTCATTAATAGAAATTGGTTCATTGCTACTGGCCACAAGGGGAATCTACTGCATGTGTGGCACTAACTTCCAACCTGATCAAGAAGACAACTTGTTCTTAATGTGAGTGCTTTCTTGGGAACTTAAAAATTCTTTATGTCCCCTTTGGCTTCTTGCATACAAAGCCAATTGTAATGTTCAACTTTTAAATGTTCAAATATTTTCTCTGTATGGGATGTTTATGGCACCAAATAATTTCTAGATGATTACTGTTTTTAATAACTTTCTAATTACCATATTAATCAGAAAAGTCCTTTTGGCTTATAGAAGGTACCAAGGGATAGAGGTAAGAAACAAATATATTCCTGTTGCAAACCACTTGCACAAAATTTCCAAACTTGCTACTGAGAAGACAAGAACTGTTGCTAAATGGAAGGCTGGCTATTCTTAGCGGAGAGAAGAAAACTCAGCTTCCCCGCCGAATGATAGTTCAAAGCATTCAAAATTAAATGGATATCCTGTGACCTCCCAAATTCCTGTGTATCCTGAACAGATAATCGAGTCACCCTTTTGTACAATTTTATGTAGTAGAAAATATTGTCCTTTGGTGACCGTTGTATTCAAATATTTTCTGTTATTGCTTTCTTTCTTGATCTCTAAGCAATGACCTTACACAACAATGAACCAGAGGGGTTAATATTCCAGAGAGGCTGTGATTTTTCTTTATATTTATCTTAGTCTTACCAGGATTCCATTTCAGCAGGTGACCTTTGCCATCTATTTAGCTAGCAAGTTTTGTCTAAATCACAATGACCACATTCCCCGCTGTCCCTCCCACCCCCATCTCCCTGTGGTGGTTTCCGAGGGTAGTTAAGATATGGAAGTGATAATGATATCTGTTCCAGCTCTCCCTCACTCCTTCTTATGGCAAGAGTGTGTGTGTGTGTGTGTGTGTGTGTGTGCGCGCGCGCGCGCGTGTGTCTAAAGAAATCATGTAAAATAGCCAGTAAAAATTTTCCAAATTATGGAGTATTTCATTAGTAAAATTGCACTGGTAATTTTGCATTTGATGAAATGATAATTTTCCTGCTTCTCTTTCAAACTGAGCTTGATGGACAGGCCCTTCTTTAATGTACAAATAATCTTTATGACCCTTGTAAGCAGGTCTGATGATACTCAGCTGAGTAATGTACCAGAACTGAAATTTCCATCTACTTGATGTTTTGCACAGGGGTTTTGATGAAGTCACTGTCACCTGCTATTAACTTAATATCAAGTCTTAATAGGGTCCCCTTCTCACCATCTCCACGCTGTTGGGGTCCAAATTAATTACCAAGTAAAAAGTCTGCCACATAAATCCTCACTTCCCAGGGAGAGGGAAAAAAGAAGTTTTTAACCTCATTTGAGAGCTCAGAGAGCAGCCTGAGGAAGAGGATTCGCCTTCAAGACACATCTAAGAAGTCTATGCATAAATGAGAAAACCAGGGGTCCCTGCCAACCGTGACTCCCATCCTCACGCTCAAGCCCTGTGTCTGCTCTCTCAGCGTCCTCATAGTTATCCTCAAAAATCACCAGACTCTTCACTTAGTTCTCCGTGGTACTAAGGTACGGATGAGAATAACAAAACCTTCCCTAAAAATAATATGCTCATTAAGTAGCAAATGTATCAAAAAATATCAAATGGTGTGTGCAATAAGATCAGCTAAGTCCCTTCTAAACCTGATATTCTGTAAAAAGTTTTGAACTAATAAAATACAAGAATTATTTTAAATCTGCTCAATAGTTTTTTGGCATTACCTAAAATTTCACCATCAGAAATAAATCTGTTATTAAATGATAATATCCCTAAAGGGAAAGGGAAGGGAGGAAGAGTATGAGAGGATAAAAAAAGAGCTTTACCTCTATTAGGCACACAGGACTGCAAATAAATTTGATTAAAATGTTACTGGTAGAGAAGACAGGGTGTGCAAGAAAACATGGGCTAGTGGGATACCCAACAATAATTGAGAAGATGGCAGAGGGTCTTTCCAAAGGTTTGCTAGAGCGTTAAAAGATCCCTGCCTAAGTCACAATTCCTGTATTGCAGATCTCTAAGGATAAGATGAGAAAACAGGAGTAGGGAGTGATATTGGTCTACAAATTAAAATTTTTTCAGAAAAAGTGATAATAACTAAAAGTTCAAAAATACTTAAAAATACCATTAACATATAGAACTCTTGTTATCAGAATTGCTTATCAGATGCTAACAAAACAAAAAGACTTCTCATTTCACTGTTTTTCACTTTTTTAGAGAGAGAGAGAGAAAAAACAGATAAGTACAGACAAAGAAAGGGAGAGAGATGAGAAGCATCAACTCGGTGCGGCACTTTAGTTGTCCATTGATTGCTTTCTCATACATGCCTTGATCTCTTTTGCTGTTTTCTCACATCCACAGTCTTGGTCCTAACTGCCCATACCTGCAGCTCTTCTTTAGATAAATTTCTACCTTTGGCTCTAAAAGTTGACCTAACAGCTCAGACAAAGCACAAGAAACACCTAGAAATTTGTGTTTCTAGGTGCTTAGCCAACACCAAAAGTCTGAAAGACTTGCCTCCCCTTGCTTCAGGCGGGATGAACCCTGAGGCATGACTTAAACTGCTGCATTTTTCCGGGTCAGGTTGAAGTTATCCTCCATAGGTCCCAGCCTGAAATCTCAGCCTGTCTTTGTTTCTTCTTTTCCTCAACTGCTTCCCCCATTTCCTTGCTAGATCCTTTTTAACAAATCACGTACATACAGTTCACCATCTTGGGCCTTCTGGGGAACCCAACCAAGATGCACTGGTGCTGGACAGATCCACCTGAAGATCAGGATGAAAACTCCAACTTATTGCACCAGAGCCAATGCATCCCCGTGTCCACCTCTCACCTCCAGCAACCATTTCTGTTAGGAAGGCATCAGTTTCATAATTGCCCAGGGAACAGAGCTTTGGAGCTATTTTGCATTATTTCTTTGTTATTTAATGACTGGACTAACAGCTGCATTACGCTGTATAGTTTACAAAACATTTTCATTTGTTTACTATCATGTGATTCTCAAAATAAACCTAAGAAATCAATAGGCCAGATTTGATCATCTCAATCTTAGAGGGAGGCAACAAATGACCAAGGAAATTAAACAGTCAGTAAACTGAGTAATTGGAGCCAGAACCTGTGCTTTTGACTTGGATTGACTATTCTTCCACTAAACCAGATATTCTTCCCTCAGGATATCTCTCAGATGCCTCCTTTTTTCCTGTTTCTTCCATACAACCTTGGTTTAGTTACACCAGGGGTAGTCAACCATTTTATACCTACCGCCCACTTTTGTATCTCTGTTAATAGTAAAATTTTCTAACCGCCCACCATTCCACAGTAATGGTGATTTATAAAGTAGGGAAGTAACTTTACTTTATAAAATTTATAAAGCAGGGTTACAGCAAGTTAAAGCATATAATAATAATTACTTACCAAGTACTTTATGTCGGATTTTCGCTAAGTTTGGCAGAATAAATCTTTATGAAACAACTTACTATAGTTAAATCTATCTTTTTATTTATACTTTGGTTGCTCCACTACCACCACCATGAAAGCTGAAACGCCCACTAGTGGGCGGTAGGGACCAGGTTGACTACCACTGAGTTAGACCCTTGACAGCCTTTTTCAGGTTATAGTAGTCCTCCCCTAAATGATTATTATTCTGCCTCTACTTCTTCTTGTTTTGTGCCTGCATGCCTATACCAGATTAAGATGGCTACTTCCTATCTTATTCTCTTCCCTGTATTCTGGATCCTGTAGACATTTGTAGTTTTAACTTTACTCTTGTCCTCGACCTAATCCCAAGCCTGATTTGTTACTGAATTGTATTGCTATAATTAATTGTACAGAAATAGCTACCTTAAAGAGGTGTGACTGTACTTAACACCTGACATGAATGCCACTGACCTAGGAACTGAGCAATGAGAGGCAATAAAACTGATATAAGAGGCAGGAATGTTGGCTATGCATGTTATGCACTGGAAAAACTCGAGGTAGAACTGTTAGCTGCTCTATAACTTAGAAGGCAGATCACATGCCTAATGAGTTTATGCACTAGAGAAAGAGGTTTTCAAAACATAGTGGTCTGTATTGGAAAGGTGATTAGTTTCTAGTCTAATGGGATGTCCACAGAAGTGATAAAGCCACTGCTAGGTCTGCACATGAAATCCATCCTATGCAATCCTATAGCTTTCCTTTCCTCCACAGGGACCCTGGAAGCCTTATGTAGAAGACAGCAAAGTCTTAAAATGGTAAGAACCTAGACAAGTACAGGAATACTTGTCTCCAAGGAATACTGCCAGGACCTGCATTAGACTCAGAAATGAAAAGGAAATAACCTGTTGCTGCGTTAAACTGGAGATATTGCAGTTCATTCTGATACCAAAGTATGTCCAGGGCATCCTGTTTGAGAGCCTGTAGAATACATCTTCTGCTGTAGCACCTAGCAGAGTGCCGTGTGCAGAGCTAAATGCTCAGTGCTTATTAAAATGAATAGAAAAAAACCTCATGATATAAACTGATTTTAATGAATAAAAAGTACATAGGCATTCATGGATACTAGTGCACAATAACTACATAAATAATATAAGAAATAAACATCAAGGAAGAAAATAGTGATTATGTTTAATATTTCAAAATAAGTATTCTTAACAGCCATGAGTTGAATTATTCAATTATACCAAAGTGAATAGAAAACGATAATTAGTTGAGACATTTTCAGGAAATAAAACAATCTTACTAAATTGGTTTTATTTATGTAAATCATTATGTAAGTAGATGAAGTATATAAGCTACACTCTAACCAATGTATTGTTTTCTTACTTAATGCAATAAAAATATTTTGGTTATTATTTATTTTCTTAAGGGGGTTAGGAATATTAGTAAATAATTTTAGCACACAACTCAGGGCAAGGGAAGCCAGGCTTGCTGGGGCTGCAGCATCCACAGCCCTCAAGACTGTGTTCATAAAATTGCTTCTTCAATGATTCTGGTTTGCAGTGTCAGGCTCTGGTGGTCCCAACCCGCTGCATCAGTCAAAGCGAGTTCCCTAAACATGAGAAGACCTGACACAGTGATGTGTTCCAAGCCAGCAGACACCACAGTCACAAAGTGTAGGAGTGACTTTAAGAGACACAGTTTTCTCCACTCTGCTGGCCTCCATAGCTGCCAGTTTTCTCAGTACAATGTACCAGCCTCCTCCCAAGTCCCACTGCTCAGAATTCAAGGATCGGTTTTAATAAACCCAACCTAACTCATTGCAGGTCACTATTCCTTAACCTCCCTCCACTCGCACCCTCTGCATGCCCTCTGCCCATTCTGCCCACACCCTGATGTCTGATTCATTAACGTCCATGTAGTAAGATCACATTTGTCAGTAGTGTCCCTTCCAGCTTCTCTTCAAACTTGCTGCTTGGCTTGTTGGGCACAAGACTCCACCCTCACCCCGCCCCCACTCATTTCAGCCTTCCAAGTGTGCCTTGGCTCTCTGATCAGCGCTGCACTTCCGCCTGCAAGGAGCTGTCCAGCACCAGCCCGGGCTCCAGGACGCTGCCTCTGCCTCTGTGCAGACCTCCATCTTTTCTCCTAACATTATGACTCCGTAGTCACATACCTGCACCTCACATTTGCTTGGTTTTGATGAAGTTAAAACAAATCCTTACAATGTGCATTAGTGAAGTTAGTCAAGGGCACGGTAACAAATGGGTCGACTCTTGGACTGTCTTTCTCTGTGCCCCAAATCAGGATCCCTATGGCACACAGGATCTCTGCTGCTCTCTAAGACACTTCCCTATGCCCAAATACAGGAAACCACAGCCTTGCACTCTTTCTTATATTTTCCCCACTTGGCCTCCAACCCCAGCCCCTCTTCCCTAAGGGAGTTGGTGGATCCCATGTAGATGACACAAGACAAGTGACAAGTGTAGAAACTATCCCAAAGATTAACTACAGTAATCTTTATTATATGCGGCTTAAGTGTCTGTTTGTCGCCGATAGCTTATTGGTTGCTTGTGTAACTGTACTAGCCAATGGGGTGAAGTTGCCACGGCTGAACACAAATTGAGCAGGTCGGGGGAAGGTGAACATTTGTTTGCATTGGCAATCATCTGTTTTACATAAAAACTACGTCTTTATGTAATTTCTTTTAAGAATGCCTCCTAGAAAATACAGAACTGAAGAGGAGAGAAAAGGAGCTAAAGCTGCACAAAAGCAGCTTTCTCGACAAAAAGAAACCACTGAGCAGAGAAAGACAAGGTTTGCTTCAGTCGCAGAGCAAATGCGTCTTTCTCGGCAAAATGAGATTGATGAGCATAGAGAAACAAGGCTTGCCTCAGATGCAAGACAAAAAAGCCTGTCTCGACAAAATGAGTTCCTTGAACAAAGGCAGGAGAGAAATGCAAAAAAAAATGACAGAATAATGCTGACCGAAATGCAAAAAGGATTAAAACAGCTTCAAACAGAGAAACTTTAATTTTTGAGCATTCCTCTGGTGACATGAATATTAAATGTGAACACTGTCAGTCCTTAAACTTCAAGTTAGAAACTAATCGATTTGACCATGGCAAGAAAGGATTTTCTCAATGTTGCAAGTACGGAAACATTGGAGATCTTTGACATGTGAATTAACATTTTATTATTTAAATCACCTTTATTTATTGAGCTAGCGGTGGCTCTTAAGAAATGTACTGCCAGTGGTTTCCTTTATTGCACTCTACTTTAAGCAATTAAGCAAGTAGAAGGGGGAAACCCCATGGGGCAGTAAGCAAAGGGGCGTCCTCGCCCCGCCTGCCCTGGGTAATTCAGTTTGAATTAGCAGACACCTTTGCACAAATCATTTTAATTACAATTTATAATATCTAGAACAGCGGTCATTTCGCATGACTGCCGGGCTTTCTAGTATTAACATATATGTGGATTATCATAGCAGAGAGAAAAAAAGTGATGTTATAACAATTGCAATATGCAGCATTATTTATTTCAAGAACTAGAGGGTATTAAAAGGTGACTGTATTTTAAAATTTCTGACAAAAAAAATATATCTCCAAGTACAACAGGGCACCTTGAGTCTGGGCAAGTAGCCGAAGGAATTTGCTTAAAAGGGAATGATACAGTTCTAAAGCCCCAAAATGGTTTCAGATTTGTTTAATTGCATTTTTCATCTGCAAAAACTTTTAAAACACATATCTCCTTTTTTATATGTATGAATTATATCTATAAACTATTGTATAAATACATTATGAACATTTAAAAACATCTACAACAAGTAGAAATTTTAAAAGATGAGAGAGAAAGAAAAATAAATAAATAAGCTCTCACATTTTTCTCACTCCCAGTGGATTGTTTTATAATACTCCCTGAGAAATAGGGATCCCACTTTAGCAATGACCATTTTAGCAAGAGTTTAGCTGGGTGTAGATGTGACAGTAAAAGAGTCAGTGATGTCACCAGCATCATCCAGCAAAGAATAGACACAGATGGACAGGGTTTTAAATTCTATTTTTAAAATCTTTGCTCAGTAGCTCAGATTACAAGCTTTCTCTGCAGCTAGAATATGCATTGTGTGTGTGTCTCTCCTTTTTATTAATATAAGTCAAAATGTATTTGTTATAGATGCATGGGTAGATCTCACGCCACATCATCATAAAGAAACCTATGGGATATACAACAATTCCCAGCCATCTTTGTTCCCTGGGTCTCTTGCCCAAATTCTTTCTATTTGGATGGCTTCCTGGAGGAGTCATGCCTGCCATCCTTTGTAAGACTTCTTTCTTGTGCATCTATTGACCGCATCTTTCTATGGAAAAGTGTGGAGGTGCTGGTGGGAAGGAGGATTCGGGTACCTTGGCATTCTTGTTTCCACATAATAGACACCTACTGAAACCAGCAAAAGGGCATTGCGAGCTGTCCTTGACTCTCCAGAGCACAAATAGCATTTATCTCTGGGCAGCGGGCAGCGCCAACGCGGGTTTTTGTCAACCTGTCAATTTTTTTTTTCTTAAACAGAAAGCAGAGTTCAGTAAATAAAGATAAATGATTGTGCTCCTTCTCTGCAGACCCTGGAGCTAAACTGAACAGGCCTCTTATGGTTTGGCCCTGCTTCATTGACTGTTCAGACAGCCCAGTAATACGACAGATGTACCCAGCCGTTCCCTCTTCCCCGCTGTCCATTAGATTATGTTCATTTTGTCTGAGATGCCATTAGAAGTCTCAAGGTCAAAAAAGTCACAGGAAAGAAAAAAGGATGACTAATTTTTTCCTGAAGCCCTTCATTGCCCAAAGAGCCTCCAGACAGGTGGGCTCCTGCTTTGTGAGGGGTGAAGAGAGGGGGGCTCCATGCAATTTACTTGAAATAAAATGCAGGTGTGCAATTAACCCAGACACACTTCTGGCAACCAACACAGCCCAGCGCTGGAAGTTTTATTTGGATCAGGGGAGAATATTATTTGAGATATTTTCCTACATGACAAATGAATGATTTGCCTGCAGCAGCGACGTTGAGGAGGAGCTTGTGGGCCAGAGGGGGCTTACATTTTCTTCCTCTTCTCTTATTTTAAGGAAAAAAATAGTGTTTTCGTACCAAACAATGCTTCCCTTGGGATTTCTTGAGGATATCATGCAAATAGGGAATTTGTCCGCTTAGCAGCTGTGATTATGCATGTAATGGTCCTTGAATTTATATAGTGTGTTACTCCTGAGCTCAAAGCACTTAACGCACATGGCCACATCATTAATGCTCAGAATCATAGTATGTGCAAACTGGAGGAGACTGTGAGGATCACCTGCTTCAACTCCACCACAGACAGAAAAATGTGCAGTGTTATTATATGGGGTCCTTCACTTGTTTCACGGATGTGAGGAAGATTCTTTCTAAATGATGACAGGGGCTACTTGCTCTTTATTTCTAAAAGCCCCCATAGCATCTAGCATAAGCCTCGGTACAAGAGGAAAAAGAATCCATACCATTGATTGGGAATCAGAATTATAGAGTCAAATAGTTGGAAACTAAAACATCACTTAATCTCTACAGAAATCTAGCAGTTGTGCCCAAACACCCAGAGAGGAGGGGCACAAAGGAGAAATTGTGTTAAGATGTCTCCAGGTTCCATCACCATTTTAATCAGATTCACTCTCATTTAAATTTTAAATATTTTTGGAGATTAAATGATATTAGATTATTGTTTGAAGAAAATTTCTCTACTGTTTAAAATAATACTCAGAGAAATGTTCATATAGCATCCCGGAGATTATCATCTAACTTTCTCCTGAGCAAGTATAGGAAAAACAACAGAATTTAACTTCTGTCTTATTGAGTTGGGCTGCACATGAGGCAAAGGTATGACAAGGAAGTACAGAGTTATGATATGCATGGTTGTGATGTTTTTGTCCCTATCCACTTGCACTCAGCAAGTATTTATTGAGCATCTTGTGGTTGTCATTGCCTTAGACTGAAGGCTGCATGGAGTACCAGAAAGTAACTCTTCATGAGCTTTTCATCTCTCTGGGCACAGAAAATTTACACCACACATAGCTATACATTTAAGAACATACGCACCAATGTGCACAGTCCAAAACATAAGAGAATAAGCAAAAGATAAATCAAATAAAATGAGGAAAAACTTGAATTAGAGTTTGTTGAAGTAGGAAGGGATCGTGGATGCCATTCCTTTATTAGATGGGTGAACAGAGGCCCACAGAAATAACATGATACACTCAGCCCAATTCAGAATAGTAACTGATAGCATATCCAGTCTCCTCATATACAGTTCCATGTCCTTTTGCACATTATATTGTCTTATCTGGACAATGGAGAACTAGTCTGAGAGAAAAGCAGAGTTAAAATAGGAAATCAGAGAGAAGATCTCCTTTAGTGAAGCAGTGAGAACCAAGGGCTTAGTGGATCATGGCAACCCAACTGCTAAAGAAAGTCAGATGATCACAAAAGACAACTCCGTTTAGGAAGCAGTCATTATGTGAGAAGCTATGGGAGTAGCAAAAACAGCAACAAATAAGTAATGCAGTTTCAGTCCTTAAGGAACCCTCTTTAGAGTAGAAGGATGAGAAATACTCACTGACGTCTATAATTCAAAGTAGGAAGAGCACCGTGATAGAGGGGCAATCACAGTGCTTTGCAAACTGAGAGCATCTATGTACTAATGACTGTCAAATCTCACCCCGATTTAGCTCCTGCATTCCAGAATCATACATCCCCCCTGCCTGAAGCCTCCAAGCTGGGTGTTTTACACTCTCCTCAACTTCAAAAGCCCAAAATTAAATTCGTCATCACCCCCTTCCTGTATCTTTCATCCCCAAACCACATCAGTTGTCCATCTTAGTAAGTAGCAATACCATCCCCCACACCATCTTCTCAGTCACTTAAGCCAGAAACGTAGGAGTCATCCTTGACTCCTCTCTCTTTACTTTTTACATCCATTCAACTCCTGGTGGTTTTTTCTCTTGAACAGCTCTAAATGCTGTCCAATATTCTGAAGACCCACAGTCAACACCCTAGTCCAAGATTCCATTATTCTAGACCATGGCCCAAATGTCCTAACTGGTCTACCTGCTTCAAGGCTTCTCTCCTCCAATCCAAGACATATATTAGAACCTATCTGATGACGAATTCACATCTTATTGTATCTTTCCTCTTACCATTGCTCTTAGGATTAAGTATAAAACTATTTAATATGTTATAAAGCTTTTTCCCTATTTTTCCCCTACTCACTCCCTAGACTAAGTACAGACCCTGTTTCCATGGCATCTCATTTTCTCAGACCTTGTTTTCCTAATATATGACTTGCTGTATCATAAAACAGTATTTTTTAATGGCTGTCTTCCTCATAGGACTGGAAGGTCTCACTTAGTCCCTGCTTGAACCTTAATGCTTAAAACAATACTTGCCCATAGTGCTTAATAAATACTGAATGAACGATTACCTGGTGATATCCAGAGCATTTAATCTCAGGTAAGCAAGTCTCCAGAGGTTTAAAGAAGAACACTCTTTAAGTGAAAATTAGGTACACTGAAAGCAATTTAAAAGGTTCTTATCCCAGCAGGCTGATGCCATGCCTGGATCAGACCACAGCTGAGATCATCATTTTACTGAGGATTAAATTCATTCACAAATGTTAATGGGTCTGAAAAAAAAATAATTACAATGGTAACAAATTAGGGGTCTGCTACACTAACTAACTTTTCTCTATTAACAGAGAATTTACTTTGGAATGCAGAAAGAGCCAAGTGAGCAGATTTTATAATTGCGGAACTTTATTTTCACTTTGCTCTAACTTTCCCGGTGAAATAGAACATAAAGAAAGCCTTTTGCAAATGGATAATTACATACCACATCTTAGGATTATGAGATACTGTGTAACCTTTTCTCCTCCTTTTCTAATGTGACTGAGCACCATCATACAGCTATTCTTGCCCTTATCGGAGGGAAAAAAAGCACTTCAAGTCGCTCTTCATATCTAATAGCATGATTTCATGTTTATTAACATATACCTATAAAATTTATAAATTTTCAGCACCTGAAGGGACCATACAGATTAGCTAACCTAAACTTCTACTTTAAAAAGCTGAAAGGAAGGTCAAGAAAAGTTAAATGACTCCTTCTAACACAAAAATGCTGGAATAAGAGAAACTTACACCAAATGAACGATAATTGAGGACCTCTGCCTTTATAGAAAAATAAAATAGAGGATCATCCTTATGTGTGGGTAGAGATGATGGAGTGGAAACAGGTGTTATTTCCACTCCAAATAAACTGCACTTGCTTTGTTCATATGGTTGGTTTAAGATAAACCATTTATGTGACACTTATCACCCACTGCGTACACAGAAATGTAAGATACCACAAGGTGAGGAACACAGACTATGGAATCACACAGACTTACCTCCAGACCAAAATAAATACCAACTCCATCACTACACCATTTCTCTTGATGGAAGTCCCAATTGCTCACCACAAAAATTTTCACCAATACATTCTATTTGGCTAACTTTGGTAATTCTCTCCATTATTATCAGTGTTCAGAATTACTCATGTACGTGCATCAACTCCCAGAGAATTCAGGAATAATGATGGTTTCCCCAAATTTTATCTAAGTGCTATCAAAATGTTGCATGACATCAGATGTTTAGATTTTAAATCTTGTCTCTCAGGCCTTCAACTTGTACCTGGGTTATATCCATCAGAATCATTGTGGGTAAACTCGCAGTTCAATTGGTTGTCTGGAGTAACATACACCAAACCATAGGCTGACTACATCTTACCTTTAACATGTTGTATTTGACCTTGTTTATTTGAAAAGTTTTCCACAGGCAAGGAAGTTAGTTCATGGGTCTTACAAAGCTAAAATAAATAAATAAGTAAACAAACAAACAAACAAATAAAGCCAAATTCCTTATATAGGATTAAAGTATGAGAAGATCTTTCAGTGGGAAAAATCCATTAGAGAATCTCTTCTTCACTTATCTAAGAACATAACATTTATAACTTTATAAATAAGAATTGGACTTTGGAAAACCTTGATAAACCCACTGAACAACTCTTGTTAAAATCTAAAACCTTCATGGTGCTAAATCCAGTCGTTGAACTTAAACTCTTCAGAGGGCTCCTCCCATCAGCAGCACTTAACACAACTAATTACTCGTCCTTGCCTGAAGTCCTTCTTTCTTTTGGCCTTTGGGTCACTACTTTCTTATTCACCTCTGGGCTCACTGGCTGCTCCTTCCCAGATTCCTTTTCCACTTTTTCCTCATTTTACCCAACTTTACACATTGGATTGTCCCAAAGCTTATTATTTAGATAACTTATTTATATACATGCATGCCCTGATTCACTGTATCCAAGCTCATGGCTTAAAATATTATTTAAATGCTATTGGCTCTAAACCCAGGTATCACCACTAAATTCTGTAATCATATAATCAACTGCCCTCTCAACATCTCAATTGGATATTTAATAGGCATTAAACTTGAACCCATATAAAGTAAAACTCTAGATTTTACCTTAATCCTGCTCCTCCTGCTGCATTCTCCACCTCTGTAAATGGTAGTTCTATTTTTTCATGTGCTTAAGCCTAAAAGCTTGATTCTTCTCTTTAACTCATAACTTGCCTCCAACTACCAAATAAATCCCAATGATTTCACTTTCAAAATAGGAGCAGAACGTAACCATTTCTCTACCCCCAACTACACTTTAGTGCAAGCTAACATCATTCCTCAGCAAGAATATTGTAATAGCTTTTCAATTGATCTCTCTAATTTTACCCACAAAACTTGAATGATTATTTTAAAATTTAAACCTGATCATAACTCTCCCCCACTCAAATTCTTCTGCTATCCATTTTACCAGAGTGGAAGGCAAGTCTTCCCATAGTCAACAAAGTTTTGCCTACTTGATCTCCCACTACCTCACTGAACATCTCTCTTGACCTTTCCCTGTTTTTCACTGTGCTCTAGCCATACTGGTTTTTCTGCTATTTTTCTAATACATTAAGTTACTTTTATCTAAAATCCTTTCCTTTGCTATTTTTATGGCCAGGAAGACTCTTCTCCCAGCTATATAAATGGTTCATCACTTCCTTCCTTCATTTCTCCACTAATCTCTCAATAATATCATCCCTCCCCTACTTTGGCTCCTTCCTATGCTTATTTTTCTAATACATTGAGCTCCATTGTACTCACCATCTAATATACCATCTATTTACTTATTCATCACTTTTCTTTTCCCATCACCTCCTCTAGAAGGTAAGTTCTATATAAGCATGACATTTATTTTGTTCACTACTAATTGTCAGTATCTAAAACAGTGCCTGGCATGTAGTAGGTGTTCAGCAAAAAGTGTTACATTAAAATAAATGGTAAATGTACTAAATAAATGTTCATCTGAGCCTGAAAATGCTGCAAAAAGTCCAGGGAAATTTGGGCTCAAATTACTAGTCAAGATATCAGTAGTATAATTTGAGGAAGATTAAGCAAGTAATCCAGCCCAAGAAGAACCCTTAAACCGAATGCCATTGGGACTTAAATTTCATCTCCAAATATTAAGAACCCAGAGGGGGGAAAACGGCTATCTCATTCAAGAAGCCATGGAAGTAAAATTGACACATTGTTCTGTATTCTCTTTGGCTTAGCCTTCACATTCACAGTCAGAAAAACAAAATCCATCTGGTTATGGTCACCAAAATAAAAGAAATTCTCAATATTTTCCATAAGTATGATTCTCTAGAAAGAAAATGTTGCTCTTTCTACACTGATGTGTCAAGATAAGTTACAGGATCAAATGAATATGATAATCATGTGAGGCAACTTCTAATTCTTCACTGCCATGTAAGGTATAGCTGGTAACCTTGGTTCATTTTGTCTGCTTTTTTTACATTTTAAATTCTTGGGGGGTTTTGTGTTTTGTTTTTTAATTTAGTGAGTCAGTTCTAAAGTTTGATTCTTTTTACAAGTAAATTTTTTCTTTAATTTTCTATGAGTCACCCTGTGACCAAGCATAGGTGACTGATGAAATAACCATCAATCACTGAACCCCACAGCACTCTGCTCAGTACTACACAATTGGTAGCACTAATACTAACATGTAATGACATACTTTGATAGTATTTACTGTAAGTTCATGTATTTCCATCACAGTATTAGCACACTGCCCTTCACATGTGAGCTACTAAATAAACATGTGTTCACTTATATGCATTATAGTATTCTTTAAAAAGACCTAGATTTCGAAGTTTAAGGAACTCTCTTCATATTCAGGGTCTGTTACTTACAAGCTAAAAAAATGCAGGCAGCTTAATCTTTCTACACTGAGAATTTCTTGTTATCATTGAGATAATTTTGTCTATCTCTAATCACAGGACTGCAGTGGGAAATAGAAGATGTCATTCATGTAAATCTTATAGAAATACACCGTGTACACTGCAGATATCTCTGCTGTGGTTGAATCTGAGTTAATCCCCCTAAGATTGCAGCTCTGGAGTCTGAGTTCTCTGGCCACATGGTAGAATCTCTGAATAAATTTTACAAAGCACTGATCCTCTGCCTTCACCCAGATTAATTAGATTCTCAGATAAGAATCTGGTCAGAGGTAATATTTTAAAGCTGTCTAGGTGATTGCAGTATACAACTTATGGTAAGAACCACACTGATGCAACCAGTCTGCCTAAGTTCAGATCCCAGTTATGTCATTTTGGTCAAATAAATTAAACCCTCTAGCCTTTAGTCATCCAATCTGTGAAATGGGGTTAATAATGATGCCTTTCTCATAGGGTTTTATGAGGACTCAAACAGTTAACCCCAGAAAACTGCTTAAAATACCATGGAATACCTGCTTTAAAGCTCAATGAATGAAAGCCAATATTAATAATAAAAATTATCTTCATTTCACTTCTCTCAAGGATAAGCACTGTGTCTTGCATTCATTTCTCATCACAGGCATGAGAGCATGTAACTAATGCAAGCTCCATTCATGAGTATAAAGCAGTTAGGGCCCTCTTTGGCTCTGTAGTAATGCTTAACCTTTACAGAATAGAATCTCAGTGTAAATCATAATCCATTCACAGCTCAGGAAAAAATAATTGGGAACCATGCAGGACAAAATATTTACCTGGGAAATAAAGGAAAACAGGAATACCACTAAGGGAAATGAGATACCCAGCAACCTCACCATTTTGTCCTAGGCTGGCTGGCAGTAGTGGGAAACAAATGGGAAATGAAGGGAAGAATGTGTTTTAACATGTTTAAATTATGGAAAACAGGAATTTGAAGGACTCTCACAGTCGTCAAGACAAGGACAATATTGATTATGGGGTGGGGAATTCCTAGAAGTTTACCTGTACTTCCCTGACATGAAGATTGAGCATTACATAAGTGTTTACAAGATGATATTAAAAACCCAGTGGTGATCTATGTTTCAATCTTCAGAGCTAAACTTATCAAGACACACTGTATAATGGCTAAACGATGTTTTCCTTTGGCACTTTACAAATTCAGAAAGGAACACTTACCTAACACCATTTGTTTTTCTTAGACAGTTCCAAGAACAGAAATGCCAAATAATTATATTCTTGTTACTCTCCAGAATTTTCATTTGTTATTCAATATAAAGACTAATATGAGGGAACGAAAAATAATTTCTCTTAACTTATCAGATACAGTTTACTTTTATTACCCAAGCTATTTGCTGAAAATTCAATAGACTGTTTATATTCTACCATACAATCTATGAAATTTGCATTCCATTAACTCCCACACTAACTACATAATATAGGCAGATAGTTTTTCAAAACATGAGTTTGTAGTAATAGTAACTAAGTTAACATACAGTGAACTATTCTATTTGGTGTCAATTTTGGGGGGAAAAACATGATACTTGCTACATTATAGTAATGATGTCTAATATATTTAATAAAGTGCTTTAGATTTGTTCATTTATATTGAATTAACTAGACGGTGATAGCACATAATTTCACACAGAAATGTACATTAATTATTAACACTAAATGTAGGGCAAAACAACAGACTTCAGTAATATAACCGCACATCTGCATAGGAGATTGTTGGTGATTTGGAAATGCTAATTCTGTGATTAATCTTCCATTGGCTACTGAGCAGAAGAAGTCGTGCAAACAAGAATGCTAGGATAAATGATGGAGCATTCAGATCAAACTGGATTTTGATCTCAGACAGCAGAAAAATGCTTTTGTAGGCAGTAAGAGCTTTCCACCAAAAATGTGTACTTTTATCAAAGAACCACTTGGAGAAAGATGTGTTTTGTTGTCTTTATTTGAGGCATCTGTTCCCAGATTAACACAGGAAACTCTGTCTTTCTTCTTTCCAAAGATTCCAAATCCACCATCCTGTAAACTCTCTCTTTACAGAATTACCATTTTTTCATTGCCTGAAATCTTCTTTTCATAGTACAAGACAGATTGTCCTCTACTGTTACAAAGCCATGGTGCCTAAACTTCTGGAATACAGCATGTCATTCCAGGCACTTCAACCCAGGAAGATATAACAGTAGAAAAGTTCCAAATAATTAAGCAGCTAGATTAAAGATCTTCTGTGTAAGACCAGACTAGGAGAAAGGAACCCTTGAATCCACAAGGACAGAAAGAAATACAACCTTCATGTAAACGATGAATAGGCCAATTCTACATTGGCTAAGCAAATATCAGATGTCAAGAACACAGACAATCAAGAAGAGTACATATTGTTAGCCTTTTGGTATAGATATAACATATATTATAGCTTAAAGAAGTACAGTAGGGGTAAATTTAAGAATGTTCATTTCATTGAACTTCTGATCTTTGCAACCCAAGAAGGA
Source organism: Saccopteryx leptura (assembly GCF_036850995.1). Lineage (NCBI taxonomy): Eukaryota > Metazoa > Chordata > Mammalia > Chiroptera > Emballonuridae > Saccopteryx > Saccopteryx leptura. Next base: position 26,927,873 of record NC_089513.1, on the reverse strand, counting down.
ATATAAATTGAAAGTATAATTTAAAATTTTTTTATTTTAATTCCCATAGAATACATCCATAATTAGTAATAAGCTATTTTTTTAAAAACATAGTCATCTAAAGATAATTAATTTACTTTTATGAGTGCACATCTTAGACCCTGATAGTAAGTCAGAAAAGATACTCCACAAAGTCCCTGTATTTCCTACTCAAAATAAATCTTAATAGTAGTCACAATAAAAAAATAGACAAAATTTAGATAGACTGATCAATTGAAAAAGAGAGAACTAAAATCAGAAAAAAAAAAGAAGAGTCATTAATATCAGCCTTTAAAAAGGATTTTAACAATATAGAAAAGATGATAAGAACATATACTGCACATTTTCACACCAAAAAATTATCCAGCCCAGAAAAGATGGTCAAATTATTAGAAAGAAACAAATTATTAAAACTGATTTAAGAAGAATAAATCAGAACAGATCTACCACAAGTAAAGAGACTAAATCACTAATCAAGAAACTTTCCACAAAGAAAAGCCTAAGACCAGATTGTATCAATGGTGAATTCCACCCAACATTTAAGGAATTAACAGCAATCTTTCACATATTCTTGCAAACACAGAAGAGAAAGGAAAACATAACAACTCATTCTATGAGGTGAGTATTATTCTGATATCTAAACCAAGCAAAGACATTATAAGAAAAGAAAATTACAAACCAATATCCATTATAAACAGATGCAAAAATCTTCAGCAAAATACTAACAAATCAAATCCAGCAAATATAAAAAGTCTTAAACACCATGATCAAGTGGGATATATCCCAAGGATGTCACATTAATTTACCACAGAAAAGTCAATCAATGTAATACTAATACAGTCATATTAACACATTAAAGCAAAAACCACATTATACTCTCAGTAGATACCGTAAGGATTTTATAAAATTCAACATCTCTACAAAATAAATACACTCAACAAAATAAGAGTAAAGGAAAACTTCCTCAACCTGATAAGGGTACCTATAAAAACTTACAATCAACATCATACTTAATTGCAAAACATTGACAGTTTATGCCTTAAGATCAGCAACAAGATAAGGATGTCCATTCTCATCATTCTGATCAACATTGTACTGAAGCTACTAGCCAGAGAAATTACACAAGAAAAAGAAATAAAAGATATTCAGACTGGAAAGAAAAAAGTAAAACTACCTCGATTTGCAGATTACATAATCGTACATACTATATATATAAAATCTTCAGAAATCCATAAAACATTCTTAGATTAACAAAAAATTTCAACAATGTTGCAAGATCAATATACAAAAATCAATTGTACTTCTATACATTAGAAATAAATAATCAAAAAAATTAAGTAAACAATTTTATTTAAAATAGTAAAAAAGATAAAAATGGATCAAAAAAGTTCAAGACTTATACACTGAACATAACAAAACATTATTGAAATAAATAAAAGAAGTCTTAAAAAATGTTAAGGCATCCCATGTTCATGAATTAAAATACTTAATATTTTTAAGATGACAATTCTCCCAAATTGATCTACAGATTCAATGTAATCCTGTAAATATTCTAGTTTATCTCTTTGCAGAAATTATCAAGCTAACCCCAAAATTCACATGAAAACTAAGGGACTCAGAATAGCCCAAACAATTTTGATTAAAAAAGAACAAAGTTGGAAGGCTTGCATTTTGATATTTTAAAACTTGCTTCAGAGGTAAGTTAATTAAGACAGTTTGTACTGTCCTATAGGTAAACACATAAATAAATGAAAAGTTATTGAGAGCCCAAAAATAAACTCATATTTATGGTCAGTGATTGTCAACAAGAGTTTCCAAAAGTTTCAATGGAGAAAGAGCTGTGTTTTCGATAACAAGAAAATGAACTTGAACTCCCTATCTCACATCTTGAACAAAAAATTAAGTAGATCATAAGCCTAAATATAAGAGCTAAAACTATAAAAGCCCTAGAAGAAATCATAGGAGTAAATCTCTGTGAACTGAGATTTCTTTTAGATTTCACATCAAACACAAGCAACAAAACAAAATATATATAAGATGGAGTTCATCAAAATGAAAATTTTTTGTGCTTCAAGGGACACCATAAGGAAAGTGAAAAGACAACCCAGAGCATCACAGAAAATAATTGCTAATCATATATCTGATAATGGCGTAATATCCAGAATATATAAAGAATATTTATAACTCTCAGAACAATAAAAAGACAGCCCTGGCCGGTTGGCTCAGCAGTAGAGCGTCGGCCTGGCGTGCGGGGGACCCGGGTTTGATTCCCGGCCAAGGCACATAGGAGAAGCGCCCATTTGCTTCTCCATCCCCCCCCTTCCTCTCTGTCTCTCTCTTCCCCTCCCATAGCAAGGCTCCATTGGAGCAAAGATGGCCCGGGCGCTGGGATGGCTCCTTGGCCTCTGCCCCAGGTGCTAGAGTGGCTCTGGTCGCGGCAGAGCGACACCCCGGAGGGGCAGAGCATCGCCCCCTGGTGGGCAGAGCGTCGCCCCTGGTGGGCGTGCCGGGTGGATCCCGGTCGGGCGCATGCGGGAGTCTGTCTGACTGTCTCTCCCCATTTCCAGCTTAAAGATAAATAAGAAAAAAAAACAAAAACAAAACAATAAAAAGACAAACAACCCAATAATAAAACTGGCTACATCTTTAAAGAGACTTTTTCCAAAGATGATATACATGTGACAAATAAGCACATGAAATGATGCTAAAATTTTGTAATTGTTAGGGAAATACAAACTAAATGTATAATAAAATATTTCTTCAACAGTATGGCTATAACCAAAAAGGTGGACAATAATTAGTTTAGTGAGGATGGGGAGAAGGTGAAACACTCATTCATTGCTGAAGGGAATGAAAAATAGTGCAGCCACTTTGGAAAATGATTTGTCAGTTACTCAAAAAGATAAACAGAGCAAGCATATGACCAACTAATTCCTCTCCTAAGTAAATATTCAGAAGAACTGAAAACATATGTTTACACAATAAGTGTTCAAAGAAGTGTTATTCACAATAGTCCAAAAGTGTAAACAACCCAAACATGCATCAATTGATGAAGAGAAAACAAAATGTTGTATATCCATATAATGGGATAATATTTGCAAAAAAAAAAAAAAAAATCAATGAATTAGTGATACATGCTACAATAAGGATGAATCCTGAAAGCATTATTGTAGGCTGGAAAAAAAACAACAACAAAACAGCCAGCACAAAACTACACATAATGTATGATTCCATTGAAATGAAATGTTCAGAATAGGCAAATCTACAGAAACAGAAAATAGAGTAGTGGTCACCAAATGCTGCGGAGAGGAGACAAGCGGAAGTGACTGGTAATGAATTTTTTTTAAGGTGATGAAAATGTTCTGTAATTACATAGTGTTTTGCACAGTCTATGTGTATACTAAAAACCACTGAATTGTACATTTTAAATGGGTAAGTTTTATGGTATGTGAATTATATCTCAATAAAAAATAAACACATTATTACTTATGATGGTTTCTAAGTTTACTATTTCATAGATACAACCAGAAGTGGAACTCCTTTCAGTAGATTTATTACCATTACTGTTCTAGGCAACTAGGGGAAAAGAGGCTTATTCAAGGTAAGGCCTTCTGACATTGCCTTGTCTGTTATGGTATCTGTGACAGTTGTTCTAAATAAGAGGAGTAACAATCATAGCACACAATCACAACTGTTCCTTTATAGTAGAAATACCAAATGATTAAATCTCTGTAAATTGATTGAAAAATAGTAAATAAGAATAAAATTACAACATGGCTCAAGACATGAAGATGTTAGAATATTCTATGCTTGTATTCTTTATACTTCTTATAACTTGCAAGTACTCAAAGGAAAATACTGTGTTGTTCTGTGCTGTCATAGAATAGTTTATCAAATCCATTTGCTCCTATATTAAATAAAGTTGCTCCTGTGGCCTGCTTTTCAGGTTTGTCTTTGGCAACATTAGCTGGTCAAAAGTACCATGTGCCTTAACACTGGCTAATTTTTTTTTAATTTTTTTCTAGTCAAAATAATCATGAATTGTTTATATTGCTAACTTTTTATATTGATGGTTTGAGAACTGCCTCGATATCCATAAAATCCACATGCTATGTTATAATTCACACTGTCTCAGGATAAGAAACACCAGGAAAATTGCAGGCAAATGGGTAGGACAGGGACATGTGGAAATGAATGATTCTGGTCTCTCTGCAGAAAGTCAGAAGTCCAGTGGACTATTTTAAAGGAAAAATAAAGTAAGTCTGGGTTTAATCCAAAATCTTTCTATCTGTTCATCCATCCATCCATCCATCCATCCATCCATCCATCCATCCCTTTGTTCAGTATTCTACTATGCTGTAAACTAAGAATGAAGAACATAATCACTAAAGAGGCCAGATTTTATAGGTAGACACTATGTCAGCAATACAGGTAATCTTGAAGTTAGGCAGATAAGGTTTCAAATAATAAATCCATTACTGTAAGATCATGTCAATAACAAAGTGCCAAAAAAATGCCCAGCCCTGTGTTTTCTCCTTTTTGTACATTAACACATTTAACCCTCACATAATGTAAGATGGGTATTATATTTCACAAATATGGAACATGATGATCAAGGAAGAAAATAACTTGCCCAAGAAACTCAACTTATAAGAGATAAAATATGGATTCTGACTCCAAAGCCCATGTATGATCTTTCTATTGAGCCATGCTGAACCCAAGATTCCTCCAGGTAGTTGAGCAGGCAATATTAGCTAAGGTGGAGTTCAAGACAGAGTTATAGTCTCAGAAGGAAAAAGGATGGTTATTGTAGGAAAAATTAGGTCATCATCTTATAGGTTACCTAGTATATCAGCACCCTAGAAATCTGGGCCACCAATTGGTCACCTAAAGTCATCTGCTGGTCTGGACCATCTCAAGAACTGGGTAGTTGACGAGGGAAGAGCATCATTTATCCCAGCTGAGAGGAACTGACATAGTGGGCCCCATTAGAAACTACACTTGAGATACAATTCATTCTGGGTACTTCTGGGAATGTGCCAGTCTTGACAGTCTCACCAAAAGTTGGTGTTTTCTTGTCTAAAATGTCTTCTAATACTAAAAGGTACATTTACCTTTCTTCCCCCAGTATAAAAACAATGCTTTTTTGAGCTGGCAGCCAAAGAGTAAATACCTACTTTAACTTATTAGTGGGTTGCAATGAACATTATTTTGGCTTGATAACTCTTAATGAGGATAGCAGACATCAGTGATACAGACAAACCATTGGGTTGAAAACAGAAATATCAACATAGATACAATCTCCTAATTTTCTCATCTTTTGGTGTACATTAGTTGGTTAATGGACTTGAGCCAGGATATCTACATAGACAAAACAAAGTGGATAATTGAGCAATTATCTGATTAATTTAAACACTAAAGAAAGTGACTTTGTTCAATTAAGATTTTCTTCTAAAGCGCTGGAGCATCTTTTTTGGGTAAAAGTTGTGAAGCCGAAAGCAGAAATAGGTATGTGTATTTGCACATCCTTATTGCATTTTAGTGCAGTCTCAAGAGACCTAGCAGGACTAGGAGAGGGACTCAACCTTTGGGCTGCTTTCTATAAGCTACATGATCAGTTATGAATCCACTATCATTGGAAGGCAGGGTACAGATAGACATAACACATAGCAGCATCTTAGCTTTTTCCCTTTTCTGGAAGCTCAGTGCTTATGATTAGAGAGAGAATAAGTCCCTTTTCCTGGTGCAATACCTTGTATTGCAATAAGGTAAGGTGTCAAGATGCTGGCAGGATCTACCAAGTCAGCACCCATGGTTGACGAAGCACCAGCCCCTCATATGGCTTGATGGACATAGGGCTGAGAGTATGGGATCTCAGCTTTGCTGTACGGCACTAGCCCAAAGCTGATACCTATGGAGCTTTGACGGCAGCCAACTGCTTTACAAGTAATCAGGCTTGAACAGGTTAGTCCTTATCTATGAGTATCACTATACATGTTTAATAGATGAGGAAATAAAAGCATGGAAAGTTTGAGTAATTGCAAAGATATATGTACAAAATAAATGAGAATCAGGTAAACTTCAGGTCTGTTTGACTTCAAAATCACTATATTCTGATGACTTCATCTACCCCTAAAAAATCATTCCCACAAAAGCAAAAGCAAAATTATTATATAATTCAATATCTCTCTTGATGTTTTCATTGCAATATGGAACAAGCCTGTTAGCTTTGTAAACAATAGGCACATCCAGGCATGACTGGCCCATTGGACCAGAATGATCCAGCCAGCCAAACAATGAACAATTTAAGACTGTCTCTTAAAACTCAAATGGAAAGTGAAAATTATAATCAAATACAGAGAGTATGGAACATACTACATTCATGTAGAAGACAGAAAATTAACTAAATTATTTAAGCAAACACAATCATATGCACACACTAATTCAAATATTCCAAGCAGGTCAAAATATAAAATTTAAACATATTTTCATGGATAAAAACAGATTGAATATTGGAAATTCAGTATGATTAAACTCTTAATTTAATGAGAAAAATCAAAGTTCCCATTCACCAGGCAGTTTACATTCAAGTTCAACTTTATTGAATATTACCTGTACAGAAATAGCGAAGATTCCTCAAAGTTAGACTTGTCCAAAAATATTAGCCAAAACCTAAAAAAAGAAAAAAAATGATATACATGATATTATACTTCTGCAGATATTTAATCAAGACTTTTTAAGTCTTCGGTAACTAGTAAGTAAGAAATCATATAGCAAAACCTGGAGTGAGAAGTGCTTAGAGATAAGCATAAATTCTGAGAAAGAAGTGTACGAGCTCCTAGGACTTCCTACAGTATAAAAGCAGCTCAAAATGGTACCTCCATATGTCTAACACCAAGTATAAAACATACCCAACTGCAAAATATTTTGTTCTTAATTGAGAAATAGTTTTGAGTGATTATATTATACTAACTTTTCATGTGAATAGAAAATGTTATAGGATTTCTATATTAGTTTCCATTTTCCAAGGACAGCTCAAAAGTTCTCTCTTTTAGAAAATTATGGCCAATGAATTTTAAAAAATTAAAATATCATGACTTGAAAAGCAGAGCCAGAAATGAATCAAACATAAATTTCAAGAATGAGAGGGGATTATATGTCATATGTAATAACAAGTGGCAATACCAGAACTCTAGACTGGGCAAGAATTACTATGAAAAATTTCCTGGTTTAAATAGCAATTAAGGATTTAATGGGGGAAAGTAATCAGGAATATGGGTGATCTAGCCAGTAAAAGAGCTTTAAGTGGGTAATACAGTACTCCAAATATGCCCCGTGAATATTCATGAGTTGATCTTATTGTGACTTATCTACATGGTGACATTTTCCAGTAGGAAAACATTTGATGAAAAGAAAATAGCTCATGAGCTTCTGAATATTATGAAATTCATATTGCAAAGAAAGAGAAATTAAGTGCTAGGAGTAAATGACGGACAGTTGGATAAAATATTAAAGAACAGGTCCTGTGCAATTTAAAATGGTGATTTACCACTTCAGAAATTCCCATGCTATTTAATATGTTCATTCCAATAACTAAAAAACACATGAAAAGTGGTTGGTTAAAAAAAGAAATTTCTTACTTCTCAAGTATTTTTGCATATGCTTATTCACTTAAGATAATTGCTTTCATTAAAAATGGAAAAGGACTATCGAGAAGTTTCAGATAAGAAAAGATGTTTATGTCCAAATTAAGGAAAGCCTGTGTTCTTTTGCTCTGGTAAAGATACCAGGAGGAAAACAAAGAAATAACAATAGCAGTAATAGAAGCAGTAACAAAAGTCCAGTCGGGGAATAAAGGATCTACTTAGGAAAATAACATCATTTCAGAGCCCCCAGTGAATATGGAAATCAGGAGAACGGAAATATGTGTGCGGGTGAAATGTTGGCTCATGCAAAAGAACCTGCTGCGAAAATGCATCAAATTTGACCTGAATTAGCCAGACAGGCTGTCTAAAGCTGTGTCTGCGTATCAGCAAATGGTGCGAAAGGATGAAATAAATGTATATGTAGTTTTTGCCATAAAACTTTCTTGTGAACATACTGTCAACACCATTTTCTTTTAACATCTTGGCCCAAAACATGACAGTCAGTCAAACTGAGTGGTTTTCCCAGATACATTTATTTTCTTTAGAAAGTAGCTGACCATAGTTTCCGGCTCTGTGGGTGGTGATCCTCCTGCCTGGGTGGTGTTCAAAAGCCCAATATCTTTTTAATGAAGCTTCACCTCACAGAAGCCCTAATGACCATTTTCCCCTAACTTTTCTTTCTCTTTTTGGCATCACAATCATGAATACATTTAGCACCAAACTTTAAACAAAGGATTATTCTCCTTCAGCAACTTAACAGAAAATTCCTCTTTTAAAAAAACTTTTCTTCTTTTAAATTTTATTTATTGATTTTAGAGAGAGAGAAAGCGAGAATGACAGTAATATCAATTTGTTCCTGTTTGTGCCCTGACCTGGGATCAAACAGGCAACCTTTGTGTTTGGGGATAAAGTTCTAACCAGCTAAGCCAGATGTCCAGGGCTTAATTTAAAATTCTTGATCAGGGCCCTGGCCGGTTGGCTCAGCGGTAGAGCGTCGGCCTGGCGTGCGGGGGACCCGGGTTCGATTCCGGCCAGGGCACATAGGAGAAGCGCCCGTTTGCTTCTCCACCCCCTCCCCTCCTTCCTCTCTCTCTCTTCCCCTCCCACAGCCAGGGCTCCATTGGAGCAGAGATGGCCCGGGCGCTGGGGATGGCTCCTTGGCCTCTGCCCCAGGTGCTGGAGTGACTCTGGTCACAGCAGGGCGACGCCCCGGGGGGGGGGGGGCAGAGCATAGCCCCCTGGTGGGCAGAGCATCGCCCTTGGTGGGCGTGCCGGGTGGATCCTGGTCAGGCGCATGCGGGAGTCTGTCTGGCTGTCTCTCCCCATTTCCAGCTTCAGAAAAATACAAAAAAAAAAAAAATTAAAAAAAAAAAATTCTTGATCAGAGCCGAAGAAGCTCTGTCCCCTTCAGCCTCCAAAATAAAGTCCAACATTTCCCCATTTAACTTCATTGAATTTGGGGTTCACTCCAAATTCTGTGCTGAGCCATGAAAAAAAGAATTATGTGCATTTCTACCTTGTCCCCCCTGCACCTTTTATACATAAGTTTGAGATTTGTAGGTCTTTAAAATTAATGTGAAGATGAATTTAACTTAAAGGTATTGAAACTTAACAAGAACTCCAAACATTCTTCATTTCCATCAAAAGTAAAATTCTTGGTCGGTTTGCTTCCTGGGGAAAAAAAAAGTACATGATCACTAGGGAGATGAATACTTATAATTAATACACCCTGTGAATGTCAGCTTCCACGTAACTTTTCCCTCCACACTTGTCATGGTGTCGCCTTCATCCTTGAGGGATCCATCAATTCACACAGAAGCATCAGGCGGCCAGAAGGAAACTTTGTCTTCATTTCCACCTTCTTTCCAAGGTTAACTACCTTCAGATCACATTCAAACTAAAATAAGGAACTCATATTTTTTTCCTAGGGTTTTAGTTCTTCAATGTAAAAAGAAAAGAAAGAAAAATTAGGCCCAAAATGAGTGTGATGCATATTCATGAAGGGCAAAGCAATACTTAAGCTTTTGAGGTGTTGGTGACCTTGAGCTATATTAATTTACTGACTTTGATTTGTAAAGGATCAGATAAAATGTACAACAAAGTTACTGAACACACACACACATATTTCTACTAATATATATATATATATATAGTTATAAAATAAGAAAGGTGTTGATTGCAGCAAAGAAAGTACAATGACCTGTTTCACTATACTAAAGACTTCATACTGAAGGGTGAAGATCCATTCTCCTGGTTAGAAGATGTGAAAGCAGCAGAGCAAAAGTTGACTTTAGTTGACTTTATATTTTTGTCTTCAAGTGTTACAGCACATCTTTCCTGACTCTTTTTTTTTTTTTTTTGTATTTTTCTGAAGTTGGAAACGGGGAGGCAGTCAGACAGACTCCCACATGTGCCCCACCGGGATCCACCTGGCATGCCCACCAGGGGGCAATGCTCTGCCCATCTGGGGCGTCACTCTGTTGCAATCAGTCATTCTACTGCCTGAGGCAGAGGCCATAGAGCCATCCTCAGCACTGGGGCCAACCTTGCTCCAATGGGGCCTCGGCTGCAGGAAGGGAAGAGAGAGACAGAAGGAAGGAGAGGGGGAGGGGTGGAGAAGCAGATGGGCGCTTCTCCTGTGTGCCCTGGCCGGGAATCGAACCCGGGATTCCCGCATGCCAGGCCGACGCTCTACCACCGAGCCAACCTGCCAGGGCCTTTCCTGACCCTTGATTTCTTCATATAGCATTAAAAATCCTTGGTACTGTATATTTAAATATCATTTCTGTAAACTTCAGTTTAGCCTGGGACTTAGATCTTTTGAAATTCCTCCCCCTTTTTTATAGTTTAATATTTCTCTTTCACATTTGCTCTTAGTCATGTGGTCCTTCTTTCTTCCATCCTTTTTACTTTATTTTTTTTACTTTATTTCATTTTAAAATCAGCATAGTCAAATTTTCTCTAAATGACTCTTCTTGCTCTAAATGTATAATCTTAACTTTATTTTTCAGACAATCTGTTGGGAAAATAAGTTTGTAAAATTTATGTTATTTGATTTTGCTCACCTTTATTGTTAAAAATAGTTGCTGCCCAGGTGAAACTGCTAATTACCTTCTTGCTTGGGAAGGGCCATTGTTATGCTAATGTTTACTGAAAGAGATTCTCCCCTACCATTGAGATGTGCAGGAGGATTTCTTTTTCTCTCCTCCCTGATCCCTTACCCTCCATGGGAAAAGCAGGTTTTCTGCTTTTCCCTTGGCTTTTCTTGTGGCTTGCCTGTCTTGGTGAGACACCAATGAACAGAATGGCCCACCATCCTCCGACTTCGCTGTTTCTTTACCATCTGTCCGAATTCAATGAGAACCTGCATGTGAATGGCCATGATGGCAGCGGTGGCCCCTGGCCTTAAACTCTCCCATCTTCATTTTAGACACACAACTGCCTCAATTTTAATTTAATGTTGTTTGTTTAGTTTGTAGTAAGAAGAGACACTCCCAGTTTCTTCTCTGTCATTCTTTTTCTGTCCCTTTCTCTGATTCTGTCTCCTCTATGTCCTGATATTTAACCATCAGCCCAAAAAAACAATTCTTCTTTCTAGATCTATCCTTGTTCTTGACTCTCTTCCTTGGTATATTATCCAATGCCAATTCTGACTAGATAGATATCCCACCAGCAACTCAAAGTCCATATGATCAAAACCTAGTTAACCAACCCTCTGCCAAACTTAGCTCCTCTTCTACAGGGTCATATTTCTCTCATAACCAACATAAACAGCTCCACGAAGTCATGACCCAAATATGGTCAAACACAGAGAGCTGACTAGAGACTCAGCATGCCTGCAGAAAGGAAATCCAGTAGCATTTTGGTCTTGAGGTGCTCTCCTCCTCGTGACTGATTAAAACAAAAAGGCCAGGGCTATCCACAGTTCTACAAGTGGATCATCACAATCTTTACTTCCAGTCAGAGACTGATAAGGCCTCTTACTGACATTATTGCTCTTATTTATTTATTCATGGTCATAGAAGAAGTCTAAAACTGAGTCTACTGAGGCAAGAACCTGCTGGGAGCCCTGCCAGTGATCTGAAATTTTGGATTCTCTAAGAGTGATCAGCCCCACCTTTAGGGTTCTGTCCTAAGCCTTGACATCCCAGAGATTCAGATACATGATCTGGTGTATCTGGTTGTCTGGTGTATCTTTACCCTCACAATGGGCACCTCTAGTTTAGTTTTGTCCTTTTTACTCTTTATCACGAAGCCCAGCATGCTTTAATCACTTTGTCCCAAGGTTCTTTTCACTTCCTTTATATCCCTAAATCATCTGAAATATCATTCAGCATTTGATAAAGATTAAAATGACAGCAGATTGTGTTTAGCATGTAGTTTTTATTTTTAACAAAATTAGTTCTTACATATATATAGGAGTATCCCATTCCTAATATAGACATTCTGTGATCTTTATTTGAAAAACATTGTTCACATTTTTCCTCTGCGTGAATTCTGTCCTACAGCAACATCATTGATCCTGGGTCTAATTCCTCTTATCTGAGTTCAAATGCTCTCTTCTATATCCACCACTCCATTTTCATTGATTTTTCACAAGTATAGACATTTTAAAAATGTAAAACTTTCTCTTCTCTATGTATTAAACTCTCTTAAGAACAAATTATGTCCTTCCATTCATAAATCTTGCCCTGCTAAGTCTCGAAGGAGACTTTGGCAATTATATTTCATGTATGTGTGTTTAAATATCATTATCTTTGTTCTCTCTCACTCAAAGTAATTTCTTTACTTTGAATTCCCCACATTGTCTCAGATTTATCTTATCTCTGGTTTCCTTTGTCTGTTACTTTTTAAAATTCAGATTCATGATGCTCTCATTCTCTCAACTATCCTGGAACGAAGAAAGGTAATCTTTGAGTCCTTTAATGTTTTCTCTAGCAGAGGGTACAATTTCAAATACAGCAGATGAAACTAGTATCAAACTTGGGAAAAAAACCAGACATCTAATATATAATTACATATCCCTGCAACAGTCCTTGTAGTTCCCAATATTTGTTAAAGCGTCAAATGGGTTATATATCCTCATTAGCGTCCCTGCAAACACCATTTATAAATATCTATGGAAATTCTCCTATTTCTGGAGTTTGTAGATCCCGGAGTTTAGAAGGAGGGAGTTGTTCAATAAATGTAATTTCTAGCTCCCTCTCCTCTTTTAGGCTGAGATAACTTAATTTACCCAGCATTCAGGACACAGTGTTTAGTCAAAGTATTTACTTCAAGTTGTCAGAAGCAAAAGGGTAAGGAAGAGTTTAAATTTATTACACAAAGACATGCTTTTACATAACCTAACTAGAAATTCCTTGAAAGCAGACACATGTTGTTAAAAACAACAACCACCACAAAAGGTACTTAAAAGGAAGGTACTGTTCTTCTACTATGTGGTGCTGCAGTTTCTCAAAGTGAATTTTGACTCTAGGATAAATGTGCAGTTAGGTATCTGAGATATCTTGTCATGGGCAAGTTAATGGTCTGGAAGCCAAAATTCACATCATCAGAGGTGTGAGGAATAACCAGGTCTCCTGGTTAAAGTAAATGCATATCTTGAAGGCAGGAAACCAAAGCATCAAGATACTGATGCTAATAATCCCAAAAAAGAGTGAGTTTAATCCTAAAGCAAGAATAATTTCCCCTTCGGCATCTGACAATCTCACATATGCTCTCTGCCTACTTGTAAATGACTCAGGACCTGGAAAAAGCACATACCTAGCTGGGGACCAGAGCACTAGGCCCAGGCACATTCTGATTAAAACTAGAGTGAGGGTAGAAATTTTGTATACAATTAATCCTTGTCATCAAGGTGATATATGTCATTAGTAGATAGAATAAAATCGTACACATGCAACATATAATTGCTACTGAAATACTGGTTTTGAGAAAATTCAAAGAAGAAAGTGTTAAGATAGTCTGATATAAATACCACAGCTATAATGATAATATTTACTGATACAAAAATAATAATTACTATTATTATATTATATATTTCTATAGATCATTTAAATACCTGATATAATTCAATCCTCACATGACCCCTGGGAGGCAGATACTGTCATTACCTTCACCTTCAGATCACGAAAGCAGTTTAGAAGAAGATACATAGTTAGGCAAATAGTAAAGTTTGTCAGAGTATTTGACAGAACAGTCGAACCCTCAATCTAAATCCCCACAGAGGCCCTCAGAGAGTAGACAGGACTGGGCAGGCAAAGGGGAGGATAATAAGCTATGTAAAACAGTGCAAGATTAGCTGGATGGGCTCAGAGAACCTCGACTTGGAAAAAGGAAGATACATTAAATAGGTGGGAGGGGCCAGATTCTAGAAGGAGGGCTTCAGGGTAAATGCAAAACGTCACAGATTTCTGGTTTCCTCAAAGACTCAGTCTACAGAATTATTTTATTCACAAATCCAGAAAGCATTCATCATCAGACTAACATGAATTTAATTCCGGTCTTCAAACAGGGGGAATGGGACCTTTGCCAGGTCAGTTAACTGTTCTCAGGCTCAATGTTAACATATGCCAAAATAGGAATCACAGCTCATATGTCATAGGGCTATTGCAATAATTAAATAATTCCCACAACACATTCAGCTCCATGTCCGACATACAGCAATCACTCAATAAATATTAATTCTTATCGTGACCACTTTGGGCAAGACATTGTTCTAAGAATCTAAAGAGGCATAAAGTACGGTGTCACCCCTTGAATTTTCTAAGTCAGAAGAGGAATATAGATCTAGTTGTTGCTCTGCAAAGAAAATGATACAGGCGCATTGGCTCACCTTCTCCGTGAAGACTTCCAGTACTTGCAATTAAGCAAGGATTACTCCCATACTCAGCTCCTCATAGCACTTAGTTTGTAGGAGATATGTGGATATGTGGGTATCAACAAAATCACAGATATTCCATAGGGATGAGCTTGTTTCCCCTCTAGGGTAGGTAGCTGTAGAGCATGGCAGAGTTCAAAAGAAGAGCAGGCTTGATGCTGGAGAAGGTGCTGAGTACTGTGTATACCAAGCTTGCAATGTTTTCCTGGAACCAGGAAGAAAGAACAGGGTTAAAATAATTTATTATATCAATTCAATTAAGGTATAGTGGATGTCTATAGTCCTCCTCCAAATTGATAAATTTAAAAAGTTGGTTTGGAATAATTCATACTTCCACACAGTTCTCCCTCTATCTTTACTTTTAAGTGAGAGGAGGGGAGATAGTGAGACAGACTCCTGCATACACCCTGACCGGGATCTACCCAGTGATCCCTGTCTGGAGATGATGCTTGAATCAACTGAGCTATCCTCAGCGCCCGGGGCTGACGATTGAACCAATCAAGCCACTGCCTGCAAAAGAGGAAGAGAGAGAGAAGGGAGGCAGGGAGGGGAAGAGAAGCAGATGGTTGCTTCTCCTGTGTGCCCTCACCAGGGATCACACCTGGGATGTCCACATGCCAGGCCGATGTTCTATCCACCAAGCCAATCAGCCAGGGCTATCCCTCTATCTCATAAACCCACCACTATGCTTTTCCAGACACACTAGACCCTCATAGTCCTTCTTACAGAGAATTGTTCTGTGTGATTAGGTTTGCTTTCCTCAGAGTTTCTTACTCAGAATCACTTTTTGCTTTCTTCCTATTTTCCTTCTTTCTCTGTCCCACATGATTAACTGAATTCCTTAGGTCAGTTCTTCTCTGGTTATGTCAAAAGGGAAACAGAGTAATTAAATTTATCTCAGGTGTGGATGACTGATACCTTCTTGATCTTACCAGCATGGTGTACCACTTTGAAAAGGTGTGCTTAAATATATATGTTGACTATCATAGTATATTTAGAATCCAAATTAAACTCTACTAGTAGAAATCAAACTTTTTAAATCATTTGCAGACAAAAAAAGGTACACATACTAACCTGAAAAATTCAGGGGACCTTAAAAACTCAGAGACCTAAACTAACCACATAGGATGGTCTGAAATTAAAACTTTCTAACTAAAAGCAATTCATGGCAGGTAGTCATGTCCTAGGCCAGTATTTTTCCCTAACAAAGGTCAACCTTTACCTGTTAACTGAGGCTGTCCATTGCCTTATTTTGCATCTAAGATAACATACCTTTGGAATATCAAACTAATGTCCTTTTTACCGGACCCCTCAAAGCACAACCCTGAATCAGAGCTGAGACCACAAATCCTCTCATTGTTGTTATTATTATATTTAAGTTAACTGTTAACTATCCTATACCTGCCTATGCAAAAGCAGTACAGGTCTATTCCTTTCGCTTTTTATCCAATCCAGAGACTTGCCTGCTTTGCTTCCTCCTGCCTGCCTAATCTATCAACAGTGGATTTCATGTAACCCCCTTATGTTTTCCCCTTTGATTCTGATGTATAAAGTAAGTGGTAAAACAGACATTTTCTGGAGCATTGTCTCAATCCATTGAGATTTTGCTTGCTGGCTATTGTCATCAGTTTGGCTCAAATAAACTCATAAAAATTCTTACAGGTTAGGGTGTTTCTTACGTTGAGACAACAAAGAGAAAAAAATTTAGGCAATATAGGAAAGTGCATGTTTTTCTCTGGCAATGTGAAAATGTATCCATTCCTGTGGCATTTCTTATGCAGAATGTCCTGGCTATATTGGAAAAGACCCCTTGTGGAACACTGTTAATGTGATACATGTATTTAGAAATAGAAGGAACTCTAATTTGAGCTTATTTTCCAATGGGTTTGAATTATGCCTCCTGGAAAGATGGTGACAATTCTAGGAAAATTTCAGCAACAAAGAGGCACAAGGACCAGTGATATTCAAATTGGTTTGATATAAAGATAACCAGGTGGACAGAAACAGCCCAACTTTTCATCTCAGCTAGGGACTTATAGGCCCCCTGATGAAAAGGACTCCAGCCAAAGCATTGAGGAGCGCTCTCGATAAAGATGTTTTCCCAGTATGTGGCAGCAGTTAAAAAGCAAATAGGTTTCCGGGATATAACAAAAAGGGTTGGAAGCTACAGTGGCACAATGAACAATGGAGGCTTTTTTCTTCAGAGAGACTGGACGCCTGCCACCTTCCCACCTGAAAGCTACGAGGCAGGTTGAAAGAGGCCTGAGCAACGTGTCTGAGACAGCTCGAAGTGAGGATGATCTGTTCTGAATGTCTGGGAAGGTGAATTACTGGCAGTCAGATGGAAGGATTCACAATTATGAAAGGCATGGTGAAAGCTGATCAGATTCTCCTTTCTACCGAGCTTCATGCTTCAAAAACAACCAGAACTTCGTTTTAATAAAATGCTCATCGCTGTCTGTTAAGGAGATGGGAGTCTGCTTGACAGCACTGCCTAAAAGGCATTGTTAGGGATGCTGGCAGGGCTCTCAGGCCACCTGACCTAGACAGAGCTCTTGCTAATGCATCCTCATAGCACAGCCCTGCAAGCGAAAAGGCACTGCAGAGACAAGTCAGGCCGAATTCTAGATTAAATTCCCCTGTCCACTGCTGTGTACTTCACCGAATGTGGTAAGCTGAGCGTGAACTTCAGCAAAGGGCTGTTGAGCAAATAAAGGCAGATAAAGAATGTTAAAAGGACTAGGAAAAAAAATTATAAATTGTGAACTGTCAGACCATCCAGAGCCTCAGCCAAGTCCAAATGGCTTCATTTTCCTTTTCTAGGCTGGCCAGCCTGCTTGAGTCTCTCCCACTGGTGTTTTTGGGATACGGTCCAGGCCATTACGAACAGATCCAACAATGTTCAGTGATCTTGAAGCTTGCAGAAAAGTTTGGGACTACTTAAATTACACCCCATTTATCTTTACCAGGGGATTGTGTAGTTCTGTCAAAAGTATCCTTGGTTCCCTGGTGAGCTAACTTGCAGTAATTCTGCCATTTGGGAAAGATTTAGAGGTAGAGTTTATAATAAATGTTCAGGATTTAGTGTTTCCTTTTAGTTGAATCTGCTCTCTCCTTCCATTTCAATGACTGTAACCTCTTTCCCTCTATAACATATGGCTATTCATCCTTGGTGTCTTTTCCACTAGATATAGAGTCATGACCTTTGGTCAATCTTAACCTTCACCCAAATATGAAAGGCAGTTTCAATGCTCAAGCCATTTGTTAAATGTTTGTTTGCCTGGGGTACAGCTGATTCAAGCTCCTGTAGTCCTTCATGTGATCTATTTCCTTCTGTAATTGGCACTTAGCTAAAGCAATACTTTAGGGAAAGTGCTGAAGTTTTCAAGAAACCAAATGTCAGAGTATGTGGTATTGTGGCAAGAGGCCTAGACCTAGAGGCAGAGAAGCTACACTGGACACCAAGCTCAACCCTGATAAATCTTCCATTTTAGAGTTCATCTGGATCAGCCTTGGTTTCCTCCTCTGTGAAATGAGGACAGTATCTGCTCCCGGTGATGTCTGAATAACTATTTGACGTGATAAACTTGAGGGCTATTTCACACAATGCCCTGCATTAAGAACGGATCATTTTCTGCTTTCTTCCTTTGCTATATTCTTTACTGACTCTCTCTTTTCTCTCCTTCTCCTCCCTCCCTCCCTTCGCTTCTTCCTTTCTTCCTTCTTCTATACCCCACTGTCTAAACTATTCTCCCACCACATCCTCCAATCTTGCCAGGAAGGTCTATCCACAGACCCTATACATACCACCTTTGCCCTACAGACCTTTTGCTTACATGGCCCCTTGATCATGTTTGCAATCACCTCTCCATGACCCCAACATTATTCAAATACTGCTCTTCCTTTAAGATTGTTCTTCAGTCTTAATTTTACTGTGGACTCTACCCAATACTAAGCTTTTTTTCTCTCTCAATTCTTCCTATACTTACTGTGTGTCACTGTTCTCCAAGTATTTTATTTTGGTTAGATTCCAAGCTCTCTAATATCAAACTTGCACATCTTTCTCATTCCTGAAACACCTATCATATTTATAGGTATAGGGGTCAGTCTTAAATAAAATACATTAAGACTCTGCCCTATTGGCACAGTGGATAGAGCATTGGCAGGACATCCCAGGTTCGATTCTCGGTCAGGGTACACATGAGAAGTGACCATCTTCTACTCTTTCCCTCCTTTTTTTCCTTTTCTCTCTCTTCCCCTCTTGTAGCCAGTGGCTTGGCTGGTCCAAACATCAGCCTCAGGCACTGAGGATAGCTCAGCTGATCAAGAATCAGTACAGGTGGAGATCACTGGGTGGATCCCGGTCAGGGTGCATGTGAGAGTTCGTTTTTTTACCTCCCCTTCTCAAAAAAAGAGAGAAAAAATACATTAAATTATTTTGTGTGATTAAGTACCAGTCTAATTTTCTAGTTTGTTCTTAACTATTTATTGTGACAGATCTACGTATATCTCCAGGTGAGAGAATTCCCTCATTCTCCTACAAAGGCTTCACTTCATAAACCTTTTATCATCATGTCTCTACTTCATAATTATGTAGTTAGCTAAAATTTTTCTAAAACAATAACTTTAAAAGAAAAATAAACCTTCTGTATACATATAGACTATTGTCTGTGGCTTTAACATTTGGATACTATAATAGCTAGTGATGTTCTGGTAAATGGTTAACAACCATCTTTGTGTAGAAAAAGGAAAAAAAAACCCTGATTTATGGTGTTTGTCACTTTTCATGGTGTAAATAGTTCCATCATGGCCAGTTTCAAGCATCCGAAGTAATTCACAGAGTGCACTGCTGGGAAGAGGTGGGCACATCCAGGCTCCTGAGCCAGCACACCCCACCTCCAGACCTCCAGTGACTATCCCACTGTCTTGAAGATGCGTGGTTTTCTCTGTTTTACAATATCTTAAGATCTTATTTCTCCAGGCAGTGCTAAAATAAATTAATTCTGTAAATATCATTCCCATTGACAAAAAAAACCTGACAGTTGACCTGGGATAGATTTGAACTTAGCACTTTAGAAAATTTGTCTCAGAATTCCTTCCTAGACTAGTTTAAGAGAAACTGATATGTTTTTCTTTGCGATGAAGAATGGAAATCATCTCTCTTCATTCATCTCCAGAGTTAGAGTTCATCTCTTCAATATTAACATGGCTTTATTCAGATTCTGATAGATGGTGTTATTTTTCTGAGCACATGTTAAAAGAGTGGAAGTCTCTAAGTGTTTCTTTCATACCGAACAAGCCTTTGGCATATAGCATTAGTGTGATATACTTACACAAGCAAACACTGCATTTGTCATTTCAGGCATTGGTCTTCATTACCTAAAATCCCTCCTTTTCTAAATAATACCTCCAGTCAGCAACATTCTGGTAAATGTTTTCTGCAGGGTTGTAGATCCTAGCATTTCCCACCATAGCTGAGTTCATCTTCCCAAAAGACATCTGCAAGTCAACAAAATTATTGAAAATTTATCAGTCAGCTCTAATGAGCTTAGACTCTAAGATATAAACAAGCTAGCTTCAACACATCACAGCCTCAAGTGAGACTATGGTGGTACCTCATGGTACTATTGCAAAGTGGGTGAAGCATCTCTGCATTTTTCATAGTCTACCCAATGCCATACTTCTGATGATTACCTAAATTAGAAAGTGCACTTGGATTACGTTCAAGGAACCAAAATTCGAGTTTGGGTCTTCCATAATTAGCCGTTGGACTTTATATCTATCTCTTAACCTTCTTTGATCACAGTTTTTCCATCTGAGTAAGAAAGGATAGAAGCATATTGGAGATGCTTTTCCAGCTCCAACATTCTTCTTTCTTGTGGTCTAAGTAGAGAGAAATAGGTTTTGCAATAATAGTTAAGTACCTGCCCTTGACATTTGTGTCAAGTATTGCCTTACATAACATCTTCAAAGGCTGTTTGAAACTCACCAAAAGATGCAATTGAAGCATAAATTGTCAATATGTATTGGCTTATCAGCCTCTTCTGCAAAAAATGTAGCTAACTGGCACTCCAATCTTTCTCTACTTACTTCTGAAGTCATTTCTGTGACTCTTTCCCCATCAGGACTGCTGTTTGGTACTTCCCCACTTGTTTTATTTTGATGCTATTGTTTTTGTTTCTCACCCTTTGACATACAGTGATAAAGCAAGACTTGGGTAATGGATTTGATCAATTGCAGAAATTGATACCACTAGCCACCCCACCCCCCATCAGATGAATCTATGCATCTCAAGATATCTGGATCACTGTCTCTCTCCTAAGCTTATAATTCTTATATAGCTGGGTCTTTTTGTGAGGCCGTTTTGTTATTTAATGTATATTAACTGTTTAGCGCAGTGAAAAGTTGAAATTTTGGCTGTCTCTAGCAAATATAGAAAGATAATATACCTGTTTTCAGCAGAGTTAACATTATTTTGTATGTCCGCTTCACTTGCAACATAGCAAACAGCAACTCTAAATGAGTGAAAATGAAGAATTCAGCTCAGGCATCTAACCTCATACTGTTCACATGTCAAATGTGAGCAGAAGCAGCAGGAAACTGGCCTGCTCTTTCTAATTACAATTATGATAAGAGTTTAGCACAAGTCTACTTAAAATCATAAAACCTTGCTGTGCAAGACTGGCATTTTATCTCATTGTATATTTATATGATTAAGTTTATTTGACTGCTCGGATGAAAAAAAAAGTATTTCATTGTTCAACATATTCTTATTTAGGATACTATGAGGAGTGACCCATGTATAATCACGCACTGTCTCGTTTCCATGCAAATGGCATAAGCATGAAAAACAAAATGATGAGAAAGGCTTTTTCCTCTCCTCCTTAAAACGAATCTGTGCTTTCCAGGGAAACCGCAAGTCTTGGGTTCAAATAAAAGTCATTTAATTGGATAGAAATTCTATGCAAAAACTAATGCTGTTTGGACCAGCAGGCAAGTACAATTCCCTGTCTTTCCAGGAAACCACATTTCCCAACCAAGCTGAGTCCCTCTTTCTCAGCACCAGCAAGGCAAAAAGTGTTCCAATTAGTGAGGCTAATTTTTCTCCTATCACTCTTCTCTCCTGTGCCAGTGTGTGGTAAGTGAAGGTGGGCGTGGGAAATTGCTTTAAGTCATTGATGGAAGAACCAACAGATTGATTGATGTTGGACTGAAATAATCTTCCTGTTCATCCGCTGGTTTGCCACTCCTCGGGAAGCCAGGAGCACTTACAGTGAGCCAAGCCTGTCAGAGGTGGCACTGAGAACACTGTTCTTTGTGGAATATTTTTGGATGCCAGATGCCAATCACTCATGGGACTTTACTGCTCTGTAGAAATTTCAGATGTGGACTTTAATTACAGTCTAGCCGGAAAAGAGTGATGGAGGGAGCAGAGGCAGCTTTATTTTTAGCAAATCCAGCTCTTAGCCACCACAAAACCTGTGAATCTATTTTAGGGGCTTGTCATTGTTGTTTGGTGGCTTTAATCAACATTTCTAAAAAATATCAGGTTGACAGCTTTGGGGAGTTGAAGGTCCTCACTTTAGGGAAATGGAGAAACACGTTGGCCATATTTGGGAGGAGCTCAGCCCTGATGCCTTAGTACTGAACTTGCTGAACCACTCTACAAGATATAAAAAAGTTAGGATTTTAAGAATAATCACTTAATTTTAATACCTGACTCAAAACACTTTAGAGAGAGAAAAAACTAGTCTACAACTGAGTGAGAGACTCAAGTAGAAATTAAAGTATAGAAAAGTTTTAACTTGGTTAACACTATAGTCTCTGTGTGGACTCTTTCATGTAACAATGATTTCTGATGAAATCAGTCATTAGTGGCTGAGGCAGTCAGGAAGATATTGTATTTATTGAGCATAAATCTCTTCCTAGGTAAAGAGAAAAAAAGGGCATAACGACTTTACTCAGAATTTCACACATGTGTAATTTGAGAACAACTTGTCAACAGGTGGAAGTGTATAATATAGATACTTGTATTACATATTAACAGTTTCATAGAAATGCTAACCAGTTTCAGAGGAACAGCAACTGATTGAACAGTGGTAGTTACGAAGTCAGCATGGATGGACCTGGAGAGTACTATGTTAAGTGAAATAAGCAAATCAGAGAAAGACAAATACCATATGATTTTACTTGCATGTAGAGTCTAATGACTAAAATAAACAAACAAACAAAAACAAAATAAAAATAGACCCATTGATACAGAGACCAGACTGTCAGCTATCAGAAGAGAGGGGTTTTGGGGAGCAGGATAAAAGAGGTAATGAAATTAAGTAAAAAAAGAAAAAGAAAAAAAAAACTCATAGACACAGACAACAGTATGGTGAGTACCAGAATGAAAAGGCAAGAGGAGGAATGTAGAAGAGGGTAAAGAGGGCATAAATGGTGATGGAAGGAGATTTGACCTGGGGTGATGAACACACAATACAATATACAGATGATACTTTATCAAATTGTACACTTGAAACTGATATACTTTTATTAATTAATGCCACCCAAAAAAATTTAATAAAAAGAGGACAGCTTTAAGAAGATGGGTATAGTATATCCTACCCGACCCTGCACACACACATGCTAAGAGTTCAACAAATCTTTCTTTTTATACCATGAACCTGCCATCAGAAGGGAAAGACTTGATACTTGTGAATTGGCAACCTACTGGTGAGAGGCCCCTCAGCCCATGACCATTTCCTGAGCTCTGCAGCTCCCAGTTTTACGAGCTTAATGTTAAAGGGCAATGAGCCAAAGACAGCCTACTTGGAGGCTGCTGTTTTATTATTTATTTATTTATTTATTTATTTATTTATTTATTTATTTATTTCAATGTGCTGTCTTTTCACTTCCTCTCCTCTTTAAAACCATAGTCATCACAGGATATGAATATTTATTAAACAAATAATACTTGAATGATACCGGTAGCTTTGGAATTAAGGAACATAACATTTTTAATAGAGAGCCATCGAGGAGCTTGCAATCAAATGAGAGGAGTCAAATAATTCTGTGTAGGCTTTGACACACATATAAAAATTCACACAATTTATTCCCTCAGTACTATTTATTTTAATTCAAAAACTAAACATTAAATGCACTGTATTCTATCTCTGTGGTATATGATAATGGGGATACAAAATAGACACAATATGTAGTACCTGCCATCCACTAGATCATACAGGATAAAAATATTCTGCAAATGCAATTACATATAACTCAGGGCCAGAATGAGGGATTCAAGTAATAGGAATTAAATGTGATCAGATCACAGAAAGACTGGTATGGGCTGAAGTAGTTAGTAAAGATTTCAAAAACTCCATGGAGATAAAGCAGTTATCTAGCTAATAGATAATAATAGATAAATTGGAAAGCTGACCCTACTTAATTGACTTTGGGCCTGAATTATCTACTTTATGATTCTGGTTTGATCAGAAAAATGAAATATTTATCAATGATGGCAGTCACAATAAATACTATTAACTAGATGGATTTAAGTTTAAAGATATTTCATCATATCACAATGATAATGAACTAAGAGGGCTTCTTACTAATATGTCTTTTCAGCGCTGCCAAAGTAATAGATACTTTCCCTTTTGTGGCTGGACCACTGTGATCCAAGCTGACCATAATGTAGAGTCCAAGTTCCACTGGCTCAGCTCCTAGCTATGCCTGGGATATTTCCTCTTCTTATACTATGTCCACATGAAGTCAGCAAAACCACCACCATCTGTTCAAAGCTGCTAGAGACAGCTCATAGCAGTGAGTCCTAATGACCTGTCTTGATCAATCCATCACAAGTATTCACTGAGTTCTTGAAATGTTCAAGACAATCTCCATGAGTTGTGTGGGATACAAAGAAGATTCCTGCCCTCCAAGAGCTTACTATAGTATAGGGAACCAAGACATGCATACATGAAAGACAATTACAAATAATGCAGTAAATAATAAAAGTCAAATGAATGATAAAGTAAGGAAAAGGGACCACTTTGAAAGAAATACTCTCCTTTTCTTAGTCTTTTAAAATTACCAGCATATCTCCTCCCCTTCCCCACACAGAAGTCAGGCAGAGGCCAGATATAGACAGAAATCCACTCACTGGTCATTGCCCAGCTTTGCTCTCAGGCTTGCTTGCCTCCTTAACCTTATATTCTGGCTATCAATACCTGTTTTTAGTTTGGAAACTTGTTCAAACTCTCTTTTCTGGTTTAGTAAAATTGGTTCCTTCTTAACTTCCCATTGTGAACCCTCCCCTGAGTTCCATATCCTTTCTAGCTCCTGATAAGAGACTATCATTTATTTCCCAGCCTAACTGAGTCCAAAAGCCAGGTGAGCCCCTGGCCAGCCCTACCAAACAAAAGAGGTTTCAGAGTAAAAAGAAAAGGACAATTAGTGTATGCATAATATGACAAGGCACAGGCTAAACAAAGTAAAATCAATGTCAAACATTCAAAAGTTCAGAGTTAGAGATGGAAGGGATCATGTTCCTCCCGCTTGATCATTTCACAAAACAACCAGTGAGAAGAAGCTTTAAGTCACTGTCTTGAAATCCTTTTTTAAGCCATTTAATGTTCAGTATCAACGAGTATTTGTTGGATTAGTGCTGAGAGCTTGGTCACATGTCCACCCAACCATGCTTCATTTTGTTCTATAGCCTGATACACCATGCCTGAGTTGATAGACAATGGTTTTCCAGCTGTAGCATTCTCTGCCTTTATCATTTGGACTCAGAAGATTTATGGGATCTCATTAAGGACAACGAGAAGTGACTCCTGGAGCACAGACAGAGTTCTTGACCATTACAGATACTCTTGTCTTCTCAACTAGGCTGTAGCTGCTAGTGAGAAGGACCACACCTGTGGTTCTAAGTCTTGAGAAAGAGGGGAAAGTGAAACAAGAATATTTACTTTTATACTTTTACTGTTACCTTCCCTCTATGACCAAATGGTTTCATTTCTAACTGTCAAAGACTTCGGAAAACTGCTATAGGAATTTACAGAAGAAAGAAGTAGAAGGGGAACATAGGAAAAGCCAGTGAGTTGTATGAATGTCTTTTCAGGAGAAGAGAATCAACACTTCTCCTGGCTCTCTCCACTTAAGAAATTGTGGCAGCTCAGTTATGGGTGATGACTGAAAGATCCACTCTATGACTCTTTTATGACCACTCAGAATGTAACTCAGGTGCTCAAAAACCAAGAAGACAGATGCTGTAAGCAATTTTAATGTGTCTGGGGACAGCCGTGGTGGCCAAGCTGTCAGCAAGGTTGATATGCTGACACAGTGCCTTAGAGTAACAACAGCAGACCCTGTCTCCTAAAAGTAAAGTCTACAACAATTACTGGGTTATTTTGTTATGGCGCATAGATTCTTAAGGGAAAATCAAATATGTGAGCCCTCATCATTTCATATCACCACAATTTCAATGCTTCCTACGGTGGTTTTTGTCCATTAAAAGGCATAAACTCTATAGCTAGAGAACCTGAATTTGAATTTGTATGTGACATTTGGAAAGACCTTCAGCTATCTCTATTTGGGCTTCATCAGCTATAAAATGGAGATAATAATATTAATATCTATTCACAAAATTGTTGGAAAAATTAAATAAAATGATATTCATAAAATACTCAAAGCTGGGCCAGAAACATGGTGTTACTAAGAGTTAGCTCTTTATATTATTATTATATCCTTTCAAATGCTTGTAGTCAAATCTTCATAAAATAATACCCTGCTCTGCAAGCTTAAATAACTGCTCCAATGTCTTCTAGAAAACTTCCCCCTCCTTAGACGAAAACACCATTCAAGGTAATAAACATTTAATGAGCCTCTTTCATTCAAGGAAGAGGGATTTGAAGAATTGAACAAAAATGGTTCTAAGTTGCTAAAGCCAAGGAAGTTTCTAGTAGAGTCTCACTGGAGGCAGGATGCTGTCCACACTTAAAATCTGCTATCAGCTGGGATCCCAACCTATGAGCTATTCTTTTCATGAAATGGCAAACATAAGCTCCCTCACCTTCACTCATACCCCTAATCAGAGTAAATGAGCTTCTCCCTAGAAAATCTAAGGCACTTGGAACAGCGAGCTCATAGCAAACCATAGAACCTCAAAAACAAAAAGAGACACATTCGAATATCAAGCATTTGTAGAGCATGTCACAAGGGAGCCAAACCCCCTCAAACATTGCTTTGCCTAATGGCAACTTCAAGCTTTTTTCTATGCTGCAATTGGTATTGACTGCCTATGGGACAAGGGCCCCAATATAAAGAAATTACAACCCAGTACAAACTGCCATGGGACAAGGACACAGAAAAAAACAACAACAAAATTTGAATGTTACTATTTCAAACTGAATCAAAACAGTAAAGTTCAAATTATCATAGGCTAAAGCTTCTCACTGACTCCTTTGTGGAGAGCTAACTGGAAATTTCTATTAGGCCACATTATATTTATATACAGATCATGATTCCCTCTGTTTAATTGAAATGAATAGTACATTAAGAGAACTCACATATCATGTGTATGTTCTGTTAGTCTTGGTGCAATTGATGTGTGTTCTTGAGAAGTCCCAGGTTAAAGAACCTTCCAACAGATGTTAAAGTAGGATCCTTACTCATGACTGGAGCCTAGATCTTGGTGTTCAAAGTGGATAAAACCCAAGAAGGAACACCTGTTTAAAAAATTTCCCTTAACATTATGGGAGCCCTAACAATGGACTTGCACCTAGGCCTCTATTTTTCTCACTGCAATATTATCCGCAATTATTATTCCCTTCTATCTTCTGTATCACTCTATAAAGATAAACTGGTTCCTTTCCTTCTGTGACATGGGTCACAGTCTCTCAGGTCTGGAATATCACCTAATGGTCTTCATCACTTATTGAAATTGTATCTCTCCATTAGGCTCAACTACTATCTTTGCATAGTATTATCCTTGAGCATCCCAGCCTACGGAGTCACTTAAACATGCACACACACACATACACACACACACACACACACACACACACACACCGATTTATAATTGTGAGACTGTTAAAAGGAGTGACCTTGTTGGTTTACCTTCCCCTTCCCCCACTGAACGTTGTAAATGTTATTTCTAATGAATTTTATCACTTACAAATGCTACTGCCTTTCACTTATAAATGCTACTACATTATGATCATTTTCTTTGCATATGTATAGCTTATGTTGCCAGAAATATATAGAATCTTTGGGAACAAGGGCCACTACTTTAAGGTTTTTTGAAACAGACTGTTTTTAGTACAGTTGGATTCTCATTAAATTAATCTGATACTTCTACAAAAATGTTTCAGCCAAATAGAGCAGTCCATAGCAAACTTCTCCATCACAAAGATAATGCTTAATAAAGCTTAACTTTCATAGGAGAAACATTTCCTGGGCCCCCAATATCAAAGGGCAAAGGTCAGTGATAGTGTGCTAGAGGAACAGATGGTGGTACCTGCCGTCCCTCTAGTCCCACCTTAGGAGAAACTCAGCTCAACCCCACAGATTTAAAAAACACCTGAAGCCAGCACATCTTCTATCAAGTGAGTCCTCACTGTTCCCCAACCCACCAAGTTACAGACCACTGGCCGCCGGGGGTGCATGGGAAAGCCAGAGCAGCCAATTCCTGGGCTTACTAGGAACCTATGGAAAATCAGATCGCTGAGCTAGGATGCAGATTCTGCTTCTCAGAGGCAGTTGGAGAGATGGACAGGAAGCGCTAAAGATGAAAGTTTGCATAGAGAGACTGTGTAGAGGAGGGGCCGTGGGCAGCGGTGAGCAACCTGAAGTTAAAAAGAAGCAGAAACTGAGGAAGCAGCTGTTATGAAAGAGAGGTCAGTACCTACAACAGGAGAAGAGCCTCATGCAGGGAATACCTAGGTCACATTAAGAGCAGAGTGGTAACCTCGCCATCTGAAACCCCTGCTCCTGGATTCCTGTAATCCACATAACCCACACTCAGAGAGGACTGGGAATGGTCCTTCATGGATGCCTGTGAAGTTACATGTTCTTTAGTGCCCGAAAGCCTCCTTAACATGGAAAACCTCCCCACTCTGTTCTGGAAAGAGGATGAGAAGCACTCTGTCATTTGCTACAAAAAAAAAAAAGCTTAACTAAAATCCCTGGGGGAAAAAATCAAGGCTGTTAGAGATTATCCCAGAACATCTGGTGTTCTGCCTTTGTCCCGATGCAAGCACATTCTTCTCTGCCTTCCACGCCTGTTGTCTCCAACTCTCTGTAGCCAAAAAATTTCCCATGGAAAAAAAACATCTAAGACTCATTCAAACTAAAGTATAAATGACTTAAAAGAGCACTGAGCAGTACTGGCATTTGACCACAGCACAAATCTCACAGTAAAGGAGTGAAGTGCTGACGGTGGGACGGCTGAGCCATCCAGGGTCCCATGTTGGGATGGCTCTGGAACAGACATTAGCGTGCGCGTAACTTTTACTGGGAAGTGCTCTTGGGCGCAACACCTGTGAGCACAGGAAGGAAGCAGGTTTGGGCAGAAGAAAAAGTTTAGCTCAGTGAAGTCTCAGAACAATTCTTAGCCCCTCCTTCAGGGACTTCTGAAGATGGGATGCACCTTCAGAGGTTTGTGGGAGTGAATCAGCCACTGATGCAAGATACCCCAGGAAGGGGAGGTTGAGACCATTTGAAAAGGGGCTGATAATTGAATATCGTCTGCCAGCAGCCTCTCAGCAGAACAATCCTTTATTCTTGAAGGGGGATCAGAGCATCACTGTGTCCACCAGCCAGGAAGTGAGCAAGCATCTTGGGGTAGGGTTGGGGAGCAGCTAGAAAGGGCTTTATGAAAAGAAACTAAGATTATGCCATGTATGCTGCCTCTAAATACATGTCCAATAGAACTGACTGTATTAGCGCTCAGGTGAGCAGGCTAGAAGGAAGAGATAATGGACACGGCAACAGGATCGTAGTATTACATAAAGTTCTCACTCTTGAGCAAGGCCTCAGCTCTAACTGCGTGAATTTTACCAACAGCATGCATTCTTCCTTTTTCTTTAAATGATGTTATTTTTAATTAAGTATACAAGGTGCCAAGCTATTCTGTCATGAATGGAACAAAAAGAAGAAATCCTTCACTCTAGGAATGAAATTTTCCTTCATTTTCCCTTTGATGTGTATACTTAGGTTGTCTTTTCTGACCTTGGCAGGCGAATCCTACTATTGCGCAGTCCAGGTTATGAGACAGAAGGGCCTGGCCTTCTCCAAGCAGCATTTGCTCACCCCACAGAACTGATCTGGTGGTTCCAAGGAACAAATGGCTTTTGCTGGGCTCTTCAATAATATGATTTGCATGCTTGAAATGAGATCGCCAATGTAATTGTAGAATATTGCTTGCCATTACCGTCATTAAAAACAGGCAGATGTAGGAGCACTCCCAGGGAAAATCTTCCTGCTGGGTTTTCATGGAGATAAGTGCACGAAATCCACTTTTGAAAAGATGTTGAATGGAATGAATTTGCCATTCACTGGCTGTCTGATGATGATTTGCTTGTTAATTGGAAGTTTAGGCTTTAGAGAAGCCTTAACAAATTTGATTGCTAAATTCAGGAGGTTTACTCCCTCCTTATGAGCCATATTCAGAGGCATAAATCCTACTTTTTGCATGTGTATCTATGTGCTCATTTGGAATCTCTGTGAAAAGAAACCAGGCGATAAACCTCTTGTCAGCTGCACTTTCTGGAGTGACTTTACCAACAAACAAGGACGGTCCAAATATTTGCTAGGAGGGGAAGCTGGCAGAGCCATGAGATAAGCTGAGACAAAGGGCAGAAATGTTATCAGGTGATCTCAATACATATGTCTGCGGATTGCTCAGTGCACACTCAGCTGCTAAGAACGGGGAGGCCTGGACTCCTCTTGTGGGCATCACTTCATTTCCATTCTAAATCAAGTCCACTGCTGCTAATAAACCCAAGCAAAACTTTTTTTAAAAAAAATATAGAATGTTTGGTTGAAAATCCTGCTGGGGTTTTTTTTTTCCCTCTGTTCAGACACAGGCTGAGTGTCCTCTGATCTAAACAATGTCAACTAGCTGGCAAGGTTAGCAACCCCCTGAGGAGGGTCTGCTTTATTTTTAATGAACACAGTTGCACATTTACAAAATGACTTTATTCATCCCTGTCATTACCTATCCAGATTAGTTTCCCCTAAGTGATGATAAGTTTATTGCCAGCCAAAGGGAATGACAACAGCCATGTGGAGCCACAAGAATAGTCGTGTGAACATTCTAGACCAGAGCTCCTATACAGCATCATAGAGCATTTCCCAGGTCTAGTAGTTCAAGGAAAGGGTAGCCAGATAGCCTTTCTTGTTCACTATTTGCAGGGATTTATTTGTGTAGATATACATTGTGCTACATATTATTTATAGAGCAAAAGACATTAACTAAGATGTAATTACATATATAACATGCACATACTTTGGGATCAGTTCCAAACAGAAGCCTACAAAGAATAACTATGTTTTAAATATTTAGTAAACTAAAAGCCTCTTCATAATCTTTAGTCCTCTGAATCTTTGTCATCACAAATAAACCAGCTAGGCACTCCTAAGCTACAAAAGCCAGGAAGAGGTGAACCCACCCTTCCTTATCCCCTTCCTCAGCTTGTGAGACAAAAACCATTGTGTCTGCATTCATTTATTCAAAAGTACTTAGTAAGGGTTACCTATGTCTCAAGGTCTACATAGATACCAAGGAGATAACAGTGAGGATGGACTCGAGTTTCAGGGAACGTATAATCCAGTAGGGATGAAACAGAACTGAACAGCAGTAGCAGTGAAGTTTATCAAGGGTTACCTAGAAAGGAGGAGCATCCAACCTGGTCTAAGAGGTCTAGAGAAAGCTTCCTGGAGAAATCATCATTAATGAGCTGGACACCTAAAGAAGGACTAGAAGTGAGTGAGAGAAGAAAAGGGACAAGACAGTTTTGGACAAGACGAACATCATGTCCAGAGTTTCAGATGCAGGACAATACATAACACTCTCCAAGGCTGGATAATGTGTTATTGTAGAGCTGGGAGGATCCATGAGCACGGGAAATGTTCATGTGGGTGAGAAAGAGTGAAACTGGGGTCGCAGAGAAGACAGCCGGGCTCATGAAAAGTTTTGCATCGCTGGGTTTTAGCACGGTGATTGCTCAGTAAATATTTGCGATCAAATGCATGCATGGATGAGTGAAAGAGCAGGGGCATATATGAAATTGCAGTAATATGAGAACCAAGAAGAAATGTTTACTTTGCTCAGAGTTTAGGAAGACTGACAACTGCCTCACACACCATTCCTGTAAATCTGATAAGGGACCCAAAAACAAAAGCCTGTGAGTTAAAACATGTATTTACACCAGAGCTCTGCTGAAACCATAGAACACCACCTCAGTGGCAAGAGGCCCCGAAGGCTTTGCTCCTGACCTGACTTCAGCATGAAAAAACAAAAGACTCACATCCTTTTCAAGCTAGCCCTCTTTATACCTTAACTGACCCTTTCTCGTGCCAGCTCTCTGAATAGCGCTAGTCTTGAAAGAAGGAATTTTGTCGCCTCTGAAACCGCAGCACAGACAGGAGTGCCTCCTACCAGACACACATGGCCGCTAGCCTGATATGAGTGACCAGATCACTGTGGGTCCGCCAAGGAGACCTGTGCCCATCGAGCAAGGATTCCTGGGGAGCGGAGTTTGCGGGGCAACCAGGTCTCGGGCCACTTGAAAGCAAACCAGGCCTCTGTCCCATCACAGTGATTGATTTCAGTCACAACATTTAATTTATTTTGAATTTCAAATTGTAGAAATGGAGCACATGAAAGTTTTATGCTTTTTCAAAGAGATGCATAGGCTCACAAAGATTGAGAAACTGTGTATAAACCCTGAGCAAGAGCCTACTATCTTTCTGGGCTTCTTTCTCTTTTAAGTTTTCTATGTTTAAATCGACATCAATGGTTCCTACACACAACACACACACTGCACAATAATGTCAACTTATTTAGATAGCAAATAGCTCCCCTCTACACCATTCCCATAACTCTACAAAGGAATCAAAAATACAAAAAACAAAAACCTGTGACTCAAGATAGACGTTTATGCCAGAGATCACAGCGACATCACCTCAGCGGGAAGAGTAAAAAAGGGGACTGTATAATGAGAGGACAATTTAGTCCACCCTCCTTTAATTCTGAATTGGGTAACTTCTCTCAGTAGCCTATGAACTTAGGGATAAAACAGAGGGGGTTTGTTCACCAGTGTTCAGGGAAATTAAACAGAGCGGGCAGAGCCAGTAAAGAGTTACAAAGTTTCACCCAAGGTCAGCTCTGCCTGTTAGTAGTACAACTGGAAATAAGAGGCAGGACTCCCCCTTCTTTTTCCTGTCCTGTGTTCATTGGACCAAACTGCTCTCAATCAATAGGCAGCCAGTTATGACAGATTCACATTGTACCCAGTGTCAATAAAAACAAAAATCAAGTTTTAATCAAAACACATAACCAAGATCTACATTTCTTGTGGCCACAATAAATCTTCCCCAAAGGAAGCGAGCTAAAATTCTTTACATTTAAAAAATGAGCTCCGCTGGGACTCCAAATTCCAGTTCGATTTTTGAGCCGAGGCATTTTTTTCTTTATCATGCACTTGGTGCTGTAGTGTGATAAGGGCCCCATGCAGACCATAAAGCTAATTTATCATCTGTAAGGTGTACAAAGAAAATGGTAGCTGCCTACTTGTCTGCTTGACATATGAGGTCATTTTTGCCGCTAGCTTTCTAATACTGAGCAATTTTATCAGCTATTTATATACATTAATTGTGTGTACCCATATGCTCAATGTTGTATTTAATAATGCATTGCATTGAATATGCATTCCTTAAGTTTTAGCATGCAGCAAACATCTTGCATTTAACTATTTGGTTTGCCTATTAAAGCCCATTATTCAGCTATGCCGTGTTACGTTCTCTCTGAACTGAATTTATGTTTTTTTAAATCTAGCTCACCCTGCTGAAACCCATTGAACTGGACAAGGCCACCTCACATGTCCCAGGGGCTCCAAGCAAAAACAAGCAGAGGAAGTGCCATGGTCCACTTAATAATACTCAAGCAAAAGGATTATTTGATGAATCCCTTTCCCCAAAGGACAGTAGCATCTTCACGCTTCGCAGTGTAAATATAAATACAGTTCTCAGGCAACAGAGACACAGGATGCTAGATAAAGTGTGAAAAATACCACGGCAAATGGCTATGCCAGAGTGATTTCTTAACTAGCAAGAGGGAAAACGTTTAAACATCCAAAGCAATCCCAACCCTCTACTCTCCAAACCTTACCCGATTCCACCCCCCAGGAAAGAAAACCAAGTCAGTTCACTGGGATCCTTGGCTGACTGTTCCCTCTAACCGTCTCTCCATGCTAGAAAATCTCACTTCCTGATAAGGAGAAAGAAAGTCCAAACCATTACCCACTCTAGGATATATCTTCCCACAAGCTCGCATTTCACAAGTGTTAACACTTGCATCATAAAATTAGCTGCTCTAAGACAAGAACTTAAATGGCCCTGATCAAAGCCCAACATTTTCTATGAGTATGATAATCTGTAAAGCATTAGCTCTCCAGAATGCCCTGTTTAGAATAAATTCTCAGAGGAGCTTTTGTTACCCAGTAGAACAAAGAAAAGGTATAGTTTTGATCCCAGAAGGGAAAAATAAAATTCAAGGATGCCAGGCCCAAGTAAAATGCAGCAGACGTGGCCTCATATAGTCAAAGCCAGCCTGATGGGCCAGGTGGTGAGGTGGGCAAGTGAGGAAAGAGAGAGGCAGATGTGGAGCTGGCAGTCTGGGTAGGAGGACAGCCATGTTCACTTTATTGTTCGAGTCAGTGATCAGTGCGGTTTGGGTCACATAATCTGGCATTTCAGTGTATCCCAAGATCCTGCTACAACAGGAAATCCTGAAACCACACAGAAAATGAAATATTACGTGGTTTCTTCCAAATCCCATACTCTCATTCGAGGTAGATGTCCTGACTATTTGCCTGATGTGACTGCTGCCTGTATGAATGGAAAAATCTACCCAGAAATGCTATAAATGGTTTTCTTTTTATTTTTTTGGTTTGTTTGTTTTTTGTTTTCTTCTGTAGAACTGTGCCTATAGCTTTCATGCAGGATAAGTGAGCTATAAAGAGCAGGTTGTAATGAATATTACATGTATCCTTCCAGTTATCAAGCCACCAAGCAGGGCTATCTGAGTCGCTCAGCCTTACCAGACATTATAATGCTAAATCTTTTTATCTGACTTGGTAATTAGTTAAAGCCCCTTTGGCTGGGCTCCATGATATGGTCAAAGAGGCCTGGATCAAAGGTAATTTGTCATTGAACCTCTCCCTTCATCTCATCTCTGAACTCATACTGCTCAGTCCTCTACATTCAATCTGTCCTAAGGGAGTAGTTTAGGGCTATCAGTCCCACGTCTGCCCAGTTATTTGTCCTCTCACCTCCATGGGCCATTGTTGTCTCCCTTTGTACAAGTTCCCTAAAAACCCAGTACACCTGCATTTGCACTAAGAACACAGATGAGGCCCCACTATATAAATATTCCCTAGTACTGACATTTAACCATGTTATGTTAGGATGTTATCTCTTTAATCAATCTGAAATGCCTCTAGGCTAAGAAAGGCTGAGTCACTTGCCCACACCATCATTTATCGTTTGGGACACCTATCCCAGCTGACTACCCAGTATGTGAGAATCATTTCCAAATGAAGTGCAAGCAAAAAACAAACAAACAAACAAACAAATATTGCTATGGTAAGTGTTTAATATCCCAGAAAGAAAAGTCCACAGTAACTTCAGGAGCTTTCTCTGGTAACTCTAAAAAAATAAAAACATGAAAAATAAGGAACTATCTCCTTATGCCTAAAGTCTTCTGCCTGATGTTATGCCCGTTTAGCTTTGATACTTTTATGTGCTTTTACAATTTTATACCTCTGCTTCATTTTTAATACATTTTTAAACTATGAGATACCAGATTTGTTTTTAGGTTCATGAAATCATTGAGGTTCAGACATTGCATTAGATCATGCAAATCAACTACAAAGTAGAAGAGAAAGAATTCCAAAAGGTGGTTGGATGAGCCCAAGTAGGAGAGTAAGAAGGACTAGCTAAAGACAGGAATAAGTTAGAGCAGGGGTCCCCAAACTTTTTACACAGGGGGCCAGTTCACTGTCCCTCAGACTGTTGGAGGGCCGGACTATAAAAAAAAACTATGAACAAATCCCTATGCACACTGCACATATCTTATTTTAAAGTAAAAAAACAAAACGGGAACAAATACAATATTTAAAATAAAGAACAAGTAAATTTAAATCAACAAACTGACCAGTATTTCAATGGGAACTATGCTCCTCTCACTGACCACCAATGAAAGAAGTGCTCCTTCTGGAAGTGCGGCGGGGGCCGGATAAATGGCCTCAGGGGGCCGCATGTGGCCCGCGGGCCGTAGTTTGGGGACCCCTGAATTAGAGCCTGTAGACTTCAAGTAGGTTATTCTAAGACTTGAGAAGAAGTTAATGATCTCAAATGCTGTTGCAAGGTCAGGCAAGGTAAAGGTCCCTTAAATTTGGAAACAGAAAGATCATTGATGAGCTTGAAGAAATTAGCTGCAGTGAATGGTAGAAGTGAAAGCCAGGTGGCAACAATTGAGAAGGGGTACATGGTAAGCTACAAAAGGACAAATAGTGTACCATTCCTTGTATGCAAGCTACCTCGAGTAGTCAAATCCATAGAGAGAGAAAGTAGAAGGGTGGTTGCCAGAGAAGAAAGAAAGAAGGAAATAGGGCAGTAGTATTTAATAAAGAGAACTTCTCTTTGGAAAGTTGAGATTTTTCTGGAGATGAAGGATGGAGATAGCGGTATAACAATGTGAATGTACTTAAAACAATGAGATTGTACATTTATAAATGATTAAAATGGCAAACTTCAGGTTATGTATATTTAACCACCACCACCACAACAAAAAGTGAGGGAGATTTTCTAGAAAGGAGAGTCACAAACCCAAGTTATTTATAAATCAATTCCTGTGTCTCAGTAGGAAATGTGAAGATTAAAAGCAATAATTATGTGCCTCATTTCCTTGTGGTTAACGGACTCTATAAATCTCATAAAATACCGAATCAGAGAGGCCAAGTAGTGTGTCCAAGGTTTTCTGTAGTTTGCAATTTCTCCACCAGCATCCTTATCACAACCATGGCCAATGGATACTGGGATACTGGACACACTCTCTGATACGTGCCTGTGTCTTCCCATGAAACCTTCCACAACAGCCTGATCCCTTCCAAACTTCAACTTCTCATTCCTTCCTTCCTTCCCCCTTTTCTACTGAGCAGATCCGCTCAGATGTGCCATCCCTTATCTAAGTGGTTTGCCTTTGCCCTTTAGACTTAATTACAGATCTGTGCTTTCAGGGCTGTTGTACGTGATTATAGCATCTGAGGACTGAGCAAAATTGTTGTTCAGTGAACGTTCGTGATTCGCTTGACTCTGATCCATCATGCCCTTAGCTACTGTGCTCTGGGAAGGGACATAGAAATAGATGTGGACTCACCTCAGAAATGCCACCTCATTTTCCTGCTTGTTGTCATAATAATTCACCCGGTAGATTATAGAGGAGCCTAAGGTAAAAGGAAAAATCAGTAACACTGATCCTGTTTTATTTTAAAATTCTGGTACTTTGTTTATCATGGATTTTTTCATTGATTTTTATTTTTTTTAAAGATTACATTAAAATATTATTTATCTTGAACACTCACCTCACACTACTGCCATCCCCAAATCCAACTCTCTTGATAAACAAAAAAATAACTTAAAAAATTAAAAGGAAAGAACAAAGGAAAATAGGAAAAACAGAAAACAGACTTTCCTGAATCAACTGCTAAAAGCAAAGTGAAGTCAGGTGGCAGTCAAGTGTTCTGGGGATAAAAGACATGAGAAGGATCAGCTATGACCCCAAGTGGAAAAAAGCCCAGCGTAAGTGTCTTTCATGTACCTTTTTTGACAAGATTATTTCAATGTAAAATCAAAAGCTTGTACTTAAACACCAAAAATTGCATATCTATGAAAAATAAATTCCCTACAGGAGAACTTTCTGCATTTTTGCTCTCTTTAAAGAAGATATTAGAGCAATTTGGAAAGGAATTTTATTGTTTTATGATAGGTAGCAGGAAGCTATCAACTGAATATGTAGTCAGAGAGAAAGCAATGTAGCTTGGCTGCTAAGTATGTCAGTTCTGTCTTCAGCTGACCAGAGGCATGTGTGTGTATGTTGTGTTTCTCACCCTAGGCCTTGTTTATCAGCTCACAGCCAAACAACCTGAAATAGCTTTGTTTTCTAAGCACTACAGAGCTTTTCTCTTTGACTAGGAAATCTGTCAGGAGACCTGGCAGAACATTCTCCCACTTGATGGCAATGGGGATGAACAAGTCTGCTCTCCCCTTTCCAGGGAGTGCATTTGGAGTCAGCTTGAGAATGCGCCGGTCAGATATCAATGTGCAGGACTGTGGAGAGAGGAAAAACTGTCTCTTCATTCCTCAGGCAAGGCAAATGCCATCACATCGCAGGCTCAGTGGGAGAGTGAAGATAATGAGGTATTTTGAAACAGCGGACATTGTCAGGAAGACAGAAATTGGGAAAAGGGCTGAGGTGGTGAGTGATTATTTCTCAAAGGAGCAATGGAACACAAAATGGGTCTCAGTTTGGGTTAAGCAAGGGAGATGAGAAAAGGAAGTGTTATGAATTATTTACCACTGAATATAGCTTAGCTTTGATCCCAGTCCTAATTGTAAGCTGTCTTGGTATGTACAAACTGAAAAAAAAAAAAAAGTTGCCAACTCTTCTGACTGTGTATTTCCATGGACACACACATACCCTGACGTTCCTTAAAGGTTACACAGAGGCCAGGTTTAGGTGCACATACAAAGTATAGAATTCAACAGCTACTAAGAATGAGGTCTACCAATAAATATCTTCCTCATCATGGGGCTAAAATGTCTAAAATTGTATCATTAGAAATTCATTAATTATTGTCTTCTCACTTAGCCTTTTTATTTCTAAGCAAAAGTGCTCAAAGCAAAAGGTAGCATTTGTTAGGTGCACATTAAAGGATCTCCAAAAGGCTAATAGATTAAGTTTTAAATATTTAAAGATGACCATACATCCTCATTTGCCCAAGACTATCTTGGGTTATGCCTATTGTCCTGAAATAATTAATAGCAACCCCTTTCATGCTTAAAAGTCATATTAAATAATAAATTATACTCGCCCTATAAATACCATACTTTTAATCAATTAGTTTGCTATCCTAGTAACAGAAGAGACCCTGGAGAAATATGATGACAACAGGACTTCGGTTACATTGATGTGCTCATAAGAGAGAAGTAATGAGCACTTAAAAAATGAATGTCACCTATTTCATAATTTTGCTTCAGCCCTGATCTGAGCTGGGACATTTATTCTACCCATACCTGGTTTCCAGCCCTACCACCCTCACATGTGAAATATAATCCGAAATCCTTCATACTTTATCAATTAAAATGGCCCAAGAAAAGCACACAACTAAATAACACACATGTACAGGAGACTGTGCATGTCATCTGCTAAGCAGAAATGTCTGAAGGGTACAAAAGACTAAAATGGCCAGCACTGCTCCTAACAGAAGGGAAATTAAAGAGAACAATGGAAAAACTGGATATATTTCCACACGAATGGCAAGTTGCTGTTGGCATGCACTCAGCCAGCATTAATACAGCAAGTCTCAGCACAAATCTGACTTCCCCCAGACACTGCCTTTGCCCTTTAGACTAGGTCAGTTAAAATCTATGGGCTCTTTTTTTAATATTTCCTTTCTCATAACCCTTGCACACTTTCATGTTGCCACTTTTAAATTATCCATTCTTCATCTAGAATAAAAGCTCTGTGATTATAAAAATAATTAACATATGTTATGTCAGGCAGTAGTCAAAGAACTTTTACTAATTCAATGAATTTTCAAGGTCTACCCACCAATGAGGAGTCTTAAGTAGGTTTCTTCAGGCCATTCTCCACATTTTCTAAGCGGTAGGTTAATAGAGTATTTAGAGGCCCTGACCAGTTTGCTCAGTGGATTGAGCATCGGCCTGGCATGCAGACATCTGGGGTTTGATCCCTGGTCAGGGGACACATGAGAAGTGCCCATCTACTTCTCTCCTCCTCCCTCTTTCCCTTCTCTCTCTTTTCCCCTCTTGCAGCCAATGGCTCAATTGGTTTGGGCGACAGCCCCAGACACTGAGGATACTTCAGTTGGTTCTAGTGTTGGTCTAAAACAGAGGTTGCCAGGTGGATCCCCGTTAGGGTATGTGCAAGAGTCTGTCTCACTATCTCCCTTCCTCTCACTTTAAAAAATAAATAAATAAATAAATAGAATAGAATAGAATAGAATAGAATAGAATAGAATAGAATAGAATAATATAGTATTTAAGTTCAGATTGTTTCCAACTACCCTACTATGTTACCTGCCTTGGAAAGCAGAAATCAAGCTGTCCTCTTCCTTATTGCCATTCGCTTAAACCTCGCACGATGTCCACACCATAGTTAAAGTTCAAAATTATTCTAGAATGGATGAATAAATAAATACCTTTTATATGCTGGCCACTTTGGGAGATTTCAAAAAAGCCAAATAAGTCACAGCTCCTACCTTGAGGAACTGAAGTCCCAATGAAATGGGCAAAGCCTGGTCAATAAGATGAAGATACAGGGTGGATGCTTTCAGTCTTTACCTTGATCCACATATTTTAACTTCAAAAGCCTTGTTGTTAACTTTAAAATATGTTATTAGGATTGAGCTCAAATTTAATGTAGTGTTTTGCAAAAGTATCATGTGGAGAGCCTGACCAGGCAGTGGCAAAGTAGATAGAGCATCGGACTGGGACGCAGAGGACCCAGGTTCGAACCCCCGAGGTTGCTGGCTCAATTGAGCACAGACTCACCAGCTTGAGCATGAGGTCACTGGCTTTAGCATGGGATCATGGACATGACCCCATGGCCACTGGCTTGAACCCAAAAGTCACTGGCTTGAAGCCCAAGGTCACTGGCTTGAGCCCAAGTTTGCTGGCATGAGCAAGAGGTCACTCACTCTGCTGTAGCCCCACGGTAAAGGCACATATGAGAAATCAATCAATGAACAACTAAGGTGCTGCAATGAAGAATTGATGCTTCTCATCTCTCTCCCTTCCTATCTGTCTGTCTCTACCTGTCCCTCTCTCTGACTCTCTTTCTGTCTCTGTCAAAAAAAAATACAATTATAAGAAAGGTACTAGACTCAAAAGTGATGTAGTATCTTATTGATGTCACAAGTTAAATGCTGAAGAACAATTCGTTGTTATGCTATTTTTCATTCTTCTTGGAGGTGTTTCATTTTCCTTCAGTAGCAGGTCAGTGAACAGGGATAGTTGTGGACAAGAATGGTTGGGGACAGCTCTGGGCTGCATAAGGCTAGGTAGCTAGGAATGAATGATGTACTGTGATATGACATGCTGTGATACTTTTAATGTGATTTAAAAATATATAGTATGTTTTCAGTTTTTGTTTTTTAATTCAAAGTTGTAATGGAGAACTAGAAGGGGGGTATACACTTCAAAAATGGACAAAGTCTCATAAGAACGTGATAACTGTCAGTTTGGGAAACTGTGAAGAAAGGGCTAACTATAGTCATAGTAAAGAGTCATGGGGGCAAAAATGAAAGGGTGGGTCAATAATACTGGGGTTAAATGAGTTAGAAATTAGAAGCCTCCATTAGGGTTTGTCTGTAGGAAGGTGTTTAATAACATAATAGTTATTCTTCCATCATTAATGTAGAAACGTGTTTAAAATTACATACTATGCCTTAAATCCTCTCTTGCTTGCTGATACTCTATCTAACATGAATTCTCAACATTTAAAGAGACCTTTCAGCTTCCCCAATCTCTAGCTACATGTCAACTCCATCTCCACCACACTGACACCATGATGACTGACGTTAGTTTTGATTTGACATTTTAACCGTTGAAATACACAGGCGCTCTCTCTCTCTCTCTCTCTCTCTCTCTCTCCCTCTCCCTCTCTCTCTCTCTCTCTCACACACACACACACACATACACACACACACACACACACACACACACACACACACACACAGAACCTTCAACTTGAGATTTGATTGGCATCAGTCATTTCATAACCTGTCTCTTGGGGATCGGACCAAAGGACCTTTTTAAAGCTTGCCTTATTGAACTGACCCTTCTGATCTAGACGCATGATTCATACTTGCTAATCTTCTTGGGAGCCTTCTTTACTCTTAACAAGCCTGTCATTTCTTCCTTCTCTGAAATATTTTTCTCTAGATACAAGATAATTTAAAATGTTATTTTTTTATGTCTCTTCATGACTTGCATGAGAAAAAAAAACCCATATAAATGCATCAAAGAAGTAGTTATTCAACCTGATTAGTGAATATTCCCAAAGGAATATAGACATCATCATGTATGTGGATTAGATTTTAAAGGCACAAGAGGATTTTCAATTCAATTCAACAAATATAGCACCATAAAATGTTAGACTTGGAAAGTTCTTTAGAGTTTAGTAAAACTTTCTGCCCAGTAAAAGAATCTCCATGTCATCTCTCTCAGATAATTAGCCTCTATTTGAACATTTTCTTTTAATAAAAGTTATTTGAAAGGTAATTTCATTTAGGGTACTTCTACCTCTTGAAAGTTCTCCCTTGCTTATTATTGAAATCCACCTTCATTAACTTTATCTTCCTAAGCATTAGACTC
Organism: Saccopteryx leptura; assembly: GCF_036850995.1. Taxonomy (NCBI): domain Eukaryota; kingdom Metazoa; phylum Chordata; class Mammalia; order Chiroptera; family Emballonuridae; genus Saccopteryx; species Saccopteryx leptura. The sequence goes on along the minus strand of NC_089513.1, from coordinate 26,885,444 downwards.
ATCATCTGGAGCAGTAAAGTAAGTCTCATCTCTGCTCCACAAGATAGCTCAGGGCTGAGTAAAGCTGGAGACCTGCACTTCCAAAGATTTGCATCTTTCTCATATGCGACCTCCGAACAAGCTCTTTCCCAGTGTCTGTTACCCTTTACCACCTCTCCGATTCCCCACGAAATTGCCAAGTCAAGAGTTGCCATGAACCAGAGAGGACACAAGTGGAACAAGTAGAAAAAATATAGGATTTTTTTTCCCACCAGAAAATAAAAGCTGAGTGATGTCCTCTGATTAATTTTCCACACCTTTGTCTTTCCAAGCAAAAATCCATATAATCATTCACACACAATCAACGAGGAGAAAATATATTCTAATAAAAGGTAAACAGCAGTTAGAATCGCAGTACAGGGTCGCAGTCTCGTGCCCCTTCTGTTAGAAATTGAGAAAAACTCCTACATGGCTTCTACCCACAGGCTGACATAAAAATCAGATGTGAATGTGAAAAAGTTTTGCAAAATTAAAAGAGGCTCTATGAATGTAATAGTCTGTAATCTGTCAGTTGCATATTTTTCTTTTTCTTTTCTTGCAAAACTGAAAGGAATAAAGAATAAAATAATATGCTTATTGTGTCTCCCTCCTCCACTTCCTTTAAAAGTTTGAGAAGTAGTAATTAAAATTTCAGATAAATCCAGAGTTTGCATTCATAATGTCTTCATTGTTTCCTGGCTCTTTGAATGTCAATGAGCATATACCTCAAAATTACTCCTGTCAATTATGAAGGTCCTTATCTTTGCATTGATTTTTACATGCATAGATCAATAGCAGGATATAGCCCAATAATTAATATTGGGAAACTAAATTGCTTTTTTTCCCAGGCATTTAGCTTCAGTCACAGAAAAATTTATCTTTTATATTTATCCCCTTTTCTTTGTTTTTAAGACAAGTTCTCTCACATAACAACACTAATTATTTTTAAATTCATTAAATAGAATTTAGTACCTACTGCATTTATTTAAATAAGGCTGATGTTTGAGTAGTTATATACAAAACATCCTATGCAAACAAATTTTACATATAGATTAACGTTTTTAGTCCCCACTTTACCTGTATAGTCTTTCCTATGTATTTTCTAATTCTGGTTTAAGCCTTTTTTTTCTCCCAATAACCTTACTGATTGTATGCCCAGCATTTTGTGTGGCACTGGGGAAACAAAAACGAACAATTCATTAAGTGGAAAGAGACAGGCATAATGAACCCATTGTGATCTGTATAGCAATAGATGTAAGCACATTGCAGTTGTTTGAGGTGCTCTTTTTCAGTACAACTGGCTCGTACTGATGGGAGAGTTGATTGTGCACTTCTCTTTTCAACAGCTTTCAGCAGCTTCACATTGGGATTTCAAAATTAACCATGGTGGGAATATCAGCACCATGAAAATAAGCTAATGCACAGTCAGAACTCTTCACCTACCTTTTGGATAAGCATTTGTTAAACATTTACTCACAACACTCTTTAATCATTTCTTATAGACTATGGGATGCTGGGTGCTGAATCAAGGCAGCTGACTTTAAAATCCCTTTATTATTCTGTGTGCCATAATGCAATGAAAAAGAACTTTTATAAATTGTACTTGTGTTTATGCATAGTCATTTAACAACTGTGGTATAAGATCAATTATTTGGAAGACTGAAACTATGTTAACTTTAATTCTTTGATCAAACTGGCCAAGAAGCAGTATAAACTGGCCATTTAAATGAACAAATGTATAAGGACATATCAATCAGGTAATTTCTATTACATCATTTTCAAAAGATGAGAATAATATCTCCTAATGCTTTTGAGATTTCTTGCTATTACGGAAGTTTGAAATGTGTAGGGAACTATCACAAAATAAACCTCATTGATATTACTTTGTCTTTGAATAGGTATGGTGAGTTGGTCAAATCACAGACTGATCTCTCAAATTCAAATGAAGTTCCCATTAAGACAGAAAATCAAATACAGGTCAATACATGATAAACCTGAGTTTACCGTAGGTCAAAAGTCACAAGAGTTTCACTGCATTGTACCAATGAGCCAGAATGAAAAGATCAACCATGACAGTCTGGTTCTCTCTCCTCGGGGAGGTTTAGCCTGTGCTCATATCCATGCCACAAAGTTTTCTTAATTATTTTATTATTAAAGAATATGGTGTCAGTAGAGAAAACCTCAAAAAAATAGGTCAAAAGAAGTAAATAACATAACAATATAAGTCAGCATTTCACAAATTATCACTATTAATGTTATAATGCACTTCCATTTATATGTATATGTGGATGTAAGCTTATACATTTATATATATATATATATATATATATATTTTTTTTTTACAGAGAAAGAGAGAGAGAGAGTCAGAGAGAGGGATAGACTGGGACAGACAGACAAGAATGGAGAGACGAGAAACATCAATCATCAGTTTTTCGCTACGTGTTGCAACACCTTAGTTGTTCATTGATTGCTTTTTCATATGTGCCTTGACCGCGGGCCTTCAGCAGACTGAGTGACCCCTTGCTTGAGCCAGCAACCTTGGGCTCAAGCTGGTGAGCTTTTGCTCAAACCAGATGAGCTGCGCTCAAGCTGGCGACCTCAGGGTCTCGAACCTGGGTCTTCCACATCCCAGTTTGTCGCTCTATCCACTGCGCCACCACCTGGCCAGGCTACATTTATATTTTATAGATAGATTATTAAGTTAGATTTGAAACTGTTTTGGTTTATTGTGCAGATATAGCTGTATTATTACATATTATTATATAACTTAAATGCCAGCAATATATTTCTTTTGATAGATTTAGTATTAACTAAACAATCTCTTATATTGGAAATATAAGTTTTTTTTCAACTTTTTTCCTAGAAATAATTTAGTGATGACATCCATGAAGTTAATCTTTCTTTATGCAACTATAATTAATTCCTTAAATTAAATTCTTTAAAATGGTAATTTAGGATTAAAGGGTAAAAAAAATTTAAGAGTGTTGATAAATATTGCCAAATTGTTTTTCCACAGATGTGGTACCAAATTTCACCGTTACCACAATATATGTAAATATCATTTTCCTGTATCCTCACCAAAACCACAACTTATTTTTAGAATTTTTCCATGTGATAATTGAAAATCTTAAATTTCTTTTATTTATATTTCTTTGAGCATAAATTAAGTTGAAGTTCTTATAAATGGATAAATTTATCAGTCACTTGAAATTCTACATGAATTTCTCATTCCATGTCTTTTGTCCAATTTTCTTGTAGAAGTTAGAAACTTTTTTTTTTTTTTTCATTTTTCTGAAGCTGGAAACAGGGAGAGACAGTCAGACAGACTCCCGCATGCCCCCGACCGGGATCCACCCGGCACGCCCACCATGGGGCGACGCTCTGCCCACCAGGGGGGATGCTCTGCCCATCCTGGGCGTCGCCATGTTGCGACCAGAGCCACTCTAGTGCCTGAGGCAGAGGCCACAGAGCCATCCCCAGCGCCGGGGCCATCTTTGCTCCAATGGAGCCTTGGCTGCGGGAGGGGAAGAGAGAGACAGAGAGGAAAGAGCGGTTGAGAGGTGAAGAAGCAAATGGGCGCTTCTCCTGTGTGCCCTGGCCGGGAATCGAACCTGGGTCCTCCGCACGCTAGGCCGACGCTCTACCACTGAGCCAACCGGCCAGGGCCAGAAACTTTTTATATAGCAAGTGTAAGAATACTTTTGTTTATATGTTATAAATATTTTTTCCTTCTGACATGCTAACAAATGTTAGGGTCAAAATTACACCATAGCCTGACCTGTAGTGGCACAGTGGATAAAGTGTCGACCTGGAATGCTGAGGTCGCCAGTTCAAAACCCTGGGATTGCCCAGTCAAGGCACATATGGGAGTTGAAACTTCTTGCTCCTCCCCCCTTCTCTCTCTCTCTCTCCTCTAAAATGAATGAATAAATAAAAATTTTAAAAATAAAAAATAAAATTAAAAAAATTACATCATAGTTTCTTTCCTTATGACATTTACTTATTATAAAACAAACCCATTTGTTCATCACCTACGAAATGAAATCAATTCCTCAACTTACAAAGTTATTAATAATAATGATAATAGTGATGATAATTATGATAAAATATTTGCACACTAGAAGTTTATAATACATTTATAAAGTACACTATAAAGCACTAAGCAGTATTGTGCTCTCTACAGAAGTTGCTATATATTACAGGCCAAATTATATTATACTTAAGAAAAAATTAGATTTATTTTACCATGTTAATGTGTTACAGATGAAGAAACTGAGACACAGAAAACCTACATGACTTGCTCAAATCCACAGAAAGGGATTAAAATATTTTCTTCTCACACAATCCATTATTACTTTCTAGTACTTTATCCTACCACAAGATAGTCCATCAATTAGACCTACTCTATATTTCTAGTATTATTTCTAATTTCTTCCACTAAGCAAGCCTGCTCTCTGTTCAGTTGGCCTAGCCCTCCAATACAGCTTTTGTTTTCAGCAACTTGAACTTGCTCATGCAACAGCCAACTACCTAGCCATGCCTTCCCACTACCTCTCCACACGTACAGATACCATCCATTTTCAAAGCCATCACAAGTTCAACCACTTTTATAACATCTCCCTTTATTTCTTAGGTCTAGAGTGAGCTAGGACTCCTTTTTGTTTCTATTTTGCATACAGTTAATAATAATAATAATTATAGCTAATATGCACTGCACGTTTTGAAGTGAGGAAATTAAAGTACGTCACATATCATACGGTTATTCTAGACTCTGTGTTCATCGGTAGAAATCCTTCCCTCTCCATTAGTTTGCATAGACATATATTAACTCATTTATATTTCTATCAGCAACAAACACAGCATGGAACATACTCCAGACACTTGATAAATACTCATTGAGTAAATATTGTCTACACTCACTGTTACCAGATTATTCATTTAGCAGCTCCTTTACCTACATAAATAGTATATAAACATTATATGAATCAGTTAATGATTGCAGTGTGCCTTATGTAATAAACAATAGTTAAAAATCCTTTAAAAAACATCCTTTACTTTGTTAACTACTAATATCTTATTACCAAAGATCAGATCTACCTATGTTTAAAATTGGGAGAATGTAGTTATATGAACAGCATAAATCTTGTCCACCCCTGCCCTTGCTTAAAAATTGATCACTCTAAGCAATTGTTTGCTTACATTTGTTTTTGTGACTCATAAGCAAGATATTTCCCCGATAACACATCATAACTGCCCCAGATATGTTGTTCAAAGGAAGTTATATCAGTTTAAGTTTCCACAGAGGATACACTAATCATATAAATAAATTAAACATGGTACAGGAAATTACATTATAGCAAATTGGACAAATTGAGTTTAACAGAAAAAAAAAACCATAATTGTGTAATTTTAGGAAGGAATAAATATTGACCAAAATGCACAGTTTTACAAGTAATGTTATCTCTGATCAGCAACAAACATGTTTCTTGATCGATATTTGGAGTTTGATTCATTTCCTGCCATATAGAACTTGATGGGCTCATCAATATATACAACAGTTAAAAAAAAACAACGGAGAAGGCTGTTTTTGAACTGACCCTTTCTAAAATAGGTTATCTAAATGTCTGCAGGAACAGTAATGTAGAGAAAGGAGTGATCTGCTGAAGAAAAAGAGGAGTTTGCTTGAGACATGGATAGAGACAAGAAAGACTTTTAAGATTTTGAAACTTGGGCCCTGGCCAGTTGGCTCAGTGGTAGAGCGTCGGCCTGGCGTGCAGAAGTCCCAGGTTCGATTCCCGGCCAGGGCACACAGGAGAAGCGCCCATCTGCTTCTCCACCCCTCCCCCTCTCCTTCCTCTCTGTCTCTCACTTCCCCTCCCACAGCCGAGGCTCCACTGGAGCAAAGATGGCCCAGGCGCTGGAGATGGCTCCTTGGCCTCTGCCCCAGGCACTAGAGTGGCTCTTGTCGCGACAGAGCGACGCCCCGGAGGGGCAGAGCATCGCCCCCTGGTGGGCAGAGCATCGCCCCCTGGTGGGCGTGCCGGGTGGATCCCGGTCCGGCGCATGCGGGAGTCTGTCTGACTGTCTCTCCCCGTTTCCAGCTTCAGAAAAATACAAAAAAAAAAAAAAAAAGATTTTGAAACTTGGTGAAGGATACATTGGACTAAATGAATAACATGGGAATAAGACTGAAAAGTATACATAATAGTGTTGTAAAATGATGATGAGCCTGGTAAATTCCTGATCCAGAAAGTATAAGGAAGAAGGTGTAATGAGGTAACACTAGAGGATGGCATCACGTTTTTGAGAGCCTTAAATGTAATACTGTGGTGAAAACACCTTATTTTTTTATGAAATGGAAAGTCAAAAAATAAAAAAAGCAAGCAGAGGATCATCGACATCACAACAGCCTGCGAAGTATGTAAATTTCTTTTATCTGCAAACATGAAAAGTGCAATATGGATAGGCAATAGGTTAAAGGGCAGAAAAAATGAAAATTATATGGAAACCTACAGGTATCGGCCCAGTACTTTTCCAAAGCACAATGGATCTCAATGATCTCCCCAGAATCCAGAATTTCAGTGTTGAGGATGAACTTGACAAAATGCAAACCTAATTAAGAAGCAATGACTTTCAGAAGTTGTCCCCAAGCATTGAATCAGGCATCCATTGAGGTCCTATCATCTCCATCTGTGAGTCACGACCTAAGATTAGAGTTACTCTGATAGTGGAGATTTCTTGATCAGTATAGTATTTCTATAAGAATGGGGCTCGGGGCCAACTAATTGGGATTCAAGGGAGAGGCTGAGTGCTATTGCCATCAACACACATGTGGTGACCTCTATATCCCACAAGCACAGACATTTCTGCTCAGAACAAGAAGCAAGAGTGGAGACTCACTTAGAAGTCAGACTTAAAAATAGCATAGATTCCTTTAGGGATACAAGAGTCAACATCAGCAGAGACTATACAAAGAAGTAAATATAATTATATAATACCATTTTTAAAAAAATAGTCCCAACACATCAAACTTAAGTGAGGTAACTCCCAGGTCAGTAGTGAACCCCAGAGGCAGACATGGTTCAGTGAGAGTGGATTGAAGACAAAGCCCTGAGAGAGAATTCTACAACATCTGTCTGCATCCAGCTGAGTGTGAACCCAAACCTGACTTGAGCAGTCAAAAAACTGCTTACAAGATAAACACTATTTTCTGCAACAATCTGTCCTTCATGCTAAGAGTAGCAAAAATATCAGAAATGTAGGTGTCCAATAGCACAACCCTAGGAGAAAGATGTGAAAAGGAAAGAATGAGAGGAAAGGGAAGAACTGTCAAGTATTTTAGTAGAAGAACTCCTTTACATATAAATATAAGGTCTACCAGAAAGTTCTGTCTGTTTTTGGAATAAAACAAAAAACAAATTTTTCTTACTGTCAATAAACTTTATTAAATAATATATTTCCACACCAATCCTATCTTCTGAATATGGTCTGAAATGGTTTGCTGGGCTGAATTAAGCCTTTCTGCGATCTCCGATGTTGTCAGAAAGGGATCTTGCTCCAACATGGTCTTAACAACATCATCATCATCAATCAAAGATGGTCACCCAGAATGAGGCATATCAGAAAGGTCGAAATCACCTGTTTCAAATTTTTCTAACCATCTCTGCATGTCCTATCAGAAAATATACCTTCACCAAACACTTTCAATAAATTTCTACATGCTTCTGTAGCATTTCTTCCTTGTTGAAATTCATATCAAAATACAGTGGCGTAGGCCCTGGCCGGTTGGCTCAGTGGTAGAGTGTCAGCCTAGCGTGCAGGAGTCCCGGGTTCGATTCTCAGCCAGGGCACACAGGAGAAGCGCCCATCTGCTTCTCCACGTCTCCCCCTCTCCTTCCTCTCTGTCTCTCTCTTCCCCTCCCACAGCCAAGGCTCCATTGGAGCAAAGTTGGCCCCGGGCACTGAGGATGGCTCCATGGCCTCTGCCTCGGGTGCTAGAATGGCCCTGGTTGCAACAGAGCAATGCCCCAGATGGGCAGAGCATCGCCCCCTGGTGGGCATACTGGGTGGATCCCGGTTGGGCTCATGCAGGAATCTGTCTGATTGCCTCCCCATTTCCAACTTCAGAAAAATACAAAAAAATAAAAATTAAAAAAAAAATTTTTTTAAATAAAAATAAAAAAAATACAGTGGCGTAAATGAACTTTATCAGTAGCCATGGGTACACTATCGCTTCACACATAAGACTAACGTGAATCAACTTTGTTTTAGTTAATTTGCTACGTCAGTATGTATACATTAAGTGATAAAAATAGAGAGACACACATGCACCAAATAAACATGCGCTTACGTGTTGAAACTTGTGATTGAAACGGACAGAACTTTCCGGTAGACCTTATATTTTCCTTTTTTTAAATATACATACTTTATTGTAAGAAAAATAATTACAAAAATCCAAATTCTGGAGAAAAATGCTATCTATATTACATTCATGAAAAGCAACAAGTATCAAATATACAGATAATGCAAATGGGAGTGAGAATTTCATTGAAGACTCTGTTCTTCCTTAACAATGTATTTTAGTTGAAGACACCATAAATGAAAACTAATTTCTTTAACCTATTGTTTGATCAATAATTATTTAAAGATGCTCAACAGTTGATCAGGGATTAACAGGTAAACATCTCTATAGGATTTGAAATGTTGATTATGTTGTATACCCATCATCCAGTCATTTTTCTTTAAATATTAGAATTCCATATGTTACAACCACTGTGTTAGTTCATGAAGTGTTTTCTAATAAATGTTAGGATAGCCTGACACAATGGATATTATTAGTCCTGTTTTACTGGAATGGAAATTGAGGTTTAAACCCAAGTTACACAGCTAGTAAGTGTGAGAGCCAGTCTCAGTCTTGTCTTCCTCTTCAAACCTCTTGCTATTCTTCCTCTACATGCTTTCATGTGACAATCTTCCTTGGGCAGGGGTGGGGAGTAATTTAATTGGACTCTTTTTATCAGATACACCAGAACATATTCAAAAATGGGTATTGTGCTATGTATTTACTTCAGGGGACTAATTACCTATTTCAACTTTGAACTCTTTTATGGAAACTGCCTTCAGAGCCTATTTACAAGCTGTTAGAAGACAATGAGTCTCAAGCTTGTAATCAATCCCCCTCAAAACTGGAGTAAGCAGCTGCTTCCTTCCCCACACGAGTTTGGAGCATGAAAAAGCCTCACTGTCTCCCTAGATAACTCTCTCACCCACTGGGTGAAGCCTGAAATCCCCTTGCACATAAATATTTTCAAAATAACTGTTCTAGCTGTTCAGATGTGTTGGTTTTACAGATTGTAAAAGTGATTATGCTCATCATAAAAATTTTCAAGACACAAAATATATGAAGATAATTGAGAAAATGGCCTATGATTTTATTACCTAGAAATAATCATGGTAAATATTTTAAGATATTTTCTCCTATTGTTTTAATCAGACAAATATCTACAATTTCTAGCAGATTTGGAAATGTGGCTGCTGTGTGTTCTTTTTTATTCATTTAACAATATGATGAGTATTTTCCTACATAATGAAATAACCTCCAAAATGTAAAAATAAAAATATAGTTACATCTATGTTCCTCATTTGTAACAGAGGTACCACCATGGTGAGGCATGTGGATAGTGGGAGAGGCTGCACCTGTGTGGGGGTGAGTTTCATGGGAAATCCATATAACTTTCCCTCAAGTTTTCCCTGAAGTTTTTCAAGTTTAAAACTGCTCTAAAATACAGCTTTAATTTTTTTTAAAATTAACAAAAAGAAAGGGAGGAAAACTTGCCTTATCAAATATAATACATGATCGTTACAGTACAGCGTGGTAGTAATGTCTCAATAAATATATAGAAGAGTTGAAAAGAATAGACCGATGTCTATTTAGAAACTTGACTTATGGCACAGTGAGCATTACAAATCAATGGGAAAGGATGAACTATTTAGTATGTTGTTCTAGGATAATTGGTTATCCAAGTGAAATCAAATTCCTACCTTACACTACACACAATAAATGAATTCCAGATGTGTTAAAAATCTTTTATGTTAAACAGTGGCAAAACACTAAACTTTAGAAGATGCTTCAAGAAAATATCACTATTACTTCTAGGTATGGGAGGATTTTTTAAAACAAGATGTCAAAAGCAAAGCCATAAAGAAAAATGTTATAAATTTGATTATATTAAAATTAGGCATGTGTAGTCATCAAAAGACAAAAATGTGTATACATTAAGTCCTCACTTAATATTCTCAATAAGTTCTTGGAACTAAAGTGAAACAATGTATAACAAAACCAATTTTACCATAGGCTAATTGATACGAACAAGAGGTAAGTTCCTACAGCATTGAACCAAACAATGTTATTCAAGGACCTGCTGTGTTTATGCATATACATATACATACCTATATATATTTATGTATGTAATATATGCAGGTAGATATGTTAAATAGATTTAAGTGTGTGTGTGTGTATATATATATAGATGCACATACAGATTTTTAAATAAATGGTTGTGTTTGTTTTAGCATACCATAACCACTCTACCTTGAGTATCTTTTCCTCCTTAAATTAGTCTGATAAATTCCTGCCTCTAATACACAGCAAACCCTTTCACTCCAAGGACACTTGCCTGACAACTGCTCTGCCCCTCACTTGCCCAAGCAGAGTCTGTCACCTATCCTTTGTGTCACATCTGTACTTTGCACATTCCTCAATTAGAATAACACTTACACGGGTCAGGAAATGTCATAAAAAATTATGAAAAAAGCTCATAATCCAAGGGGCATAATCCAAACCCCAGTCTGACCATTGCTAAGGTTCTATCATTCATAGCTGCTATACAATAATATAGATATCACACTGCATTCCTAACATCAAAACTATTCCTTAAAAAAAAAAAGCTATCTGGTTATTGGTTATCTATTACTGCATAATGAGTTACCCTGAAACTTAATGGATTAAAAGAACCAATTTTATAATATGTCATGAATTTGTATGTCTAGAATTCAAGGAGGGCTCAGCCAGATTATCCTATTCCATGTTGCATTGACTGAATCCTCTTGGTTGTACTTAGCAGGATACTCAGCAAGACGACTTCACTAAAATGCCTGCTGCTTGGGTAGAGATGGCTGGTAGGCTGGGCTCAGCTGGGGCTGCTGAACAGAGCACCACCATGTGCCTCTTTATAGAACAGTTTTTAGAGAGGTCAGACTTCTTACCTGGAGACTCAGGCCCCCAAAGAGAGTATTCCAAGAGATGGAAACTAGAAGCCACCAGTTTAAGTCTCTCCCTCAGAAAGTGGCACAGTATCACCTCTCTCATATTCTATTTGTAAAAGGAGTCCCAGATTCAGGGGGGGGAGACACAGATTATAGTTCTCATTAAGAAAAGTCTCAAAGAATGGGCTGCCACCTGACTAAGCAGTGTGTAGTGGATAGAGCATTGGCCTGGGATGCTGAGGACCCAGGTTCAAAACCCTAAGGTTGCCAGCTTGAGTGTGGGCTCACCAGCTTGAGTGTGGGGTTGTCAGCTTGAGCGTGGGATCACAGACATGACTCCATGGATGCTGGTTTGAGCAAGGGATCACTGGCTCAGGTGCAGCCCCTCACCCCCACCCCGTCAAGGCACTTATGAGAAAGTAATCGATGAGCAATTAAGGTATTCAACTGTGAGTTGATGCTTCTTATCTCTCTCTCTCTTCCTGTCTGTCTCTGTATGTCTCTCTCTCTCTCTCTCTCTCTCTCTCTCACTTAAAAGAAAAAAAAGTGGGCTGCCATCTTTAATCTGTCATATCATAGGAAATGTTGATGTAGATTTGAAGAAAATATTAGCTAAGGAACTAATTAGATAAAAAACTAATATTTCTAGAACAGCACTGTCCTAAACAACTTTCTCTGATAATGGAAATATCTTCTGCATGGTTGACTATGGTAGCCATACATTAAAAACATATGACTATTGAGCACTTGAAATGTAAGTGGGATCAAGGCACTGAATTTTAACTTTAATTTTTAGTTAATTTACATTCAACTAGTCATAAGTGGCTAGTTGCTATTGCACTTGGACAGCATAGCTCTATAATATAAAAGACATTCTTGCAAATCCTCAAGAAAATGACATAAAGCCAAAATAAAAATGCCAAAAGGATATGAACAGATAATTCACAGAAGTGGAAACTCAACTGCTTCTCAAGTATATGAAAGGCATCCAACCTCAATAATATTCAGAGAAATGGAAATCAAAATGATATAGTTTACATTTATCTGAATAACAAAAGTTAGAATACTGGATAATGCCAAATATTGCTAGGAATATGAAGAAGTACCTTCTTCCACTGTTAGTAGTAAGAGAGACTGGAATAGCTATTTCTGAGAGCAACTGGCAATGCTTACTCCAATTAACTAATCGTATACTCTATGATTCATCATAATCTCTAGGACATGGACAAGGATATGCCTGTAGCAGGGAGGAAGAGACAAGTTAGGTGTCCATTACTGGAGGAAGGGAAAAGTAAAATGAGATCAATAAATACTGCAGAATATTACACAGTTATTTAGATGCAATGGCTGCAACCAAAGTACATACATCAAAATGAATGGATCTTAAAAACAAAAGGCTGAGTTTAAAAATTAAGAAACGCAATGTTTATGAAAAATATAAAATTGCATATGCATACAAAGCAACACATGTATTCTATAAGGATACATATAAGTTTGAGGACTTGTACATATACTTGCTAACACAGTTTTGGTCAGCAAACTCCAGAGCTTCCTGGGTAAAATCTGAAACTGAACCAAAGGAAGAGGCATGCAATAAGCAGCAAGGGAACTCACATACGAAGCTTGCCTTGGTAACTGCAAGATGAGGAGATCATCATACCGTCCACCAGAATTTTAAAAGTTTATATAGAGGCCCTAACGAGATTTGGTCACAGCAGACAATCCAGATGGTCTCGATAACACACTGCTCTCTCAGGGCTACATTCTTGAAAATAGCTCCCACTGTGGGAACGGTGGGCAGAGTATACCTTCCACGGATGGGGGTGAGGAGCCTCCATTTGTCTGGGTCCACCATACAGGTTAACTGGTGGTCACATTGTCTCAAGGACCTCCTCCAACACACATTATTATGGTTGCCTAGGGAAGCGAGTGTAGAGAAAGGGGAGGGGAGAAGGAAAGGAGGAAAGGAGGGAAGGGAGGAAGTGAGGAAAGGAGGAGGGAAGGAGGGAAGAAAGGGAGGAAGGGAGGAAGGGAGGAAGGAAGGAAGGAAGGAAGGAAGGAAGGAAGGAAGGAAGGAAGGAAGGAAGGAAGGGGGGAGGAGGAAACTTGCACCAACTAATTGCTAACAATAGTTAACAATACTGTATACTAAGGACTATAATTATTAAAGTTCCCTGGATTTGAGGTTCCCCCAAATTTATTTCTGTACCCCAGTGCTAATATAATATCTTGAACGTAGTACTTGATAAATACTATCTGGTAGCTTAATTAATGAATAATTAATTAATACTCTTAGGAAACCCAGGATTATAAGAAATGAGATGAAAAGTATTAGTAAAAGAGGGCTTGCAGCTACTATTATTTTGCTCTGTTCCTTTGCCAATACTACCGCGATACCGAGGAGTTTCCAGCAGCTCGCCAACTATCCATTCCTCTCTTTTAGGCAGAGCTGGAGGAAAAGAATGGTCCATGTGGGTCTTAGAGCCCGAGGAGGCATCTGCTTGAGAGATGGGAAAGTTCTGAACTAATAAATCAAATGCATTAACCTTATACTGCCTGGCAGCAATGTGAGCCCACAAACCTTTATGGTAGGCTGAATAATGACCTGAAAAGACATCAGGTCCTAACCCCTGAAATCTATAAATGTTATATGGGAAAATCCTCAAGGATATGACTAAATTAAGGTAGTGAGATAGAGAGACTATCCTATCTGTTTGGGACCAAAATGCAATCAGATATATCCATCCTTATAAGAAGAAGGCAGAGGAACATTTGGCAAATACCCAGAGAAGACGGTGATGTGAAGACTGAATAGAGATTTGAAGATGGTGGCCACAAACCAAGGAATGCCAGCAACCACCAGATACTGGGAACATCAGGGAATGGATTCTCCTCTAGGGGGAGCATAGTCCTACCAACACTGATTTGGGTCCAATAATACTGATTTTAGCCTTCTGGCTTCCAGAATTGTAGAAAATTAATTTCTATTGCTTTAAGCCACTAAGTTGGTGATAATTTGTGACAATAGCCACAGGAAGCTAATAACTAATCACCAAAGAGGAATGAAAGCTACTTAGAGGTTGACAGACTTACTAAAGTTCAAGTACATCTCTCCAGATAGGTTGAAGGTTAAGGTGGGTAGAGCAGTGAAGAGATACCACTCAGAGTTAAAATTAGATATTTGAGATCTCCAGTGGTTTGGGATCCTGAACATTTTTAGTTTTATACCTTTCTTTCTCTGGACCAAGAAAGACAAAGTCTCTGTTCTCATTTCTGCAGGTCCCTCCTTCCCAGTTCTTAATTCTAGTATAAAATATAACTGTTTCCCTGAAGCATTTAGCACAAAAATTACACCACCTTCTAATAACTCTGCAGCCCCTACATATAATCTCTCTTTATCCCTCACAGATGTCAAAAAGTATGGCATTAAATACAAAATAATTAAACTATGTCACAATAGTTACACAGGATAGTTGCTCTTTTCTAAACTCTGCTTTTCTCTCTGGTTTATGGTTCTCAACCTTGGCTTATTAGAATCATCTGTGTTTTTCTAAAGTTTAGTGATCTGTGAATCCCATCAACTGAGATTCTAATTTAACTGATTGGGGTGCAGCCTGGGTACAGGGAGTTTTAAACACTTCCTAGGTGATTCTCACCTGCAGCCAAGGTGGAGGATTGCTACTCTAGACTTTTCTTTTAAACTCACTCTTGGGGAAAGAAGGGATACGATCTCAAGTGAATATACCTAAAAGCGGGAACAAATCACCTTATTTTTTTCTTCCAGAAATGTTGATCATTTAAATCTACTGTTTATTTGTAAGGTGAATATTGCCTAATCTTATCAAAGGAGTCACAGGTATGGAGTAGATACAGGAAGACAGGGCCATTCATCCTAGAGCTTTCTGGTCAAGCCAGAACTGGGAATAAGCCTGACTTCATGCACAGTTGCCTTGACCTGTGACACAGTGCAATGGTGCTGAAAGCCTAGAGCCCAACTGTTTGATGTGCCTGGGGTCACTATCTCAACAGAAAACCTACCCCGTTTCTTTCCCAAACCAGTTCCCGTCATAGCACAGCTGGCTGAAATTTCTGAAGGGAAAACAGCTTGCCCCTCAGTTTGCAGTACCAATGATGACTTACGTACATTTATAAGGGCTGTGGAACTTAAAATATTCATTTTTCCTCCTACATTCTAATTTCCTGCTTCTCCTCACTATTTATGTTCACCTGTTACCCAATTAGCACCCCAGTAAGCTGAACTCTGTAGTTGTTTTACTCTAGCAATTAACCCTCTCCAGACCCCCCTCTGCAAAGAGCCCCTGATTGATATAAACTGCTCAATTATTCACATAACAACAGGAAGCAATCCACAGAAGACCAGGAGAACAATTTTTTTTTTCTTAGATTTCTAAATGTGCCCAGTATTGGCTGAAAAGAAAAATTTCCCTGAAAACATCTAGAGGACTTGGTTGAGGTTTATGATAAGGGCAAAATTTATAAAATGTCAGCACCTATCTACTGCTTTTGAGGTGGTCGGTATCTGTCGTTTGAAGAAAAAATGCTAAGAGAAAGAAGGAAATTCAGTGGCTTTCTTTTTTTTTAATTCTATAAACAGCTGGCACTAATGTCCACAGTGATATATAGGAAAGGTGTAAAGAAAAAAGGATGGGGAAAAGGAGGAAGTTTAAAAAAAAGAAAATAAAAAGGAAGTGAGAATATCAAATACTGAGTTACTCAACATCTTTAAAAGATGGGATGCTCTGTTTAAGCAATATTTCTTTACAACTGAATGCATTGTGAATACTAGACATAGCTTTCCCATTAATGAAAATGCAGCACAATATATTTAACAAAGAGGCTTCAATTAACATTTTTTTTATCTTTTTTTTTATTTTTTTGTATTTTTCTGAAGCTGGAAACAGGGAGAGACAGTCAGACAGACTCCCACATGCGCCCGACCGGGATCCACCCGGCACGCCCACCAGGGGCGAAGCTCTGCCCACCAGGGGGCGATGCTCTGCCCCTCTGGGGCGTGGCTCTGCCGCGACCAGAGCCACTCTAGCGCCTGGGGCAGAGGCCAAGGAGCCATCCCCAGCGCCCGGGCCATCTTTGCTCCAATGGAGCCTTGGCTGTGGGAGGGGAAGAGAGAGACAGAGAGGAAGGAGGGGGTGGGGGGTGGAGAAGCAAATGGGCGCTTCTCCTATGTGTCCTGGCCGGAAATCGAACCCTGGTCCCCTGCACGCTAGGCCGACGCTCTACCGCTGAGCCAACCGGCCAGGGCCCAATTAACATTTTTTAAATGTTTTAAAAGAAAACTTTTGAAAGAACTTCAGAAGTTCAAGTGCCTGTAATATATTAATTATCATGAACAACAATTTTGCAGGGTAATTGTGGAGTAAAATCAAATTATAAAATCTGGTGTTTGTTTGTGTGGTTCACATCTGAAGTTTTTTAAATTTATGGAGGGTTAGTGAGCAGGCGACAACACAATTTTCCCAAAAGTTACTTACTGTTGTGTAAATATTAAAGAGGGTCATGACCATATTTGTTCGTACCTGTTATAGAGAATTGCATATAACTAACTGCATACATATTTTATATGTATATGTTTAAGGGACAACATCACTTTTTAACCTAGACTAAAATTTATTGATTGCTTTTTGTTTTATTTTTTCTCACCCACACATGCATAAAGCAATTATCCTTCAACTGACAAAGACAGCAGGCGCACAGATCCCAGAAGCCCACGTAAATAATTGGAGGAAGGACGATAAAGAAGATGACCTTAATTTTATCTGAAAGAAAATTATTGAAAGTTACAAGTTTTTTTATATACGGAATTGCCTTCTAGGCAACTGAGGCAGAGGTGCTTCTCAGAGTCTCACTCCAAAAATTCAGTCGAATGGGTCCTCCTCTTCTATGAGTTTCCTGAAATCTTTCCACTGCAGAAAACTGCAAAAGCCAGGCATTTTGAAAGACCACTGGAGTCTGTTTTCTCTGCTGTGAATAGTCCCTCTTTTTCAGAAGCTCCTTCATTAACTGAAATCCTAATCCGACCTAAACCTGGGTGAGGAAGAAAAAAAAATAATGAAAGACCCTCCTGCACACTGAATGTCTAAACCCTGGAAAACTACTTGCAGACCGGAGGGAGCCGGCTCCGAGCTGTGACTTTCCTGCTCCAGCGAAAAGCAGCTTGCCAGCCACAGTGGCCAGGAGCAGAGAGGAGCACAGTCACCTCTTCCTGTGAAATTTTAACAAGTCATTAACGCGAAAAGGCTGCACAAAGGAATGCAGGGTCAGAGGCAGCGAGGCAGCGTCCAATTCTGTGAACACGCAGGATGGAGAAAGGGGAGATGTGCAAACTCAGACACAGGAGAAAGGGGAAAAGCTAGGGGAGGGAGATTGGGTGGAAACAGGAACAAAGAGGAGAGACGAGAAAGTAAAAGAGTAGGAGAGATTAGAGGGCCAAGGGGGAGAGGAATGGGGAGAGAGGATTTGAATATAATTCAAATCTCTAATCTGGTTTTACTTTTAATCTCCTTTGAGGGGGAGGTTTTGAATGTAAAATGCGGATTGTTTCACTTTTTTTTTTTTTTCTAAGCGCCCCTAACTAACCAAACCATGTGTTAAAAAACAGTTTCCCTGCTGGAAGGGATTCTGCCCTTTGACTTTCAAAGGCATCTCTCCGCTTCCCGACATCAATAAGGTTGGATGGCGCGCGCGCGGGCGCGCGCGGGTTGGAGCGCAGCGGGGCGTCTGCGGGCCCGGGACTTCACTGGAGTCAGCCAGCCTGGCTCGGGGAGGCTTTGTTTCTTCGACACCCTTATCTCGGACAGCGTAGGCATATTTGTTTGTAAATATACATGTTCTGTTATGTGCCTGCGTAAATAAATACGTTTAAATATAATTTCCAAATGAACAACATGAGAAAAATTGTCGATTTTGGAGTGTGTCAAATAATGACTTGCAAACAAAGTGTTTTTCAGGCGCCAGCAGCCCGGCCCATCCCTGAGGCCACCCTGCCATCTAGTGGGACGTTGCCTGAACTCCGCTTGCAGCCTAGACCGGCCTCATTTACCCTCACAGCTGGAGACAGGGAAGTGGATTCTCCTAAATGTGTTAGCTTAGCAGTGCTATACACTAGAAACAAATTAATATATAATTCTTCTGTGTCTTAAGGTCATTACTGTCGAGGCATAAATTAATAGAGCTATTCCAGTTAATTCATTTTGGCGTTTGCTTCTGCATGTCTGAGCACATATGTGAAAATAGGCTCCCCCTCCATACGAAGGGGAGAGGAAAGGAGGCCTAAAAGTAGTGAAGACAGATGAGCTGACTCTGACCTAAAAGCTGGGCAAGTGCAACCCCTCTCAGAGACGGCTGCTTGAACCTTCTCAGTGCCCTGAGTCTGGCCTAACCAAATTCTCACACAGCTGAGCTGAAATAGGAGGGGGTGGTGGGTGGGCATGTGGAACCATGGGAAGAGACTGGTAGGGGGGGGGGGAGGGAACGACCAGGAGTCAATGCTGTAAACTTACCTGGTTCAGCTTTTCTAAGAAACACAGAGTGTGGTTTCTAAGCACAAGTAGCATGTCCCCCAGTCTGACCAGCCTGGCTGTTGAAGAGGCTTATAAGAATGGTAATGTCCTTATCCCAGAAGTGGGTGTATTTTCTTCACCACTCCCCATGTTGGTGAGTTTCCGGAGCATGTACAGAGGTCTACAGAAGTGCTTACCTACTGTGAGATAACAGCCTACAGCAACAGAGAAGGAAGACCATGGGGTGGGGTGAGATGAGGCCCCCTCCCCGCACACACACCTAATTTTATTTCTTCTCAGGATGTGTAGGGGCCCAGGCACTTGAGCAAAGGGCTACCCCGACTTCTGTTTGCTTTGTTCTGGTATATTCAGAGATTCTGATGAGATTCTGCAGCTCCACCCTTTTCTCAAGTAAATTTCATGACAGCCAGGTTTTGATATAGATCAGAATACAGGATCACCCCAAATTTTTATTTTCACCAGGGGTTATTCTTATTCACATAAATTCTGGTAAAACAAAAATGTCTAAACAATGCCTTCAGGCTTCTGTTCCTGGCAAAAATCGACAGTGTTCTTTTGAAGTGTATGTGCCTGGTGAGGGCTCCTCTAGATGGGGGTCTTCTCATGTCCCTTGTGATCAGAATTGTTCAATAACTGCCCTGGAGAAGCAGAGCCGGGGTCAGACCCAACATCTCCGCCAAGTGAATTAAGCAAAGCAATATATACTAGAATATTGACAATGCAAATGCTGTAAGATAAAATACTCCCACCAAATTGCAGTGCCTCATAATTTAGTTACAAAGAAAAGATGTACCCACATAAAACAAAAATGAGCTATGCAAAACATATTAAATCAAAATTTCTGAACCACAATTATGTCTCTGAATCACCTGCAGGACTTCATACAAATGCAGAGCGTCGGGCCACCCAGAACCATCATCTCTGGATGCAGCCTCCTTGTTTTTGCAGAGTGTCAGAGCAAATGCTGACGCAGAGCCCAGTTGAAAGCCAATGATTCAATATTAAAAAAAAAAAAAAAAAAGAGGAAAGAAGGAATAAAGAAACCTGTGCATGGGGGATCCTGTTGAGCAACCGGAAAGGAGAGCAAGCATACGCACTGCAGTCCAGCTGGGGAAGCACGGACCTTCGCGGACAGGTGGAATCAATGGCAAGGGAGGGTTAGTGCAGGCACAGAGAGTGTCCTGCAGGGGGCAGACCTTCAAGAACAGGTGGAGGAGAAACAGAGCAGGAACAGGGAAGCAGGGATCCAGAGTGATACAGGGATTCTGAGCTCCTGCAGGAAAACAGGCTGCAAGTTCTAGGGGGTCACAGAGAGCCGCCTGGGTAAACAGAAATGAGTGCACTGAGAGCAGTGAGGCCAGCCCACTTCTGGGGCAGAAAATGGCCAGAGTACAGCCATCAAACGAAAAAGAAGAAGAAAGTATTGAACATTCCAGAATGTGTCCCATGATGCTATCTCAGTAAGTGCAAACATTTCACTTTGGACAAGTCCTCCTTAACTGCCCCACTTGGGGGTATTTTGAATCCCTGAGAAGTAGACAGTGGGTTTTTGCTATCGTATTGCTACCAGGGAGCTAAAGATTTCCACTTCTGGGTAAGATAATGCACTCTGCTGCATTAAGCAGACAATTAATTTATCCTCTTGGCTGCCCACTACCCATCCTTAATGTACTTAAAAAAGGAAATAATGCTTACCTAGCTTTCACTTGCACAGTGCCTGGAAGTAAAAAAGAAATGCAAGAGATAAGACTAAAATTGCTGCACTGAGAATCACCCTGATCGTCACTGGACCATCGTATCAAATACAACTTCATAATATCATTACAGAGACATCAGAGCAGATGGGTGAGAAGGATCATCATGTGAAGGAGTGGAGTGTTATTACTTTATTTCATCTCTATATATCACAATTATAAAATGTGCTGAAATTCAGCTGGGTGACCAGTACATCGACTTCTGGACAAATGTCTGGTTTTCAGGTGTCTGAGGTAATCAAAGTTAAACCATAAATGCCCACAAGAGGAACAAGACTAGACTTAGATTTGTGAAAATTTGGTTTGTCCTGCTGGGATTGCAGAAAGAACCTAGTGATCTACTTGACTAGGGAGGTAGAATGCTCCACAAGAAATATTACTTCTTCACATTGGTATAATATTACTTGTCCAGGTTTGTTATACGAGAATATGGGCTAGAAGTTGATGGTCTCCCAAGATTCCTGCCAGCTCTTAGTTACAGAATTCTGAAACAATTTATTTTATGCAAAGAAATCTTGAGTGGACTCCTATGGCCTATACAGCTAAACTCCTTAACACACTATTCAAAATCCTCGCCATCTAACCCAAACCTGGTCAGACAAATTTTTCTCACACTGTCCTCCCATATAAATTCTGTTCAAATCATGTCGATCAGCATTATGCCCTCTGGATACACATTACGTAAATATGCTTTCACACATTGCCCTACATTGTCCCCTAATTGTCATCCACTACAAATTCTTCTCCACTAATCAAAATCTGCCCCAAACTCCAAGTCAGTCTTCCTTGAAAGTTTCAATATGAAATGCCTTCATATTGGTATTGGTAGTGTTTGATATCTCCACCACTGTATCACACATTATATTACATTGTTAATTATCTACATAGATAGGCCTTTTCTCCCTTTTTAAATGTAATTCCTTATGATCAAGAGCTATGTTTTAAATAGTTCATCCTGTTTTTGGCATCTAATAGAGTACCATCCCTAGACTTTATGCACAGTTAGGTCCAGAATCAGTCATTTGTTCACCACTATATTTGTAGAATTTGACATAGCACCTGGGGAGCTACACAAAGAAGAGTGACATTTTTCCCTTTGGGTTTCTCAAATACAAAGAACACCTGCTTCTACCTACTCTGTAGAAGAAGAGACCACATTAGACAAATGTCAGAAGAATGGAAGTGTCTACAAGTTATTTTCAGCATGTTAGAAAAGAAACTCTTATTCAATCTTTAAAAAGAAAAAAAGGACATTATAAGCGCTCTTAATGTGAGTTTTTATTAGGCTAATAATCTTCAATAAAATGTATAGATAAAACTGAAAATGATAAAGAAACATAAAATGAAAAATAGTTTGAGTTTTAGGATTCGTTCCATAATTATCTTTGATCTTTGGTGATTATTTAAACAAAACAAAACAAAAAAACTAGCTCATGTCCATTAAAAAATTTACTCTATCAACCAACTTTTATTTATGGGGGTCTGCTCTATACTAAAAGCTGATTAGAATATCCTTGTTCTGTGTAGGGTACACTGAAAACTGTCTCAGCAGAAAAAATGGGGGAAAAAGGTTTCTATTAAAAAATTAAAGGGAACATAGGGGTCCTTTGATTATGACATAGTTCCGTTCCTACGACAATGACGTAACCTGAATTTTGGTGTATGTCAAAACACACCCTAGCCTAAGTCACTCACCTATCCTAACACAGTTGTAAAATCATAATCTAGAACATAAAAACACAAATAAGCCACAGAAAAAGAATACTGTGTATTCTTCCACTGCACACAACCAAACTATTGATAGTTCACCCATGTAATACAATGCTTACAGCGTGAAACAAAACACTAACATCTCAATTCTTTAAAGTATTTATGGGAGTGAGCATCATAAACTCAAAACGTCGTATGTCGAGACTATTGAACCTGAGGACTCCCTGTATTATGAAATTGGACTCAACCTTGGCTTAGTGAGCAGTCATGATGAATTTCTACATATTTCAGATAAAGCATATCAGCATGGATTAATTTGCATCATTGGTAAATATGTACATGGGAAATTTTTTGTAACCCACAATAAAAACAAAGCCATATGATGTGCCTTTTATTGAATCTATTCAGACCTCTCTCATTTCTAGAAATAATTTTCACTTAACAAGATTTGTAAACCAAGACCTATGCAGGGTGGCAATACATTACAGTGCAAGCAATGCTAAGATCTGAAATTGAGACGTTCCCATTGCATTTTGGATCTCCAAAACAAACAGAAAAGAACACCTGCTTCTTATCCCTTCTCCCCTTCTCCCCTTCTCCCCTTCTCCCTGGCCTCTGCACATGGATAAAGAATTTGTAACGTTGCCAACCTTGCCAGTTAATGATCTGGACACATCTACATAATGGCCATTATGGATGAGGTTCACGTTATTTATAAATTAGCTCTCTTGTTCCTGTATATTCCTGAGTTTATCATCTTTAAGGAGGAGAAATGTTTCTCAACAAAAGACCCAGACACTATGGTGATAGACACAATAGTAACGCTTAGATACACAGACAGGCATGTTTCCATTTTGGTCTTTTGTATCCGTCTTCACTTGTCCCAGATATGCCATTTTCTGATTCTCGGGGTGAAGAGTGTTTTGAAATACATTTGCGTATTCATGGATTGTTGGCTGTATTCACATTTTTATATTCAGCTAATAGTTAAATGTATTTAGGAAACAGGCCTCAATTTAGATTTGCAATGTGGTATGAAATATCATAAAGGGAAATCACTTTCAGGCTGTTAAATCTGGTGCAGCTGGGGAGATAGAGAAGTTCAAAACATCTGTCAGCCCACAACATTTTCACACACCCTTTCCAGACTCAACAACACGAAGTAATGTGGCCGCTAACCCAGAAAATATAAGTACCTGTGGAAACACTAGAGCAAGGGAATGAATCTGATTTCCAAATATTTTATTGAAATTCTTACCAGTTCACAGGCTAAGTTCTTTTGGGAAGACTAATATCTTCCAGATGTGGGCTTGTGTCTGTGCCAATTTTAAGACTGGTTTAATGTATGGCTGGAAAATGTAAAGAAGAACTTCCCACAGGAGGAAAAATATGAAGAAAGGTTTTGAGGGAAGCAGCTGTTTTGAGAGGACATCCAGTGCCTTCATAAGCACCTAATACAATTAACTCTCACTTTCTTTTTTGCCTGTGGGCAATTAGCCTGGTGCATTCAATACAGAGTGAACAAGATCTAACCCATATAAAAAGTATGGGTCCTAACTTTACATATGTAATATCTTGTGGCCTCAGGCTAAGCTCTATATAACCCATTTAGTCACCTTGTAAAGTTACCTGACCAAGAGCACTGTCTGATTCTATTACCTGACAGAATAATCTATTGATATGGAGATAATGGTGGCATCTTTGTCCAAAAAGGACACTGATATATCTTTTTTACAGTGAATAAAATAGCTTAACACAGACCCCGACTCATGGACAGCCCTCAGTAAAATTCTGATCACGAAGTTGACAATGATATCATGATGATGAAGGTGGTATGTTAATAAGGAGGAAAATCTTCCCTAATATTTCTACCAGTAAAAGGCAAGCAAGTTCCTTGTGGCTGCCCCTCCCAAAACAATGCATAATAAATAAAACAAGGAAAACACAAAACAATAATAAAACTCATTTTATGCTATATTTTGTCAATGGTGTAAATGTGTGCCTAATTGACAAGGAACTAAGGCAGAACTATATCAACTGAGACTCGTGTAAGCATCCAATTCCAGCTGTGGCCTGAGATAAAGGATGCCCTATGGAGGTATGTCCTTTTTTCCAGATGTAGCCACCGCTCAGAGTCAGACAATGGAAAAGACATTGCCTGTCTCTGGCAAAATTTACATTGATTAAAGGAAAGATCACTCAACAATCATCCCTGGCCCACGTGTATGATCCTGGAGACACATAATCTATATTCACAAAGCATTTTAGGATAATTAAATATCAGGTTCTAGGACAGTGCAATATACAATTAATCACTGAAACAAAAGATTCTCCATCCAGCTAAATACACTTCACAGTTGAGGGGAGAAGAGAGCCTTGGAAGATTTTCTTTATAAATCCACTCAGGGTAGTAGGTTTTCAGCACTTAACTTTGCTATGTAATTTCCCCTCCACAAGCAGCAATTTAGAACAAGCTAACAGATTATAAACTAAGAACAAAGACAAATTTGCAACCAAAAATTTCCACATGGAAGAATCTAGATTACACTCAATGGAAACCAAAAAACTACAAATATCATTATTTATCCAGAATTGATTGTAAAATGACTCAATAGTTAGTTATCCTCCTTTGAATTATATGATATATTCCTTTTGTATTCTCATTCAATCAATTTGGAGTCTTATCTCAGCATTTAGCATAATGCCTTGCAATGAGTAGATCATCCAGTAAATGTGGTGATTTATAGCTGGATTAACAATATTACTGACATGCAGTTCTAATATTATCCCCTCCCCATACACACACACACACACACACAAGTTGTCAGTGGCTCCCTGTTGGTTATAGAATAAAGTATGAGCCTTTTAACTTTTAAGTCATTTCATAATCTTGTACCTGAGCCCAAATTCACCTATTCAACATTAATTCCCCACCACTGCCCTCACAGAGCTCATTGTTTTCTGCTTACATGCTCCACCTTCTTCAGTATCTTGGTTCAATTTATTTCCTTCATATAAGACATTCATTTTCTCATCATTTTGTAACTTCCCTGGTCAAGTCCTTCATGTGAACTTCCCTAATTCTTCCTGAGACTCTTAACTCAAAATCATCATTGCCTGCTTTGAATCCCATAGAAGATAAGGCATCTCTCTCTTTCATGACATCTCACATTCTACAGTCATCCTTGTGTGTGCTATCTTTGCTCTGTCATTCTGTTAATTCCCTGCGGGCATTACCTGCTCCAAACCTTTGATTCACCTTTGAAAATCCCAGGGCTCTTAGTATCTTTGAACCCCTAAGGCTCTTACACAGAAAAGTTCCCAGTAAATATTTGTTGAAGTAATTTTCTATTGATTATTTATAAAAGAGGTAAAAATCTGGGTAGACACTCTGATGGAATAATTAAAAATGATCTCTTCCTTTTGATAAAGAATATTAGAATCGTATTCTGAATTGTTCCAAATGGTGTGATTTAGCTCAGAAAGCATTTACTACATGCCATGCTTAGTAACTTTTAAGAGTCAACCCAGCCACAGCAGACTCAACCATATCCTAATATATGCTCCTCTCCTTCATTCCTGAAACTCTCTACCTCACCTGCTACTGTGTAGTTTTTCCTTCTTCACTCTATTCATCTAACTTCCTCCCTGGGCAACTTTATATTTATTCCATCCTTTTGTTCTTGTCTTGCCCATGTAATTAAATAGCTCATAACCTGGTTAGCTTTCTGGCAACGGTTTCATCTTTCCAGTTTGGTCCAACACAGTGGCTATTTCACTTACAAAGAGAATAAGAAAAATCATAGGTCCACTCCCTCAGTACATGGATGATCAGTATCCTGCTTCCTGAGAGAGGAAGGAAGACAAAAAATACAAAGGGCACTCCCACCATATATAGTCACTTTTACATACAGTTAAGTCTATCCCTCCAAAACAATACACTTACTCTACTTAGAAGATCCCTATACAGGCCTGACCAGGTGGTGGCGCAGTGGATAGAGCATTGGACTGGGATGCGGAGGACCCAGGTTCAAGACCCCGAGGTCACCAGCTTGAGTGCAGGCTCATCTGGTTTGAGCAAAGCTCACCAGCTTGGACCCAAGGTCGCTGGCTTGAGCAAGGGGTTACTCGGTCTGTTGAAGGCCCACGGTCAAGGCACATATGAGAAAGCAATCAATGAACAACTAAGGTGTCGCAACAAAAAAAACTGATGATTGATGCTTCTCATCTCTCTCCATTCCTGTCTGACTCTCTCTCTGTCAAAAAAAAAATCCCTATACAGTTTCCTAAATTTCTGGACTTATCATAGAGAACCTATGACAAAATTTTTCCAGGAAGACCTCAAGAAAGTTCTAGACTGTGATATCCTCAAGAGGACGACCATGTATTATTTACCACAACACCCTCAGTATCTAGTACAGTGCCTGTGATATGGTTGACCCTCTATAAATATTTAATGAATGAGTAAATGTATATATTAATGAATCAGTGAATTTTTTTATTGTCTTTCACTTTAAAGAAGGTAGTCCAAGTGGTTTCATCTTTTCCTTCTCCTGCCGAGCACATGTATAAGAGCTCTGCTATCTATTTGTGTAAGATTCCCTCTTCAAATCAGACAGGTGTAGCCCTTAGATAAAGAGGAAAATGTTGAAAGCAGGAGAGAAGGCTAAGGAGTAATGGGCTTAGAAAAGAGACCAGGAACAAAAAAGAAATGTATAAAATTATAAAAATGCCTTTATTTGCACAATAGTTTACTATATTTTCCAATGTGCTTTTGCATCCATTTTTGCTAGAGTCTCATGACGATTTATAATGCAGCCAGAGTAGGTATTATTCTCGACCCCACAGCACTGTAGCTCCACATTACACATTACACATTATATTACAGGTAAGAAGCCTGATATCTACAGAGTGGACCCAGCTAGTGGCTTACATATCTCCTAATTCCAGAATTCAACTTGGTGTTTGCAATGACTTCATTTTACAGACAGTAATCTGGCCACAATCCACGTGCTAAACAGATACCTTCTATGCCCACAACCCCTGGTTTCATCTTTGGTTCAAGTTTAGCTGGAATGAGGGATAAAGTAGAGACCATACATCTTCCCCTGAAATACTCTTATTTTTCCTTGTATTCAAGAAGACTTTCTTGCTTGTCAGTTTCAAGGCAATCACTCCCCTCCCACTTTTATCCTATGTACTCCGAGTTACTCTTCTCATTTATTGGGAATGGATAATTGAGCCCAGTTATGACACCCCTGGCTAGGAAGGTTCTGAGGAATCCCAGCAACGCAGAAGTGGCAGCGCCATTAAGACTAAGAGGCACAGCAGTCGAGGGCTGTCTTTAGCATGGTGCGGCTGTCGGGCAAATCAGGCATAGAGAACGCCTGCTCCTCACAAGACTGCTGCATTCTTCACAAAAAGGAAGTCCTGAGCTTGTCTTCTCAAACCATTGTGAAAGGAAGAGCTTGCCACTTTGGATTTTGAGATTTTCTTTCTTTTTTTCTTTTTTTGCACTTCATCCATTTTGTAATTACACTACACAGCAGTATCTCATGGACAAAACACATAAAATCTGTTCAAGAATCAAGGGTCCCAATTCCTGACCTTGAGCTACTTCTCTTACTTACTAGGAGACCCTAGTTGTCAAGTAAGCTACCTGAATTCAGGTACAGTTCCTGATTAGATAAGCTTATGAGACCTGTCAGCCAGGACAAAGGCCCGCCTCCCTACAGGGCTGCAGCCTACCACAGAGAGCTGAGAGTGGCTCGAGTTCAACCCCATGAAGGCCCTTCCCAATACTCTATTCAGAACACTCCGATCCCACTATAGGATCACCTTTGCTAAGTCACCCTCTTCTACATTCAGGCACACCCAGGAGGCTCTAGAAACCTCCACCATTGTTCAATTAATTTGAGAAAATTCCTCCTGACTTCTCCTTTCTGCTCCTGCTCCTTCCTTCCTTAAGCAGCACGTTTCAGACCCCCTCAGCTTCGTTCTCCTTCAACTCATCAGGCCCCATTTGAACTTGGCATCCAGAAGGAAGTGGTTGCAGACTGCCAGTTTTTACCTCACTTTCCAGGCTCTGCACTGTAAGGACACTACTGTCCTCTCAAACAGCCGAGGAATCTTCCTACTAATGCTTACTTAGGCCACAGGCCTTATCTGGAAAATGGGCACATGCTGCACAGAGAAGTTACTATGATGATAAATGTCATATTGTAGCTATGGATTATTTTGACAGATACAGAAAGGTACGTTATACTGATGCAGTGCATGGAATGCCAGGTGGATAGACCAAATCTCTAGAAATGCTTGGAAAACAGATGCCTAATTGCAGTTATGCACTTCTGGGCAGGAGAACTCAGGTAGCCACTGATCTCCTCACCCCTATTTCCTCTCCTGGAGAGTGAAACAAGCAAAGTTTTTATTCTTTTCATTTGTTTCTATAACATTCCCAAGGAAAGTGCCTGACAGAACAAAGAAGACAGGAAATTAGACCTCATTTATTTTTCCTCTTTCCTTTCAGCTCCCTGATTTGTTCACTCCTTGAGATGAGTGGCATTTGGAATTAAAACCTCCAAACCCAGAGGAATAAAGCCTAGGAAGATGTGGCGATAAGCCAACCGGAATAGAGGAAGTTAGAACAGGCAAAGGAGGGGGAGGCAGGGACAAGGAGAGGAGAAAATGAATGAGATGAGAGAAGGAAGGGTGGAGATGTGGAGAGGAAGAGAGAGAGTGCAGAAAAGGGAAAGCAGAGGGGGAAGGGAAGAGAGTGATGAAGGGCACCAGAGGGAGGGAGGGGATGGTGAATGAAGACAACCAAGAGGAGAAGATTGGGAGGGGGGGAGACAGCAAGAGGGAAGAAGAGGGAAAAAGGAGAGGGAAAATACAGGTTGGGTGATGGATGTTTAATTTCGATCCAAAGGTAAATTGTCATTTTAAAGCACCCAATGTCTTCATTTGCCACAGCTAGAATTTAAAAGACAGAAATTCAATTCAGTTGCTCTTTTCTCTAATAAAAATTATGTTTTATCCCAATGGAAAACCGTGTTTCTTTCTGCCGATAAGTGTCAGCCGCTAATCTGAAGACTTCAATGAAACAATGCCATTAAATAATTTAATCTGGAAAAAAGCCACTAGTGTCTATGAAATAATGTATAGATTTCAGATGGATCAAATTTTGAAACAGAATTAAAAAAATGTAAGATATGGGCTTTGGGGAACAAAGAGGCACCTGCCACCAAACATAAAGGAAGCACATTTGGCCCAGGAGACTGAAACAGCCACTGCAGATACCTGTGCTGACACAACGGTGTGGCAAAGCACACACGAGCTTACCCTAGTGGCCGAGAGAACAGAGCTCCTGCGAGGTGAAATCTGGGGACCCAATCAGATTATTCCTTTCCCCAGAACACAAATCTGTGCACTTAGTTGATCTCTCAGCAATGCTCATGAAGGTGGATCTCCCATTGGGGTGGCCCCAGGAGTGCCCAAATAAACAAGAAAGAATCTGGAGAAAGTCTGATCAGCACAAAGTTTCAATTCAAGCTTTCAACTGTCTAAAACTATATTCTGTTTCACGTATTTACCCCCAAAGTGTTCTAGGGTTTTTTCACCAGTAAACTTGGATGATGCTACTTAAAAAACTATAAAAAGCATCATAGAAACACACAATCAAGTTACTCTCCATGCATAACTTCTCTCTCGTTAGTCATTTACTTATCCTTTCACTCATTGGTGCCTCATCAAAAAGCCAGGCAATTATTTCTACTAATTCTGAAGAGAACTATTTCTTTTACACCCCATGAAATGGTCCATAGACCAAAAAGTTGGAGAAGCACTCACTCTGGGGCTCTCTCTCCCCTCCCCTCCATTAGCACCTCTATTAATCATCTAGGCCACTGATTTTCTACTCAAGCTGAGCATTAGAATCACCTGGGGAGACAAAATACAAAACAAAACATAGCATATATATATATATATATTACTGATGTCTGGGCTCCATTCCACACCAATTAAAGCAGACTGTCTGGAGGTAGGAGCAGGCTTTCGTATTTTTCAGGCTTCCAAGGTGACTCTAATGTGTGTATTGAGAACCCTGTTCCAGACACATCATGGAGGTTCACTAACAGAAATACATCTGGCCAGTTCCTTTCAAGCAAGACCTGAATGAAAATCCGACATGGAGATTGTCCTCAAGAATAAAGACTGTACCTTCACAATGAAGCAGTCAGGAATAAAGGACAAGAACAGGTTAATATTTCTGAAAACCTCATCATTATCTTTCGCCTAATGGTCAGAGCAAGACATGTTTATTCCAGTTCTCATCTTCACAGTTCTTGGAGTTGAAACTTTAGATTTTGACTCCAGGTAATCATAACCCAAGGTTGAGTTAGAGTAGGAATTATCCCCGAATTTGTCCTCATAGTTTTAATCCAGATGAGATCTGGTAAGTAGATAGTATGAACTTTCCCAAATGGTACATGGGAGTCAGCAACAGCCTTCTGAAAATAAACCAACCAAACAAGCAGATGTTGGAATAAACAAAGTCAGCTCTAAATGTATTTTTCTACCTTCCAGCCATACATACCCCTCAGCAAGTCACATTACTCTTATCTGAGCCTCCGTTTCCTTATTTGTAAAAAAGGGATAATAATAAGTAATTTGAAGCATCATGAAAATGAGAATAATGAATATAAAGACCTCACATCTCAAGGGCAATATAAATGTTGACAACTAGGAAGATAATCATGACTTAAAGCAGAAAATTATTGGAAAGATAGTATGCTGCAAAGCTGTTTCATGTATTTACTCCAGTTAGCATTTTGGAAGAAATCTTATATTTGGCATTGAAATGGTGCACCAGAAATTAGAAGCATGGGAAAACTTGTGAATAATATTTATAAAGGTATTAGGAATAACAGACCTCGGGTGAGTGCTTAAAAATCCAGTTGGGCCCTGGCCGGTTGGCTCAGCAGTAGAGCGTCGGCCTGGCGTGCAGAGGTCCCAGGTTCGATTCCCGGCCAGGGCACACAGGAGAAGCACCCATTTGCTTCTCCACCCCTCCCCCTCTCCTTCCTCTCTGTCTCTCTCTTCCCCTCCCGCAGCCGAGGCTCCATTGGAGCAAAGATGGCCCTGGTGCTGGGGATGGCTCCTTGGCCTCTGCCCCAGGCGCTAGAGTGGCTCTGGTCGTGACAGAGCGACGCCCCGGAGGGGCAGAGTATCGCCCCCTGGTGGGCAGAGCGTCGCCCCTGGTGGGCGTGCCGGGTGGATCCCGGTCGGGCGCATGCGGGAGTCTGTCTGACTGTCTCTCCCCATTTCTAGCTTCAGAAAAATACAAAAAAAAATAATAAAAAAATTAAAAAAATAAAAAAAAAAAAAATCCAATTGGTAGCATAATATTAATATCTGGACACTTAACAATCACCATAGGCTTTGTTTCTATTGGTATTTTCACATTTAAATGATAGAGTATGGTCCTGGCCAGTTGGCTCAGTGGTAGACCATTGGCCCAGCATGTAGATGTCCCTGGTTCAATTCCAGGTCAAGATACACAAGAGAGGCACCCATCTGCTGCTCTACCCCTCCCCCTCTCACCTCTCTCTCTCTCCTTCTCTCTCTCTCTCTCTCTCTCTCTCTCTCTCTCTCCCCTCCTTTCCTGCAGCCAAGGCTTGATTAGAGCAAGTTAGCCCCAGGTGCTGAGGATGGCTCCAAGGTCTCCACCTCAGGTGCTAAAATGGCTTCAGTTACAATGGAGCAAGGGCCTCAGATGGGCAGAGCATCGCCCCCTAGTGGGCTAGCCATGTGGATCCTGGTAGGGGTACATGCAGGAGTGTGTCTCTGCCTCCCCTTCTCTCACTAAATAAAATAATAATAATAATAAAAAGATACAATAAAGCTTTTAATCACTAAATACCCAGATTATCATGGTAGGTATTTGTGACGAGAAGCTATTCTCATCTCTCTTCTTCATTTCTGTACCTCACCAAATTGTCTGCAAAGTCAAGAAACCCCTTTCTTAGCTTTCTCTTTGACAAAGAGAAGCTGTGAAACCCAATTCTGGCCTTCTATTTTATCATTTCTTTCTGTCTTGACTATGAATATAGTGGCTGGAGACATCTTGAAACAATAAGGGAAAGGCTAAGACAATCGCAGAGAATTCAGTCCTGACCTCGCTAAACCACTGACCCAATGCCTATAACTGCTTACCTCTGGATATTTTGTTGTGTGAGAAAAAATGCAATAATGTTTGCATAATAAGCATCTGCAATCAAGTTTGCATAACTTGCAGCTGAATGCAATCCTCGTCGATACAATATAATTGACTAAATCTACAAAATTCACAAGAATTTGGAGTCTGAGTAGCCATCACTTATAGATCTCAAAATCGATATAGTTGAACACATAATGGTAATCCATACATCTGAAAAAAGTGAACTGTTTTTCTACACCTAAAGCAGAAATGAACTGAAAACCATTTGGAAAATGCAAAGCAAACAGTACTAAGAAATGAAATACAGACTCCACAGCTTTGAATATGGTGTCAAATCACAGGCTGCTTTGATCCTGTGTGCTCAGGATGCCACCTTTTATCTGGTATCCAAGCCCTTTCCTCGTCTGAATCTGTTTACTTTATTTTGATATAAGCAGGATTTCTTAATTATCACCTGTAAACGCCCTGACTTCTCATGCCTCTGGGCGTGTCCTCATCTTTCTCACCAGGAGGCATGTCCCACGTGCCTCTCCATTTAGTCGACTTTTCCATACTATCCTCGCGTTCCACCTCTTCCTTGAAGATGATTCTGATTTCTCAAGTCCATAATGCTCTCTTTTTTCATTTTTAAGCCTAACAATTAAAAACACATCTGTGCAAGCCCATGTGTGAGCACGTGAGCATACACACAAACACACACACGCACCCTGTCCTTTGTCAGATGGCTGGCTTTGCATTGCCATGACCGTAACTCTGCGAGGCAGGGCACACCACGAACCTGGTCCCGCGCCCTCGCCGAGCTGCCAGGCTTATTGTCAGAGCTGCACCTCGGTATTAATAGGATAATTTGGTGTTTCTCAGATAAATATTGTGGATTTTTAGGAATCTTCAGGAGACACTGTTTCTGTCCGTATTTACTATCTCTTTTCAGAATGTCAGAAATTCTGGGAGATCTTGGGAAGACATCTTTAAAAGGTAGAAATGGCCTGGCAACATTCACCCACACATTGCCCTGAAGAACTCAGAAACATTGGTCAGAAAGTCACTTTGTGCCCAAGAGAGGTCCCATGGTCCCAGAGAGCTTCGGAAGTTCCTACTGAAGAAACTTTGGCTTTTCAGCCCTCTCTGCACTTCTTCTACCAAACCTCCTTTCTGCGTACTTGTTCTGTTCTCCTTTGTTTTAGAGCAATTTCTCTTCTGTTTCCTTCTCCATTTCCCTAGCATTTCCTAGTCCACATTTAAATATATATATATTGAATTTAGAGGGAGCAAAGGAGAAAGAGAGAGAGCGAGAAACACTGATTTGTTATTGCACTTGTGTTTGTGCGTTCATTGGTTTATTCTTATCTAGCCCTGACCAGGGATAGAACAGCAACCTTGATGTATCAGGATGACGCTCTAACCAACTCAGCTATCCATCCAGGGCTTGCTTTTCCTTTTTCTACAAAATTCCACTCATTGACCATTGCCTTGCGTGTAACTGGTTTTCTTTTTTCACTACATGTCTTCTCATCTATTCATCATTCTCCCAGTTTGATTTCTCAATCTTCTTTCTTCTTGTTATGTGACTTAAGGATAATATGCAGTATTGTTTTAAAGAAAAAAAGGCCCTGGCAGAAAAGGTATTTGTTCAAGGCCACAGGAAGATAGGAGTAATGAGGACAGGCACTCAGCCTCCATGAGGACCATGTCACTGATTCCACACACCGCCTCAAATGTAACCACACATCAGCAACCATATATCACAAATTTCAGAATCATGATGGTCAATCTGATTAAAAAAAACATTCTACAGATAAATGAAAATAAAAAGAGAAGAAGGAAAGAGAGCTAAGGATCTTAGAAAGAATGCAGAAATGAAGAAGCCTCTCCTTTCTTAGAAAAAGTGCCAGTAGGATATTAGATTTACTAGTGAATTTGAACGCCCTTTCCCACCCTACTCTACCATGCCTCTCTTTTAGCTGGGGATTTATTTCAAGGTCTTACCAATCATACGCTAAAGCTGGTACATCACTAAAACATCTTCTGGGAGGACAGGAAGAAATCCAATCTAGGATTGAAAGCTACAACTGTCATAGATAAAAAATACCCTTCCGTAAGCTGGTATTGAGTCAGACAGTTGGAAGAATTACTGCAAAATTGTCAGAGCTTCATGTAAGTTACTAGCTAGTACTTTGTCCAATGCCAGATGTCTCCATTCCTAGGGACCCCCAAGAAGAATGCAACTGGGCTCCTTCCATAACCACTCCCCAATGACTCAACATTGTTATTTGCAGAAACCTTGCTGGAAGGAATTGGTTAAAAGATTTCTACTGGAAAAGACAGGAGCTATAAAGAAACAGACCACTTTACTCCAAATTGTACATGAAGCACACTCCCGGCATTGTTGAGGGAAGCTCTAGCCAGAGAAAAATACTTTTTGAAAAGAACGCTATCCTCTAGCCTGCCATGAAAACATGTGTCTTGAATGTGTGGCACTATTGCCATCAATAAACTGCTACAAAAGTCCATGGTCAAATATACATTCACTTGCATATTATGTCCTGACTACAAGAAACTCCCAATTTTTGGTCAGAAAATCCCAACTGTCCTACTTAGAATACCACATGCCAATTGCCAGCCCCAGTGCTACCAGTACCCACTTGAATCTTCAGCCTTATAATGTCAGTATCTCATTCACACACTCACATATACACATATATGCACATGCCTGTGCATGCACACAGACACACCACAAGCATATTGACATACTTCTAGTGAAATGCCCTGTGTCAAATTACCCAAGCCTATTCATTGCCCAGGATAATAGAGAATTCAATATTTGTGTCCTTCATTTATGTGTCACAGGCTTATTTTTTGTCAGTAAAAAACATAGTTTTATACTTTAAACAACAGACTAAATGGCTCTTCACTTCCTGGGATAGCTGTGTGCTTAGTCAAACTGTTCACTCGGGGGCATAGCCTTTGGCTCCAATGACCCAGTATGTAATTACACATCCCTTTTTGGGATTATGAAATGACAACTCACTCTCTGGGAATGAAGACTTGTCAGAATGCTTCCTTTCATAATCAGGGCTATAGCTTTTTCAGCCACCCCTTACCTGTCTCTTTAGCTAAGGGGTGCCTTAACCAATTATTAGAGAAAAAGAGCTGTTTTGGTGCCTTTAAAATCTGAAGGAATATGCAGTGGTCTACATTTAAATCTCTAAGCTGACAGCTCCAACTTCAGTATTTGAAACTTTAGTATTCTTAATATAATGTCTTATGCCCTCAAGGTATTAAATACAAAAGGACCTTTATGTACTTGCAGCTGCAAGGTCTCTCTCACATACCTATGTACCTAACTTCCTCCTTCTTTTTACTAACCTACAAACGCCGCAGCCTTTCCTTTGCTTGCACAAAAGGATATCAAACAAATTGCACTTCTTGATATATGTCGGTCCCTTCACTCAGGAAAAACGACATGGCTATTTTATTAGATGGGAGGTCTCAAGAGCTTCTGAACCCCACAGACAGTCTCATAAATTACCAAGAGCCACACCACCGGAACAACAATAAACTTGAAATGGGTTAAGTGGTTTTGTTTCTGGCTTTCCCCGACATTTCTCAGCGGACAGTCCTGTAACCACATGGCTCAGTGAATATGTAATTACTGATACCAGCATACCTGGGACCCAAACTCAAGAACAACATGACACTTCACCTTGATCTAGAATCAGTAAATGAATCAGAATCCTAAGAAGATGATTCTTATTCATCTTTGAATAAGAATCCTAAGAAGGAGTTCGTATTAATTATCTAAGGGTTTATGTATCTATAAATACATTTCACTTCTTGAAATGTTTCACATTTTCAACTCAGCAATGATGTAATTGTTTCTAAAAACCTGTAACTTCTCCATTTCTATGTATGATAATATTTCCTAGTATTTGACCTTAACTTGCAGTTTTCAGGAATGACCTCTGATAGGAGGACCCTGCATCGATCCAGTCAGGATCAATCAAGAATACAGCTGGCCTCAGATCAGCGACGCTGCAGCCCAGTGTACCTGCTGGGTACAATGACAACTCCCGCCTAAAGAGCAAGCAGAAGATGTGAAGAAGAAAAGCTCACCTGGAAATGCCAAGGGATTCTGGTTCCTCTCCTTACTCACTCCCTGAGTATGAAAGATGTCTCTGCATTCAGACTTGAACTGAGCGCACAGCACAAGTTGGTCTACTGGCTATGAAATGGGCAGCAATAATAAACCCTCTAAAAAGTAATCTAGCCCTCAAATCTATGGTTCTTTCCATTGCTTTATCATGTCCTCAAAAAAGCCCAGAAGTTTTTGACTCCCCCTGCAGAACCAAAGATTAGGTACAGAAGTATTATTCTCTTCCTCTCCAATCCAATGGCCTTCCTCTTGTTGGCAACATGTTACTTTACCTAAAGTGCTTCCTCTCCCCATCTGGTCTCTATGATACCAAAATCCGTATCCTTTTGTGTGTCTGTAACCCAATAGTTCTGATCACCAACATCACATACAGGCTTCTCAGTTATTAAGCTTGAGCATTGCTTTCATTATTATTAGCTTTATAATGACAGCTATTCCACTTTTCCAGGAAAAAAATACTGTAAAATGAATATCACGCATCAGAATACCCTGTCTGTGTTTCCAGCAAGCCACCAGCAATACCTTCTCTTATAACTTTGGCAAGTCTTAACTTCCCAGTGCCTCAGTTTACAAATCTGTAAAATGGTGGTGATATAATGGTCCCCACTTTAGCAAGTTATCATGAGATTCTATCTATAAAAAGCTAAGCACATCACTGGATATATACTAACTTCTCAAAAAGAAAGTCTTATTATTCATTGTAAGAATTGGTTCTCATGAGTCAAGTGCTAAGAATAACACAAAAAAGAAAAAGACATGTTTTCTTTCATCAGAGAGCTTACATACACCCTCAACACCTGTTTGCTCCACAAGGACTAGGAAACTAAAAGCTAGAAAATATACATATACCAAGTCAGATTCAAACTCTTAAGCACAATAAATTTAGTGATTTACACACTTTACCAAAATTACCTTCATCCTCAGGTTTCATTCTCTTGGAAACGGTACAGAATTCCAGCCTATGTCAAACTGATGAAACCATTCTCTTTGTTCTTAGTTTTGAGTCTAGTAAGCCTGAACACTGGGGATGGGTGTTAAATTATTATCTCCATATTCAAGCTGGAAGTCAGGAAAACAGACAAAGGAAAAAGGAGGGAGCTTTGGAGTAGTCAAGGGACTAATGAGGAGCAAATTCCAAATAACAGTCACAGAATTCAAAAGAAAATGCCCTTTCATGGATGCCACAAAGAAGTCATTTGGGTATGAAATGTCTTTTTTTTTTTAAATGCTCTAATTTGATGGAGAGGAAGTCACAGAGCTGAGAGAGGAGCGCGAGGTGGCCTGCAGGAGCGCGCAGATGGCTGCAGCCCAGCTAAGCGGACGCCCAGCCCCTCGCAGCCACTTCTCTGAGAGGCTGTGCTTCCTCGCACAAAGGCTGATCACACATGTCGGCAAGGAGGGCAGGAGGCAGCTGGAGGAGCCAAGATTAATGAGGAAGCCCAAAATGAGAAAGAGTAACAACTGGAAACCCTTGCGGTGACATCAGGAACAGAGCCAGAGAAGACAACCTTGTTATCACATCTGCTCCGTCATTATAATTAAATGGTAATGGGTGCCTCTTGTTGGGTTTACCAGGGTGGAATTCCATGTGGGGGAGCCTCTCACCCCTTGCCCGGGGCCCCCAGCCGCTGCCCTGCTCGTTGAAGCTGAGGAATCATTCGGGTGCTAATAGGCTGGGTGTCTGGAGCAAGTGTTAATTTTGGATTACATCTGAGCGGAAATAAGATGAAGGTCTAGGGAACGCTTCGCCTTCGCTCAGATGTTTCATTTCCACTTACTAGCACGCCGGAATATCCAGGGAGAGGTTTCCATTCCAATTTGGAAGACTTCATAAACCTCCAAACTTTTAGATATCGATCCAAGCTCGTGAGCTTTGGACACATGCACACATGCTCCATGGGAGGATCTGAAAACTCCCGAGGAGAGGGTAGGTGGTGGACCTCATCAGAGGAGACCTGCCCACTCTCACAAGGCATATCTGTCTGCTCATGCCAAATCTGGCTCTCCCCAACCCGGAGGCCCATTAGAGGCACTCAGAACCATGAGCTCCGATTGGCTCTGTGCTGAGTAAATACTCTCGTGTCCAACTAGAAACTAGGGCAGCTGCCTGGGTTGTTTTTTCTTTCTTTCGTTCAAAATCAGCAAAGCAAAATCCTCAACCTCAAATGGCTCAAATGCGCCTCTTAATAAGTATACCACATTATGTATTCTGCTAGTGGAGGTTGGCGTTAATTTGAATTTTGCTAGACTCTCAGTCTTTTTTTCATTTGGTTTTGAATATCTCAGATTTTTGTTTGATTCTGGGCAGGGTCATTTGCAAGGAGGGTGCCAGTAATCAGATCTCTATCCTCAGAAAGTAAGATATCTATACCTGCAGGAAAAAGCCTCTGTCTATCATCTTTGGAATCTATGAGCTAAATAGCAGTTGTTTGTGAAGCCTCCCAAAGGAGGTTTTGAAAAACAAAGCACTTCACTCAATGAGAGCAGGGAGGGTGCTGAGCGATACTGGGCTCATGCATTATTCAGCTCACTCCAGCCAGTGAGTATCTGGTTATCTGAGTGCCCCAGGACCTGGGCATTACATGGCTGTGTTTTCAGGACAAAAGACAGATATAATTGAGCCTAAAAGGGATTTATTAAAAAATAATATTAGCCTCTTCTCTCATATTTTGAGTTAATAGTGTAGTGAACTAGAGAATAAAGAATCCATGGACAAGTTTCTCTTCTGATAAAAAATTATCCTAACACCTTGCTAAGATTTACTTCTATACCCACAACAATAGAATACCAAGTGGCACAATCCTGGGGTGCCTGGCATATTTAGTTTGTGACTGACATTTAGAGATGTTGTACTAGAAATGTTCAGAAAAATCAATACTACCCAGACAAGAGTCAGGAACATGGGGAGTGCTCAATATATGTTGGTTGGATTGAATTATAGGTGGTTCTGATTGAGGTTCTTGTTATTCAGTCTCTACTTCTTACCTTACTTTTTTTTTTTTCCTAATACTACCCTCTTCAGAAATGACCTGGGGCAAAACTACTCTTCTCATAAATGGTATAAACAATTAGATCACTGGCAAGGACTATTCTGGATGCTCACCAAATGTATTTCCTCTTACTGAACAGAGCTAAACTGCATTTCCCAGCTCCCTTGTGTCTCATTGGAGCCACAGAAATGTAAGGAAAACTTATGGTTACTTACAGACTGAGATGGCTAAGAACAAATGGATCTCCTTCGGTGGTAAGCTTGGAGTCACCTGCTGAAAACAGCAGTGATGAAAGATGCAAGGATCTTGAGTTCTTGATTAACCACATGGACCAGAGCCAGATACCTCTCCTCCTGCCAATCATGAGTAAGAAATAAACTTCTAATGTGTTAATCCACTGAGAATTGAGAGGTTTTTTACAACATTAGTTACCTACTGAGACTGTGGATCTAGGTAAAGTGGTTGAAAGTAGAGTATTAGTGTGTTTTTATAATTATTGCTGAATTTGGTTAGCAATTATAATAAAATGACAAGTTCAAGAGAAAACTGATTAGTTTATAAAAATAAATAAAAGAATGGAAAGCATGTATAACCATGCAGAAACTCCATTTCTTTAACAGAAGCCTTTTTCCCTTCTGCCTATCCATTTTCTTCCTTAATTATTGAGCCCTGGGACATCAGATTATTGTCAGTACCAAAGCCTCAGGTCTGTGGACCACAGGAACATAGTTTTGGTCAAACTAAAGATAAGATCTTGACTTCAGTTGTTTTTCAGCAGCAGGCACATGAAACTGGAAAGACCCTACAGACCATATGCTCAAGAAGCCAGACAGAACAATGCCATGGCTGACACCAGGACCTGATACAATGATCCACTATTCTGTACCCTGGCCCCAACCAATCAGTAGAGCCCATGGCCCCAACTCCTTTAGCCACCATGATTAATGATTCTTCCCCTGGATAGCCCATCCCCTGGAAGCCATCAGGAGCCAGATCTCTGAGCATTAGCTCACCTGTGACTCTAGGCTTGGCACCATTTCCTCAACTAATAAACCCTTACTTTCTTGGCTGCAAACTCCTGTTTACATTTGATGGGGCTTTGATGCTCACAGGTAAACAGACCCCTTGGTTCAAAAACAAGTCCAGAAATACATGCATTTAATTAAAAATATCGACTGCTTCATGGGCCCCAAGGAGTAGGGGGGAAAAAAAGACCAAATAAACCTTTGATCTAGAAACACCAGACCTTCCCCTACCCAGCATGATCAATGGACAAGGAACAATTATAATAGAAAATGACAGAAACTTGGCCCCCGCTCTTTCCTGTTGGCTTGCTATTTATTGTTGGGGAAATGCTCATCCCTCCCTTGGGGTGATTGTGATTTTAGGTTCCAAGCTTTGGAATTTACCTAGATTGATTGGACTAGGTCTGCAGAGATTTGCAAGAGGCCAAGTTCTTTGGGGGATGGCCAGTGTTATTGGTTTGTGTCCCCCCAAAAGATACATTTTAAATCCTAACCCCAGGTATCTGTAAATGTGAACTGTTTTGAAAATAGAGTCTTTGTAGATGCAATCAAGTTAAAATAAGGTTATATTGGATTAGGACAAGCCTTAATACAATGACTGGTGCCCTTAAAATAAGAGGGAAGTTTGGACACAGAGACGCAGATAAAGAGGAGAAAGCTATGTACAGATGGAGGCAGAGGGTGGAGTGATGCATCTACAAGCTAAGCAATGCTAAGAACTGTTAACAACCCCCGGAATCTGGAAAAGGCAAGGAAGAATTCTTTCCTGAAACCTTCAGAAGGAGCACAGTCTGGCCAACAACTTGATTTTGGACTTCTAGACTTCAGAATTGTAAGAGAATAAATTTCTCCTATTTTAAGCACCCCAATTTGTGGTAGTTTGTTATGTTAGATCTAGGACACTAATGCAGTCAGCTGGCAGGACAGATTGCTGCTGCTTCTTAAGGCAAAGGTATGTTTTAGTGTAGGAAAAAGTGAGACAGTTGGACAGACCAGTTACCAGAGGCCAGTCTCTGTCAAGGACAATGTTCTATTACTCTTTATTGTTAGGCACACAGCAAGACTACATTTCCCAGTGTCCCTATAGTTATGTGGTTACATGATTGACTTCTAGTCGAAGAAAACTGGGAGTCACTACTGTTGCAAATTTCAGGCTTGGCAGCTCAAAGTTGCCATGATTGTTTATGCTCTCTCTTGTCCTGTGCCTTCCAGCAGGATGTCAACACCCTACATGGCCTAAAGAGCTACACAGGGAACACAGCAGAACCTCTGTCAATGGGATCCTTGAATGATGTGAGCAGCAGAGCCTCACTCTGCATCCCACTGCTCACACCAAACTACACAGTAGTGAGAAAGAAACTTCACCAAGTTAAGCCCAGTAGTGTACAAGAGACAGTCCTGGCCCTGGCCGGTTGGCTCAGTGGTAGAGCGTTGACCTGGCGTGCAGAAGTCCCGGGTTCGATTCCCTGCCAGGGCACACAGGAGAGGCGCCCATTTGCTTCTCCACCCCTCCCCCTCTCCTTCCTCTCTGTCTCTCTCTTCCCCTCCCGCAGTGAGGCTCCATTGGAGCAAAGGATGGCCCGGGCACTGGGGATGGCTCCTTGGCCTCTGCCCCAGGCACTAGAGTGGCTCTGGTCGCGACAGAGCGACGCCCCAGAGGGGCAGAGCATTGCCCCCTGGTCGGCAGAGCGTCGCCCCCTGGTGGGTGTGCCGGATGGATCCCGGTTGGGCGCATGCGGGAGTCTGTCTGACTGTCTCACCCCGTTTCCAGCTTCAGAAAAAAAAAAAAAAAGACAGTCCCTACCAACTCAGAAAAACCAATCATTAACATCTCTTCCCACTCCATCAGCAGTGACATAACATTGTTAACTTAAATCTTAACATCAGCCCTGGAGGAAGTATTTACCCCATAAAAATAGCAAGTGCTACAAATTAAGGCTTTTCTCTCTTTTGTTTAGATAGTCATTTGATATTTACCACCACACCCGTGATTAACCCTCTGAAAACTGAACGTGTTTGTTACAGCAGCTAGCCTCAACTCACACTTACTAATAAAAATCTGGTCATTTTACTTCCAGAAGGGTGACTCTGATACCAAAAAAAAAAAAAAAAATCAGAGTGGAATTCTAGAATCTTGGAACTGAAAGAACTTAGAGATTACCTGGACCAGTTCACTTATTTTACTGATGAAAAAAAATAGAGGAAGTAGCCCAGTAGAATACAGATCTCCAAGTTCAATCGGTAGCTGTAGATAGGTCTTCAGCAAGGGAATGGCATAACTTGATTTAAGTGTCAGAGTCACACACAGACCACTGGTGGGGAGCATAGTGGAGAGAACTAAAGTGTAAATGGGAGACTGGTGGCTTCTGCAGAAGCTGATATGAAGAGATGGTGGTAGCCCTGCCTTGAATGGAAGAGTGGAGAAGAAGAGAAGCAAACAAGCCTACCATATAACCTAAAGTCAGAATCAACATTTATATACTTTGTTCTCTTCATCTGATGTTTGAGAGTGAATTTGGGGAGTTCAAGGACCATACTGTGTGGTTCAACAGGCATTCTTCATGCCTGACATGAGCGCTATTATAACAAGAGATCAAAATTAAGTATACCAAGTGGCTAATATTTTTAGTGCTTGCTATATTTCAAGCACTTTACATATATTACTTCTAACTCTTACAGAGACCCAAACATAGGTATTTCTATATTGGAGTCTTAGAGAACCTAATTTGTTCAACACAGCTAGTAAGTGGTGGAACTAAGATTCAACGCAGGTCCACATAACCCCCACATTTCTTTATACTACAGTGCCTCCCTCTTTTTTGTGTGTGTGAGTTCTCATTTGTCTCAAGACTAGGAGGGCACAAACCAATGTTGCTAAGAAAGTTTATCAAAAACATGGTACTATGTCAAACAATGGCAAAATAATGAGAGTAACATTACTAACATGAGCTTACAAATTCACCTTCACAAAGATGTCATTAATGTTCCTAATTTCTTCAACAATAAAAGTGATAATACATATAAAGTATTCTATAAGTCTGGGGTATTGCAATTTTATCAATAAGCAAAAATGAGAATACTGACTAGAAAAAATGTACTCTTCAAGATGTTTAGCAATTAACAAAATACCTCCCCCTTTCTGCCT
Organism: Saccopteryx leptura; assembly: GCF_036850995.1. Lineage (NCBI taxonomy): Eukaryota > Metazoa > Chordata > Mammalia > Chiroptera > Emballonuridae > Saccopteryx > Saccopteryx leptura. The sequence goes on along the minus strand of NC_089513.1, from coordinate 26,841,609 downwards.
CCATTCAAAATATACACATCATCCAAAAAAATGTAACTGCCTGGGCAATCTGCTGGGGCAGGTCCAGATTCATTAGCAGATGCACATGTATACAGTAGCCTTTCACCCCGAAGTAATGAGCCGTGTACCACCTAGATGTGAACGTAAACACATCTGTGACTATCCAACCTAAGAACTGTCCAGTACAGTTCTAGCCCCATTTCTTAGCTGTGATGCTTTCCTTTTTCTAGTTGAGCAAGGATGTAGAAGACAGACCAGCTTGGCACTGAATCTATAATCCAAGATTCCTCAAACTTTGCAGAATTTTCTTTCTTCTCCAAGGTTCTGAGAACTACAGTCCTCCGCCTTCTGCGTGTTCACACATAAGATGTATGAAATGTATACATGGTTTGGCAAAGTAGAATTAGCTGAGCTTCAGAAAACTGAAGCCAAATAATTTTTTACGTGTTCACAACAAGATAAGCACTCCTCTAAATATGTCCATTGGATTATTTCAATTAATTATCATAACAACTCAACCCAGTGGACACTATTATTAACTTTATTTTACAAAAGAAGAAACTGAGGATTAAACAGGTAGGTCACTTTTCCCAGACTCCACAGCTACTGCTAGATGGAGACAGATTAAGGTCTAGGTATTTTGTTTCCAGAGTCTGAGCTGTCATCCCCTGTAATTCTTCACAGCTCCAGGCTTCATGGGATGCTGGGAAAACCAATACCTCCCTCAGCTGAAATCTTGCCCAGGCTCTGTTCCTACTCTCCTATGGGCCCTCTGCTGCAGCCTAAATCTTCAAGGTTCTAACAAGGTGGTCTGTGAATGTGCAACTTAACCTATGGTCCTCCTTTTCATGTTGGCCTTAAGAAGCTCATGCTTCTTGCTCATGTTTCCTTCTTCCTCCTCTGAGGACTACACTCATCTCTTTCTAGCATCTACATTTCTCACCTCTTGAAGGTGAGAATTGGATCTATGAATTTCTTTCAGTACCTTCTCAAGATAGCTATATAGCAGACTTTATCAGCTTTCCTTTAACTATATCACTATACATTATTGGCTGAGAATCTTCATCAGGACAGCAATAGTATGGACTGCCCGCCATGTTAATCATAAATGCATAATATTAGCATGAATCAACCAGTGTTCACCCATAGCAAACACTACTTATAGAAATTGTTAGAATCTACCAGGTTCTACACATAAAAACACAAAGTGTCATCCATATAAATACAAAATAAACAGCATCGGAAAGCAATGCATAATCAGGTTTATTTTTAACAGTGTTTTGAGATATTAGCATTCTATGCAATTTTTTTTGGAGACATTTATAAGAAGCCATTGATTGTGTTAACAATCAATTCAATGGGTTTTAAAGTTGAGGAGAGAAAGCTGGAAAGAATATTTAGTCAATCGGGGCTGCTTTCCAGACCTTCTTCAAGTCACAGCATTTAAGCAGTATGTCTCTCCAAATATACAGCAGTCCTCTCCCTTTAGTACGTTGGAGGAGATAATTGGATACAGTTTCAAGCTTCCCTAAAAATTTACTATTTATTTTAATCCAAGGTGTCTTTGAAGAGCATACAGGTAAAGAAGGATTTTATGTATAGTTACTCACAAAATAGCTTTGATGATTCCTTCCAAATTCAAGACACTTTCTGAAACACCTTTCAAACCCAAACATGCCCCAGTTTTCCCAAATTACCCAGGAAGGATTCTTTTGTTGGCTCTTCCTTGATCATGTACATTAAAGGCAAAAAAGATAAAACGTGCTCTCAAGCATTGCGTAGTGGATAATTATATTTTTAAAGCGCTTCAGTTACATTATTTTCGCATCTGTGTAATTAAACTGAAGTGCAATTCTCAATTAGCAGGTTTTTCTTTTGTCCCTTGGATGTAATATCTTCGTGAATAGGAAAGTGATCCCCTTCTTTGGGTAGCTATATTTATGCCCATTGAACCAGGAGAAGTGTGGTGTGGGCTTTAATGAAGAAGTCCATCAGAGAGGCAGGGAAGCCGAAGGGAAATGTTTGAGGTCGCCCATCAACCCCTGTGGAGCACTGCAAAGCAATAACACTTTCTTGGGAGAGACTGACAGCAAATTGCAAAGGTGTGAAACAAGAGATGAAATTTTCTTTGGAACTTGTCCAGATTTTGATTCTCTTCTAACCTACCTCTCCCCACCCACTAGCTTCTCCCCATCTGTAGACCTCGGCCCGGCCAGCTATTACCCAAGAGCATCCCTGATGATTAAACACCTGTGGCGAGCAGCGCCTCCCGAGTTTCTGCCACATTTGGCTGAAATTTCCTTTCCACCGTGACAGAAAAGTAAATTCTAAATTTTGATACTAACCAAAGGACCTGCCATGATTATGGGAAACATAACATTGCATTTTGATCAGTTTGCTTCCTTTCGGTCTAATTCCTGTCCTTTTCATTTTGACATTATTGCATTTGGGATACACTTCTTCACTGATTAATGGTTTTGAAGCAATTGAAAAACTTGAAAATATGGCTTATGAGAAATGTTACAGCATAGAGTTCAGAGACTTATTGTCCCCAATCTTATCAATAACTAAATCAGTCGTTATGCAGTGCAGGTGCTTTTATTGCAAAGTTTCTTGCACACACCTATAATATATTCTTTCTTGTTTTGGTAAAAGGGAAGTGGTGTTCAACATCTTGTAGCTTGGGATGAATAATGCTGTGTGAATTCTGAAATGGAAAAAAAATGAATCAGAAAATTATTCCATTTCAGCTTGTTTTCAGGATTGAGGCTTATAGCTCTCATTCTGTGAATAAACTCAGGGAGGTGGCTTATTACAAGTTTTTTCAAAGAGTTCTGCATAGAATGCTAATCTCTCAAAACACTCGGCTAAAAAAAAAAGGCCCATGGAAAAATAACTTTCAGAGATGTGGAGATTCACACAGAATATTGTACATTAAAAACAAAAAACTGAGAATTCTAATCTGTTTAACTATGTTTAATTAAGCCACCCTTTTCAAACTTATTTGAACCTAGAAAAAGCATGTATATATATATATTTTTTAAATTAATGCTTAATCTCTCTGATAAATCTTATCTTGAATTCTGTTAAGGGTGATATCATGATATCCTTCGTATCAGACTTTGTTTCCTGATAAAACCAAATATTTGTGAAAAATAAAATAATCTTCATTCAATTGTTAACACTACTATTACTGAAACAAGCCAGGGTTCTAGTTGCCCATCTCCACTGCGCAATTATGTCTTCAAGGACAAAAGAAAAGAGGAGATGTGAGAAGTTGGGGGTGGGATTCAGTGTGCAGTTATCCTTCTGAATGCCAAACCAAAAGATTAGAGGGCAGAGCTAACAGAGATATAGGGGGAAATTGGCAGCAGTTAAAAATGCACTCCCTCTTTTTCCTATTCTCACGTGGAAGAGCATTTGAAAAAAGAAGAGCCAGAAACACAGACATGTTTTCTATTAGCCCTCTACCCTATCTATCCACCTGACCCACCTTTCTTCTTCTTTTTTTTTTCTTTTTCTTTTTTTAGTGAGAGGAGGAGAGGAAGAGACAGACTCCCTCATGCGCCCTGACCAGGATCCACCTGGCAAGCCCACTAGGAGGCTTGTGATGCTCTGCCCATCTGGGGCCCTTGCTCCATTGTAACTGGAGCCATTTTAGTAACTGAGGTAGAGGCCATGGATCCACCCTCAGCACCTAGGGCCAACTCACTCTAATCGAGCCTTGGCTCGATTATAGAGAGAGAAGTGAGAGGGGAGGGTGAAGAAGCAAATGGGCACTTCTCCTGTGTGGCCTGACCAGGAATTGAACCCAGGACTTCCACATGCTGGGCCGATGCTCTATCAAGGAGACAACTGGCCAGGGCTTGACCTACCTTTTTAACACACTATTATAATGCTTCCTCCTCATTTACTCAAAAAGCACTTATTAAACACCTACTGTATCTAGACATCATGCTTGGCACTTGAATGCAATAGCCAAGTAAGACAAGATCTCTTCCCTTCCTCCAAAAGGGAATTAAAATCCGTAATTCAACTCTAGCCCATGCTTCCTCGAGTTCCCTCACCTTATAGAAAATGAAATATTATTAGAGTAACAGTTTAAAAAAATCCCCCCCTGCTTCTGCCTGTGGCTCTACCAACTATTTTAAAATCTCTAATTTTCTTCACTTTTAATGTATTCATTCTAGAAAAAAATTCAAAATTATTTCTTTTGGGAATTGAGCATAAACCTGCTGAATTATACACTCAGATTAAAAGAACACTAAGCACTATTCTGATGATTACAGAGATCAAAGGGGACTAAGAAAATTGCTCAAGGATGCTGAATTTATATATTAATTCATTAGTACATTCATTTATTACAAAAATGATTTATGGAGTTCTACTTTGTATAATCATGAACACTCTATGTTCTCAGTACTAAGGAGCACCATAAAGTTGGCTTCACCATTACCTGGTCCTGAAGAGCCTTATAGCTGAGAATCAAGGGCCGATGGACTAGGTTCACTTAATCATAAGCCAGTGTTCTTTCCACAAAACCAAGTTTGCTTAATCTGAACTGTCATCCCGAGTTTGTTTGGGGTGCTAACAGAATGAGTTAGAAACCATTTAGAAGCTTAATGTAGCTAGCTAGAATCCCCTAACAGGCAAAATAGGCAGGGGAAGAGCTATAAAAAGGTAAATACACACTCACCATTATTAAGAATTAGCAGACAAAGTATTATTGTTTCAAGCACTTACTCCTGCAATGAGACATGCAGGAGCCTTGAGTGGCCTGAAGAAGTATGTAACTCTGAATTTACAAAATTTAATTTTTGTTGGAGAGCTAAGAAAATAAACAGAGATACAGAAACATGTGAACATATGAATGCCCTAGTCCAGCGTTCAAAGTGCAAACCTGGAGTCGGGTTTACCAAAGTCACAGTAACCAAAGAAAGAAGAGACTTCTCAAGGGTTGGAGGGGTTAGAGACCATGTTGGTAGAATTTAAGGTAAAACTTGAGCAATAAAGCCTATTTAGAGAGGAACTCATAGCATTTGAGTCAGAATATTTGACCAGCCATACAGAGATGCCATAATCAAAGTGATTTGCATTTCTGGATTATAAGTCATTGTGGGACATCTAAGAAGCTTTAAGAAAATCTTGGGACCTCTTCACAGCCCTTGGAAACCACAGCCACATTACCCCCATTCCAAAGGCAGCCAAGTAAATCCCCAGGAAAGGCATCATTATTTGTTCTTTTCCTCAATCAGAACTGGTCATGTCGGAATAATAGTGTGATGATTTCATGCCCAGCTTCCTGGAAATCCTCATGGAAGTGCTTGACCAGGTGCCCCAGCACATAGCAAATGGACGGAGAGAGAAAAAACAGGAGAGAGAATTCTGTCTCACTCTCTCTCCTTTTTTTGTTCAATGTCAGCATTTTTTTTGTCTCTAAAGAAACTTTATCTCCCTTTAAGAGTGGCCTCAAAATTACTGCTAATTTTCTGCAAGTAAACTGTTCTTTGAAATACATCATATACTATTTTCTCCCCACACTCCTCTTCTTTGTAATGCTGGCAATGCGTTGGCCCTGAACATGTAAGTAGAGTTGCTTTTGAATGCTGCAAGGTGAATGCAGAAAATGACAGCTTCAATGGAATCATTAAAGCAGATGTAGATAGTATCTGAATGCCACCAAGCCTCCTTTGCAAGGCAATAAAGTCTTTTATTTTCAGTTCTGATGCCTTGAACCTTTTCAGGAAAGCTGACAACCTATCATTTCTTACTTCCTCCCACCCCCATTTTCAGCATGAACTCAGGGGCCTCATTTCTATCCTAAGTTACAACCTGTTGATTGGTGGAAAAAGGAAGACAGGTATACAATTCTACCCTAAATGGTTATTTCCTGGCCGCGCGGCAGTGAGCTCTGTCACCTCATTCAAAGACATTACGTGTGAGAAACTTACAACAAGATTGCTACCTGTCCATGTACTTGTTGAACTACAAGGTACAAGCTTCAAAGCAAAACTAGGACAGACCCAGGAGACCACAGCCTGGTTTTGCAAACCGCCAAACGTGCATACAAAGGTCTCGCAGTGACACATGGCATTTCTTTAAGTTTATACTTCTCCATGCAGTTATCTTTGCATTTCCTAGTCTTCTTATAGAGAAAGAAGTTAGATGTTTTTATTTCCATAAGGATAAGGAAATGGAACCTGATAAATATGAATTATTAGAAACACAATAAAAATAGACCCTTGCAATGCTTTAGTATTCAGAACATGGTATTGGCAGGATATTGGGTTTTGGTTTTCTTTTCTTTTTTTTTTTACTTTATTTTACCAAACAGTTATGCAGCACTATGTGCCAGGTGTTTTCCATACTTTTTTCAAATATTAACTCATTTAATCATTATAACAACTCCCTAAAGTCACTACTATTATTATCTCCAATTTTATAAACCAGGGAACTGAGGTGGACATAACGGTGGAGTTAGGACAGAAAGCCAGCCCCTCTGTCTCCAGGGTCCATGCTGTCAACATTTTCACTATGTGTCTTTCAGCACACTGGGAGGTACACCAGGAAGGAAGGAGAAAGAAACCCGGCTCTGGCTCTTTGATTTGGGGCTGTTGACTCATTCGCTCATTCAACACATCACTGAGCAAACTTTCATTGCGCAATCACTCCCGGCAAAAAGCTTTATTCAGTGCTTGGGGCATCCAAAGACATATAACAAATGCAACCGATTCTCATTATCTACAGATTTCATATCTGCAAAATTTGTGTAAGGCTAAAATGTATTTGTAACCCCCAAATCAATACTTACGGGCTTCTGTGTCCTTCACAGACATGCCCAGAGCGGTAAAAAATTTAGCTGAGTACCCACCGCATTTCTCAGCTGAGGTCTAATAAAAAGATGCTTTGCTACTTTTTTATCATCATATAAAAATGACCAGTGGGTGGAGACACAATTCTGGCAGCTATTGGAGTGGCCTTAGGCAAGTCCCTTAACACTGTTTTGTATTTTCCCTAGGAACAGGTTCAGTGTGCTGATTCTGGGTTTGGGCATCTTTATAGAATATAAATACTCCAAAGAGAACCTACTGTACACCTCCTGCATTCAAATAGCTTACCTCCTAAGTAAGAGGAAAAAGCAAAGGTACAATAGGAGACCATTTAGAGAACTAGGAATATGTTCAGTGTATCTCCTAGTCTAAGAAAGGCAAAATTGCTAACTGGCTCTACATGCTTTTAAAGACCAAAGTTCCTGAGCTGAAGTGGTCTGTGAGGGATTGGGGGGAGGGGGAATCTGGGACTTGAAGCAACAAAAGCACAACCAGAAAATAATCCTGGGAAGTCTCTCTGGCCTTGGTTTTACCCCATCTTCATGCCTTAGACCTACTATAAGTTATAATTGGGGGTATAAGTTATCACCCCACTGGCTAAATTAATTGAAAACTTAGTTGTAGAAATTTTAAAATTTCTATCACATTTTTATGATGATGCAAGTGCTGCCTTAAATTTTTAGTTGGAATGTCTTAGTTGTCAAAGATGTGAAACACCGGGGAACATCTGTTGGTAATTTGTAAAAATCAGATACATCATAAGAAGCTTCATAAACAGGCAGATGTTATATCTCCTCTTCAGGGAAGCTTGACTATGGGCCATGGTGATGGCAATCATGGGGACCCACAGGGACAAATGTTACCTGCCACTGCCTATCCTATAAGAGCATGACCCAGAGACTTAAGGAAAGAAAATAACCCAAAGACTTAAGAGAATCTTAAGATTGCAGGAGACCCTAGTTCCTTTCTATTGTTTTGATGGTTTACAGCTACCAGCAAAGGGTTGAAGTTGTAGAGCAAGTTTTTCAACTAAGTCCATCCCTTCTCTTATCTGCTTAGCTAAAAGATTACTGAAAGTGAAAATAAAAATGTGTACTTTCCTTTCTTTTCTTTTCTCTTTTCCTTTCCTTCCTTCCTTCCTTCCTTCCTTCCTTCCTTCCTTCCTTCCTTCCTTCCTCCCTCCCTCCCTCCCTCCCTCCCTCCCTCTTTTTCTTTCTTTCTTTCTTTCTTTCTTTCTTTCTTTCTTTCTTTCTTTCTTTCTTTCTTTCTTTCTTTCTTTGTGAGAAAGAGAGAGGTACATAGATAGACCAACAGACAGAAAGGCAGAGAGATAATAAACATCAACTCGTAGTTGTGGCACTTTAGTTGTTCACTGATTGCTTTTCATATGTGCCTTGAGTGGGGGGGCTCAAGCTGAGCCAGTGACCCCTTGCTCAAGCCAGCAACCTTGGGCTTTAAGCTAGTGAACTCTGGGCTCAAAACAGCAACCATGAGATCGTGTCAATGATCCCACACTCAAGCTGGCAACCTCAGGGTTTTGAACCCGGGTCCTCAGCATCCCAGGTTGACATTCTATCCACTGTGCCACCACCAGTGAGGCCAAATGTATACTTTTGATACAAAAATATGTTTTACAGTATCTGTGTGACCTTGTTGTTAGGTATAACCAGACATAAAAGAGACATATAGGAGAACTGCCATGGGATCTACAACCCACATGATACCCCTTGGGTTTTATAAACAAGGAGAAGAGACAGTATATCCTAGACTGGAGAGCTAGATTGAGCAGGCTTAGAATAATTGGTATGTTATAGTTACAGTGAGATGTAACTATTATAGTAAAAACTTGAAACTGATGTACCCTGTTCTGAGCTTGATAAGATAGGAAGTAATGTGAAATGGGATGAGTTTGCAAGCATAAGGCCTTGTAAATTGTTCATAGGACCCAATTTCAAAGACGAATGTAATTATTGTACCGAGCTGAAAATGATTTCCAAAGTTACTCTAAGGTATCCCTTCCTTCTCTTGACCCTTCTAATCTGCTCCAGATAGGAGATTAACTTCTAAGGTATCAATTCTCAGTTTGTAATATTTATTACTCTTTATCTTTCTTTTTGAAGCATATGGACTATTTGGGTGTGATTATTCCACTAAAGAAAGGGTCACAATATTGGGTTACGGTGTTGATAATTCAAAGTATTTCTTAAATCACTTTGACCTCAACACTGTGAATATTTCAAGCAAGAAATATACACACACAAAGAGAGGATGGAAGAGTGAAAGATGGTATTGTGCATGTGTGCATGGAGGTCATCTAACTAATTGTTTTATTTTTTTCATCAGTTGGTTAACAAAAATATTTTCTTTGCATACTGCCATCGAGTACATAAAACAAAATATGTGCATTGGACTACAGTCCTGACAGAATAATCATAATAGAAAATGAGGTGATCTACTGGTAAAACAACATTATGTCCAGAACAACAAATCAGACTCACAGTGCAATTACTGTTTTCAGAACATGCACAGAGGACCATTCCCCAGCAGCCAACCGACAGCACACATTATTATCTCCCTGCTCACTCGGTACTGAGTATTAGCATCATGTCTTACAAGTCGGGAGACTAAACCAATTAAGGTACAATTTAAACAAGGCACTCATAAATATTGTACCAAGGTGGTATTGACACATCTAAATATGAAAAAAAAATAGAATAAGGCTTCCAAAAATAGGTAATCCATCTTAGGAGAAGAGGCTCCATGAAGCGACTTCTGCATTATGAATAAATATGCATAATCAAAACAGTAGCCCAGCTCCCATCTCTCTCCTACTCATTTGATATACCTCTCCGTGTCATATCCATTTTCACATAAACAACACAATAATATAACATCTGCATTGCTAAATAACACTACTATGTTCTAATTTCTTAAGAATGCCATGAATAAAATCTTTCTCCTCCTGTTTATTAGAATTTATTGGTGACAATCTTTTGCAAAATAGCAGAAGGTATAATTATTTCTGGTATAATCCTAAATTGGTTATAGAAACTCAACAGGGTTTACTTTTGACTTCAAATGATCCATCACTTGATAACACAGAGGGGAGGCAGCAGGGGGAGGATGGGAGCCTCCATAACTTCCCTCTAAACTGCTGCCAGGGCATCCCACACAGTTAATGGTATAGAGACACACACTGTCAACTCTATAACACAATTGTGCTTTTTCTTTATTCCATGTAGATCTTTGAATACAATGTACTGTATGGAGGAGGGGAATAAAAGCATTTCAAGGTGTGGGCAGGAATTTTACTAAAACAAGTATTTGGAAATCTCTCTAACTCATCATGGGGCTCCTACCACTTGCTCCTACTACATTCGATTGTCTTTGCTTAAGACATCTGCTAGACTGGCATGAGGATGATTTCACAGTCATGCAAAAAGAAAAGTCATGCATCATTTCAGTAATTCCCTCACACAGGCTGCTTAGATATGCACAATCCCCATCAGCAGAAGAAATAATCTAATCATGTGAAAAGTACAGTATCTGTTGCACATTGAGCTTACCTTATTCATGAATGTGATAGCTCAGAAAGAGGAAAGGGTAAAGAGGGAAGATGTTATTCTGGGCTTAATTCTGACCAATGAGAAAAATAAAACAAATACTTTAGAAACAGGATAGAACAGAAAGTGATCGTATCAGTCTAGAATTTATATTGTAACATTGAAAGAGAGGAGCATTTGAATATGTAGATTCTGGGGGGAAATGTAATGTCAGGAAAAATGGAGATCCAGTGCCCTGGTGAGTGCTTTTAAAAAGAATAAGGCTTACAGAGGTGGAAGTGTTTTTAAATTTCAATTTATTTGTCTTTTTAAAGTTATCTTCGTTTTAAAGGTGAGAGGTAACATTCAAGAACAATTTGTAGCAGTAATGAGGGCATATTATGAAGATGGAAGAAGGGACACATTTCAACTCTCTAAAAACTGAGCTATCGAAGCATAAAATGGGTTGTCTCTGGAAGTGCCGAGGGAAGGAAAGAGAAGTGGTCTTTATGTTAGGTTTCCTTCAAGTTAACGATTCTGTTATTCTAAGTTATGTGGGAATAGGTTTTTAGTCAACATTTAAAAAGTGTTCTTAGACAGTTAGTACTAAACAATAATTTACATATTGGAATGGCACCTTGTAATTTACAATTTTTTTGCTATGCATTATCTGTTCTCATCACAGCCCTAAGAGCTCAGTATACAAGTGAACTGACTGAGCCCTACAGAGATTAATCTGTGTCCCAGGGTACCATATTTGTAGGACTCAGGGCACAAGCACAACTGGAGACGCACATACCTTATACCTAAATGTTAAAAGTTATTTTTTCAAGTTTATTTACTTTTAAAATAGCAAAAACTAAAAAGTAAAATATCAACTGTAACCAGTGAATAAAATTTTTGAAACCACTATTTTATAAGCTGAACTATGTATTTAATATTTGAAAATATAATATTAAACATTATAAAAATATTTACTGTTCTAATTTGCAATGTTCGTCTAATTGTCAATATAAAGAATCAGTATCTATTACTCTTCACATATATCTAGCTAAAACTAAATACAAGTTGTCAAGTTATATACATTGTTTAATATTGCAAAAGTTTTCAGCCCCCATGAAAATTTGTGAGTCCCTCCAGACTCGGAAGTGGAACCTGAAGAGCAACGTGGAACAGACCCCAAATGTATTGCAGAAACTGATTTTCCCCCGTGCCTCTGAGAGAAATGCCTTGGCATGCTAATTAATTGTCTCTTATCTTAACTGCGTGTTTTCTATACTCCCATCTTTCCCATTCTCAAAACACTCTTTGCCTTGGGCTTCCACAGTGTTCAACCTACAAGCCTCCGTGGCACACAGAGAGAGGTGCTGTGTGTTTGAAGACACAGGGAAAAGATGAGCGGGCTTTCCGTGTGGCCTGAATGGTGTAGGTCATGAGAACAGATCTTCAGGCATGGCTCACACTACCGGTACCAGACCCCAAAAGAGAGGCACCCAAACACTTCAAAATTCATTTACCAACTTGTATGTGCCTCTTTCCCTGCCTAGGAGTGGTAGGAATTAGTTGAGCTAGAATTAATCTAAGCAAATGTCCTTTTAATGGACCACTGCAATTTTCAGAGATGGTGAGATCCCTGTGAATAGAGATACCAAAGCAGAGACCTCATTTTTTTAAAATTCACAATTGTAGTCAAGTGATTCGTAATTTGGATTGAACTATATGATGTCTAAGGTTCCCTGGGAATGTTAGAATCAAGACATAGTTAAAAAATGTTTTTATCCCCTTGTCAGAGTATATATGCTTATTGAAGTCACACTGAAGGGTGATTTGGAATCAGGTTCTATCACGTCAATTCGGTGATCAGCTATAAACTAGCATAACGTCAAGGGAAGGAAACATACTGTTTTAGTGGACTCAGCGGAGCTTGTGCACGGACATGAGAAACTTTCACAATCCGAAGTCTGAGTCAGTTTTTTATGGGGAGAATCCTCTAATCTCCATACTTCCCCCATATACACGGGAATTCCTCTGAGATGCAAGTCGAGTTTCGGAACGGACTCATGGGCTTGCGGAACTCACACAGATAAAATGAGATGCAAGTAGAGTTTCAGAACGGACTCGTGGGCTTGCGGAACTCACACAGATGAAAACACAGTTCACTGAGGAGGTGACTCATTCGGCCAGGAAGTCAACTGAGTCATTTTATAAAGATTTTTAAGGAGCATCTGTTGAAACAAAAAAAGTTTTAATCCTCTCAGTTACGCAGAGTGCGTACCCAAACGAAACCTTCTCTCTCCTAGGTTCTACCGGGAACCAGAGACTAGAAGGAGTACAGTAGGGAAGCCGCGGGGTTCCTGGAGCCAGGCTGCCCACGTTTGGGTGCCAGCATGCATCAACCACAGCAGTGGGAGGTTGGGCAAGTTATTTCAGTTCTCTGCTTCTGAGCTCCTCTTTGAAGTGGAGGTAGTAACAACGCCGGGATAGCAGTACCGCACAGATGGGGGGGGGGGGGTTGCTCTCACTGCGCATGTGTTAACGGTGCTTTTACAATGCACCAGTACCGGGGACGATACTAGAGAGTTGATCTCTGTAAGGCATTTAAGTGTCAATTAACGATAAGCTTAGGAAGGAATATGTGCTCCATCATGAGTGATCCACATTTTCCTTTTAGAATACAAAAATGCAAACCACTAGGGAATCAGAGAGCCTCCTGCTCAAGTGAAAAATTAAATGACCAAATAATAAAGGTATTTTTTTAAACATAAGCACAGGAAGTGGCCCATCTGGAACTCCACGACTTGGGGAGGTGAGTGTGACCGTGACAGCTAATGGGGAACGATTTATGATCAGAGCCCATCGCCGGCATATTATTCACCAACTGCTGACAGGCCTAACCCTTGACAGTGAAATGAGTGGGGATGATATCAGTCACTCTCTGTCACTCAAGTTGCAAATCTCCTAGTCAGCAGGAGAAACCTGGAAGCAGAAACGGGAGAGGGAGAAGACAGGTTCAGCCATGGCTGAGGGACCCGATAGGAGGTCAGAGAAGGGAAATGAAGATAGCAATGTTAATTGAGCCAGCAGTGGATGTATGAGTCGGCACTGCCCATGAAGTATACCAGAGGATCTGAACAGCGACACCAGGAGAAAAGCAAGGGCTGGTGGGTCAGAAAAAACTGGTTTCAAATCCCAGCTCTACCACTTAATAAATGGCCTTGGGCATGCTGCTTAATATCTCTAAGCCACCATTTACCCATCTATAAAATAAAGATAATAAAATCCCCTCACAGGACAGAGTTGTAGAGATTTATTAAGATAATGGATAGGACAGGTCTGGTACAATGTTTGGAAAGTTGAAGATACTCAGTGAACCTTAATCCCCATGGCAGGAGTTGCCCTAGGGGGCTCACCGCCAAGGGAGGTGGGGGCAGGGAGAAGCAATTAAAGAGTACTTACAAAACAGTGTGCTAGAGATGAGAGCAGGACCCCAGGAGGACACAGAGGGATTGCCCTTGCCCAGTCTAGAGAAGGCAGGAAGCAGCAGGGAAAGATGCTCAGGGAAGGCTCAAGAGAAGGCAAGTGTGGGTTGTTGAGTTGAAGTGAGCTAACTGGAAGAATAGAGAGCATAAAGCAATGACACATGCCAAAGCCTGGGAACAAGAGAAGAAATCATAGGAGTCACAACCCTGGATCTCAGATCTACCTCAAAATTTTGAAGTCATAGCTCCAAAACCATCTACCCTTCTTGACTTTATCAGGCTGATTTTTCTGTTGGCTAGTCACTGTTTAACCCACTGTTGAGGAATAATACCTATCTCTCTACCAGTAGTAATGCAGTATTGCAGGGACAAGTGAAGCCTAGGATCAGCCTATTGGACTATCCTTATGGTGAGCAGACTGGGAAAACCTGGACAATGCTGAACAGGAAAATCTCCAAGGTTGCAACTCACTGTGCTGCCACACCCGAAGGGTCAGCACATAACTGCTGCTCTCCTGTTCCTACTCAAACAGGAAAAAGATAAAATAAATAAATGCAGGTTAATCTGCAAGTTAACAGGGAAAAGCCAGCGGTCCTTCACAGCGCCCAGTTTTTGAACGGAGTCTCAAGTGAGTGCAGAAGCACTAGGCATTAGTGCTTTTTTGTAAAGGAAACTTGCACCCAGGACACTCCATATCATGCTCACTAATTCCCAACAAGGAAGAGATTCTTCCCACCTAATTCATAAAAGTCTGTGATATAAATCCATTTCTCTTTTTCTTACTAGTGATCAAGGTCACTGTGTGTTACACATCAATGCTCAAGTACTGAGACAGCACTCCCACTCCCTGCCCCATGTGTGAACCCCCCAGAGCAAGGTCTGTCCCTCTGTGTTCCAGTCAGCCACCCTGCATCTTACTTGTTTTTCTAAATCTCTGTTGGGCAGACAAAATATATTATACTCACTTTGTTAAAGATGGTGCTGCCCACATGGAAGCCCATTGCCCAGGTGATAATATTAGTTGCCCTTCTTGCTTGGGATGGGCGTGATTATATTAATGTGTGTTGGGGGAGGGCTTTCGCTCCAAAAGGTTTTAAAAGGAGAGATCACTTTGTTCCTGGGAAGAGTGATTACGTTCTAGGAAGAGCCCAGAAGAGGAGAGGAGAGCAGAGAAAGGCCACGTGGAGGAGAGGAGAGGCAGCCAAGATGGCGGAGTGCTGAAGGAGAAGCCAGTTTGTGCAGAGTTTGTGTAGAGAGAAGGAGATGGGGAACAAAGGTGAATAAGACTGGTGAGATAGATACCTTTGATTCTAGGAAACTCGGATAAGTCAGTGGCTTTGGGAGCCCTGAACGGAAAGGGAAGTGTTTTCCCACTGTGTATTTCTTGCTCGCCAGGTGCAAGCTAGGATTAAAGCCAGTTCTTGGCTCCATTGTTTCATTACCATTTATCCGAATGAAATGCGGACCTGCACTGGTCAGGCAGCTGTGATGGTGGCCATAGCTACTGGCTTTACAATCTCTACATGGTTAATATGCTAAGCAGACATATTCAGAGTCTCCATCCTAGAAACAGCTCTTCCATCCTTCTCTAACTTTCCACACGGCATCTGCTACAACCAGGACAAGGAAGGAACCAACTGGGTAACCTTCTGAGTCAAAAACCACCTTGGCAATGCTTGAGTATTTGAGATTCAGAGGAGAGGCTGGAAGAAGCAAGGACTTCCCTGGTCCAAGTCATATTCAGCTCTTCTTTGAGCACTGCACTGGAAATTAAGACATAGTAGCCTAGAGATCAGCAGATAATATTTTGCCTTCCATTTTTACTGTGGTCAGATGTGTATATCTATCTCCTCCAGTAACTCCAGAGGGAGGAAAGTTTAGAGAATAAATAAGGCATGAAAGCCACATCCAGAAATCTCTAACAATGATAAGGACTGAAATTAGATTTATAAAACACGAGACTAAAGCTAAGAACATAGAAACGAAAACTGCAAACATATGGTACCTATTTAAAAAGATTATCTGAAACTCAGAAAGCAGAATGATGATAAACATTATTTTTGTGATCAATAATAGCATATGCTGATTTTGTGGATAGTCAGTACATGCATCTTAAAAATTTATACTACAGGTATTTGGGAATATTTAAAGGTTATGAAGAAAATCAATCAATGGATTAATTACTTGGGAGGGTAATTATTTTGAGACTACTAAGATAGTGGGGAACACAGAAGTAGTCAACAAGAATGTTGGGAGACTTCCTAAATGCAAGGTGCTACCTTAGATATAAGTAATTCAAAAGAAAAGTCTGCATCCTGATGTAACATGGTTGGCAATAAACTTGTTTAAAAACAAGAGTGTTTCCTTTGGAATCAATAGACCCTAGTTCAAGTTCAAATATCATTATCCAAATGTCTCAAATCCTACAAACTTTAGTTTTCTCAAGTGAGAAAGGGGATAATGCGACCCATCTTCTTGGTCTATTATCAGAATCAAAGGAGATAATTTATATGAAGTTTCTAACAATGTCTGGCCAATGACAGAAGTTCAAAACCATGAGAT
Organism: Saccopteryx leptura; assembly: GCF_036850995.1. Lineage (NCBI taxonomy): Eukaryota > Metazoa > Chordata > Mammalia > Chiroptera > Emballonuridae > Saccopteryx > Saccopteryx leptura. The sequence goes on along the minus strand of NC_089513.1, from coordinate 26,825,196 downwards.
AGCTTCCCCTTTTCTTCCCTAGGAAGATTAAATTTTACCCATGAGGAAGCTGATGAATAATGCAGTGCAGAGCATGGCAAGGGCCAGATAAGCAAAGCAGAGAAGTAAGGACTGCAGGATTTTGAGAACGCCAGTCCATTTGGAGCAGTAAGAAAATGATTCTGCAATATGGTAGAAATTGAACTAGAATTAAATCAGGAGAGAAGGTAGGAACCTCTCGCTCTTTGGACCTAACCTCCTTGTGAAAAGGGTCCTGACACAATAGCAATTAGGGAGAGCTGACCCAATTTCAGACTGTTAGAGGGCACAGGAATTCAAATTATTTACTACAGTTTATGAGTAAAAGACAATTAAGGATGTAATGTGTGCCTGCTACGCATCCTGGCAGAGAGGGAAGAGGAAGAAGAGAAAAAAGAGAAAGAAGTAAGAGGAAAATGAAGGACGGAAATAAAAGAGAACAAGAGGAGAGAAAGAAGAGGAAAAAGATGACTAGTGTCACAGACATCACAGCTGTAGTTTGAAAGGGTAAATCTGAAATGGGCCCGTTAAATTCAATAGTTTCATCATTGCCACCAGATTGTGCTGCTCTGAGAAATACTTTGTTATGATATACGAGCAGGGTGAGGCTGATTAGCTAAACCTATATTATACAGTGCATGAGAACTCAACAAAAGGTTAGTCATTTGGAAGGACAACATTGAATGTGGGCCAAGAATTTTAAAAATGAATATTCTATGTTGGAAAAAATGTTAAATATGATAATGCTAGAGGAAAATCTTGCAATAATTATTGCTCCATATGTTACTACCTTCAAGGGAAAATATATACATACACAGTATACAGTGAGAATGATATCCCTTCTGTGTTTTCAGATTCATTTTTTGAAGTGAGCAATTCCCATTTCAGAGCAAAGGAGCATTATTAAATGATCGTTGATTGCAAGTGTTGCATTTGCAGAGCCCCAGCTTCGGGGTAAACATGGAGAAGACCAGAGAAAGATGATCAGCTCCCCAGGACTGTGGCTCACGGAGGGCTGGAGAGTTTCATGATTGCTCAAGCTGGAAGGGACATGCAGAGGTTATTAGGTCCATTATCCTCTCCCTAGGCACTTCACTTGCTCTTTCATGACAACATGCAAGGGAGAGAGCTGAAGGCAGAATAAGTATTATTAATAGGTGGTGGGAGTAGGGGAGAAATGTGGATGTTTTCTTCCCTGAGAATGGAAAGCCCCAGCTGCATCTGTGCAGTCTCTTTCTGCCTCCCTAGTAATTAGGATCGCATCTGACACATTCGGGATACTCAGTAAATATCTGTAACAGGAACGAAGGAATCCCACCTGCTTGGAATTACTCTTCACTTCTGTTCTTTGATCCCTCTCAGGATATTTGGGATTCAACTGCCATCTCTCTGGATCAGAGTTTTGGCTACAGGGTTTCTTAATTTCCTTCTATACAGTCTAGATTTTCTAATATTTCTTCTGTAAAATGAGGGCATGTGCACGTGTGTGTGTAATTGCCACATACCCCAAAGGCCAGCTAAAAATATTATAGCTTAACCCAGTGGTTCTCAAACTTTATGAAGTCGGGGCACATTTTAAATCCTACAAATAATTGTAAGTGCACTATATACAAATTTCTGAGTAATAGGTTATAATAATTAAGTCAAATATTAAAGAAAAAAATATAAAGTCCAAGTGTGCTTTTATGGTAATTAAATAAAATAAATACAACAAAATTAAATTTATTCTGACATTAAAAAACATTTTTATGTTATATTTTTTGAGTTATACTTTTAAGAATTTGTAAAAAAGAGGGGTTAAAAAGACAAAAAAAGTTATCTTTTTATATATATAGACACAGTTTTAGTAAGATTTAGTAAATTCGGCAGGTCCTTGTGCGAATGTGCTAAGTTTTTTCATTCTTGTGTTTATGAGAAACATGAGCCTGATGTGTTCTAGTGATTTCTTCAATGTTTGGGCATATATTTGAAAGGCAAATTCTCATTTCCTCATAAATACATTGAAGAATTCCTCTCTTTTTACTCTTAATTGTATTGAGGGTAGAAAATCCTAATTCACATAAATAGAATGTTGAAAATTGTAGTAAAATGTTCAAAGCTTTTTTAGATATTGCCACATATTCTTCTTTTATAAAAATCCAAAAGGCTTCAAGAGACAATTCCTTATATTTAAGCATCAATCCAAAATCCCCACACTATCATCTTAACTTTACACCAAACAAAGGATAGAAGAACTTGCCTCCAGTCTTTTTGAGGAACATGGTGGGGTACTGTAAACAATCCAGCACCACAGCTTAACAGCCTTTTGCAACCTACTCAGGCAAATGAGGTGGGAGGTTGGGCAGACTGTCAGTTTACAGCCAATTCCCCACACCCTGTCCCCAAAAATCTAAACTCCAAAAACCCTGTTGCCAACAGGCACACCTGAAAATCTTCAAGGGTGCACCAGTGCGCCCTGGCACACACTTTGAGAACCATTGGCTTAACCTATTATGACTCACAAATTTTAAATCAAAACACCCGCAGGATTTTATTAACCATGATTCTCTTTCTGGTAAATCCAACACAAATATGAAAGTTTTCTTAATGATTAATAATTTACCTCTTCTATTAGACTTTCCTTGAGAACACTAGCCCACATGGATCTTTTTTCCCTAAACTTCTGTCACCAGCTTCATCTATAATACCTATTAAATTACTTGGCGAATTAATGTCCTATAATTTTTCTTAATGTTTACAAAGATAAATTTTGATTCCTCAACAAGCATGGAAGCTCTTGGAGAAGGATTGTATACTATGCCTCATTTAAGCTACACAAAATTATTTGTCTAATTTTGACAGAGTATATTATACTGATCTGCTTGTATACCATTAACATATCTATAATAAAACTTTTGAAAATCAATCATTCACACAGACGATCCAATGCCACTTGTTGCTAAACATCTGAATAATACTGAACAAGTACCAAGCTCACTTTTAGAGGGGCCAGCACGCACAGATTTCTCAGAGCTACTAAGAAGGGAACAGAATTCTGAAGGCCAAGGCCAGAGAAGTCTGGGGAAGACAGTGTAGAAGTAGACAGAGGGTGTAGCATCTACAGACCCAAGAATAGGACCTAAGAGTTTGGGTTGGGGCAAGACAAAGTGGTGCAGGAGAGAAAACAAGAACCTCTCTTGAAAGACCTAAAAATAATATAAATTAAAACAATCAGTTCTCTATAATTTAAAAAAGATAAAGGCTAAAAAAAAGAGAAAATTCAAATCTTCCCTTAAACCATAATTGGAAATGATAGAAAATATAGATTGGTAAACAAAATATTGTTTGATGTAAACTTTTTAAAAGAACACTTAGAAAATTCAATGTATCTCTCACAGATCTTTACCCAAGTTTGTTTGAGTACTAAGGAGAAACTCACTAACACCATTTTAGCTTGCACCATTTCAGTTGATAGGCATTTTTCTTATTTTAAAGTAATATTGCCTTCTCTATCCTATTGGTTCTAGTTCTGTCTCCAGGGGAAATTAAATATAAATTCAGAAAGTAATAATTACCATGAACCTTGTATAAGGGGGGCTCTCTCCATCCCTCCATCAGAACATTAAGGAGATGCTTCTAGGTAAAATGGAATGTTACCATTTTAACCCCATCACGGGATTCTGCCATACAAAGCTTTTGACCTATCAAGAATTTTTGTCCCAGAAAATCAGTAAATACTTAAAAAAAATCAACAAAGTTAAATTGTAAAAGGCTAATATGACATACAGCAAAATTAATAGAAAAACTGACTGAAAAATCCCCTCATTTCAATAAATTACAAAATTGCAAAAATTGACCCAGGAAAATTAGACTTAGTAGAAATAATTGTCGCAAAGTCAAACTGACAGTGGCTGAAACTGCATGGTGGAAAAATGTGTTATCAACTAAAAATTGACAGAAGAATCTAATTTTCTTGCCCAAATTTTGATCTGGAGAATCTGATCCAGGAAAATTGGACCTGGTAGAAATAACTGCCATGAAAGACAATTCAGACTGGCTCTCAGAGGCATTGTTGCAAGAATTTTTATAGGTGATTGATGAATCAAATCATTAAAAATTTTATGCATGAAGAATTATTCTGAAGAAAACAATTTTAATTAAATAAAATAGAATTGGAAAAATTATAAATGGCTTAACTGCACTGTATAGAAAATTGAACATGGCATTAAATTGGCTTGAGTTCATTCTCAAAAGGCTTCCTCAATGAAAATTCATCGATTAGAATCCATCATTGTTGGTATAATTCTGATTTATTAACACACTGTTCAAACATCATCACCATATAGATAGTGGGGTCAAAATAGCATTGGGTTATGCAAAGTAAAAACACTGAAAATTCATATCCCTATAAACAGGCTTCTAGCAAAGTTTAGACTGATAAGTGATAAATCTAACATCCATGTAAAGAGAATCTTAAGGTCTTTGAAGTCAAATTCTTGTTCAGAAACAGAAGGTTATATTAAAGGGGTGTTAATATTGCTCCAGGGTGGCCTCTATAATGTTCTTATATTTGAGTAGCATATATTCAATAAGCAATTCCTTATTGTGCATCTACTTTCTGGAAGATCCTTTATTAAATGCTGAGACTGAGCCATGCAGACATGGCCCAGTACCTGGATTTAGTCACAGAGAAACTAAAAGAGATACCTCTAGGATGATCTGAACTTAGAGAAGTTCTTTAACCAAGTTACACTGTATGCCTCCCTCCCACCAACTCCTTTTATAAGAATAAAGGCCTGTGCAAATGAACATAAAGAATATTGACCCCTGGCCAGTTTGCTCAGTGGTAGAGCATTGGCCTCACATGCAGGAGTCCCGAATCTGATTCCTGGCCAGGGCACACAGGAGAAGCACCCATCTGCTTCTCCACCCCTCCCCCTCTCCTTCTTCTCTGTCTCTCTCTTCCCCTCCTGCAGCCAAAGCTCCATTGGAGCAAAGATGGCCCGGGGGCTGAGGAAGGCTCTATGGCCTCTGCCTCAGGCACTAGAATGTCTCTGGTTGCAACAGAGCGATGCCCCTAATGGGCAGAGCATCACCCCCTGGTGGGCATGCCAGGTAGATCCCAGTTGGGCGCATGCGGGAGTCTGTCTGACTGCCTCCCCGTTTACAACTTCAGAAAAATACAAAAAAAAAAAAAAGAATATTGACAAGAGAGATTGACATTTGACAGACATCCCTTGGGTCAAACCAGATTTACCTAATATAAAGGTTAATTTGACTGGGCTAAGGGATACCCAGATGGCTAGTAGAATATTATTTATAGATGTAGCTGCAAAAATGTTTCCAGAGAGATTAGCATTTCAATAGATAGACCTAGTAAAGAAGATTGCCCTCACCAGTATGAGTAGGTATCATCGGGTCCTCTGAGGGCCTGAATAGAACAAAAAGGCAGAGTAAAAGTAAATTTGCTATCTGCTTGAGTAGGGACATCCATCTGTTTTTGCCCTTGGACATCTGTACTCCTGCTTCTTGGGCATCTGGACTCAGACGAGGACTTCCACCATTGGCTTCCCCAGTTCTCAGGCCTTTGGATTTAAACTAGAAACGTACTACCAGTTTTTCTGGGCCCCCAGCTGGCAGATGCCAGATCATGGGATTTCTCAGCCTCTATAATCATGTGAGCCAATCCCTCATAAAATCTATCATCTATCTATCTACCTACCTATCCATCTATCTATGACAGAGAAGGAAGTAATCATGTTTGGGAACCAGATCAGTAACAGATAGATGGAAGTATAAGGTTTCAGACTCCCAACTACCCTGAGTAGTGACACCTGCGTGAGTGAAAGCCTAATCAGAATCTCAATAGAAACAGATTAATACAAGGAGCTTGGGTACTTCCCAGAACCATGTCATCTCAGCTACCCTCAGCAAGCACGGACCATGCCTGTGTACTGCAACTGCAGGGGCAATGCAGTATAGACACTTGGCATAACAATTTCTGTGTGCCTCAGCCTCTCATGATAGTATAGTATGGTCCAAGTATACTGCTCACAAAAATTAGGGGATCTTTCAAAATGAATATGAAGCTATAAAATACCCCTTGATTTTTTTGAGCTGTGTACATTTTGAACTCAATACCATAGAACCAGAACCAGGGTCAGTGCACAGATGTCTCTGTTAAGCTACAGGGAGCTACTGGGTCTATCCTCAGAAGCAGTCAGTGACACAAGGTGAAAGAAATTACTTCTATCTTTTATTTATATAGAGTTTCATGAGAAAGACTTCCAGTTATTCCCCAGTTATTCCTTCTCTCCTTCTTACTCGATAGTTGAATTGTCCACTAGGCAATTGGCTAGCTAGCTAGAAATACCTTTCCAAACCACATGACTAAATTCTGATCAATGGAATATTAGCGCAATTGATGTTGGAAACTTTTGGGTTGTGCCCTTAAGAAAAGGGTAGCCTGACCAACAGTGACACAGTAGATTAAGCATGGGCTTAGTATGCTGAGAGCCCTGCTTCAAAACCCCGAAGTCGCTGGCTCAAGTGCAGGCTCAGCAGGTTGAGCAGAGGCTTGCCAGCTTGATCATGCAGTCGCTGGCATAAAGCCCAAGGTTACTGGCTCCAGCAAGGGGACACTGGCTTGAGCAAAGGGGTCTCTGGCTCAGCTTGAGCTCCCCAATCAAGGCACATATGAAAAGCAATCAATGAACAACTGAAGTGCCACAACTATGAGTTGATGCTCTCATCTCTATTCCCCCACCTTCCTGTCATTTTCTCTCTCAGAAAGGAAGAAAGAGCCTGACCTGTGATGGCGCAGTGGATAAAGCGTCGACCTGGAATGCTGACTGAGGTCGCGGGTTCAAAACCTGCACTTGTCTGGTCAAGGCACATATGGGAGTTGATGCTTCCTGCTCCTCCCCCCTTTCTCTCTCTCTCTCTCTCCTCTCTAAAATGAATAAATAAAAATTTAAAAAAAAAAAAAAAAGAAAGGAAGAAAGAAAGAGAGAGAGAAAGAAAGAGAGAGAGAGAGAAAAAAAAAGAAAAGAAAGAAAGAAAGAAAGAAAGAAAGAAAGAAAGAAAGAAAGAAAGAAAGAAAGAAAGAAAGAAAGAAAGAAAGAAAGAAAGAAAGAAAGAAAGAAAGAAAGAGGGGAGGGAGGGTGGAAGGAAGGAAGGAGGAAGGAAGGAAGGAAGGAAGGAAGGAAGGAAGGAAGGAAGGAAGGAAGGAAGGAAGGAAGGGAGGGAGGGAGGGAGGGAGGGAGGGAGGGAGGGAGGGAGGGAGGGAGGGAGGGAGGGAGGGAGGGAGAGAGAAAGAAAGAGGGAGAGAGAGAGAAAGAAAGAGGAAAAAGAAAAGAGTAAAGCCTCTTGCTGTACAAGTTATAAAAATATAGACAGCTAGTTTGAAATATGTGATTGAAGGAGACACCTTATCAGGAGGGAAGGGGATAGCAATAAAAATCTTTCCCAAAAACATTCTCAACCACATCAACTTTCCCCAACCATTCTAGGCAACTTTTAGCTTTGTGGGCATCCAAAACTTCCAGACCAGCTTAGACCTTCATGAGAGAGATATTGATGTCTGTATTCTTTGAATCAATGTTATTTGGGCCCTTGTTAGAACTAAATTTATATCAAAACCATTTGAGCCATATGTATTTTTTAACAGCAATGGTTATACCTTAAGAAAGTCTTTGGCCTGACCTGTGGTGGCGCAGTGGATAAAGCATCGACCTGGAAATGCTGAGGTCACCGGCTCGAAACCCTGGGCTTGCCTGGTCAAGGCACATATGGGAGTTGATGCTTCCAGCTCCTCCCCCCTTCTCTCTCTCTGTCTCTCCTCTCTATAATGAATAAATAAAAAAAAAAAAAGAAAAAAGAAAGTCTTTGTATAAGAAAGAATATAGTACAAGGTGTTCATACTTGCTCTATCTTGTCTGTATGCAATCTGACAGAGGATCCCAAATAAAGCTTTAAAATTTAATAAACTATTGTTTGTTCAATTTGCTTGAAATAAACTGTATTAGTTCATCAAACTTTCTGATTGACTGAATTATTTGTGCTTTATACGGATTAAAAATCTTCAGAAAAATAATGCATTTTTAATCCATAGATTTTACTGGATATAATTTAATCTTTAACAAATCAGATAATACTTCACATTTTTGTTATCACAGGGCCATGGTTTTAAATATCAATATATTTTTGTGGGGTTTTTTTGTCCTGGCTGCATAGATCAGCTGGTTAGAGCCTCATTCTGAAGCACAGATGTTGCAGCTTGACCCCTAGTCAGGGCATATACAGGGACAGACCAGTGTCCCTGTCTCCCCCCACCCCGCCTTCTTCTTTCTCTAAAATCAATAAATAAAATTTTAAATACCAATAATTTTTGTAATTAGTAGGGTTAAAATGAGCTAGGTTCTGGAATGATGAAGAACAGAGTTTATCCTACAGTATGCATTTATGAACATTGCTAGTTCATCAAATACTTATTGAGTACCTGCTGGGTCTCCTGTCTACTGTTGCCACTTAACCATTAAATAAACTTGTGCATTCTATTCATGTATGTGAAACTTTATTATTTCTTCAAAAAAAATGAGGTGGGGAGGCAGATGGAGAACTTTGGATTATGGCCTTTATAACTTGGAAAGGCTAGCCTTTAAAGAATGGTGAGGCACTATTCCCCCACCTTCCTGTCTCTTTCTCTCTTTTAGAGAGAGAGAGAGAGAGAGAGAAAGAAAGAGGAAAAAGAAAAGGGTAAAGCCTCTTGCTGTACAAGCAGTAAAAAATATAGACAGCTAGTATATATAGACAGCTGTCACTGCCCTGACTCACTCTTCGGTGAGCACTCATTTTGAGGCCGCTGTCAGCAGTTGGAGATACTGCCCCAGCAGTGGCATCCTATCACACTCCTCGGCAGCTTCTTCCACAAGTTGAATTGGCAGTACAGTTGCCTCAGCGCTGAGCCTTGCCCATGCTGAGGTTATAAATGGGGCATCTGAGCCATAGGCCTCGACTGGACATTACCATCTTGTAATGTGTGCTCTTGGAATGGAGAAACTTTTTCAATTCCAAATTCCCTCCCTCTGTTAGAGAAATTGCTTGCCAATAATTCTGCTGACCTTCAAACAAGGTCTTCCCAGGGTGCCCTGTCTCTTCCCTACATTCCAACAGGCCAGAGGTCATTCTGTACTCGGCCAAGGCTGTGCTCATCTGGCCACAGTGAGGAGACGAGGCAGGTTAATTAGATCCTTCAGGTGGGATGAGGACCCTGCTGCTCGAGATGAAGCAGATTTGTGGGTGAGTCAGCCAGACTCCTTCGTGTAGGTTTATGAGTAACTTCAGAACTTTAATAATGCACATATTGACATACTGGTTCCATCCCAGTCAGAACTCAGCCTTCAAGAGCAGCCCAGTGGGGCCATTAGAGGGCGCTGTAACAGTTACATGATGTAACAGTGTGGCCTCAAGATCAACATCCCTAGAACAATAGTTTATAGAGCTATAATTCATGAACTAACTCTTTAAAATAATTTATGGCTTTGAACAATATTATCTTTAGAATCCCAGTCCATCTTTATTAGCTAGGAAAGTTTTGGCTAGCTACTTAATTTCTGATTCTGCATCTGGAAATAGAATAACTATCTCATGTGGTTATCTTCCAAAAATTAAATGAGTTATTGTATGTAAAAAGCTTAAAACAGTGTGTTCAGTAAGTAATACATATTGTTTTTATTTTTATTAATGCTGATTGTAATTTCCAAATGCATGAGTATAAGAGGCAGCATATGAACTGAACTAGTGGGCTTCAGAATAAGACAGACCTGACCTGGAATCTTATCTCTGGTACTTTCTTATGACATGACATAGGTCACGTTACTTAACCTTTCTGAGTCCTGGTTGTTGGTCTGAAAATGAAGATATTAATGGCTACCATAGATAATCATTGAAAGTACAGGTGAAACATTAGGCATGTAGTATGTAGTAAGAGAGCCACAGCTGTGATTACCACTTAGCCTTCTGCCTTCCCCCAGGAGAAGAAGTCTGAGCTTCACTGTGGAATGAGTGTGGCTTTCAAGGAAGAACCCCCCTTCCTAGGAGGCAAGGGCAACAACATTCTTCAGAAAATGCTTCTTAATATAACATCACATTTAACTAAGCAGAGTTCTTGTTTCCCTGATAAGAAACAATTTTAAAGATCTTTGAAGCAAAGACAGTTTAGCTCTTACAAGAAATTCTTTGTAATTCTCTTAAGGGCTTATTGATGTCAATAGGAAAACTCAAAGTATAACTCAGAACAGTGGGATGAGACTACAGAATGGAAATTAGGACAATCTGCTTTTAGCACAAACCAAGTGAAAGATAAGCCAAATCTGGAACCTATGGTTGAAGAACAGACATATTACTGTAAGCTAGTATCTGCCTTGCTTAGACACCATGTCCTCTTGCAGGTAGCTTCTGATGAAGAACTGTTCTAAATAAGAATGCCAACATCCTTAATCTTTAAAAACATCAGCAAAAGCATTTGCCATTCTAACCACTACATTTCATTTCTGAGTTGAAAATAAAAATAGGCGTTAAATGGCATGAACTCAGCTGTCTAAGGTATAAAGTATTTAGTCATATAAGACAAGGAAAACATAGACCACTAGGTACAAGCTTGAGGTCTTTTCTGATTATGTACTTTCCCATTTATGTATGAGGTACATTCATTAAAGAGAAAATATAACCACAAAGGCATAAATACCATTAGGAGACTATACAGAAGAATAATGGGCTAGGAAAGATTTTCCTATGTAGAACTAAACCCAGAAAGCATAAAGAATATCACAACTTATATGTCTGTGATATTACTATGTCATATAACTTATAAACTTCCATAAACAAAGATACACAAACTAGTATAGAAGACAAGTAACATACTTGGAGATAAGTACAGCATATATAACAAAGAAAGATTAATATCTATAATATATAAAAAGTTATTTTAACTTATAAAAAATAAAAATAACCAATATGGGCAAAACATTAATAGACAATTCACAAAATAAGCATAAACTCAGAAGCAAATATTCAGTTCTTCTAGCAAGAAGCAAAGTGCAAATTATAAACAACCACTAAAGTCTATTTTGCACCTCATATACACAAAAGTAAAAAATACTGTGCCTTGTAAGAAAAGAGAGAAACAGGCCATCCACACACTGTGGGGACAAAGTTTTGAACAGCATTTAAGGAGGGCAGTTTTACATTATCTGATATGTATACAAGACTCTTGTTCCAGAATTTCTATTTCTAGGGTACAAATCTATAGAAATACACAGATGCTCAAAATTCAATAAACAAAGATATTTATTGCCACAATTATATACTAAAAAATAAAAAGAGATCACCTGACGCCCTGGCCAGTTGGCTCAGTGCTAGAGCATCGGCGTGGTGTGTGGATGTCCTGGGTTCAATTCCCAGTCAGGGCACACAGAAGTGCCCATCTGCTTCTCCACCCTTCCCCCTCTCCTTTCTCTCTATCTCCCTCTTCCCCTCCCACAGCCAAGGCTCCATTGGAGTAAAGTTGGCCCAGGAGCAAAGATGGCTGCATGGCCTCTGCCTCAGTTGCTAGAGTGGCTCTGGTTGCAATGGAGCAACGCTCCAGATGGGCAGAGCATCGACCCTTACTGGGCATGCTGGATGGATCCTGGCCAGGCACATGCGGGAGTCTCTCTCTCTGCCTCCCCTCTGCCTCTCACTTCAGAAAAATACAAAAAAAAAGAAAAAGAAAAAGAGAAAGAGAGACCATCTGAATATGCACTAATAGCAAGTCAAACAAATTGCAGTCCATGTATAACATAGAATACTATACAGGACTCCAGATTGATCTGGATATACACCTATGCTATCTAAGCTAGTAGGGTGTTTGTCTGTTTGATTCTAAATACAGGTAAGAATGTCTCCAATCCCTCATGCTTTTCTCGCAGTGGAACTTTGTCTATCTTCCTACCCAGAAATGGGGCTATGTTCCTTTTCTTTCAATTTGGGCGGACTAGTGACTATTCTAACACTGCATAGTGAAAGTGAGGCAACCTTTAAGGCAAGGTCATAAAAGAAGATGTAGCATCAGCCTAGCTTTCTCTGTTTTGGGGTACATTCAGTCTGGATGGAGTTAGCACCATTCTGTGGGGGAGCCCAAACTATTCCATACAGAAATACCAGAGGGAGAAGCCGACATTGAGAGGAACCCAGGCTCCCAACTAATAGCCAAACCACCCTTCAGACACATGAGACATGAGTGAATGAACCTTCAGCTGGTGCCAGCTTACAGCTTTTAAGTCCTTCAAACCCCAGACTTTGGGATATAAATATATACCTTCCACACTGTGTTCTTTCCACATTTCTGACCCACTTAATTCATGAAAATAATAATAAATGGTTACTTTATGCCACTGAGTTCTGGGCTGATTTACTATGGAGCCAAATAACTGGAACAGATGTTTTATATGATTAGATATCAAATCTCCTGGCAATATATGTATTATAACCCCATTCATGGAAAAATATTAAATTAAACTATAAATGTATATGTGAATGCAGAAATATATATATGTGTGTGTTGCTATATATCTGTATGTGTATATGTATTTTTGTATGCCTAAATACATACACAATTGTCTGGAGAGACACATGATAAGTTGCAAACTGTTACTTCAAAAGATGGGAGAAAGAGTAGGGCTAGAAGGTAAAAGAGACTTAAAACTTTGGCTCTATATATTTCTATGTTGTTTGAATTTTGTGCCATCAGCATATCATTTGAAGGAAGAAAGAAAGGGGAAAGCAGGAAAGAAGAAAAGGCAAAAACCAGTTTTTTCTAGAAACAGAACAATCTAGTTAATTTCAAAAATAATTAAAATATAGATAAAAATAGGGAAAAAGGAGAACTTGACTGAATCTTGTATTAGAAAACTGGGATCCTGACACTACCACTTGTAAGTTAGATAAACTTGAAAAGTCATTCGATCATTTCTAAGTTATAAATTTACTGACTATAAAATGAAGATAATACTTCATTATTTATGGAGTTCCTAAAAAGATAAAAATAAGATGCAATATTTAAAACCCAAAATATAATTCCAAAAATATCCCATGCTTTCAATGAAGGGGAAAGTTCTCTTCACCTTTCTTCTTGAAAGAATAGGAAAAAAAGGGGCATTCAAGTGAACAAAAGGATATTCACCTGAATTCAAGTGACAGGGACAATGTATAGATAAAGTTAAATAAAACGTGAGTCTGACTTAAGGTGTAGTCAGAGGGTTATAAAGGAAAATGAGCTGATCATATGCAAATACATACATATTATTGTAACTAATTCTTTGTTCCCATGCAGCTCAGACATGTTCAACTGTGATACCCAGTGTGTTATGCAAGGTGTAATTGTTAGTGCCACAGGGTGCTGAGCAAATGGCTTTCTTGATTAAGGAAAAAAATCAAAATTCTTTTTCTCTTTATATACAAATCAGTACTTATGGCATTCCTTGGTTTCTGACCACCCTGCAATAATATAGCAAATTTCAAACCTGGGTGTTCTGAAAGAGACATAGTCCAAGGGGAGAAGAATGCACTTGAAAACCCATTAGAAACATGTGCAGTGTCCTTTGAAGGCTCAGCTCCCCCACTCCCTGTTCTGCCCTCAGTGGAAGACCTTATTCCAAAAGGTTGAATAAAAAAGGAAGATAGACTAATGATTTAAAAAAAATCAGATACAGTCTTGCCCCGATAGCCCACCCATCATACTTTCAAATAAGCTGATCACTTACAGTAGAGGTTATTTAGAACAAAGTGGAGCTCCAGAGTCCATTTATTTGAATGTATTTCCATTTCAATCACCCTGCTTCAGAAGTCGCTTCTCCTTCTCGTCACATAAGGTGAACAGATGTGATTTTAAGGACTTACTTCACAAACTTCAGCTCTGTAAAAAGCAGAACTTTCTGTATAGAGAATGTTTTACCCCATTTGGGGTATAAGATTAAAAAATTAATTCACTTCAGATCCTACCCTCGTGAGGGCATCATATTTGAGTTGCCTTTCAAAATCCTTAGTCATAGGTTCATAGATGAGTAAGTTTTCCTCTACTCTGTGCATAAATAGATTAAAGCTGTCTGTTGAAGTGAGGAAGCAAAGATCAAGAAGACGTTTCAAAATTTATTATTTCATTTGGCATAATCATTGGTATACAAAGTAATTCCTCTAATACAAGTGGAACATCAATTAAAGTTTTTTTCCCCGAAAAAAGGAAAAGGTGGACAAACTTGAAGAAAACCAATTATACACAGTTTTGCATGCAACAGGTATTATTGTAACAAACAGCCAACTATCTCAAATAATTAGGCAAGAGCAGGGCTGGTGTCTGCCCGAGACTAAATATGGACAGAGACATGGTATGTTATGAACACTTAGCCATATAGTCATTATTTCTCATGTATTATAAAAACATCAATATCAACATTGAAAAGCAGGCTACAAGAGCAAAACAATGTGCCATAAATTTTAATCTTTCCTACGACTAAGAAAAAACAATAGTATTATCAACCAATGTGCCATTTGAGCACTTATTAACCTGTTATGCATTCATATCACCGTGGACATCGAGAGAGGACAAGACTTCTAATCTCTTAATGGGAAGATAAAATTTACACACAAAAAAAGCTCAAAGAATTGGACACTATTCAGAATAAATAAAAAATAAATGGAGTGTATGTATGGGGGTAAAGGGTATATGGGAATTCTCTGTACCTTCCACTCAATTTTGCTATAAACCAAAAACTACCCTAAAAATAGTCTATTTAAATTAGTAGATATGATGATATATAGATACATGATAGATAGATAGATAGATAGATAGATAGATAGATAGATAGATAGATAAATAGATAGATGATATAAAAACTGGAAGTAGAAGTTCATTTAGAATAAAATAGGTAGAGAGTCATAGAGGGCTTCCTGGAAGAGGTGATTTTATTTGGAACTTGAGTGGAGGTACAACTGGTATATACTTAGTGAAAGCAGAAAACTACAATGAAAAAAGCAAAGGCCAGGAGCCCAGAATGTTTAGACTTCATAGAAACTGTCCTTATTCTATCAAAAGTAAATAAGTTTGAAAAGTGGATTAACTAGAAGGTAAAGTTCTTGTTTTAAAACTGTTACATCAATTATCTTACTAATTTATGCTATCACATGCCTACTCAATAGGGTCAAAATGCAGGACTAATTAATAATGAGGTTGAAACTCTCAGAGCCAAGGCATGTGATTTCAGAAAATTTAAGCAATATCCACCTTTGACATGAGGTGCTCTGGCCAGCCTGAAATACACTGAGCACAATAAAGTTGGAGATACTCAACAAATCCAACTTCTGTTCAGCAGGACTAAGGAAATGAGGTCGTTTTTCAGGAAAGAAAAAACATTCTGCAGAAATTTTTTTGGAGGAAAGAGTTCAAGGAGAGAGGTGTCAGGAGCAAGTGAAGCAAACAGAAAAAAATAACCTCATGTAATGGTAATTTGAAGGGTAGGAGGGAGGCTTGTGCATTTAATTATGATAACACCAGTTTGTCAGGAAAGCTAAACTCAACAAGAAAGTCCTTAATCATTAACACTGTCATCCCAGCAAAGTGCCTCCTCGCAAGTGCCTGTTTGATAGATTCCAGATGACAAAGAGCGCCCGCAGTCAGGAACCTGTCAATCCTGCTGCACAGAACATTAGAGAAACCCCCCTGAATATGGTGCATGTGTATGTATGCATGTGTGTTGTGTGTGTTTCCATTTCCCCTTTGCTTCTCACCCTTTGTCCTTGAAAAATGCTTTCCTCTCATTCTCTGAAACAAATTGGCAATACCCAGTTTGCTCCATTGCACATTTTCCTCCCAGTACCTTCTGCTTGTTTCCCTGAAGGTTTTAGTCCTCTTCACAGCCTGCTTCCAAGGGGGTGGGGGCTTGTTATTGAAAACCATTCTCAAGCTGCGGTTTCTTCCCAGAATGCCCCTCCAACCCCGCCTTTATCTAACCTCAGAATAGAAGCTTCGTGACCAGTAGCATAGGTGGAGAGGTAGTTAGAGGCCACCTGCCTGGCCCAGATCCTCGCAGCCAGGACCTGGAGGTCAGGCTTTAATTGGTCTCTTGTTGACTCCTGCCATTTCTCCCCTCTTTGCCAGCTAAGAAACATGGCAGGTAGTTCACCAGAAGCACACAGTCATCCACCTCGACAGGCTTGCCAGCCACTCAGCTAAATCAACAGCTTTTTCTTGTTCCCGCCTCACTTCTCCCAGAACACTGGCTTTAAAAATAACCTGGTGGTTTAGCATTTAAATGGGGAACATTTATACAAATACCTGAGCTACCCTTTTGAGATGGGGTGGTAGTTTCAGGATGAAGCTGTGGGAGACAAATATTGAAAGCTTACAAGTCCCCAAAGAGGTAAAAAATAGTTCTATGTCACCCAAGAGGGTATTAGCTAGAACAATACGATGAGATTGAGGGAAAGTAAATATGTGCCCTGTTGCAAGGGATGAGTTCCTCACCGAGAATCGATGAGGCTGCAGGATAGCTTCCGTGGGGAAATGGCAAGAACTGCAGCAGCAGTGTCCTTGAAGACAAACCCAACAAAGTGCCCGAAATAAACTAGACGTTACATTCTCCACAAAGGGCCCAATTTTGTCAGCACGTGATAATGGCAGTTTCTCCAGTCTGGACATCAATCATTCTCTGACTTGGGCCAAGGGAAAAATTGCTATTCACTTTCTGTAGACTTGATGCAGAATCCCTGAAACTTGTGAGTGGTTACAGGTAGCTTGCTGCCATCTTCCATAAATACATTTTTATGATAGAGTCTTGGTTTTTCACAGAATCACGGGTCTTTGCTGGGTCTCTGCTTTTATTTGAACTCCTATGCCATTGGACAATTAATCAAATCTGGTCTTCTACCATGTTTTGCATGATGTGTTTTTGACTTTTATATTGCTAGTGATTTGTATTTCTTACCTCCCTAGCTACTTAGTAAGTTTTTTGAGGATATAAGACACTTCATTCTTCAAATCTTTTAGCACTAGATTTTTCCCAAATCACAGTCATCAAATACTACCATAAATTAAAATGAGCACAAATCATTGTTCATGCACCATGTGTCAGAGATTGTACTAAGAAATTGTGTCATCTTCAGAATAATGCACTAGGTACCATTGTTTCCGTATTCTGAGTCTTCAAGAAAGTTTTTAAAAAATTATCAAAATTCTCCCAGTTAATGACAGAGACAGAATTCCAACCCACGTAATGCCACTGTTCCAGCTCCACAGGTCAGAGTATCCAAATTGTATTATTTTATAGCACATAGTAATAGCTAACTTTTTTTAATGTTACGCAATAGGCATTGGGCTAAGTGCTTCACATGTGTTAACCAACATATGAGGCAAAAGCACTATTGCTTTGTGAACTACAGATAAGGAATGAACACACAGAGACATCAAAGAACAAGGTCAGTTAGCTAGTAAGGAGCAGAGCTGGGATTTGCACCCTAGGTCTCATTCTGGTGCCCATGTTCTGCACCACTTTGGTATACCAGCATTCAGACGAAGGAATTGAACATTCACAAAGAAAAATCTACGTCCTCTGGCATCTGTCTCCATGCCATCACATCACAGCATAATCTGCTGATTCAATAATTGTATAGAAGTGATTCCTTGGAGTTTCATTTAATGTCTATCTGAGTCCGTGCAAGTTTCACCCAACCTCGTCAAGACAATTCAACATTGCTCCTGTATATTTGTTGAATTCCAACAGACCAACAGTAAAAGTACCTTTGGCAAAGAAAAGAAGCAATTCTATTGCCAGAGCACCCCTTACAGGAATTGGTGGAGCCAGAGTGAAGTTTTTCCAGAAATCTTGGGCAAGAAGTTTGCAAGGTTCCGGTTACAAACTAAACTCATGGTTAAAACACCCACAAAGTTTATTTTGCTCAATGTTTCTTACTATTTGTCAATCTATATCATTAATTAAAGTTGAATCCTTACAGAAAAAAATTAAAAATAATCTAGGATAGAAAGGATATTCATTGAGGACCTGGAGAGCATTATGCTAAATGAAGTAAGCTAGGCAAAGACAAATAACCTATGATCTCACTTATATATGGAATCTAATGAACATGGTAAACTGCGGAACGGAATAGAGGCAGAGGCGGGGTCACGGGGAGCAGAGGGACAGATGTCAGAGGGAAGGGAGACGAAGGGACAGGATCAGAGAAGGTGAAGGGATTAGTCAAATTATATCTACATAACACATGGATACAGATAATAGGACAGCAAGTCCCAGAAAGAAGGGAAGAAGGGAGGTAAGAGGATGGGGGGCAGTAGGGGACACCTTGTTAGCGGTGGAGGGTGTTATATGGAATGGGACACTTGAATCCATGTTAACACAATAAATTTTAAAAATTAATTTAAAAAAAAGAAAAGATATCCATTGAGCAAGAACAATCAAGTCACACACTCTTTCTGTTTCTAAACCCATAGTTGCTTTTTGTGAAATTATGAGTTTTTTAATAAGCGAATACTAATATTATGTGAAAAATCTGGGAAATTTTATGTCATGTTCAAGGGATTCTCAAATTTTAAAAAAAATGCATTTATTGAATCTGAGTAATTGTATGGTTCTTTTTATATTCTAAGCTTTTGTGATTCTTTGGCTTGAGGTAGGGTAAGATGACGAAACAATGCTTTCCAAAAGCTGTGTGTTTATTCTTAGGAATTGTCATTTGGTGGTGACAGTTTCTGTAATTCCTAATAAAAATCAGGAATTTTCATATTTCAATGTTTTCTAACATTTTCTGAATTAAAAAGATAATTATTATTTTAACTAAATTCCCTTGTCTTTTTCCATGATAGCCAGGTCTTTGCAGTGAGTTTTTCAAAGGCGGATGTAGATTTCTCAGCCCCATCTCTCATCACATCCCACTATCCGTTATTTGCTCTAGTCACAAAAACCAATGTTGTTTTTTCCCCTGAACTCATCACACACCTTCACACTCATGCTGCCCGTTAGCTCGGGGTGCCCTTTTAGCAACCCTCTGCCCAATATAACTGCCCTGTAGCCTTTTCCCCTGGTACCATCTCTATTAGTCATTGCTTCCTACCACACAGGGGCTGTGTGCCTAACCCAGGGCATCCTGCCTGACATCACAGCTCATTGTTCGTCCAGGTATGCACTCTTGTGGCCTGGAAGGTACTTGAGTTAATTACTACTGTGCCTCATTCATCTTCTTTGTCCTGCACAGCCTGGCTGAGGTGATCTCTGGGTATTCATTTAAGTGCCCTGAATGAATGAAATGATAGATGAAGTAACCACAGAAGGTAAGTACAGCTAGTGCTTGACTTACGACCACAATTGGTTCTGACAGACCAGTCATAACATGATTTGGTCATAAGTTGAGTAGGTTATACGTACAGTACTGTGAAATGATGTTATAAAAATCTTTAAATCATATTTTATCATAATTTTCTTTCATTATTGTTATATATCATAATTTTCTTTGTTCATTTTATGTCATTTGTATCATCTCTATACCATTTTGTTTCTTTTTTATTTATTTATTTGTTTTTGTATTTTTCTGAAGTTGGAAACAGGGAGGCAGTAAGACAGACTCCCACATGCGCCAGACTGGGATCCACCTGGCATGCCCACCAGGGGGTGATGCTCTGCCCATCCGGGGCGTCGCTCTGTCCAACCAGAGCCACTCTAGCGCCTGGGGCAGAGGCCATAGAGCCTTCGTCAGCCCCCAGGCCAACTTTGCTCCAGTGGAGCCTTGGCTGCGGGAGCGGAAGAGAGAGATAGAGAAAAAGGAGAGGGGGAGGGGTGGAGAAGCAGATGGGCGCTTCTCCTGTGTGCCCTGGCCAGAAATCAAACCCGGGACTCCTGCACACCAGGCAGATGCTCTACCACTGAGCCAACCCGCCAGGGCCCATTTTGTTTCTTATTTTTACATTCATCAGGTTTAAGTAAAACATTGCATTACCAGTACAACTGGTTTAATATTTGCAAAACATACAAAATTACAAAGTACAGGTGCATACAAAAATACAAAATACAGGTGTAAAAAATACCATAGGAAATATTTTCCCAATTGCAAAACATATCAAAATATATAAACATGTACGAAACATTTTATTGGCCACTGGTGCTTGGCTGCGGACCTTGATGTCGTCATCTGAGGTAGCAGTTGGGGTAACCGGAGTTGGTTTTTTCATAAATATGTGTGATCACATTCACTTTTTTTCCTCCTTCATACTTGTTCATTGATTGCTTTCTCATATGTGCCTTGATGGGGGGGGGGGGCTACAGCAGAGCGAGTGGCCCCTTGCTCAAGCCAGTGACCTTGGGCTCAAACCAGTGACCATGGGGCTATGTCTATGATCCCATGCTCAAGCCAGCACCCCTGCACTCAAGCTGGTAAACCCATGCTCAAGTCGGATGAGCCCGCGCTCATTTTTGTATGGAGATCGATGGCCTTTCTTTCCTTCTTGGCAGGCTGAGGCATAGACAAAGACAATTTCCTCTTGGTAGACATCTTGGGAGGGGTTTGATGAAAAATATCCAAGACACAAAACACAAATTGCTGTACCGAGTCTGGGATAACAGTTGAAATGGTGCACACAGAGATGGTAGTGCTGCCGGAAGCTGGTCCGCACTGTCATACACTCAGCTGGGCAACACTTGCGCTGCCAGGCGCAGAGCAGTCGTGGCTAGTGATTGTGGTTATAAAGTCGAATGGTCGTTAAGTTGCATAGGTCTTAAGTCAATCAATATCTGTATCTCTGATTGCCAAAAAAAAAAAAAACACCAAAAAACACTACACTTGAATTCAAAAAGTTTAGACTGGTTTTCAACTTGTACCTGACATGGTTTAAGATGAGTTTAAATTGCCTGACCTGTGGTGGCGCAGTGGATAAAGCATCGACCTGGAAATGCTGAGGTCGCCGGTTCGAAACCCTGGGCTTGCCTGGTCAAGGCCCATATGGGAGTTGATGCTTCCAGCTCCTCCCCCCAGTCTCTCTCTCTCCTCTCTCTCTTCTCTTTAAAAATGAATAAACTAAAAAAAAAAAAAAAAAAAATCTTACCCTCCTACTTCTAATTACCTGATGTTCTTTATACTTTATCAAAAGGTAACTGAAAGAAAATAATTTCTTTCTTCAGAGTGTCCTGGCCCCGCTTCCATAGTCTACAGAAAGAATTAATAAACTACATTACTCCTGGACCTGGGTAGATATAAATTGATGGTTGTAGTACCCAAACCAAGATGTGGCCGTAGGATAAGACTCTGAGAGCACAAATTTTCGTTAGAGGGAGAAACTACATTAATTCTAGCACCGCATATTACAAACCTAATTTTTTTTAAAAAAACAGAGAAAAGAGAAAATTACATTTCTTCTGCGGGGATGAGTATCGACAAGAAAGAGAAAAAAAACCACATTTGTTTTTTTAAGTTATTATTAAACCAAAGGCAAGGAATTAAAATGTACATGTAAGAATGAAGATATTTGTTAAAAAAATATATATCGCATTGACTTTGTTCTCACTGCAGAATTGTTTCTCCTCTAAACTGCAGGAGGACAGTACAGCAGTTAGCACAGGACCCAAGACACAGCTCACAGAGCTGACAAGGGCTAACACGGACAGGTTACTTCATCCTGGTCAGCTACTGTGCTAAGCTCTCTCTACCTGCTTATAATATCTTATCGTTACAACAGCCCTCTGAACTGTGGATCTGAGTACAGTACTGTTGTTATCTCCAGTCCTCAGATGAAGCTTAATAAGATTAAGTTACTCAAAATGACAGGGTTAGTAAGCAGGAGACCAGGATTCACAGCCAGGTAGTCTGAATTCAAAGTCCCATTCTTAGTATGGCTCGAGGACAGGAAACCTGAAATTTAATCTCAATTATATATTTCAGCTAGATTTTGAACATGAGGCAAAATTTGACTGAGGATACGATTTTCCAATTTAGGAGACTAACACATCAACAAAGATGTGGAAGTGAGAAAATCAGGTGCCCCCGGTGAGAAAATGACCCAGAAGAAGCAAACATAGTATCTAGGGGGAAGGCAGGGCTGGCAAACTGACCTAGTGTGTGTTTTTGTTCAGCTGGTCATTAAAGAATGGTTTTTACATTTTTAAGAAGGTGAAAAAATTTCTAAAAGGATAATATTTCATGAGCCATAAAAACTATATAAAATGTATAAATGCATATGGAATTTTCTTGTCCATTAATAAAGTTCTATTGGAGCACTGGCATGCTCACTCATTTTGTATTGTCTATGGCTACTTTCAGAGAACTGAGTAGGTACAACATAGACTGAGGGGCTCATAAAGCATAAAATGTTTACTATCTAGTCTTTTATAACAAATTAAATCTTACCAACTCCTGATCTAGAGAACTAACATAGGAATGTTTAAAAAGGCAGGTTAATGGCAGGCAGTCTTCAAAACCAGGATTAATAATTCATAATTTAAAAGATATTGGACCCAGAACTTTGAAAAAATTTGAGATATAAAATTACATAATTGGGACCCTAAGTTTTTCAGACTGCAAAGAAAAGACATTCTCAGATGCCTTAAATAATAACCACTTGTTAAGTTCGCAAAGAAAAGCAGGACAGCAAGGCAACTGGCTTGGTCTGGGTCTGAGGACTTTCACGCTTCAGAGAAAGCAATTCATTTACTCCAGACTCACCTTGATCTCCAGGGAGTCATCAGCCCTGTGGCCTATGGTGTTCACTTCCCCAAGAGAGACTATCTGTTAGACAGATTCAAAACAATCCAATATGGAGCATGATTTATTGCACAAAGTAAAGTAGCTCGCCTCTTGTATTCCAGCCTGTTCATAGTTGCCCTTGGCTGAGACCATTGGATGGTCCAGACAATGGCAGGAGATCAGGTTGAGTTGTTCACAACACTCAGAGCAGAAGCTACAGCAACTACACAAGAACTGCTTGAGGCACTTTCCTTTGAAGGGAGATGTGAATGCAATAGCCCCTTAGCACTTCAAGGATTCCTCGCAGTGTTAAGGAAAAAGTGTTAGAGGAAAAAGACTGATTAAGCCCTGGCTACCTCCAGCAACATACCTGCGATGACTTCAGTGGGTCCTCCACCTTAGCATCTACGCTCTGGCTGCCCTGCACCAGGCCTCACAGCTATGCCAAGGATCTTCTGGGCGCTAAGTATCCAAAGGAAGATATAAGCTCCAGGTTTGAATTCCAATTTTGTGCTCTAAAACCCTAGTCCACTTTATCTACTGCTTTAACCACTTCTTTTTCCTGTAGCATTCTGTGTCTTTTCCTGCAATTATTTTGTTCTTTTTGAAAAAAAGAAAAAAAGAAAGGAAGACAAGAAGAAAGAAGGAAGGAGGGAGGGAGGAAACTGAGAGATGCTGATGAGAGTATAACTGTTGGTGATGACAAGCCAGTAGACAGTCAGTCATTTATCCTCCTTTGAAGATCTTTATTTGTGTCATACTTAACTTTGAATAAAATAGCAAAAGATTATCTTTATACTAGCTTAGCAAGTCCCTATAGTGTTCAAATCTGAGTTCTTAAAAGGTCTTTGTCCTTCTCTCTTCTGAAGTATTTAAACTATTTAAACAGAACAGCCCCTAACCAGTTTTGCAGGAAACCTTCCCAAAAGAGAGAAAGGTAAAGTGAACCTGCAGAAATAAGCCAGGAGAGAACCTGGTTTCTAATCCTCACCCTCTCACTCATTAGCTGTGTGATCTTGAGGAAGCCAAACCTTTGGACCCTCATATCAGTCAGAAATAAAATATGAATAGCAACACGTCTGTGAAATATATCACAGCTGGCTTCAGTGATCAGATGGAGAGATAACACATTCCAAGCTCTGGAAACTGTCAAATACAAGATACATGTGAATAAAAAAATGTAAATATGAGTACAACCTGACCACGTGGTTGCACAGTGGATAGAGTGTTGGACTGGGATGTGGAGAACCCTGGTTTGAGACCCCGAAGTCACCAGCTTGAGCATGGGCTCATCTGGTTTGAGCAGAGCTCACCAGCTTGAACCCAAGGTTGCTGGCTCAAGCAATTGGTCACTCAGTCTGCTGTAGCCCCCCAGTCAAGGCACATATGAAAAAGCAATCAATGAACAACCGAGGTGCTGCAATGAAGAATTGATGTTTCTCATCTTTCTCCCTTCCTGTCTGTTCCTCTCTCTGACTCTCTCTGACTCTGTCAAACACACACAAAAAAGAATGTATATATGAGTACAGAATGAGCATTACAGGGATACAGAAGAATGATGCCAGGACACGTTGGTAGGGTTTCCTTTGTGAATGATTCAGAATTGCATTAGGATCTTGAAGAAAGAGAAAACATTCTAGGCTGGTAGAGAACAGCGTGGCAAAAAACACGGAAGCCAAAAACCTCCAAGTATGTTTAAGGAGCCATGAGACATAGCAGAGCTGGAACAGATTGAGTGTGTTAGCAACATCAGGGGGATGACTGTGGAAAGGGAAAGTTGAAGCCACACTGTTGGAGGCCTGGAACACTGGGGTTAGAAGTTTGGGATTTATTGGGAGGCCAGGAGCAGTAGTCTCAGACTAATGACTTGCCAGGAGAATGCAGGATAGATTAGAGATGGAATGGGAAGCAGACAGACCTATTGGAAGCTATAGCTTTCGTCTGTCATTATGGAGGGTTGATATAAGGAGCTACGCTGGGCTGTGGCTACCCTGGAGGGTGAGAACACAAAGGGAGAACGGAGAACCTCTTTTGATGCAGTCCTAAGAAACAGCGAAGTCATAAGTGGGAGCCAGCCTGGGTTAAAAAGTTAACTCACTTTCAGCCTTAGTTTCTGAGGTGACATAATCTGGGGCTTGAGAGGATTCTAATATATCACATAAAAAGGCTTTGAGAAAGACATGAGCATGATGAACCCATTAGATTTAATTTTTAAGTTAAAAAGAAAGAAATGTGCAGAGGGGGCTTGGAGCCACAGAGAAAGGCAGAAGGCAAGCATTTCCCCTGATTTTTCAACTGAGCAGGTCCTCTGAAACAGGCATGAGGGAGGCAGCTCCCTGGGGAGCCTGAATAATGGAGAAAAAATACAAAAGTTTCAGATTAAGGTTCTTGAGTCTAAACGTGACCTTCTCCAGAAGTCTCCCACACAGAGAAAAACTGCAATTTAAGCCAAACGTTTCTGAATGAGGCAAAAGAGGAGCCAAACAACAAGAAGGGCTGATTTATATTTAAACACAATATTTTTATTACTATTCTGGAAATTTGACACCGACCCTCATTTTAAACCAGACAAAGCAGCGTAATTTTTTTTTTCAAAATGATTGACACTCAAAAGGTAATACACTTTTAATTCCTCCAATTAAAGCAAATTTAATTTTAAGTTTAATTAAAGGAAACTTTAATTAGAAAGAAGATTAAATTTTAATTAAATTTCTCTAAAATCTTTATACCGGCCTTTACAGCTAATATTTGTCAGAAACCAAATCCCTTCTTAATATTCTTAAATTCTATTCTAGCATTTTCCTTCGTATTAAAACAGCATCTCACCAGCTGTACCTGCCACTGTGAAAATTATTCCCATCTTAAAATACTGGAAATGCAACTGAGGAACCAAAGTCTCCCTGGGCAGAGAAGGGAAAACAACAGATTCTATTATTGATGAGATTTTTATTTTCAATCTCTTCCCAGTCCTTTCTGAGGCGATTAGGTATGGTGGGCCTGCTGGGAGCCAGTTGCACCATACCTACAGCATCAACAAATATTAATGGAACACCTACTGTGTGCATGGCCCTGCACTAAGTTCCCCGTCTAGCAGGGAAATGTTGTTAAAATACTAACTGAACCCAAGGCCAAGCCTGGACTAGCTTCGCCGCCTGCATTCCTGGGTGCTTCTCCATGCCCGGAATCAGGATGAGAAACACAACTTCATGACGACTGAAAGTCCAGGGTCTTTCCTGCTGCCCTCCGCCCCACCCCCACTCCCATGCCTGACACAGCCCCCTAGCTGGAAAGGCCCCGGGTTAAGAAATGGAAGTCTCAGATTCCAGCCCTAAATTGCTGCTAGATAGCTGTATTATCTTGAGGGATGACCAACACTCTCCGTTTCTCACATTCCTCATCTGTAAAATGAGGGTGCTAAAACCTGTCATGACTACTTCCCATGGAAGTCACAGAGAACCAGGGAAATAACGGGTCACAGCACTCTGAAAACGGCTGAGCATTACGTGTGTTTTACGTCTAACCATCTGCGACTGCCACATTGTGCATCCTCATTCCGTTCCTCCCGGGATCCTGCTCTCTACTCATCTTTGCCCAAGCTTAGCTCAGGTCATCTCCTCCCAAAGCCAGAGGTGGATTCAGCACCCAACAGGAAGCATTCCTTTTACATATGAACCCCAGCCTGGAGAGCTCCGTGTATGCAAATGCTGATTTACTGATGGATACTGATACAGAGCAGAGCCCTGCCTCTGCCTGCGGACACACGGGCCCAGCTGCAAGTGCCCAGCATCAGAGTGAAGTTAAAATAAAGTAAGGATAAAGAATTACATTAAAAGCCTGACCAGGTAGTGGCGCAGTGAATATGACATCGGACTTGGATGCGGAGGATCCAGATTCGAAACCCCGAGGTCCCCGGCTTGAGCGCGGGCTCACCAGCTTGAGTACAGGTGGCTGGCTTAAGCGTGGGATCATAGACATGACCCCATGGTTGCTGGCTTGAGCCCTAAGGTTGCTGGCTTGAAGCCCACAGTTGCTGACTTGAGCCCAAGGTTGCTGGCTTGAGCAAGGGGTCACTCTGCTAGAGCCCCCCAGTCAAGGCACATATGAGAAAGCAATTAATGAACAACTAAGGATTGGTGCTTCTCATCTCTCTCCCTTCCTGTCTGTCTGTCCCCTCTCTCTGTCACAAAAAAAAACCCAACACACATATATTGCATTTAGAGAAAGTTACCTCAAGTTTGCTCAACAGGAGCAAATTCCACTGCAGGATACTGGCCTGAGTTTCCCACTATTGTGAAAAGGGCAAAGGACTTTCATGTTGAGCTCAGTATGTGTTACTCCATGTCAATCACACACCCTTATTTTCTTGAGTAGTTAATATGAGCAAAGGTTTGTGTCACACGCTACAGAAAGATGCTCTCTAAGTTTACTTCTCTGTTATGACCCCCCAACAACCCGAATCCCCCTCAGCCCAGAGCACCTTTTGGCCCTGGACCTAAACGCCTCTCCTAAATCTTCTACTCACTCTGTCTTCAACATGTCTGAGTATCCTGTCTGATTCCCCACACCCTTCCTTCTGAATCGCCGTATCCCCAGGAGTTGGGTATCACATTAGATAACACACAATGAAGCCACGATGCGGGCCTGGCTCCTTGCTGTGTATATAACCTGGTTCTCAGTCCCATCACTTCACCTGCCTGCAGCTTCTCCCAGGAGAGATCGCTGCTTTATGCTCCCTCTTTAGCCCCTGACATGCCCGGGGCCACTGCTGCAGACATAGGAGGTGCTTAAGAAATACTTATTCATTAATTGTATTTTAAAAGAGTGCAGAGCCCTATTGTAATTTGTGAAGTGCAGGGTATACTCAAAATAGAATGATTCTCACAAAGCAGCAGAGACAAGGATTTTATGAGACAAGAAGTAAGCAAAGAGAGGAAAGGTCAGAAACAAAGACTGAAGATGAAAGAAAGGT
This sequence comes from Saccopteryx leptura, assembly GCF_036850995.1. Taxonomy (NCBI): domain Eukaryota; kingdom Metazoa; phylum Chordata; class Mammalia; order Chiroptera; family Emballonuridae; genus Saccopteryx; species Saccopteryx leptura. The sequence continues at coordinate 26,797,457 of NC_089513.1, read as the reverse complement.
GGTTAAGTCAGCGGGTCTGGCGCAGGGGAAAGGTAAGAATGTGAATGGTGGCTTTTCCTTGGAGTGGGTAGGAGGCAGAGGGGCCCCCAAAGTGAGAGAAAGAAGCTGAGGACAGAGGACTTGGAGACGACTGTTTCCACGGCCATCTCTGGGCCTGTGCAGATCCATTATTCAACTGTAAAATGGGTACAGTGTAATCTTTGTGTTCCTACTTTGAGGCCTTTGGTGGGTCCTAATTATTTGTTTGTAAAGGGCTTTGAACTCCTCAGATGAAAGACAGCACCAGCAGTTCAAAGGATGACGCCCGGCCATTATTAGCTACAGTTAGATTCAAAGTGAGAGAAAAGACATGACCATTTTCAGTGCACCTGTCAGCTCGACTTTTTTTTTTTTATCATTTGTAGGATTTTTGTGGCTAAATTAAAATTGCTCTTCATTACTTTTTTTCACTGGCAATTAAAAAAAGATCAAAATGGGACTTGTAACAAGGAGGTTGAATGCTAATTTTGCTCTCTACAGAAAAGCAAAGCATACATCTCAAGAATCCTTTTCTCTTTATACTTCCAGCCTGCAAGAATTTTAGAATTTTAGGGAGTGTGTGACTTTTCTTCTGCCTCAAAAAATGGGGCAAAAAGAATTGAGGGGAAAAAATGTAAAACTCAACTAATAATTTTAACTGTTGACTTTTCCTCCTTTATACTATCAATAGTTGCCAAACATACAAACTGCCAAACCACCGAAGACTGATTTTTTTGAACCTCTGAACAGAATCATGGCTCTCATTATTAAAATGCTACCAACAATAGTTTCCTCCCTCCCTCCATCCCTCCCCACTCTTTGGGAGGTAAGTTTCTCAAGGACCTAATGGGACTGGAGCTTGACAACTTTCTTTTCCTATTCTGGCTGAAAAATTCTTTGGGGTCCCTTTTTCATCAAGGGCCGTGGTCTACTGGTTATTCTATCTCAGGCCAGGGTTCCCATTGGTCTCTGGCTCTCTTTCTTTCTTGCCCTTCCATGACCTCTCTGCTTCCAGAAACATGTTCACTGAGAATCAACTTGAGCCAGTCTTTTTTTTCTTTTCTAGCTCTAGCAAAGTATACTTGACAAATACAAATTGTATATATACAGCTCACAAACATTAGGGGATATTTCAAAATGAATATGAAGTGATAAATTTTTGTGACCAGAATATTTAAGGTATACAATGCAATATTTTTGATGCAATGTTTTTATACACACATTATGAAATGAGTATCACAACCAAGTTAATTAACACATTCATCATCTCACACAGTTAGGCTTTTTTTTTTTTTGTGGTAAGAACACTTAAGGTAAACTCTGTTACCACATTTCAATTATGTAATACAGTATTGTTAACTATAGTTATCAAGTAGTACATTAGATTTCCAGGACTCATTCAGCCCACATAGCTGAACCTTTGTACCTTTGGACCAATATATATACCCCACCCTCCAATCCCTGGACACCACATTATACTCCTGGTACTTATGAGTCTGCCTTCTTAGATTCCATATATAAATGAGCTCATGCAGTATTTGTCACCTGTGTCTGGCTTATTTTACTGAGCATAATGTTCTCCAGTCTCATCCATGTTGACACAAATTGCAGGATTTCCTTCCTTTTTTAAGGCTAAGTACTATTATATATATAATCACATTTTTTTATCTATTAATCCATCAACAGACATTTAGGTTGTTTACGTATCTTGGCTATTGTGAATAATGCTGCAATGGACATGGAAGTGTAGCTATATCTTCAAGACATTAATTTCATTTTCTTTGGATATATAACTAGAAGTGAAATAGTTGAATCATCCAGAAGTTTTATTTTTTATTTTTTTGAGAAACCTCCACCCTGTTTTCTTCTGATTTTAGAGAATCAGGGTTAATCATATCCATTGCTCTGACATTTTTCTAGCTCTTCTCTTTTCTCTCCTACATACAGAAGCTAATTCACCAAAATGAACACACAAAAGTGGAGTAACAGGCAGAAGGAGGGAAGAGCAAAGAACTGCTCATACACCTATTTCCTTCTCCATCATAGATTAATCCTCATAGGTAGACTGACTAATAATCTACATTCTTACATACTACTTGAAGATGAAAAATCTAACCCAGAATGGGGGGTTAAGTGTGAGTTGGCTGGAAAAAATTTGGAACTAGGGTGTTTTCTATTTCAACTGCCAAAGCAAGGAGTTGAGAAGATTCTACATATTATTATCCCTTTACAATAGCAGACATTGTTTACACAACATATGGAGGTCAGGTAATCCACCCAAGTAGTCTGCTAGAGCAAAGACCCACTTTGCCTCTGATCCAGCAGAGTCACAGGATCGCAAACTGTGCTATGGGTAGTAATAGACTGTCCTTGACCCCATCCAAGGGTCTGGTGACGATTTTTAGGTATTCACAAGTGTGCTGTCAAGGGCTTTTTATCCCATAACAGTAGTGAGATGAAATGTGGAACACATGACTATTCAACCTAAATTATCTTGAATGGGTGTTTAATGAGTCCTCTCTTTCCATAAGCTGTTTCTCCAAGAACACAAGCTTTTCTGAAGGGTTATCTGTTGTTGCTGTTGTTCTGGGGGATATAGTATGCAATATAAACAACAAAGCCATCTATTTCAATAATTCCTTACTATATAATAATTCAGTAACAACAACAGTAACAAAACAATGCTCAGGGACAGGAGCAATGAGATGGCACTCACAGAGGACTCCACAACATTCTAACTCCTTATTCCCTCTCAGAGTTCTATTCCCAAAGAAATCGCTACCTAAATGTTTCACTTTAGACACACACACAATACCCCTTCGTTTTCACACTCTATATACACACAAACATGGTACTTTTCATTAGCTTCATTTCTAAGAATGCTCATTATTTTCAAATGTCCTTGAGCTTCTTTTGTTCCCTTACAAAAACCTCATACATTTGAATTTAAAACACTGAAAATAAAATTACTCAACCAGTATATCAAGCATTGGAGGAAAAAACAGGTGACCTGTATTCTGACCCCAGCTTTACAAATAATTGGTTTTGTGACTCAGAATAAATGACTTAATCTCACTAAGTCGAATTTCTTTATCAGTGACGAGGAATGTAGCTGTCCTACTCATTTTACAAGGTGGTTGTGAGAAACTTTTGAGAACTAAATATATACCCAAAGTCAAATGGTTATTATTAGTGTCCACATCTACCTTATGGTATCTCTCTCTCTGGCACCCTTCGATGATTGCTACCCTGCCAACTTGTCATCTTATCAAAATTGCAGCCCTGCACGAGAGGCGCTCATGGCGCCAGGGAGAACCTTCCCCGGTCTGTGAAGGCACAGGAAGATCTGAGGCACTTCACCAATGTATATATGCAGTAAACATGAGTCTTATTTTGCTTCTTTATCTTAGTCACCCATCATTCATTACTCTTTCCCAATAGGACCTTCTAAGAAACTTACTTTTTCTCCATCAGACTAAGGAGCAAAGTCAACCAATGCTAATTTGGTGCTCCTTCCCCAACATATGAAACTTGTTAATGGTGACTGAGAGACTTTAAAATAAATGTATGGGGTGACTGATTACAGCCGTGGCCCCTGACATGGCTTGCCTTGCTCTGAAAGAGTTTTAGTCCTTACCGTTTCGGCTCCTCCGAGGCTGTCTCTTCCAAGCCTGGTTCTCAGCCTTCTCTGTGAGTTAGCAATCTCCTTCCAGTAAATGTCATTCTTGCTGTAGTAGCCAGAGTTGCCTGTGTCAAACAAAAAAACAATTTTAAAAAACCATCAAATAACAATATGCCTGTATGCTGTAGTATGTCTTCGTGAAAGTGTTTGAAACATTCTGGCCTACCTAAGGGCTCAATCCATATTTATTCATTCAGCCAACAAGTGTCCACTCAGCACAAACTATGTGTCAGACATGTACTCTCATGCTGCTGCTTATAGTCTCCCAAGGAGGAAAGAGAATTAACAGGTAATTGGAAGTGCAGTGTGTGGTGAAGAAAGGCAGGGTCCTACTGAAAAGAATGGCAGACAGCCTAGAACAAAGGAGGGGGGGGGGGTCTTTCCAAGAAGAAGTTATATTTTGCCTTAGACATAGCGGATGAGGAGGAATCTGCTAGGTAGAGGGTGGGGGATAGAGTTCCAGAGGATGAAACAATATGTCCACACCTTTGGTAGGAAACCAGGCACAGAGCCCACTACTTCTCTGCATCATGAGCCACCAGGGGGCAGGGTAAATGGATATAAAGAAGGAGCCAAGAAGCTGAGTGCTACCCTGCTCCTATAGCTAACTCACTCTGTGAACTTGCAAAGGCACTTCCTTTAATATGTCTCTTCCTCTGAGTGTGAAATTAGGGTGGAGAGATATATAATATAGAAGGTCTAATATTTTGATTATATATATATATTTTTTTAATGTCTAATAATACATGAATAAAGGATGGAGCATGAACCTCATCTAAAAGGACCACTCATCTTGTCTTACAATCTTTTCTCTGTTGCAACCACCAAAGGATGTGGCAGTATGGATACAATCAACTTCGGGGAATAAGATGAGGGCACTGAGGCTCAGGTGGGTGGGGTTCAGAAAGTAGAAAGGTAAGAGGTTGCCAAAGGTGCCTACACTGATTTTTGTTCTGTCTAGAACTAATTTTATATAATATGTTTCCCCCTCTCTTATTTAAAACAGAACCTTTTTCAGATTGGTTACCATACTGTAGTGTGTGTGTGTGTGTGTGTGTGTGTGTGTGTGTGTGTGTGTGTGTGTGTGTGTGTGTGTGTGTTTTCTCTCTTTTTCCTTACCATGTGTTGTAAGGAAAAAAATTATAAGTAGAGCCATGCCTCAGGCCCTGTCCAAAAATTGCCAGAGTCATTGACCTAATATAAATGATGTGATCTCATTGGAAAATTACTTACCAAAAATTCTATTTACCTGTTTGGAGAAGAATTCTATGGAAAGTAGAGGGCTTCCAGCCAAGAAAACTACCTGATGTTCACCAGTGGGGATGTACCTTTTCTTTTTACCCCTAACCCCACCCTCCACTGAATGACTGAAGAGGTCATAGTAGGGAGATCAGAACCACCCTCCCCCCTTGGTGGATAGCCCTTAGACTGGAGAAGAAAGATGTTCTGGAAAGAATCTGCTCTAGGAAGGTTGGGACTCTCTAACAGTTCCAAGACATAAGAAATTCTTGCAAACCATTTCCCCCATGATGAAACATAAGCAACTTCCCTCCCCATGCACATTTACCAAAAGAACAGTGAAAATGAAGGAATTTTTGTTGAGAGCGAGTTCTCCAGGTGAAATTCAGAGGCGGCCCTCATATACAGAAGGCAAAGGGAGACCATAAAAGAGGCAAGCCACTCCAGATTGGCAAGTGGCAGTTTTAATAAAGAAGGGAACTTATATATGAAGTTTGTCTTGGGTGACTGTGAAAGGAATTGATCTCACCTGCCCACCAAGTTTATATAGAGACCTTAATAGGGTTCTGTCTCATACAATATCCAGATGGTCGCAATAGCACACTACTCTCTCAGGGCTGCATCCTTGAAGATATCCTTAACAATGGCGCCCACTGTGGAAATGTTGGGCAGAACGCACACTCTAGGGCTGGGGTCCCCAAACTATGGCCCGTGGGCTGCATGTGGCCCTGAGGCCATTGATCCGGCCCCCGCCGCACTTCTGGAAGGGGCACCTCTTTCATTGGTGGTCAGTGAGAGGAGCACATTGACCATCTCATTAGCCAAAAGCAGGCCCATAGTTCCCATTGAAATACTGGTCAGTTTGTTGATTTAAATTTACTTGTTCTTTATTTTAAATATTGTATTTGCTCCTGTTTTGTTTTGTTTTTTTACTTTAAAATAAGATATGTGCAGTGTGCATAGGGATTTGTTCCTAGTTTTTTTTATAGTCTGGCCCTCCAATGGTCTGAGGGACAGTGAACTGGCCCCCTGTGTAACAAGTTTGGGGACCCCTGCTCTAGGGCCTACCTCATAAGTATGAGGGAACTCCAATTGCCCAGGTCCATATTCCGGTTAACTAGTAGTCATGTCTGCTCCTTAACCTCCTCCAACAATAGCTATGTACTACCCCTGAGCATGGGGAAGAAAAATAGAACTCAGTTGTGAGTTCCTAAAAGTTCATGTAACCTCAGCAATACTAAGCTTAGCTCCTAAAAGTTCATGTAACCTCAGCAATACTAAGCAAACACCACTGAGAAGACCATGCAGGAGGCATGTCTCCAGGGCTCTGGAAACACAGTGCTCTCCTCGGTGCCAATGTGCTCTCGTGGCTGGGGGAGTGGAAACTGGGCTGTGCAGACTCAAGCTCTGTTCCCACAGCTTTAGTCTCCTGTTGCTCTTCTAATACACACTACATATCACCCTTGTAAATCTTAGCCCATCCCATTCCAAAATCATGGTACTTCCTCTCCTTGTTTCTCCTCTTGCCTATATCCTACCCACCCTGAAGGTATAGTTGAAATTTGGCTGACAACCACTGGGAAACTTTCCCAATTCAAACTGACCCTAAGGGCCATGTTTCATCAAAATTCCTATGGCACCCACTGTATAAATCATTCATTTAGCATTTAAAGTATTCTTATATTGTTATTTTGAATTATATCAGATAATGACTATGATAATCCATTGAAAGCAATAATGTGATAACCTAGCATTTTTCAAAGCATATTTCACAGTATAATAAATATGTGTAGTATTCATAAATGTTACATTTTAAGAAGAGAACTGCCTTGTAAGCGTCAACAACAGGTGAAACCACTCCATCTATGGGGATGGAAATCAGATAGTGGTGGCCTAGGTAAGGGCAGACTAGGGATGAGGGCTGACTGGCAAGGATGATGAGAAAACTTTCTAGAGTGATAGAAATATTCTAGACATCTTTTAAGTTCTGGTTTTAAAACTGTTTCCATTGGTTAAAACTTATCAAACCTCATGCTTAAAATCTGTATGTTTTGATGTATGCAATCATATTTCAATAAAAGTTAGACAGACGTCTTTACCACAAAGCCTCTGAAAGCTTCTATCATGTTATCGTACATTAAAAATCTCTAGAAAGTGGATATAGCACCTTATTTGTCCAAAGTACTCTTTATTTTCAAAGTTTTCTAAGATAGTAGTGGAGACATGGAAAACTCTGTGCTATTCCATAACATTTCTTTCTATTTTTTACTACTCTATTAGATTCTGCAGGACAGAGACTGGTGATATGTCTATACCCATAATACCTGAGATATGGTCCCATCAACACAGTAAATGTGTCTGGCCATTGTTGCTGAAGGTGATGATGTGGATAATGATGACATAAAATACTCTGAGAAGAGTAAGAGCCAAGTGTCCCAGGATCAGGATCATAGCAAGCTTCACCCCAAGGAGTATGAGTAAATTCTCTTGCTACAGGTATAGGGTGAAGGGGTGGTGGGTTTCATATTTTAGTATGAAGGTTCTATTTGGTAGCTCTCAGGTCACAAGAGGCAGCTGCATTCTCTGTTCATTGAGAAAATCATGCTGCCACTTGCTGAGAATTTACTTGCCTTTAAAACACATGTACAACATTCTGGTACTAGGTACTGGAGAATCCATGGTGAATAAAATATACTATTTGTCCTCAAAAAGCTCATGGTCTAGTGGAAGAATGTGAAACAGAGATGACTTAAAATGCAGCCTAAAAGAAGCAAGTGCTTGGTGAGCACAGGGAGAAGAATAACTCAGTCGGTTCCTAGAGGATTGGAAATGCTAATCCATGCTAGTCAGAGGTGGTGGTAAAGGGCATTCCAAGCTGAGAGAAGATAAAGGTAATAAAGTAATACATTTGCAAAATACTATAACTAATAGTCCTTGTGAGCTTATACAAGTTATTTATCTTTAGTTTCCTGATCCTCAAATAAATATAATAGTAGTTTAGATGTGTCCAGTGAAGCTGGAATATAGTTTGTGGGCAGGAAGGAGATATGGTTGGATAAGCTTGGGCCAGATCACAGAGCTCTTGTGGATCCAAGAGCTGTAAAGGGGGCTGGACTTTATCCCCAGGGATGGTGTTAAGGAAAGTGGCATGGCCACATATGTATTTAGAATATTAAGTCCATACTGCACAGCTAATTTATTTTTCCAGAGTATACGTCTCATTTCTCCAAACACATTGTAAGTTACATGAGGTCAAGATCAATGTCTCACAGTGCAAGTAGCAACATACTGAGGCCACAGAATGTGCTTAGTGTGTATTTCTTGATTAATTCTGATACTGTCATCTGGCTTCCTTTTAGACATCTTAATCAATAACATTTATAAGGGGGAGAAAAAGATGGCAGTGGAGTAGGCGGATGCACAGACACCCAGCTCTCACCACAAAACTGGAATACGAATCAATTTAGGAAAAATCAGCATGAGAAACCAACTCTGAACTGCAAGAACAGCTCTCAAAAACCTAGGAACAAAGAAGAAGCCACAACAAACCTGGTAGAGAGCGCCTGAACTCCCCTGCTTACAGGAACGGGGGGAGGGGGAGGCTGAGAGCCCAGAGGGGATCTCACACAAGGGAAAAGAGCAGAAACTACTGCTCACAGCCACTTGCCTGGCGACCAGGGAGCAAGGTGTGTTGAAAAGACCAGCTTATCTCCTAAGTGGAAAGGAAAGAGAGAGGGACAGACTATGAGGGGCTAAGGAATGAAGGAGACCTAAAAAAGCTGACTCATCCATGCTGGAGGCGGCCATAGCTGGGGGAGGGACTGAACCTTTCACAAAACAGAGCTGAACTGCTTCCGGATCAGAGATCTCTGGACATCTATCCAGCTCCAATCAGCACAACAAGACACAGCTGAAAACAAGAAATGGGGAGGAGGGCAGTAACTCAGGTCTCCATGGAGATTTGAGATACACCTCCCCCTACTGAAGCTGAGAAAACACCCTGCCCCAGTGAGATTAGTTGAATAAAGAGGCCTTCAGAGTCTCAGGTTACACCCATCGCATTCCTGGATACAATTTCAAGGAAGCCCCCTGCTGAGATCATTAAAAAGACTATCACCTGTTAAGAAAACAAACAAATCAAGACTTCAAAGCTGCCCAAATCCGAAAGTGGATTACAGATAACAGCTGATACCAACCCAAGAAGACCTAGAAATAACACAACTGAAAACTGGAGGCAGACAACACCAAGCCTAGACTCAACCAACCCTACAAATAAAACACCCAAAAACAGACAATGAGAAGACAAAGAAGTGCAATCCAAATGAAACCACAAGAGACACCTTCAGGAGATGAACTGAGTGATATGGAAATAATCAAACTTCCAGATGCGGAGTTCAAAATAATGATTGTAAGGATGCTTAGGGATCTTAGAACAACAATGGATGGTCATTATGAACACCTAAATAAAGAAATAGCAAGTATAAAATAGAATCAGTCGGAGATGACAAATACAATATCAGAAATAAAGACCACAATGGAAGGAATTAAAAACAGGATAGATAGAGCTGAGGATCAAATCAGCGAGTTGGAGGACAACTGGAATGAAGGCATGAAAGCAGAGAAGAAAAGAGAAAAGAGACTCAAAAAGTCAGAGGAAACTCTTAGAGAAATCTGTGACAACATGAAGGGAAATAACATCCGCATCATAGGGGTTCCTGAAGAAGAAGAAAAAGAACAAGGGATAGAGACTTTGTTCAATCATATCATAGCTGAAAACTTCCCTAAATTAATGCAAGAGAAACTCTCACAAGTCCAAGAAGCCCAGAGGACTCCATTAAAGAGAAACCCAAAGAAACCTACACCAAGACACATCATAATTAAAATACCAAAGCTAAGCGATAAAGAGAAAATATTAAAAGCTTCAAGAGAAAAAAAAGTTATCACCTACAAAAGAGCCCCAATAAGGATGACATCTGACTTCTCAACAGCACTTGAGACGAGAAGGGAATGGCAAGAAATATTCAAAGTAATGCAGAACAAGAACCTACAACCAAGACTACTTTATCCAGCAAGGCTATAGTTTAAAATAGAAGGAGAAATAAAAAGCTTCCCAGACAAAAAACAACGCAAGAAATTTATTACAACCAAACCAATGCTGCAGGAAATGTTAAGGGGCCTGTTGTAAACAGATCAAAGTGGGAAAAGAATATAGCAAAAAAGGAATACACCTTTAAAGAAGAAAATGGCAATAAACAACTACATATCAATAATAACCTTAAATGTAAATGGATTAAATGATCCAATCAAAAGACATAGGGTAGCTGCGTGGATAAAAAAACAGGACCCATACATATGCTGTCCACAAGAGACACATCTTAGAACAAAAGACACACATAGATTGAAGGTAAAAGGATGGAAAAAAACATTTCATGCAAATGGAAATGAAAAAAAAGCTGGGGTAGCAATACTTATATCAGACAAATTGGACTTAAAATCAAAGGATATAGTAAGAGATAAAGAAAGCCACTACATAATGATAAAGGGAGTAATCCAACAGGAAGATATAACTATTATAAATATCTATGCACCTAATATAGGAGCACCCAAATACATAAAGCAGACTTTGATGGATTTAAAGGGTGAGATCAACAGCAATACTATAATAGTAGGGGATTTCAATACCCCACTAACATCACTAGATAGATCCTCAAGAAAGAAAATTAACAAAGAAACAGCAGACTTATTGGACACACTAGATCAACTCGATTTAATAGATATCTTCAGAACCTTTCACCCTAAAGCAGCAGAATATACATTCTTTTCAAGTGCTATGTACATTCTCTAGGATAGACCACATGTTAGGGCACAAAAGTGCTCTCAACAAATTTAAGAAGACTGAAATCATATCACTTTCTCTGATCACAATGGCATGAAACTAGAAATGAACCACAACAGAAAAGCTCAAAACTTCTCAAACACATGGAAACTAAATAGCAGGTTGTTAAATAATGAATGGATTAAGAATGAGATCAAAGAAGAAATAAAAAAATTCCTGGAAACGCATGACAATGAGCATACAACAACTCAAAATTTATGGGACACAGCAAAAGCAGTACTGAGAGGGAAGTTCATAGCACTACAGGCACACTTTCAGAAGCTAGAAAAAGCTCAAATAAACAACTTAACCCTGCATCTAAAAGAATTAGAAAAAGAACAGCAAATAAAGCCCAAATGTAGTAGAAGGAAGGAAATAATAAAGGTCAGAGCAGAAATAAAGGACATAGAGGCTAAAGAAATAATACAGAGGATCAATGAAACTAGGAGCTGGTTTTCTGAAAAGGTAAACAAGATTGATGAACCTTTAACTAGACTCACCAAGAAAAAGAGAGAGAGGATTCAAATAAATATAATTAGAAATGAGGGAGAAGAAATAACAACTGACACAACAGAAATACAAACTATTGTAAGAAAATACTATGAAGAACTGTATGCCAAAAAACTAGACAACCTAGATGAAATGGACAAATTCCTTGAAACATACAATCTTCCAAAAATCAATCTGGAAGAATCAGAAAACCTAAACAGACCAATTACAACAAATGAGATAGAAACAGTTATCAAAAAACTCCCAACAAAAAAAAGTCCGGGGCCCGATGGCTTCACAATGGAATTCTACCAAATATTCAAAGAAGAACTAACTCTTATCCTTCTCAAACTATTTCAAAAAATTCAAAAGGAAGACTTCCAAGCTCCTTTTATGAGGCAAGCGTAATTCTGATTCCAAAACCAGGCAAAGACAATACAAAGAAAGAAAATTATAGGCCAATATCTCTGATGAATATAGATGCTAAAATCCTCAACAAAATATTAGCAAACCGGATCCAACAATATATGGAAAAAATCATACACCATGATCAAGTGGGATTTATTCTGGGGAGGCAAGGCTGGTACAATATTCGTAAATCAATCAATGTGATTCATCACATAAACAAAAAGAAGGAGAAAAACCATATGATAATTTCAATAGATGCAGAAAAAGCATTTGATAAAATCCAGCACCCATTCATGATCAAAACTCTCAGCAAAATGGGAATACAGGGAACATACCTCAACATAATAAAAGCCATCTATGAGAAACCCACAGCCAACATCATACTCAATGGGCAAAAATTAAAAGCAATCCCCTTAAGATCAGGAACAAGGCAGGGGTGCCCCCTTTCACCACTCTTATTTAACATAGTCCTGGAAGTCCTAGTCACAGCAATCAGACAAGAAAAAGAAATAAAAGGCATTCAAGTTGGAAAAGAAGAAGTAAAACTATCATTATTTGCAGATGATATGATATTGTATATAGAAAACCCTAAAGTCTCAGTCAAAAAGCTACTGGACCTGATAAATGAATTCAGCAAAGTGGCAGGATATAAAATCAATACCCAGAAATCAGAGGCATTTTTATACACTAACAATGAACAGTCAGAAAGAGAAATTAAGGAAACAATCCCCTTCACTATTACAACCAAAAAAATAAAATATTCAGGAGTAAACTTAACCAAGGAGACTAAAGACTTGTACTCACAAAATTACAAAGCATTGATAAAAGAAATCAAGGAAGATACAAACAAGTGGAAGCATATACCGTGCTCATGGTTAGGAAGAATAAACATCATTAAAATGTCTATACTACCCAAAGCAATCTATAAATTTAATGCAATACCAATTAAAATACCAATGACATACTTCAAAGATATAGACCACATATTCCAAAAATTTATATGGAACCAAAAAAGAACACGAATAGCCTCAGCAATCTTAAAAAAGAAGAATAAAGTGGGAGGTATCACACTTCCTGATATCAAGTTATAATACAAGGCCATTGCACTCAAAACAGCCTGGTACTGGCATAAGAACAGGCATATAGATCAATGGAACAGAACAGAGAACCCAGAAATAAACCCACAGCTCTATGGACAACTGATATTTGACAAAGGAGGTAAGGAAATACAATGGAGTAAAGACAGCCTCTTTAACAAATGGTGTTGGGAAAATTGGACAGCTATCTGTAAAAAAATGAAACTAGATCACCAGCTTACACCACTCACAAAAAAATAAACTCAAAATGGATAAAAGACTTAAATGTAGGCCGTGAAACCATAAGCATCTTAGAAGAAAACATAGGCAGTAAGCTCTCGGGCATCTCTCGGAGCAATATATTTGCTGATTTATCTGCACGGGGAAGTGAAATGAAAGACAGGATAAACAAATGGGACTATATCAAACTAAAAAGCTTTTGCACAGCTAAAGACAACAAGAACAGAATAAAAAGACAAACTACACAATGGGAGAACATATTTGACAATACGTCTGATAAGGGGTTAATAACCAAAATTTATAAAGAACTTGTAAATCTCAACACCAGGAAGACAAACAATCCAATCCAAAAATGGGCAAAAGAGATGAATAGACACTTCTCCAAAGAGGACATACAGATGGCCAATAGGCATATGAAAAAATGCTCAACATCACTAATCATTAGAGAAATGCAAATTAAAACCACAATGAGATATCCCCTCACACCAGCCAGAATGGCGCTCATCAACAAAACAACACAGAATAAGTGCTGGCGAGGATGTGGAGAAAAGAGAACCCTCCTCACTGCTGGTGGGAATGCAGACTGGTGCATCCACTGTGGAAAACAGTATGGAGATTCCTCAAAAAACTGAAAATCGAACTGCCTTTTGACCCAGCTATCCCACTTTTAGGAATATACCCCAAGGACACCATAGAACGGCTCCAAAAGGAGAAATGCACCCCCATGTTTGTGGCAGCATTGTTCACAATAGCGAAGATCTGGAAACAGCCCAAGTGTCCGTCAGAGGATGAGAGGATTAAAAAGCTTTGGTACATATATACTATGGAATACTACTCAGCCATAAGAAATGATGACATCGGATCATTTACAATAACATGGATAGACCTTGATAACATTATACGGAGTGAAATAAGTAAATCAGAAAAAAAAACTAAGAACTATATGAATCCATACATAGAAGGGACATAAAAATGAGACTCAGAGACATGAACAAGAATGTGATGGCAACAGGGGTGGGGGGTGGAGGGAGGGGAGATGGGGCGAAGAAGGAGTGAGGGGTTGGGGGAGGGGAGGGGCATAAAGAAAACCAGATAGAAGGTGACAGAAGACAATTTAACTTTGGGGGAGGGGTATACAGCGCAATCAAATGTCAAAATAATCTAGAGATGTTTTCTCTCAACATATGTACCCTGATTTATCAATGTCACTGCATTAAATTTAATAAATAAATTAAAAAAATAACATTTATAAGGTTTAATACAATTATATATTATAAAGCAGTGATAAGAAGTCCTAGAGCACAGGGTTTCATATTTTACACAAACATTTTACAAAGAGGAAATTGCTTTTATTTTCCCAAAGCCTTAGATTCACTCTGTACATGCCTATGACTGAGTGGGTGTCTCCTGATGTGTACGGAGAAGGCTCTGGGAGGTAAACTGTGAGTAAGGGAGCTAGTTATGTGCAAGAAACCTCAGCAAAATACATTATAAGGCAGGGAAAGAGATGTAGTGAGGGCCTGAAAGCAGGATAAAGAAAAAGAAAAGAGAAATTGACAGAGGCAACCAGCTTAAAGATCTATTTTGTCAGTAGGGCAAACTCTTCTTTGGAGACCACTGGATTTAGTGGTTCAAAGGAAAAAATATACATAAATAAATTGAGAAAAATCAAGATGACTTTGTAGACTATAAAGACTTGACTTGAGTGAGTTATTTTGTTTTCTTTTGTTCATCTTTCCCCATAAGTAGAGACACACAATGCAAACACACTGGGATCCCAGTGTGTCTCAGCCCTTTTTAGAATTAACACACCCTAGATATTGACCTCTGGGCCATTCAATCCCTCTTCTCCCTCACAAAGATAAATTTCATATCAGCCCAGCAGTCAACCATCATCTCTTCTCAGGGGAAGAGTAGATAGCATGACCTCGCTTGAAATATTAGCTCTATTTGCTCAGTTTTGCGTGGACCACATTACTTATGAGTCACCAAGGGGAAACGGAGCCTCCGGTAGATAAAGCGATCAGCACAAACCTCTGTAAATAAATCTGAAATTTCAATGAAGGTCATGCTAGGCCTGATTTATTCCTCAGCACCCTATGAAATAATGTTGACCAAGTAAGTGGTTTTCATTTGTTACTGCACCCACATGGGGGAGAACCTTTTAGCTCTAAGAAGCTTGTTGTGCCTGTAACAATGAGCACCTGGCTAGAGTGATAATACACTCTGAAGGAAATAACCTTTTATTATTATATTAGATGCTCAATACTAAAAGCCCAGGTCATGCAACAACAATTTTGTTTTGTTTCAAAATTTAATCTGGTGGTAAAAGTTCTCATAAAAGAACTTAATTGAGGAACTATTGCTCAACAATAGAAAGTATTTTTATTTAATAAACGGAAATGAAGAATCTGCCTGTAAGAAGCACTGAGCAGAGCATGAGGTTACTCAACATAAGGGAGACAAAGATAAATATTGCATGGCCCCTGAAAGCCTCCTTGTGTCTCCATTGAAAACCTCCAGCTACTCCATGTCTATGGCAATTTAATAAACCAATTTGATAAAGAATCTTTCAATCAACCTGTGTTTTTCAAGGGTTTTTTTTCTAAGGATAAACTATTATGCAAATTATTGAGGTGGTGGGGTAAAAATGAAAGGAGGTAGAAATAAAATGAAAGCACAAGAAATTTTTTCTAACACTCAGCAGGTGGTAATGCAGTTGAATTTTATCATATAAGAGGTCATTCTAGTAAGAAAAGACCAGCCAATCAAATTAGGTGTTTTGCTTTGTGGTTTTTTTTTTAATTTTGGAACTCAAAACCATATATCTTTTCTAAGCTAAATTTTCTACTTTCCATCTGTGTTACTATACATAGCCCATATGTAGCAAAGGGACTTTTGGACCCCAATGCTTAGCCCTTTATGCGAGAAAAAAAAACAACACGATGTTGCTAGAAGATTTTGTAAGAATTGCTGAGAAAGGTGAAGAGAAGGCTCAGAGAGTCAAAGTTAAGAACTAGACATTAATTAGTTCTTTAATGAAGAAGATGCCAATAAGGCACGAAGTCTGCATCAAGAATTCTCACTCTCAATACGACTCTTTTGGGTTTGGCTGGAATTTACACAACTAACTGTAACAGCTCCGCCTTTCATTTCTATCTGAATTGTGATAAAAGGTACTTCTTCAGTGTATATGGATGCCATTAAAAATTATAGCTTAGGAGAACAGAAAGATGTCCCCCTCTGCCCAGTGTGAATATAAATACTAATCTCACTCATTTTAAGAAAGGTTTCTCTAGTTCTCACTGAAAAATATCACTTATATGCAAACCATTGAAGTTTTTTTTATGATACTCTCCTCTTTTCATAAAACTTCCTCATTGTGCACCTAAAACTAAAAAATCTAGATTTTTTTTATACAGACTTATTCTTATTTAAACAGATTTCTTTATCTTTCCCCTCTCTTACAATCTTCCAACTTTTTGCAGTTTCACTTTTCTTCTAACAACTCTCTCTCTTTTGGGGGCCTAGTCTCATGCCTTGTTCGAGAGAAGGGCTCCAAGTGTTGATCTTTCTATCTGTAGCAACTCCGATCTCCAGGAAGGCAGGCACACCCATTCTGGATAGGAGATATGGTAATTCTGTTGGATTTTCAGCCCTTACTTACAAAGGTTTCAGAACATTTTAACTGGTTAGGTCATTAGCAAAAACCTGAGGGCGGATCATCGTCATGCTGGGGCACTCACCTCTGTCTTTCCCCTTTTGTCCCATTCTATCAGGCTTCATATGTGCTTTGATCCAGGCAAAACATAACAAAGATATTTTTTCAGTTGCAAACCTCCAACTGTATATCCACCGAGAGCCAAGCTGAAACCATCATTAGGCAACAATGATGCTTTGAAATTCTGGCTGAAGAATTTTGTGGAGCATATTCTTCTTCCCCTTTATGTGAATAAAGCCCTTTATAATGCTCCATGCTCAGGATGCCTCCTGGTTTCCCTGTAATGCAGCCCTGCTTTGTTATTTCCTCCATGCTGCTAAAAAAAGAAACCCAGAGGAACAGAGTAGCTGAGCTACTTGCCCAAAGTTATTCATATGGATTAAAATAAGAAGATCAAAACTTGTAAAGAATAAAATGAATGTTCCCTCCATCACACGTCACACGTTCTTCCTGTGGCAATGCTAATCCTGGTTGCCTGAAATGCACTCTCTCTCAATTACCACCTGCCAGTTCAAATCTTATTATCCTTTCTTTAAGGTTAGCTCAGGTCTCACTTGCACAAGGTCCACTTCTTCTGAACAAGCCTTCTATGAACTTCTCTCAACCTTACTAACTAAATGGCACAGCCAAGCTTGAGTCTTATACACTTCAGCTTGGAACAACAATGGTTTCAACTGTGCGGAGTGAACTGACACACGGATATTTTCCAATGAATACATTCACTTGGTCATGGCCTCTGTGTTCACAGTTTTGCATCCACAAATTCAACCACCCTTCAATTAAAAACAGTCATTTTGCATTCCCAACTGCAGTTTCACAACTTCAGATGGAGAATCCTATTTTCAATTCTTGGTTGGCTCAATCTTCAAAGACAAAGTACTAACTGAGGAGCCCTGAGGAGCCACTGTGCCACCTTACCCGCAGGTGTTGTAAAGTACCAAAAGC
Organism: Saccopteryx leptura; assembly: GCF_036850995.1. NCBI lineage: Eukaryota > Metazoa > Chordata > Mammalia > Chiroptera > Emballonuridae > Saccopteryx > Saccopteryx leptura. Next base: position 26,779,764 of record NC_089513.1, on the reverse strand, counting down.
TACAGAATCAATATTAATATTTTAAGAGGCTTAAAGAACATTTTATTAATTTGGGTTAAGGTGTGCAGAGAAATTTTGTAAATAATCTCTGTACTGTATGATTGGCATAAAACCAGGATGGCCCTTGGCATTATATTGTAAATGCAAAGGGAAGGAAAACATGGATTCCCTGACATTCCACCACATCTGTGGGGAAAGGGGTGAATGGCTAGCCAGATGCAGGAAGACAAAAGCCAAAATAAACCTTTTCTTATAGTAATGAGCCATTTGCGGGCATTTGTCCCTATGGAAACTACCTCTCCCATATGAATTCATATAGTTAATGTGTGTGACTCTGGACAAAGAGATGGTGGATAAACATTAGAAAATATAGGAATGTCTTAATATGTAAAGAGACATCTTTCTATCATTGTGTTGACTTGTAAATTTTGTTTTCTCTGAAATGGTGTATGGCTTGCAAATTGAACCTGGTCCTATCATGTTAAAGGGCATATGACTATAACCAATAGTGGTAAATGGCACCTAATTGCAATTTTTGCTTCTATACTTCCGCTTGCAAAACTATAAAAACTAAGTAGAACAAAGGGCCGGCGCACTCTCTCTCAGATTTCTGTCGGAGTTGCCTCCACTTGGCCATGCTAGACAATAAAGCTTTGGTGTGTAATCGATGGATTTTGTTCATGTCTTCAATGTTTCGAGTCCCTCCAGATTAGGTTTAACACTAACGGTAGAGTCAAAAGTTATATGTAAATATTTGACTACATGGGGGGTTTGTATCCTTAACTCCATGTTGTTTAAGGGTGGACTATACCATATTTCTTTCTACATGATCCAAATGGACAAAGTCTTTAAGATAGTAATATGTTCCCTACTTCTTTTGTCCACAATGATACCCATCCTACTTCATGGAAACAATAGTAGCACAATAATTATTCCATTGGCTGACAAAAAGCACTTGATGTAGAGTAAAAAAAAAAGCATAGACTTATGTTGTTATTAAAAGCTCTTCAACTGTGGGCAAATCAAAGTTTCAGTTTTCCAAGTATAAAATGAAAATGTTAAATAATATGCTTTCTGATAGTAATTGTAAAACTAAAATTCTATGGTTATATTGTTTTATTTGCACATATCCTTTGGGATGCGAGGAGGGGAATTTCCCTTGAATATTGCCATCCCTTCCCTTCCTGCACCTAACTCTCATCTACATGTTCCTTCAACCAAGTATCTCACCATTTACAAAAGTGGGGTTTAGGAAGGTGTTACTGAGTAATACCTTGAACTTGTGTTTATTTTAAAACATATTTTTCAAAACCTATTGCAACAAGGCCGGTGACTCTAATCATGGACTCTTCAGTTCGAATGGGATATATATACCCTGCCTCCAGTATATGGAAAAGTAGCATAGCCAAATACAGTTTTCTGGTCTCTGGAAAGACAAATAGGATGACCAAAGTTCTTTTCTCTTTTAACTGAAATTGCATATGAAAGTTCATAGTAATTGAAGGAAAAAAACGTTAGACACTGGCATTAGTCATTATGATAAGCAATGCATTCAACTTGACATTATGATCTGAGTTTTAGTTCAACTTCTGCTATCAAAATAAATATTTGGTAAGTTGAAAGTGGTCTCTAAAATCCCTTCCAGTATTAACTTTTTAATATCTAAGAGAGCTGATAGGGCCTCCCGTACCTTTTATGAATAATTCCATGCCTGAGTTCCCAAGACCCTCCATCCATTATGGTAGTATTCTTTTCCTCCAAGCCATGCCTCAAAAAGCAGCTTCCAATGAGTGGACCTGTTCTATCAGCATCCACCTCTATCAAGTCTTACTACATCTATCCCAGCTCTTCAGAAAACTTCTACTGATATAAATACTTGAGGCACAAGGCAAGCCCATGCTATGTATTCACACGCATATGTGGAACACAGGACCTCCTACAAATCTGTCCAGCATGACAAAAGAGGAAAGAGAAATCTGGTCTGACCTGTGGTGGCACAGTAGATAAAGTGTCAACCTGGAATGCTGAGGTCGCTGGTTCAAAACCTTGAGCTTGCCCAGTCAAGGCACATATGGAAGTTGATGCTTCCTGATCCTCCCTCCTTCCATCTCTCTCTCCTCTCTCTCTAAAAATGAATAAATAAAATCTAAAAAAAATAGCACTTATAATCAGGGTTCTCCCTAAGGTGGGTGCCTAGACAGCCACTTAATGTGGAAATCACAAAATTACAATCCTTACTTTTTTTTGTATTTTTCTGAAGTTAGAAGCGAGGAGGCAGTCAGACAGACTCCCATATGTGCCCAACTGCTATCCACCTGGCATGTTTACCAGGGGGTGATGTTCTGCCCATCTGGGGCATTGCTCTGTTGCAGCCAGAGCCATTCTAGCAGCTGCGGGGGAAGCCATGCAGCCATCCTCAGCACCCGTGCCAACTTTGCCCCAGTGGAGCCTTGGCTGCGAGAGGGGAAGAAAGATAGAGAGGAAGGAGAGGGGCAAGGATGGAGAAGCAGATGGGTGCTTCTTCTGTGTACCCTGATCGGGAATTGAACCCAGGACTTACACATGCTGGGCCAATGCTCTACCGCTGAGCCAACCAGCCAAGGCCAATCCTTACTCTTTTTTAATGTTCATGTGTGCAACAGTGTATCCTAAGCACCTGTAGTAATATTCATTCCGTCCATAGGTGAAAAAAATTGCAAGTAAGGACACCAATCAAGAAGTAATATGGAAATATCTTAAATAACAGTTTTATACAGTTTTTTGGGGGTCAGATATTATTTAATATTTCTTCATTAATATTTTTAAACTCTTATAATCTTGTTTTGAGTACTTCTTTTATTGTTCTTATTTAAGTATTAAATGTATAAAATAATAAACTACTTTTTGGTATATCATTTTTTTATACTTAAAATGGTCATTAGAGCAGAGAACCCTTTGTTAAAGTATTTGACTCGCACCACTGGATATTCCCTACCAACCCCCTTCACTTCCACAGAGAGGATCATGAGTATGTTGGTGGTCATATTGGTCCTCTGATTGTCTTCAGAGAGAGGAAGTATGTTTTCTAGCACACTAATGTACCATTTCTAAAAGTCCTGAGGCACCCAGGGAAGGAGTTCTAGACAAGAGTCCCTATTGGTGTCCAGGTACAAAAGCACATATGAAAAAAATGTTTTACTCGTTAATATTTCTTTCATATCTTTTTCATTACTCAAATTACTCCCACTCTGTTCTCTATCACTTAAAGCTCCTTTGCTATTGGCTCTTCAAACCAGCATTAAATACAATATTACTGTGTGACTTGAGGTAAGATATTTAACATCCCTGAGCCTTAGTTTACCCACCAGTAATATAAGGATATGAATAGTGTCTACCTCAAAAGAGTATTGAGAGACAACATTTGTTCATACAAGTAAAGGGCTTCAGTAAATGCCTGACACATGGCAAACTCTGTTGCCCTTTTCTTTTATTATTTTAGTTGGCTTATCACTACCTTATAACTTTCCTTATTCTACTATTATGCCCAACACCTAATTGCCCTCCTTCTGTCAGTACAAGCAACTTTTCTGGCATCCCTCTTTGCTCTAGCCTCACACTTGTGCCCAAAAGCAGGCTTAATTATCTTTACTTTAGAAACGGTGAAAAGAGAGTTCCGAAAGGAAGTGCCTGCCACAGTTACAGAGGAAATGAATAGCAGAGATGGGAGCAGATCCCAGTCCCTCGTAACTCTGCATTCAGCATGTTCTCATCTCCTGGGAGAGATCTTTCTGTCATTACTGAACAGAAACATCCCCAGGTGCCCTGCACAGAGCATTATATCTAGAGAAGAGAAAAAGAATGGCTGTCAAACAACGGCTTCATCCTGCCTACAATTTCCAGCGTTAAGAGGACTCCCTAAAATATTGTGGAAAAACTTTCTGTAGGGAAGTTGTTCCTCCTGCTTCCATTCCATGCCACTTTTATCTTTCTTCTTTTTTCTTTCTTTCTTTTTCTTTCTTTCTTTCTTTCTTTCTTTCTTTCTTTCTTTCTTTCTTTCTTTCTTTCTTTCTTTCTATCTCAGAGTACCTTACTTATAGGGTTTCTATCATAACTTAGCATAATTCACTAAAATTAGTTCTCTCTGCGTCTCTTCTCAGCCACCCCCACACCCAGTAGATTATGAGTTCTATAAAGGGAAGGACATCTCATTAATCTTTAAATTTCCAGTGTCCAGCGTGGAGCCTGTCTCCTAGAAGATAATTCAATAAAATGTATTTTATGAATTAGTAAATATATGCTCTAACTGGGTTAAAGCACAAAGTATTTTAAAAATGGCAACACCTCAAGGGAATGTTTTAGATGATTCTGCACAAAGCAGAACACATCAGTACTCTCAGGAGATTAAGTCTAGAACAGCTGGTTTTGTGGCAGGATCCTTTTATCTGCAAATAACAGAAGGCCCAAATAAAAGTGACTCAAACATTTAAGATACCAAGTTTTGCTTATTTCACAAGAAGTTCGGAGATAGGCAGTCCCTCAGTCCCAGTGAACCAAAGGAGAGATTATAAGAGGGTAAAAAAAATCAATTTCTCTTCTCTGAGGCATAACCCAGATTGCCTTACCAGGTTCTTCTCTTTCCAAAACTCCATGAGGTGTCCCCTTAATAGAGCTTGTCTGTAATTTGCTTTTATTCCTATAGCTCATCTTCCAAAATAAATATTAAACTGGTCAAAGAGAAGAATAGTGTCTTATACATATTTGTGTCTGCCACTGAGATGTGGCTTATGTCCTGCTAGGCATTTAAATCTTAGTCATCACTTGAGTAATTGATTCAACATTCCACTCATGTCCTGCACACAAGGGATTTCTACAGTGAAACAATACATGCTCTCTATTGTGGAACACATATTCAGCAAAATAACTTGCTTAATTAGCAAACTAACCCAAACCATCTGCATTGTCTTGGTCCTCAGAGGTTACTGCATGAGTCTCTGATGAGGAGGTATCTCGGGGAGTTCCTCAGAGTCATGCCTTTATGCTGTCAACATTGCCATAATTTTATCTGGATCAAGTAGAAGCCCTGTTGATTTGATCAAGAAATGTATTTCTAATAGGCAGTTGGGTAGCATCTGTCAGTGTTTCATGAATCCACAAAGAGATTGAGAATCAGTCTCATCAGTGTTTGGTTGTTAGTGATCCACAAATGTGGTTTATTTCCATCATAAATTGTTATTTGGTATTTTTACTGTGTGTAGAAACCCATAGGCTACACAACAGGAATACTTTATATACACTGTACAAATAAATACATGAACACTCTTGAATAAATACTATGTTTTTGGTATCCAAGTTTTGCTATTTCATTCAGAGGATCTGTTCTCTTTAACCTAGTCTTTTTTCTCACTTATATCAGTCAGTGGAGCAACAATTAAATATATGTGCCATCAAAACACTCCCCCACTTCCTTTTACACATATTTAATAGATGACACTGTTCATGGCTTCACATCTCACAGATTCCCTGACAGTCTAGGCAGGAAAGATATGTGAGACAACCCATAAAAAATGTGGGGTTAATGTAGATATTCTGTCAAGGCACAGAAAAGTAATTTAGAGCCCCTGCCAGAATTCAGCTTTTCATAATATTTACCAACTGAAGTCAATTTGGAAGTAAATTCCCCATATGGGGAAGCCAGAAGCTCTAACCACATTACCACACAATTTTTCAAACCACTGGCTGTTTCCTAACCCATCACCATAACCACATGCTATTTAGGGTAAAGGCTAACCAAACCTATGTGTGTTCTAGCTCATTTTAAAGATTAATGAACTTGCATAAATCAAGAAAAGGACTGCAACTTTCTAACTCCCCATACTCTGTGAGGTTGACATCTATATGTAGGATTTAGAGACCGTTATGGCAAATGGATCATAACAATCAAGCTGAGATGAATTCACTGGATAGTTGATTGTTTGTTTTGTACCTGGTTGTGCCTCAGGATTTAAAATAGAATTCAAAAGTATTCATAATACAATACAGCACTATTACCAGAAATGGAACACAAATTTGTCTCCAAGCTTCCAAGAGAACTATAATAAAAAAGAAAAGCTAGCAGTCACATCACTTAGTGTTTGAAAGTAAAACAGGTGCACAGGAGAAGTGGATTCTTTTGGTTGTAAAAGCAGAGCCCTCATGGAAATACACTCTTATGTAGTAAACATCATTTTTTTAATGAAAAAAAAATTTTTTTAATTATGAAAGTAGTCCTAGTCTTCACAGGGCTATTTCTTAAGAAGTCTGTTAGTGTCGCCCTTGACATGGCACCAAAGTTCAACAGAGTCATAGCGTTTTCTGTGATGCTGTTATTGCTTGTATAGATCAGTTAGACAATAAATCAGGAAATTGGCCAATAACACTTGTTTATCATCTATCATGGTGGCCTGCTGTATCATTTGCATTACAGCTTAGAGGTAAGAATAAAAATGGAAGATATTTTTTAAAAATTACTATAGAATTGGAGGACAGATGGGCTGTTACTTACAGTACTCCAGCTTTTTGAAAAGCATCCTAAGATTTCTTGGACCCAGAAGCTGTCCCTATCAGAGTATCTGGAAGTTGAGATATAATTATTTAAAAAAAACTTTGGCAGGGAAAAAAATAACTTTTTTTCACTAAAATGGCAGTTGGGTCTAAATTTATCTAGTCTGGCTCTGTCATCAACCAAATCACTACATAGTTTTCTTAAAGTTCCATCCGCTCTGCCAATACATTAGCTTCTCCCAGGGCATCAATTACTACAAGCCATTTTTTGGAAGGTATTCAGCGACAACTATCCTAGCAGTTCAGTAAACTGTAGCCATCACCCAAAGCAATCTGTTATTTCTATAACCCCTACATGTGTACTAAATTTCACTGAAATCTATCAAATATTACAGAATATATGCCTATTTGATAAGTTTGCTCAGCTTGCATTTTTGTCTCAAGATGAATGACTGTGTTAAAAATAAAAAATAGAGAGATTTTGATATCCTATCATAAAGTACACGATTTTAGCAAAAATAGGTCAGTATAGAACAAATCCATACTAAAACTAAAAGTTTCAATAGAGTTGAAAGAGAGCAACTACTCCAGAAGGATGAAATACCACAGGAACTGCCTACTAATAAAATGGCACACTTTTCATTAAAACTCCACTGACATAGTGCACCCAAAGCTCTCTGGGCTCAGGCCAACTTTCCTTACGGCATAAGAGGCCATATTTCCCTTTCTTGAGCCTGCACACACTCCTTACTATTTTCAAAAAGGAAGTCTGTGGTAGAGTGTATTTGCCAGGAGAGCTGCAGCAATGTCTCATATCTCGTGTTCTTCTGCAGGGTGGTCTTGCCCCAGCCCAATGCAAGGTGGAAACTATCTCCCCTCTGCCTCGAGTCTGGATGGATTCTATGGCAGCTTTAATTGATAAAAGAAGGCAAAGTGATTCTGTGTACCTGCCTGGCATAATCCTTAACTGAGTTGGCATCTCCAACTCCTGCCTCTTGGAGCTCATGTAAGAAGTCCATGTGGTCTGATCTATGGTGGCACAGTGTATAAAGCATCAACCTGGAACACTGAGGTTGCTGATTTGAAACTTTGGGCTTGCCTGGTCAAGGCACATATATGAGTTGATGATTTCTGCTCCTCTTTCCCATTCTTTCTCTCTCTCTCTCTCTCAAACACACACACACCTTTCTAAAATGAATAAACAGAATAAACAAAGTCCATGCTACTTGAACAGGGAGGCACTTGCAGAAGTACTGAGACTCCAGACTTGTGAGAGAAATGCCCAGCAATCTTGGACACCCAGCTCAGATGACCTAGGCCCAGATGGTCTTTGAATACAGCTGCTTAAGACAGAAAATAAGAAATTGATTTCAAACCATTTGTTTAAAAATGATGATTAAAAAGACAATTTAGGTAATACAAATAAACTTTAATATTTTCTGAAGTACACAGTCTCCTTTTGTAGAACTGGGGCTCAAGGCAATAAACTTTTATAAGACAAAGAATAAAGAACAAGAAAGAGACAAATAGAAAATATCTGATTGGCTGGGACCCTAGTCAAGATTACTTGGAGTGAAAAGGACCACAGAGATAAATATAAATCCCAGAGTTGGCTTGGCTTTGGGGAATTGGCTAACTGGATCTAATGTGTTTCTGGCCAAGCAAAGCATTTACAGGGACAGAAAAGTTAGCAAAGATTTTGTTTGCTGGGAAGGCACTCCAACATGCATGGCTCCATCTCAGGCCAAGAAATTTATTTCAAGGCCACTAAGTTTGAGGATGATTTGAAATAAGCCAAATCCTCTCTTTCCTCGTTCTCATTCCAGGATTAACTGCTTGGGATTACATTCCTCCCTATTGCTGTCTTTTAAAATATCACTCAATAAACAAAAATCAACTAACTCAATCCCTTTAGCCAGCACTAACTTCTTTCTTCTTCCCAGGCCCATTATAATTTCTCCACATCTCTCTTCTATGAGTTTGTACTGTTATAGGACATACAATATAGACTCTTCATTCGTGGATTCATTCATTCCAAAGTATTTGTTGAGTGCCGTTCCAAGTAAAAACAAATGCAGTGCATTGTCCGAACTCAAATACATTACTGACCAGTGGGGGTGACAGAGATAAGCAAGGTGGAAGTTTGGTGACTGTGGTACACACAAAGCTTCACAGAAAATCTGAGAAGGGAAGGACTTAGGCGAGCCTCTGGAAATCAGTGAGCCCAGCACAAAGAGATAAAGAAGAATGTTCCATATAAAAGGAAGTACATGTACACATTTCCCAAAGGTGAGATGCAACATGGTGCTGTTGGGAAACAACAGGTATTCCAATGTGACCCAGGTGTAAACCAAGAATTCTTGAGTGGTTAGAAGACTGAAGAAGAAGGACATAGATTATAAAGAGCCTCCTAGACCACGTTCAAGAACTGGGATTTTGCCTTCACAGAGACCGTAAGGAAACCCGCAAGAGTTGCAAGGAAAATGCCATGGTCAGATGAGAGCTGTAATTTATTCTCCTGGCATACATGTATGAAGGATGGGATGAGAAAGGCAAGTGTGAGAGAAAAGAGAGTTCAATTAGGTATCCATGGCAAACTATTGCAGAGGGTAATAGCTATAGTGATGGCAAAGAGAATTCATCTAACCCAACTCATGTATTTGTAAGGGTGAAAGCTAAAACCTCAAAAGGGTAAGAGCAATTCCCCATGCTACAACAAGTCAGGGAGAAATTTGAAATAAAATTCAAGTTAACTCATTCTTCACTTTCTCTATTCTACTAAAATGATATTTCCAACCTGCTAGCTTATTCACTCTTTAATAAAGTGATCAAGGACTATTCATCTTTATATTCTCATAACATGTGCAGACCTTTATGACCACTGAGTGCTTGAAAGTATTTGTTGACTTTGATGCTTTACTCATGTTCTGGTGGCAGTCGTATATTATTATTGTTCCTAACGTATTTTCCAAAAAGTTTTTATGAACCTTGAAACAATTTCAAAAGACATTATTCTGATTTAAATAGTAGACATCTTGGTATTAACAATTATCATTGTATCTTTTTTAAGAAATATAATTATGAATCTTATTTCTCCGTTAAGGACCATGTTGGCACCAGCTCCAGAGGGATTTTCCCTGATTCTCTAATCTCGTAGCCATCTGTGAACCATCATGTCATGTCAAAGTCCCATGATACCAAGTATTTAGGGCACTTTAGAACTTTATCCATTTTTTGTTATAATTTTCTCTGATGGCTTCATATATCATAGAACATAAGGAAACAAGACATGATCTTGTCTCCTCAATGAAATGGTATCATTGTGAGTATAAAGGACAGGGAACAAACTTTCTGCTTCTATTTCTTACACAGAGCATAGAAGGGAGAGAGAAGTACTTGACTAGGCAGTTTATAAAAGTCTTGAGCTTACCTTTGCCTTCAATGTATTTGTAAACAGAGAGACATGAAATAATTGCAAAGTAACATTTAAAGAAAATAAGCATGATGACAAATGAGGGAAAATATTGAGCAAATTAAAAGTGTTTTATTATATTTATATTCTAATTAACTAAATGATAGTCATAATAATCACATCATATTTATAAGGTATCATATAAGGTATCATTACCTCCTTTATCTTAGAAAAGAATATACTAAGGAACATTGAGTAATTGAAAAACCACTGAAGCTATATATTAAGGAATGAATCACCAACTTTATTCTTATCAGTCAAAGAAGGTTCAAAAGTAATTGTGTGCTAAAGTGAAGTTTTGTAGAGTAAAAACGATATCATTTGACTTTGTCTTTGTCTATGAGATCCAGGAAGAACGATGACTCTCCAAGGGAATAAGCTGGATTTTGAAGATGTTAGAAGATGATTGCAAACCTGACATGAAACTCTTAAAGGCCACTAAAAGTAAAATGAAGACAAAAAGGATTTTCTCCACTACCACTAACCTGAATCTAGAAGAAAATTATTGTATCCTTTTCAACAAATAACTAAATCTGATAGAGAGTATTTTCGCACATGTCAAAGTCAGCCAATTCCACTGTCATTCTCTATACACACCTCCCCTTGGTAACTAATCAAATGAAATAAGCCAGTAATTTAATTATTTTTCTCCTTTCAGGGCTTTCAATGCATAGAATTTGGGAGCTTATCTAGCTAATTGCTGGGAATGGTAAATCGTATAGAACAGCAATTTTCAACCAATATGCCACAAGACTCACACTGGTGTGCCGTAAGAATTTTAAAAATATTTAGTACTTGACTATTTAGTCAGGGGCTGACTTCTTTTCCCTTAGGTTGTCAAATAAACCAATGACAATAGTTAATACAACCATAGCCATCCAATATGATGAATCAAAATTATACCCATTATTTTTGTCAGATCGAGGAAAAATATTTTTTTTGGTATGCGGCAGAATTTTAGTAATTGTGTGTGCCATGAAATAAAAAAGGTTGAAAATCATTGGTCTAGAGAAGGCAGAGGACTGGCTGGATCACAGATACAGAGGCCTTTTGCTATAACAATATTTTTAAATAATAGATCATGTTATAGTTCCATGAGCCCCTTTGCTGCCACAAAAACAAGGATTGCCTTTTGTGCACAGAATCCAATAAAGATCAGGTAGTAGATTTCCAGTACATGAAATATAGTCTACTACATTTTTCCATGTTTTTCAATTCAATTTTTATGAGCCTCTGTGGCTTAGGAAACTATGGCTAAAGGAACAGGGAGTTCTGGGTGTTTTAACAGCAAGCTGATATGTGCTATAGAATTGTAAGAATGCAATGGACCTTGGAAATCACCTTGTCCAATCTCTTCATTTCATAGGAAGTACTAGAGTATTACTTCCCAAGGATGTTCATATCATGACAACATAGAAAGTGAATACATTTTATGGCACAATGGAATGATTTGTAAAGGCTGCTCGTGATCATCTAGGAGAACTGGCTGCCCTCAGCTCTGCTTGGCTAACAATATTGGGATCAATACCTTGGCACACTTATAACCCATTCACAGTACTTCAGTGTTGCTAAGGCACATCAAAGAGGAGCTCTGGTCTAGATTCACACATTCGAACAACAGATTTGTATAAGAAACATCTGAATTTCTGACTCTCCATAATGTACTTGCATTGTCTTGGCCAACTGATCGGGAACAATGGTGAGAGGTAGGCTGGTCCTTCATAGATACGGTTTATGGGATGCAAATGGTGGTTGCTTAAGAGATTTCCAGTTGTCTTATGCGTAACTACGTAATGTCTCTACTTTTTAAATTTTCTCAAGCTTTGAAGCCTTAGAAAAGTAAATTTAAATCATTGCTTTATCCTACTCTCTCATCCCCATCCACTAACTTTCATACTATTGAATAATTAGACAGAATTATAATCTTTAGAATTAAAAAAAATTAATGTAAATAACTGCTACAATTCCATGTACATACACACAAGCACTCATAAAACTCTATCCTATGATGTTGAAAGTCTCTTATTATAATTTTTTTTTAATTATTTATTATACCATTTTCTTTAACACTCAGGCAGAGACAAGGTGTTTGCTGAGTCCATGGGTGGTCTGACCTCAGTCTCAATAGCCTTCCCTAACTAATGTCAGAAAATTTGAAAGGCATCTAAGCTCCTGATGAACTTTCAGCTTCGTCAGATTAAAACCTATATGAACCATGTCATTTTTATGTGGGTGTTTGTAGCAGTATCTAAATCAGAAACACCAAAGCAACTGGGTACTGGTATTATTAACATCCTATTCATTAGCCTTTCTTCTCCATCACAACTGTTTCCTTACTGAGTTCTGTTCCAAGCTCTGAAGGAGAGAGAGAGAAAATATAGCTGCTTATTAAACAGTTTCCTTGTATGCTGCACACTTGAGAATGTAACAAGATCCTTCTCATTTTATTAAAAAGTATTACTTTAGAAAATTCCAGGTTGAAAACAAATGACTACTGAATGACTTTTTAAAAAACATTAGGAAAACTTGCTTTTTAAGTTTGTATCACATAGGCAAAGCCTAGACTATTTATTCACTTCATTTGACTACTTTTTAATACCGGTTTTTATGAGGACACTAATGACCCTCACAGATTGTTACCCTCCAGTGAAATAATAGAACTTTGGCAGCGGCTGGATTCCAGTTGAAGAGTTCTGAAACTCACTGTAAATCTTCCTGTTTTGTTGTTTTTCAAACTAGGCTTTGCCATCTGCCTTATGAATTGAATTTTTGTTGCAGTATTTCACATGATCTAAAATATGGTTATTGCCATCCATAAACTGAGGTTCCTGGAGTGTATTAATTAAGTCCAAAATATTGCACAATGTGCACAGAGCGACACAACACAAATGTCATGGCGCGACCATCCTCATAACCCTCTCCGCTTTCCATGGTGGCTGTTCTCTAAAAACCCAGAGACGATTTGGTTGCAGCTGCCAACGAAGTTAAACCTGAAGACTTCAACTCAGGTGCATGAGATAAATTGAAACAGATCTTATTGCTCCCAAACAGTCTCTTGGAAATAATGGCATCTTGACATTTTATCAGTCACTCAAGCGGTCATTCTCAGCAGGATCAGCCAGAGCTTGAAGGATAGAGCCGTAAAGACAGGACTGTCAGCCATAAACATTCCTCAAAACCATGAAAACCACAAATGAGAGCTTAAGTAATGGAGGACGCGATACCCTTGATATTTCAACAATTACCTGCAACAACAGGCTTTGTTCAGAACTGTAGTCATTTTTTTCAAAAGCCTTACTTGTCAGGCCCAGAATGGGGTAACAGGAGAGAGAAAAGAAAAGAGGGAAGAGGGGAAAGGCAGATGACTCCTTTAAGTTAAAAAGTGAACTTGAGTTGGCTGCATAGTTAAGCCATGAAAATTTTTCAACAGGAACAAAATAAAATAAATAAATAAAAATCACCCACCTAGAGATGGATCCGAGGACGTTGATATTATTAAGGTTGCAGTGGAGCTTTGTGATCATTAGAAACACATTTACACTGCTTAGCTGTTTCCTGTGCAGCCATTCCTGATGTCAAATTACAGAGGAGAAAAATAGCGAGGAATACACTGCAGGGAGGAGAAGGTAGTAATGGATAAGAGTGTAAGTGTACGAGGGCGAAATGAATTTAACTTCATTACACCTAGGAATGTATCGCTGTGTTGTGGAAGGAGAAATACTAATTTTAAATGGACCTGGTGCTATTATCTTGGCAATTGGGACCCAAGAAAACTAAATGAAATTGAGTATACACCATAACCCAGTCACCCAAACTCAGGAGACAGCAAACGTGGAAAGGTTAAATGCCCTAGAAATTGCATTTGTGGAGTTTCTCAACACAAGAGATTAATGGTTTCTCAAAGCGATGGATAAATATTAGCTGAAGACCATTAGCCCAGGAAAACACATCCGTGCATCACAGTTCTCGGGGCTTATCAGATCAATTTTAAATAGGTTTATCTTGGACTTTTCTAACATTTAATGAGGAACAAATTGTTTTTTTTTCTGTTTCCTCTCCCCATGTTGACTTTTTGATATTACCTAGGAGAGAACAATTAAAACAAATGGGTCTGTGACAAAGTGTTAATATGCTTGTCTCTGAAGCATTCGGAAAGGATCATTTTATGATTGTTTCCTCCTATTACACAGTTTATCATAAGTATTTGGATTGAATAGTGGACTCTTCAGATGAGAGGAGAGTGTGAATGGTCATTTGGCTCTTTCTGCAGCCCTCAGGTAGCACACACCTAAACAATCTTAGCTTGACAAGAATCTATCTTTTTAATAGCTCTCAATCCATGTCAATCAAAATAAACTGTCAGTCAATTCTCATTATATTTAACAACAATCAATGAAAGCAAATACAAAATACATACTACTACCTGGGGCCAAACATTGTGCTGAATGTGGTGGGGAAATTAGCACAAAACAAATAAAGCTCAGGTCCTTATCCTGTACATATTTAGAACCTATTTAATCGATTTTACTCATGTGATGTATTTCCATTTCTTCTATTTTTTTTAAAAAATGGGGGGTGCAATTATTTTATTCATAGCTTCTTGATTGCATGCAAGGAATACTGAAGTACAAAGCTTTCAGATTAGGCATTAACTAGCCCTGGGGGGAAACAAGGAAATGGTACCAGGAGATTGCAGAGATTGAACCGCAGCTTTGTGGCTTGGGTTCTGCCTCAGTCAGTCTTCTTTGTCTCTCTCTCAGTCTTATTTTATTGCTAGTCTCCCTCAGACACTATGTGGCCTGCTTGACCATTCTTGAAATCACAGAGTTCAAGATGTAAGTTTGCCTTTTAAAATTTCCTTTTTTTTAACTTTCTTTTTTCTATGGTTACACTCTGCAGTTCAGCTAAGGATTTGCAATACCTATCTGAATCCTTTGATAAGTAACAAATAAAGCAATACAAATATTCAACCAAATGCTCCAATTGTGAAAGTAACAAGTGACATTTCTGCTTCCTTCAATGAACCATGCATTTCATCTTCATTAAAAGAATCACATCTTTTATCCTATGTCAGTAACTCATAATAAAGCATCAGTAGAGTACTGCTTGTATGCTATGGCTTAGCTGACCTGTAAAGCAACTTCTCATGACCCCAATCTTTCCCTCTGTGAATAGTACAGCCTGAAACAGCCTGGTCCTGCCCATATAGAAACCTTCAATGTCACAAACAAAATAGCACCGAAGGCTGTTGAGGACTGTCCATAGATTTAAATCTAAGTACATTTGTTGTCTGAAAACACAGGTCATGAGTAAAGGAAGCTTTGAGAAGATTATTTCATGAAAGAACAAAGGACAAGTCCCCTCCAGTGATCAGAAAAGCAAAAAAAAAAAAAAAAAAGGGTCCCTTCTAGTATCAAATGAATGGAATATTCTGAGTCTTAGCAATAATGACAGTGTTATCATGGAGCCTTTATGTAGAGGTATCTGATTGGGATAGGAGCATACTGAGATGAAGAACTATCTCCTCCCTATTGTTTCTCTCTCTTTCTCTATCTCCCCCCCCCCCATGTTCATTTCCCTCTTACACCTGCATGAACACACATATACACATAAAAAAATCTATCTCTCTATGTCTGTTTGGGGTTTTTACAACAACTGCATAATTGTGTATTTTTCAAAGTTAAAAGATGGTGAAAGTCTCATATAGCTTCTAGTACATAGTTGATTTTCCATAAACATTTTAAAATCTATACAAGGAAGGATAGCTAATATCTATTCTATTGTGAGCCCTTTCAACTAGATCAGGGGTCGGGAAACATTTTGGCTGAGAGAGCCATGAACGCCACATATTTTAAAATGTAATTCTGTGAGAGCCATACAACGACCCGTGTATATTATGCATTATCCAATAAAAATTTAGTGTTGTCCTGGAGGACAGCTGTGATTGGCTCCAGCCACCGGCAACCATGAACATGAACTGTAGAAAATGAATGGATTGTAATACATGAGAATGTTTTATATTTTTAATGTTATTATTTTTTTTACTAAAGATTTGTCTGCAAGCCAGATGCAGCCATCAAAAGAGCCACATCTGGCTCGCGAGCCATAGGTTCCCAACCCCTGAACTAGATCATAAGCCACCTTTGTCCTGCTTATAACAACAATTAAAAATATTTTGGAAAAACAGTAAATGTTCTAAAAATTGCTTGGGTCTCATAATGTCCACTTGTCTCTTCTACCCTGATCATCATTCCCATCTTTTTGTTTATCTCATACTGGAATTCCCAGCCACATATCCTGACTTTAAAACTTACTTCTGGCCCACTGTGGTTCAGGTGATTCTCTGGGGTTTAGTCAGGATCTTCAGATTTCTGCTTTCATATACTAGTTTTGTCTGGATTGGATGTTTTGATTATTTAGGCCAGAACTCGCAGTCCCAGTTCCTGACTCTGGGAGGCTTCATGATTACATTATCAAGATCCTGAAATCTCTCCCTTCTTCACTCAGAGGTAGACCAACGGAGTTAGCTAAGGAGTAGATTAGTTAGCCAAAATTATTATAGTGATTGTTGTTATTATTTTTATTATTTTTTAATAAAAGGGAAATTCAAATCTAAAGGATAAAGCAGTTAGTAGGAAAGATGACACAGAAGTTAACCTACAAATGAAGGAACCCAACAAGAGAGGTAGAAAGCAAAAAGCATTTTAAGGCAGAGAGAAAGAATTAAGGTGTTGCTGCCAGTCCTCCCTCAAACATCGAGGACACTAAGATCTTCAGGTGTACGGTATTCTGGGGCCACCTGAGTCACAGCTGAGGTGATGGAACCATCTTGGTTCTCTTTTCTATTTTCTTCCTCTACTTCCTATTTATAAGTATTTGCTCATCTAAATATATCTAAACATAAAAAGGTACAATAAAAATACAGTATACAAGATAAAAAATAGTACACCTATATAGGAAATGTACCATGAATGGCACTTGAAGGACTAGAAGTTGCCCTGGGTGAGGCAATGTGTGAGTGGTCATATGTGCCTTGACTGGGGGGGGGGGGGACTACAGCAGAGTGAGTAACCTCGTGCTCAAGCCAGCGACCTTGGGCTTCAAGCCAGTGACCTTTGGGCTCAAGCCAGCAACCATGGGATGATGTCTATGATCTCACACTAAAGCCAGTGACCCTGCGCTCAAACTGGTGAGCCCATCCTCAAGCCAACAACCTTGGGGTTTTGAACCTGGGTCCTCTGTATCCCAGTCTGACATTCTATTCACTGTGCTACCACCTGGTCAGGCCAGAGACTCTTCTTAAAGAAATGTCACTCTTTCCAGAAATACATCCATGATGATTGCTTGGTTTATTTCTTTTGTTCATCATATATTTGCTTGTAAGCAGATAATGCACCATAAACATCCCTTTCTATTAATGAAAACCTTTTATTGTTGAGATCCATGTTTTCAAACTTTTTTAAGGAGTTGTTGAGGTCTGCAAAAGCTTCTGCCAAATTCTTCACTGAGACTTCTCTTGGAGATTCTTCTTTTTCTTCTGCTATAGTTTCCTTTTCTCCTGCTTACTTAGCTATGCATTCCCATTCCAGTTCCAACAACTCTTCATTAATTAATTTCTCAGGAACCACCTCTAGGAGCTCCTTAATGTCATCCTCGCCCACATCTGGGTTGTAGCAGTTTGCCATCTAAACCACAGCCTGTTGTTAGATAGCAAACATCTCCTTAGCCTTGGCAAACAAATCCTTTGAAGTCGTGGAAGAATATCTTGAAGTCTGCTTCCATGGACCATTTATACACTTCTTGGTGACATCACTCCAAGCCCAAGCAAGTCCTTGATAAAATCATAGATGTTGTAATCATTCCAGAATTGTAGCAGTGTCTTCTCAGTGTTTCCCTCAGTTGCAGTGATATCTTGGGCAATGATCTTCTTCAGATAGCGGGCCTTAAAAGCTGCTGTAACTCCTTGATTCATGGATTAGATCAAAGAGGTGGTGGTGGGAGGGAAAAACAGCACTTTGATACTGAGATGAAGATCACCAATAAAGGATGATAACAAGGAGCATTATCAACAACAAGCAAAATCTTGAAAGGTATGTTATTCTCCAAACAGTACTCCACTTCTTTGACATTGCAATTCAGGAGGGTCTTAGAAGACAAGCTGGGTTATGCATGACTTTTTATTGCTCCTGTAGAACACTAGCAGTGTGTGCTTATTTATATGCTTGAAGGCCCTGAGGTTCTCACTGTGCCAGATGACAAAGGATTTTCATTTGTCGCCTGCAACATTGCCCCCAAGCAAGCCTGTGATCCTGTCTTTGAAAGCTTTCAAACCTGGCATTGATTTGGCCTCCATATGGATGAAAGTTCTTTCAGGCATCAATTTCCAGAATAGGGAGGACCCATCCATACTGAATATTTGTTCTGGCAAAGTCATTTTCCTCCACAATCAGCTCATCTAGAGTTTGCAGAAATTCTTCAGCTGCCTTCACATCGGCACTCACAGTCTTACCATTCACTTTCACATTATATACTGAATAACTCACTTGAGTCATTTAAACCACCCAGAGCTAGCAATAAATTTAACATCAGAGTGGGTTCCAGCCTTTTCTCTCAACATCTCCCGCAAACTTTTCACTTTGGCCATGATTGCAATGGTGCAGAGAGGGACACACTTCTGTGTCTGGTCTTTAAAACAAGTCATTAGAAGTTTCTGCATGTTCGACTTAGGCCCTCGTCGAATTCCTGTTAGTCTCATTGTCTTACATGAAGCAAATTCTTTACCAGCCTCTGTCACTTTGTTCTTGTTCTTGAAGATCATAGCTATGGTGGAATAAAAAATGCCTGACTGGTGAGCAAAAACCATCACTGATTTTCCATAGTGAGAGACCTTAATCAATCTTAATTTTGTGTCCAGGTCAATTGCTCTACGTGACCTCTGACTGGCAACATTACTGGTAGATTCTGTATGCTTAGGGGCAATGGTAAACAAAGCAATGTGAGATTAAATCAAGCACAAGAGAAAATGATGCCATCAGGAGACACTGTAAACACAAGCTGTATGAGGCTGCTTCCCACAGAGCACGGCACACTGTTTTGCAGAAAAACTTTTTTTATAAGTAGAAAGAGTACACTCTAAAATAATGGCAAAATATAGTATATACATAAACCAACAACATAGTTGTGTATTATCATTATCAAATACTATGCACTCTTCATAATGGTATGTGCTATACTTTTGTGGCACTTGGTTTGCTGACACCAGCATCACCACAAATGTGTAACGTGCTGTGCTACAACTTTACAGCAATGACATCACTAGGCAATAGGAATTTTTCAGCTCCCGTTGTAATGTTGGTCTGTCATTTGCTGCAACATCATTCTGCGGCACATGGTTCTACTGAAGAAATTAAATTCCTGTATGATACAGTCATTTGATAATCTTCTCCCCTATAGTTTCCCAAAACTCCCCTTCTAATCAGCTCTTTTATGTCCTAGTAAGTAACCTGATTCTAATTCCTTTATTTTGCTCCTTTTATTTCTTGATTTTTGCTGGAGGAACATGGATACTTGGCAAACAAGCAGTTGTTTCTTCAGGTTTTTTAACATCTCATATCCTCACTAGGTCTTGCTATATTATATCAACCTTAACTAAGTCTTATCATAACTCTGCTGCAGTTGTGATGGTGCTTGTGCTATACATCTCATTCTTGTTCTAGCATTTTATTTTTGTGTTTGATCAAATATGTTATGACCAATCAATTTCAAACTACTCAACTGTATATGGCTTCCCATTCTTTCCCCTTTTTCCTTCAAAGAATTCTACATCATCGCTTTAGAGGAATGCTTCTCAAGCTTTAATCTGACAGCAATCACCGGAGTCCTTTTTAAAATGCCAATTCTGACTCACTGTGAAGTACAGACTATTATTCCTATTTTATAGATGGAAAACTGAGGCCTGGAGAGGGTGAGTAACTTGCTCAAGGTCACATCAACAAGTTAATCAATGGCAGAGGCAGAAACTGACTAAAAAGCAGTCTTATAGCCTAAATGCTTCATATTCACTATCCTGTCTCTTTTTATATTATATTCACATAACAAAAATATAACCATACTTAGTTCTATGGCAATAAATTAACCTATTGTTCATTTAATGTTCTTACAGCTAGAAATAGCTAAGAGTTTCCTCCCAATCACTGAGAAAGGGTAAAACACAGGCAATTTAGAAAACTCACTCCCACTTGGCCTCAGGGACTGGCTAAATTGCCAGGCTTTGAGGTAGCTCCCTACCACCCACTAGCCATTAGCCATCATTGGTTGATTCTATTCTTGTTTCCCCTGCCCCTTGTCCTTGTCACCCTGGAGCTGCCACTGGATCTGAAATAGTTCTCTTGGCTTCATGCCGAGCAACTGAAGGCCAACTCTGCCACTTCCCAGACCAGGCCCCCCCCCCCCGCCCCATCCAGGTAAGTCTACCCTCCTCCCACCAATCTACTTCCAAAAGGAAGTTAGTACGTTGGGTTACAAACGTCAATTCACAAAAATAAATTCAGGCTTATGAATTTGTATTCTGCAAAGACTTTAACAAATCAGGAAGTATTTTTTCTTAAGTGACCCCATCTCCTATTTGTACCCCTAATGGAGAAACTAAAATTGTCAAATCAGTGGAATATGTTGCCACCTTTTGCACACAAATAATTTATTTTAAGACTTTTTATGCCTTCAGGGTTCTCTTTTCTGGGTCACAAATGATAAAGCGCACAAAATTTTATTCATTTCTATCATGGTCCTGGGGATGTTAAAAATCACATTCTGCTTTTAATAGCTTCTCTATCAATACAGGTAGTAACCTCTTACTCAGCCTCCCATCTCTAACTGCTATTCCTGCCAGTCTGTCTTCACCGTGGAAACAATTCACTTGTGTGAACTCTCATTTATTAAGTGCAGAATGCAGCTAAGTGCTTTGCAGAATATATAGAGCATTAGCACTTTGTGAGACTCTGGTTTCGTAAATTGGTGACAATAATAATGCCTTACATTTTGTAGTTCTTTATATTTTTCAAAGGGCTTTTTGTGTTCATTATCTCATTTGATCTAAAACAACCTTGAGAGAGAAGCAGAATAAGTATTATTCTGCCTTCTTTATAAATTTATTTTAAAATGAAGGTCAGAGATGTTAAGTGGCATGTTCTGGGTTACACAACAAGTTTTGTCAGTGTTAGTGGAACTGGGGGTGGCCCACAAACTCACTGTACACTTAAAAAGTTTTTTAATACAGAAAAATACAAACAACAAAAAAAGCTATGTCCACGCACCCACAATTAATACATGTTATCATTTTGTCATGGAAGGAAAGAGGGAAGGTGGGAGGGAGGGAGCAGTATTTCTGGCTGGTTAGTTCATGAAGATCAAATTTAATGTCACTCTTGAAGAACAGCTAAAATGTCAATGGCCAGGAGGAGAAGGAATTGGCATAAGCAACAGCATGAGTATATGACTATATGATAATTCAAACCAAGTGTATAAGGCATTGGGAAAAAAAAAGAGGTTGACTAGAGCAGAGGACTGAAGAAGGAGATTGAGTAAGAAGTAAGTTGAGGTCAGTCCATAGGAAGTCTTAAACACCAGCCAAGAAGTTTAAAGCTATTCATATTTGCATAGTTGAATACTAACATGTAGATAGTGCTTACAGCATTTCAATCAATCCATTAATCTCAATAATAACTACCAGGCTCAGTGCTGGGGAAGTATACAGGGTGTTAGGCAGAGTGATCTCTGCACCTGAGCTCGTACTCCATTATTAAACACCCCTGGCCCAACCTTTAATCTTGATCTCCATAGTTGTATACATAGAGTGCAAGTTTAGGATTATGATTTTTAATGCTTGACCATTCTTTCTTGAGAATATTTTTAATTTTAAATTTTAATTTTTTTATTTTAAGAAACAGCGACAGAGAGAGTCAGAGAGAGGGATAGATAGGGACAGACAGACAGGAATGGAGAGAGATGAGAAGCATCAATCATCAGTTTTTCGTTGCGACACCTTAGTTGTTCATTGATTGCTTTCTCATATGTGCCTTGACCATGGGGCTACAGCAGACCAAGTAACCCCTTGCTCGAGCCAGCAACCTTGGGTCCAAGCTGGTGAGCTTTTTGTTGTTGTTGTTGTTCAAGCCAGATGAGCCCACACTCAAGCTGGCAACCTCGGGGTCTCGAACCTGGGTCCTCTGCATCCCAGTCCAATGCTCTATCCACTGCGCCACCGCCTAGTCAGGCTTTTGAAAATATTTCTAAGAAGACTATGATGGTAATACTTTAAATAACTAAAATCCATTTCACTGGTTACATCAATTAGCCAGAACTTTTTTTTTATTGCAATCAAAAACTGAACTTAAATATTAAGGAAATGCAAAACAATGATAGAAAAACATATGTAGTCATGTAGTTCTTTTTTCTTTTTTTAAAGCACTGGGCTATATCCATTGGAAGACTCGCACATTTAACCCAATTCCAGTATTTTCTTGTTCCCTGTCTCCATCCTTGGTGAAAAAAAGAATGGTGGAATTCTGTAAAAATTACTTGGTTAAAAAAAAGATATATATATATATATATATATATATATATATATATATATATATATATATATATATATTGAATTATGTTACCTGGGAGCCTACTGACTACATCAGGATTTCTCAGTGTTGGCAGTATTAGCGTTTTGGGTCTAATAAATCTTTGTTGGGTGGGGTAGTGGTGATGGGAAGGGGGCATCAGAGGATGAATAGCAACACCCATGGCCTCTACTCACTGTATGCCACTATCAATC
This sequence comes from Saccopteryx leptura, assembly GCF_036850995.1. NCBI lineage: Eukaryota > Metazoa > Chordata > Mammalia > Chiroptera > Emballonuridae > Saccopteryx > Saccopteryx leptura. The sequence goes on along the minus strand of NC_089513.1, from coordinate 26,756,950 downwards.
CCTTAGTTGTGACAATCGATATTACCTTCAGACTTTGCCAAATGCTCCTAGGTGGCAAAATTGCCCCTAATTGAGAATCACCAGATTACAGCACATGTGTGCACACACACACAAAGCCTCAAAAGGATTTGAACAATAGGCCTGAAACAAAACTAAGAAAAATAAATTAGCCTCCATTTTCCTAGGCTTCCTAGTTCATCAAGACTTCATTATATAATTTCATTTGCCCGAGTAAACCTATCCAAACCAATAATGGTGGGAGGGGGAAGCTGACAAAAAATAAATCCCAGCTATGAACCAGTTCACTAACATTCCAGAGGCTATTATAGACAATTTTCCCCAAGAAATTAAATTCCTTTACAAAAGTACCCTGAGGATGTTAACACAAATAACTCTTCTTCCTTGAGATTATTTATCATTTTGTAGCGCTTACAAATTATACACACCAGCAGCAATGTTATACACCAATAACCACAATAATCCAGACACAAAGCAGAGCAGTTGAAGGGTATACCCTTCTAACAAAGAGAAAGAACTGGTGGGGAGGGGACAAGAAAGGGACTAACAGTGCTCTCCTCTATAGCTCTCCTCTCAGGGACATAGCTTTTCTTTTCTGTCCTCACTGTCTTAATAGATTTCATCTTCCTTTAAAAGACAAGTCACTATCTGTCCCCGAAGACAGCCGTTATCATTAAAATGCTCCGCTGGGGGCAGAGGGGCAACATTACTCAGTATGAGACAGGACATGCGAGAAGACATGTGACACTTTTCCTTCAGGGCCAGAGTTTTGGAGAATGCAGGGGCTAAGACGACTCCCAGAGGTCAACTCTCCTACCCTCTCGCCTCTGGCTGAGGCTGAAGTCTAAGTCATTCAAGAAGGAAGGCAGTCAACTGCCTTCATTTACATTTCTGGAATGAAGTAGTTTTTCATTTCACAGCAGTTAAAAAAAAGAGTGAAGATTGCTGCTAGAGCAATAACGTTTCTCTCCCGGTTATATCCTATGCTCACCTTAGCTATCCTGATCTGAACATCACTTATAATGATCAAGAGTCAGATGCCAGATATCCATCTGTGCAGCACGCAGGAAATACATCACTCCTGACCTCCTGTGATGGGGGTGGAATGAAGCCAGATGAAGGCCAGGCGCACAGTGGTCAACTTTCATGGCGGGGCTTTTCGTCTCCCATTATTCTGAGTAGTAACCCGCATATCACAATGAAGCTGCACACATCTACAGGACTCGAAAAATAGTAATTACAGTATTTAGAGCTGGAAGGCACCTTGGAATATAAACCTCTCTACCCCAATTCATTTTACACAAAGGGAAAGCCAGGGCCAGAGAGGTAAAATGATGCTGTCCAAGGTCATTCAGCTCATCAGTGACCCATGAGAACTGGAGCCCTGTCTCCTGACTCAGTCAAATGCTCCATCCACACTGAAGCACAAATTGACTCCAGGAACAAGAAAGAAAAAAAAAAGAGTCTGTAATCAAACAAATCAGCAAGAATGAGTATTTGCTTTTTTGAGGTTTCCCAGCAGCCATTGCACTTCCTACTGGCTCTCCCATTTCCTGTCTCCTGTTCTCAGCCATTCACTTTGGATGGGTTTGGCCTCACTGCCAGCTCCATGCCTCCCTCCTTACAGATTCAGTTGCAAACCCTTCAAGGTAATTAAATTTATCAGATCGTTCTCCTCCCAGTGAAGAGAAATACTAACAACAGGAAGTCAGGCAACTTGAAGGTGGATTGGAACCAGGAACCCCAAATATACAGTTTTCTTTTGTTTGGAGCTGACCCTAAGTGTAGTTTCTAATTCTTAACTCCCCAAGAGGGTTGAGGGAGCTCAAGGCTTGGGAAGAGGCCCAAAACATCCCACCAGATGTCACAAGGCAACAGCTGCAGCATACAGTCCAATTTAGTAACTCAGAATCCTCCTGATCCAACCAGAATTTAACAAGGAAGGTCTCAGAGAACTCAACTGAACGTGAGAGCCTTGGGCTTACATTCTGAGCTACTTTGTGTAAACCCTCTAAGATACAATAAAATCCTATGTGCGCTGAACATTAATGTGTCTGTTTATTATCAGTTATGAGTTTGTGCTGCTCTGGTTATTACCAGAAAGAGAAAAAGGTCTTCTTTTTTACCTTTATTTTTAATAATATTACTCAGATAACAATTACATTTTATATTTTTTAATCATATAGATCACATTTGACTAGCATTTTTATAACTTTCCAAAACCTAACATATGTTGTTCTCACTTGATCTTCACCAGACATTATTTTCCTCATTTTACAGATGAGGACAACTGAGTCACAGGTTCATGATTATCCAGGATTGCACAGTAAAATAATGATAGAAACAGCAATTATGACATAGATTAAGACATACTTATTTTTTTTTTTTTTTTTCATTTTTTTTTTTTTTTTCATTTTTCTGAAGCTGGAAACGGGGAGAGACAGTCAGACAGACTCCCGCATGCGCCCGACCGGGATCCACCCGGCACGCCCACCATGGGGCGACGCTCTGCCCACCAGGGGGCGATGCTCTGCCCATCCTGGGCGTCGCCATATTGCGACCAGAGCCACTTTAGCGCCTGGGGCAGAGGCCACAGAGCCATCCCCAGCGCCCGGGCCATCTTTGCTCCAATGGAGCCTTGGCTGCGGGAGGGGAAGAGAGAGACAGAGAGGAAGGTGCGGCGGAGGGGTGGAGAAGCAAATGGGCGCTTCTCCTGTGTGCCCTGGCCGGGAATCGAACCCGGGTCCTCCGCACGCTAGGCCGACGCTCTACCGCTGAGCCAACCAGCCAGGGCAAGACATACTTATTTTATATGATGCACAGAGGAGGTCCTTTATTTTTTTCTTAGAATCGCTCCAAATATATCATTCTGTTTCTCTGTCTTCAAAGCTTTGAAGGTTTATCTAATCTCCATAAATCAAGACATTGGTAGATCCTAAAGCAAACACAAAAGAAATGCTTTTGAAGGAACATGGAATTATGAGAACTTCTGACAGACAGGTTCATTCAGATTTTATGAGACTCTGGCTTGATGCTCCTATTGCTGATACAGGGTTTGCTATGCAGCGTGTGTGTGTGTGTGTGTGTGTGTGTGTGTGTGTGTGTACACATGTATATATCAATGTGAAGGGCAACATGTGATAGATCATGCTGTGAAAATAAAGTCAAAATCACTATTATTTTTTTATGTGGCACTATTGATTGGAATTACTCATTTATATAGTCACTACAGCACCTGAAGTCCAAAGTGACTTCCTGCCTATGAAATTTAAACTCAGATTCCTACTCCTCTTTCTACTAAAGTAAACAAATAAGAGCTTTTCAGACAACAACCACCACCTTGTATCTATGACCCTAGAGGTGCTTTTTAAATTCCCAGGCCCTGGGAAGCAGTGCAAAGCCAATCAAAGGTGTTTAATTCTGTCACCTAAATATTCACATACCTGAATCTACTTTTCCTATTTGTTTGTATGACTATTATCAAAGATAAGTAAATCTGCCTTCTGTATAAGTTTCAGTAAATTTAGTGATAGATAGGTTTTGAAAGAATTACTTCCCAGTTCATTCTGGAAAGAGTAAGCAAGTCAGCAGAGGTGAACAGCTGCTCATATTCCCTAGGACTTGGAAACAAAAAAGCTGCCTCAGACACTGTCATGGGAGGAAGAGATGGGGGTGGGGGTCAAATAAGCCTACACACCTCCCTTCAACCCACCAGAGCTTCAAACAGGGCAGCTCCACATCTGTAACTTATATTAGGATTTTGCTTGAGAATTAATGTGTTCAATTCTGGTTCCACAGACACATCCTAAAAAGTTTGAGAAATCTGAGGGCCATTCAAGCAAAATGACTTGTCCCATACCACCTAGTCCTGGGAAACAAGGGTCTCAGCCCAAGGTGTCTGTGTTCCAGCATGTGCTCCCTTCACCAGTCCCCATCCTCCTGACTTCCTATCTCTCATCTCATTTAATCCTCATAGCAACCAGGCAGAGTCGGCATCCTTAGCCTTATTTTATGCATGCAAAAACTGAGGGCCAGGATGTTATAGCATCTTGGCTCCAGATGGAATAACTATGTCTTCTGATTACAAAGTCCCATGTAGTTGGTACTACATGCATCATGTCTCAATGCAAAAGACAATGCTTTTTTTAAAAATATAAGTCATGCTATTTCCCTTTACTATTTCAATTTAAACTATTTTCTTTAGACACCACCTTGTCTCTTCTGAAATGTTCTTTGTCTTTTAGCTTTGAGTCCGCTTCTTCTCTATTAAACTGTATCTGTGTTGCCCTTCTAAGATGACCTCTGCCTGGCACAGAAATCTATCCAAAAGGCCATTTGTCACACCTCATCTCTTCTCTTTTATAAAAGAGACAAAAGGCTGTCTTTGAACCCCCTTTGGAAGTGTTTTCATGCTAATCCAAGAATTACTGTTGTGTTTGTTTTCTGGCTGGTGCAGTGTGAAGCCATTCATGAGACCGCATGGACCTTGTCTCGTCACATTCCAGGCCATTCTTGGAACATTTTGGGTAAATGCATCATCGCTCTGCTGGTGGGAGACAAGTCTGTTTCCCTGCCTGAGGCTGGCAGCCAATGCATCTATGTCCTTGATTGCCCATGAAAACATCTCCAGCCATCTCTGCCAGGCAGCCCACTCCACACACAGGGAGGGGGAAGAGCAGAGTTAACAGTTCATCCAAAAAAACCAAGACCAGGAATAAAACAACCTCCTGAATGTGTATCTCTTCAAAAAACAAGGAAAAAATTGAGCTGAGCACTTCAGTCAAAGAAATGCAAGCTTTCCCCCAACAACCTGTCATTACAGGTAACAGCAATAGACCCAGAATGGGTGTCAGAAACATGACCCCAGTTCTGATTCTGCCTCTAACTAGCTCTATGACTTTGGGCACATTTTTTTTATTTTGTGTTACATTATCCCTGATAAAATGGGGCCAAATTTTAAACCTCATGGAACTCTGATAAGGCTTAAAGGAAATTCTGTTCACAGATGCACTTGGCAAAAAACAAAACCCAAACACTCATTGTTATTATTACTGCTTCCTGAACGATACTGGAGTAGAACTATGTCTCCAAAGCCAGTGTGTACTAGAAATGCCTAGGGAGCAATTCAAAAATCTAAAGTAGAAACCTCATGAAAACCTTGAGGGTTAGGGACATAGGACATGTTTTTGTTTTCATTTCCCAGGTTATCCGATGTAGTTTGCCCAGGACTGGTTTTTAGGATCTCCTGGATCATTCACTGAAGATCACCAATTCAGTGTACAGTGATTTTCAAAAAGAGAAAATAGCTCATCTAAGCTAAGATTGTCTGTAATTTCATCACTAAAGAGTATTTTTTCCTGGCCAGTTGGCTCAGTGTTGAGCATCAGCCCAGCATGTGGTTCAATTCCTAGTCAGGGTACACAAGAGAAGCACCCATCTACTTTTCCATCCCTTCCCCCTCTCACTTCTTCCTCTCCTCCCCTCCTGCAGCCATTGGAGCAAGTTGGCCCCAAGCACTGAGAATGGCTCCATGGTCTCCACCTCAGGCACTAAGAAGAGCTCAGTTGCTGAACAACGGAACAACTCCCAAGATGGGCAGAGCATTGCCCCCTAGTGGGCTTGCTGGGTGGATCTCAGTCAGGGCACATGCATGACTGTATCTCTCTGCCTCACCTCCTCTAATGAAGAAAAAGTCAGTATTTTGAATTACAAATAGCTTATTTTCAAAAGTGCCCTATTAAAATGTTATATAGGGGCAACACTCTAATCTGCCACCATTTATTTGTCAACCTTTATCAGTGATACTAACTGATTAAGAGCATATTTAACATACTGGAACACAGGAAATGCATGTGTGTGTTTGAAGCTAGGATACTTTTTAGAACAATGGCTTTATTTTCAAATATGGTCACTGAACCCCACAGAGTTTACAAGTAGAGTAATCATATAATTTCACCCAAAACAGAATACTTTGAGAGTAAAGGAGGGATTATTGATATGTTAGAAATAAATCAGAGCATACTTAAACAAAGAAATAAACCTAGTTGAAAGGAATTATCTAGATCACAAAGAATGTTAATATTGAAAAAAGCGAGACTAGAAATATCAAAGAGTGGGACTAGAACATCAGCCTCCCACGATACAGGCTAGGTGGTTCAAATTCACATCCCCTTGGGCCCATGTTCTCCCTTATTTCTCAGAAACAACCTAACAGTGTATACGTTTCCCCCCTACTTCTTTCCTATCTCCATAGTTGTTCCATGTTGGAGCTCCAACTCCATCACATCTGTGACACTCAGTTTATCCAGAGAGTTCACTAGTGCGTTAGACGTACCTGTCCTTTGGATGAGCAAAGACACCAGCTACACAGGATTAACAGCCGCCGATGTAAATATCAGAGACATCGCCAGGACCCAAACGAAGACAGATGTGCTTGAGGTTGTTATGAGACCCTGATGGTCCCTCTCTAACTCTCATCAGTGGTGCCCTAACTAAACCCGAGCTGCTCATCTGCCAATACCCACTGGGCAACAGGAAAAATGTCTCTTCCCCAAATTAGGTTATCTAATATTGCTTGTCTGACAAAAGTTATTTCATTCTTGCTTTATTTCCGAGAGATGATTTCTGGGTTGGTAATGAGCTTTTACCCATACCCCTATGCTCAGTCAGCCTTAGTAACAGGTACCAAACACCAGACCTGGGATTTTAGGAAAAAAAAAAATTACCTGGTTTCCAGTCCCCTTTTATGCTTGAAAGAAAATGTGTAAATTGTCAATTTGACTTGATTTTTCCTCTGGACTCACACGTATTTTCTGTAATAAGAATTTCTCCCCTTGGTTTCACTCACCTGCAGTTTGTGGCAGGAAAAAGGGGATTAGGATTGTATTTGTCAACTTTTCAGAGCGGATTTTCTTTCAGTAAGTCTGCTATCAATTCTGTCTGCCAAAATAGCATTTTAATGTGTTACCTGCCGGTCAAGTATGTCCTGTTAAGTAAACTTTTGCCTCTGCTGTGTTTTCTGATGCTGTTTACCACTAATTTTTTCCATTGTTACCAAGCTTATTATTTTTAATACACAAATGTGGATTAGGACATTTTGATCGTGCCTCTATTTCTGTAATACAGTAGTTTCAAAGAGAGAAAAAAGGGTGTAGAGAGGGTAGGAAATTGAGCCTTCTCTTGCTGGAAAGACAATTTTAATGAGTTTTATTCTGTAGTTGGGGAGATGCTCTTAACCTCTTTAGCCCAGGAAGATGTGATTTCTTGACACTGAGAGTATTGCAAATGCATTTTTATCAGAGCTGCGTAGGGTGGACACCGAGGGGATTTCTCTAGTATTTAACAAAGGCATCTATTTGCAACACAAAGTAATGCTTTGTTTACCCTTCCTCTTTGTCCTGGGCATGGTATTATTCCAGAGGCATTGCTTTCTCCCTCGCAAACTGTCAGTGGCCAAGGGTACTTTTCAGCGTGTTTGGGATCATAATTGGCAGAAATGTCTGCTCACTAGTGGAGAAGAGGTAAAGGTCAGACATGACCCGGTGGGGGCCCGTCTCCAGTTTGCAAGACACAGACACCAGGGCCTTGCCCACTTTCCAAAGTTCACAAAACCTCCTCCGTATTCCAGGGACACAGCCTTTCCTCCCTACCAGATAATTAGCAGCAGCAGCAAGCCCAGACACTTGTCACTGGGCACTCGGTGGTGCTTCTTTCCTCCAAGCTCATTTCCTTGGAAGGTGAGAGCCATTATCGTAAAGAGGGATATTGTAAATTCTGTTCCTTCTGCTACACCGTGGCTCTGAGCAGAGAAATTTGTGTTTTCTGCCAGGGAGAAGAATAACATTTATTTAATGGATGCTGAGCAAAAGGTATTCACATTTCATGCTTCAGGGCTTAAGCTGATCCCAGATCAAGAGGGAATTTTTCCAGGCTCTGCAATTGTACAACTGGGTAAGTGCTTAGTGCTAATGACCCTTCTGTCCCCATCCAGGCACAGTCCAAGGTCACCATTACAGGGGTCCCCCTCACATCCCCTAAGCTCCTAAATTTGTTCTGAAACCATGTCTTACATACCCACCCACCCCTCTGGCTTCCCCTACAAACTTAAACCTAATGGTACTTTTTTCAGACGGCTCCACTCCACTGAAATTCCAGTTCTACTTCAGGAGCGTCCCAGACACTTCAGGAGAATCCTCCGCAGTGTTAGAGCTGAGTGTTTCTTCACTTGGCATTGAGGAGAGCAGAAAACCATGAGGACAGAGAGAGTCTGGGACAGGAGGCAAAGGAAAGTCTTCATGCTAGAAAGATGGATCCAGGTTGGATCCATCTTTGCACTCTAAAGAGTTGGATAATCATAAATTGCTTTATCTCATTGACAGTCAGTTTCCCCCTCTATAAAAAGGAATAATAAATCCTACCTTGCAGGACTGTTGTGGGGACCAAGTTAAGTCACATGTCGTATGCGTAGTCCGTAGAGGACAGAAGTTGGATCACATCTCCCTTGTCTCAGGAAATTTCAATCAAGTCAGGTTCTAACACTAACTTGCTAAGTAACTTCTGGCAAGTCATTCGAATTCTCTGTGAGTTCACCTTCAAAATGAGGAAAAGAAAAACCTCTATCCTTCCTTCCCTGCAGGATTATTATAAGGATTAAATGAAATATTCATTAAAACAGAAAATTTTGCAATGCCAAAAAAAAAGGTAAGTGTTGCCAGGAAATGAAGTGTCATTATTATGCTGATGCTTACTCTTATTATCTTTAATTCTAGAAATTGTGTTTTAAAAAATATTATCTACAATTAACTAGGCCCATTTGAAAGTACAATGATACCTTTCAATCACATACAGATTCAGGTCACAATGCTCTGATGGTGAAAAAGCTGACAAAAATCTTGTGACATGAAAATAGGCTTGCTCTCAGAACTGGGACAAAAGATTCCTAGTGGCTTGGTTCATACATAAAATGAATAAGTACAGGGGGTCCTCAGGTTACAAGAGTCTTGACATACAACATTTCAAGTTTACAATGCTGACTCCCATAAAAACTCAGGTAGAATCATTTCCAGCATCTCCTGCATGTTCCTTCGGCAATCCTGATTCACCTGACCCAGTATCTCCAGCACCTTCAGCAGGTTCTCCTGCCTCTATAGTTTCCTCCTCCCAATAAGTTACTCTCCCCCCCCTTGCAATGCCCCTTCTGGTGTGCAAGCCAACCACAGGAATAAAGGTAAGAATTTTTTATACGCTCATTTTTTGTCATTTTTTTCTGTTACTATAGTACAGTAACTTTTCCCTTTTCTGTGGCTTATTTGTGTTTTTATATTCTAGATTATGATTTTACAACTGTGTTAGGATAGGTAAGTGACAAACTAGGTTGTGTTTTGACTTACACTAAAATTTGGGTTATGTCACTGTCATAGGAACGAAACTGTGTTGTAACCCGAGGATCCCTTGTACTTGGAAATTTGATTGCATCATAATTAGGCAAAAGTCTTGCATACAAGCACATGAAATATATAACAGATGCTCACTAAATGTCAAATTTCAAGTATCCATGGTGGGCCAGTCAGCCTTGGCCTTCCTCTTCACCCCAACTTCTAGTCTCAGCCATCTCCACCATCCCCTTCCACACTCTGCACTGCCCCAGTTTATAGAGTCATCTGAACTTAAGAAGAATAACCAACCATTTCCAGCTGCACACACAATCCTTGCTGCTCATCTTCCCTGGGCAACGGTTCCCAGTCTCCTGGCTCAGATTCTAGTCCATAACTTTGATTCTACTGACGGCATTCTGACTTGTTCTTGGTTCCTAAGCTTTTTCTCCTCACTAAGGTCTAGGGAACTTTCATGGCCACTTTGAGGACTCCACTGTTTCCTATTAGACCTCAAATCTGCCATAATATAAGACTGCTCTGGTTGCAGATAACAAATCCCAACCCAATTTACCTTGTGCAATAAATGTTACAGTGCTATGCTAGAATAACACAGGAGTGCCTCATAGAGCCTGAGGCTTGAATTTCCCTGGGCCCTCTCCTCACCCCTGCCTCCTTCTCCATCTCTCTGCAGTGGGCCTCCTTGCTTCTCCATCTATGTGTCCACTGACAGTTTCAGAGAGTACAAGATACAGATCTAAATACCAGGAAAGAAATAAATCACTCCTTGGGGCCCAATTGCAAATTCATGGATGATGGAGACTGATTAGCCTGGCCTTGGTCATGTGCTCATCCCTGATTACACAAAGTAAAAAAGGGGTGAGCCATTGTTGACCAAATTTTGGGAAGTAGTGGGACAGTGTAAGCTGGATTCCCCAGACGTGTCCACAATACCCAGTAGGTCTCCAGAATTGGCCTCAGCACCTGTTCCAGTCCCTTTAGGGCAGTGGTCCCCAATCTGTTTTGGGCCACGGACTGGTTTAATGTCAGAAAATATTTTCACGGACCGGTCTTTAGGGTGGGACAGATAAATGTATCACGTGACCGAGACAAGCATCAAGAATGAGTCTTAGACGAATGTAACAGAGGGAATCTGTCATTTTTTAGAAATAAAACATCATTCAGACTTAAATATAAATAAAACGGAAATAATGTAAGTTATTTATTCTTTCTCTGCGGACTGGTACCAAATGGCCCATGGACTGGTACCGGTCCGCGGCCCAGGGGTCGGGGACCACTGCTTTAGGGGATGTATTCCTGAGCCCTCCACAGCCTGGGAGACATCATCCGGCCATGTCCAATGGCATCTAGTACATCTATTCTATTTTTGTGTTCAAGAATAGTAGTGGAATTTCAAATCTAGGTGCTTGTGCCTCTGTGTTACACAGATTTAAGTGAAACTATTTTTTCTGTCTTTTATTCATAGTCCTCAGCATCACTTCCAAATACGAGGCTTTGTTAGTAGGTCAAGGTCATCATAAGTGGTTCCTTAACTCGGGTTTTTTCTCAGGAGACCACTAAGCGTTCATGACATTCTTCTGGTCTGCTCTCAAATCCCGTGGCGATGTAGGCACAGACATGGCGGAATCCCATCATGAACTGGGATCTTGCCACAATCATAATTAAAGAGAAGTAACTGTGGATGAGTTGTGAAGCTAAAGCTTAAAGAAAAAGGGTTTTCCTCACCATAAGATCATCATAATTACCACTTCTGGTAAACTTGATTATCCAGTCAACTAGGAATTTGGTTTTACCAAGAGCAGTCCCTTTTAAAGAAGTTGTCCCAACAACTTAGTTTTCTGTGCATGAAGACCTTCTTTGTATTGAAGTTGCATCATAGATGTGCGGGACATCAGAGTAGTTGAAAACGGTTATGTCAGTAGTCAGGCCAGATGGAAAGCTGGCTCACTGATCGTGGCCACGGCAAGGAAGATGGTGGCAGTTTGGGTGAAGTGGGGGCAGGGAAGGAAGGAAGGAAGGAATCAGAGAAAAAGACTGAGAGCTTGGAGAGCCGCAGCAAAATACTCTAAAAATGTGGCTGAAGGCACTGTCCTGCGCCCTTCTGCCTGAATCCCCTGGAAGAACTGACAACTGCCTGGCCTTTACAAAAAAATGAAATTGACATTTACAGGCTTAGGTTCAACAGAAACTGTAAAGTAAGGTGGTGGTGGGGGGGAGATGCTGCAGGCAAAGCCAGAGCCCAGTTTCCTAGATTCAGGGCAGCAAGTCCATAACTCTGCTGTGAGTGACGGGTCAATATCCAATAACTCCGAATCAAAAGCTGAAGCCTTCTAGAGTCAACAGAGCTGAAGCTTCCTTCCGGGGATAAGTGTACAGCACCCACCCTTCTGACAGAGCTGGAGTTGCCAGTAGCCTTTAATCTAAGGAAACCACAGGCAAAGCAAACTCGGCACATGACTTTCCTACATTAATTAGCACCCTGAAGTTGAAAAGGGGAAAAATAATAATACTCTCGGGAGAGCAGCTAGAGCTCAACCTCAACTCATTTGGATTCAGGCCACAAAGGCTGCGGCGGGCACGACGGGGCGGAGCACAGAGCGCAGGGAGGGAGCGGCAGCGAGATTATTTTCAGGTCAACTGAACAGTGGTTTTCAGAAGCAAGTCATTGTTTGAACTGCGTTTCAGGATATTGATTAGGAATCATCCTTAGAAGTTCTTCATCTTTTTGCTCGGGCTCTGCCTGTCCTATTGGAAATGGGATGCGATGTGTCCTGGAACTGTGCTCGATGTGCTCTTTTCTTAAATGCAGTGAGCCTGCTGCAGGGAAAAAGTTGGACAAGGTTTTCAAATGTATTTTTAATAGGAAGCCGTTGTCTAGTTAAGGGGAATTAGCTAGTTTTATTTTGGCTGACTGATAACCAAAAATAAATCAGTAAGTGAAAAAATTATAAAACAATGTTTTATAAACTGTTTACTATTTATGTGGATGTTGAAGATGTACAAAACACTTTCTTTTTAAAATGAACTGAGGATCCACACATCAGACTCACAACAGCAACTCAGTGTGGTGAGGAAGTAAAGATCAGAACGGAAAATGGTGGACAACGAAGATGGTGAACTTTAGCTTTCTGTTCTAATTTTTCTCTTTCAAGAGAAGAATTAAAATTCATAAATCACTTACATAATTATTTATGTTAAAAATAAATTAATGTAGCCTTCTGTAGTGTTTTAAATTTCTAAAATTAAAACAAGGAGTTTGCATAGCTGGATATTGTTTCTGTCCACTTTGCATCCAAAGATAGTATTTCAAGAACTCTTCTTGGACAAAACATTCTAGACTACTGATTCTGAGATAATTATCTAAATGCTTTCTAATTTCCAGGTTAGCTATCTAGACAGCAGGAATCAAACTCTATGGAGGGAATTATTGCCCCTTCTTCAAATCTGCTTTCAGTCAAAAAGCCCACCAACTTGAATCTCCTTATTTTTATACTTTTTGTTTACGTTGATTGCACTTTTAGCATATTTTAAAACAGTGATTTAAAACTGTATTTTATTCTCCACTTCTTTACTGTTATATTGTTTATATATTTATATAATATCTGTTATATTTTTTAATTATTATCATATACCGGTACTTTGGAAGATGCTTGGATTGACATTATTTTACCATTTCGCAAATATGGAAACTGAGACCCAAAAAGATTAATCAACTTCTACTAAATCATACCAATAGTAGTAAGGACCATAATTAAAATTCAACCCTTCTGTTTCTTAGCTTATTCATTCAACAAACATGTTATTAAGCTCCAAATATATATAGACTCTTTTCTAGAATTTTTTTATTCACTCTGGTAACTGTTTCCTAACTCTTTATCATGTAAAATACCATAATAAACTATATTATTAATTATTCTTCCATTTTGCATCCCTACTTTTTCACCTCAACTACCCAATATATTATGTCCTTGGGTAACTCCATGATATAAATTTATTTCTTTATTTCTTACAAGCTTAGCATAGTTCTGGTATATAGAGAGAACAGTGTTTATTACCTAACCAATTTACTGAAGATTATTCAATAGGCATAAAAGCCTATATCATAAAATTAATACACAGAGCTCTAATTGTAATAAGGAGGTAGAACTGCCCCACATATGTACCATCTGTCCCAGAGATGTGGAGGAGATGTTAGAATCCAAGAGCAAAGCAGATATCATACTTCAAAGAACATCCTCTGTGCCTATGTTACCCTAGAAACTACCCTAGGCTTCTCGGTTTAATTCTCATAGCCCGATATATAACACTGAGAACATGATCAGACTAGATCTTTTGGTTAGGACAAAAAGAGAGAATGCCTAATTGTCATCCATCAACTGCTTTGGATGAGATTCTTTTATATGCCCAATATTTTTGATGATATCATGATTAAACACAGTAAAGGGTATGTATACCATCTTCCTCCTCAATGTGAATTGCACTTTGCAGTGTATAGTTATCTCCTTTCAAACTTAATACTTCAGCATGGCAGTTATATGCCTGAGCTCTGAGTCAGACCATCTAAATTAAATCCTGGCTCTACCACTTGCCAGCTGTGTGACCTCAGGCAATTTGCTTAATCTAGCCAAACCTCAATTTCCTCATTTGTACAATGATAATGGGGTTCTTGGGAAGATTAAAAGAGACAATTCATGTAAAGCACTTAGCACAGTGTCTGGCACTGAGTAAGCGCTCAGTAAATGTTAGCTATGCCTATCATCATCTTTAAAACCACCTCCGAGGTAGATAAGGTACACATTATTTATACATTAAAGAGAAAACTGGGGCCAAGATAAATTATGTTAGTTGCAAAGGGTGACAGAGCTAGCAGAGGCCATCGACCTCAGTGCCCACTCCAGTCTTGGTGCTAGCTCTGATCCACACTGTCCCTCTGACAGTGGGGTAAGAAAAACCCACATGAACATGGGGAAAAGTACACACGTGCAAGGCACTTGAAGGAAAAGACTGTCCTTGCCAGCTGAGCTCTCCTCTGCTTCAGTCCACATCTGATCTACGACTTATCCACAGATGAACACATAGTGGCATTAGGGAGCTCTTCCCAATTAAGCTTATTTTCTTTCCTCTAGGCCATTCTCTGTATTTTAATCTCACGCAACAGTATGTTGGCTTTTTGACAAGATGTCATGCCTTCAGATTGAGCTACATAAATAATGCAAACATATATTCAAAGGATAAACGCTATTCACTGATATACCCAGAGGAATTATGAAGGAGGCAGAATTTATACCCAGTCTACCACAATCCCTGGACCAAGTTTTCATACGTTAGTGTTCATCTGATTTACAAATCATTGGACCCATCTCACAGATTCTGATTTAATCAGTGAATCCCAATAATTTGGATTTGTAGCAAATTCCTAGCAGCCACTGCTGGGCTAGAGGCTATGATTTGAATACTGTCCAATGTCAGTGTGACCCAACACATAGTCCCCAGATAACCTGTAACCAATCATTTTATGCAACTGTCAAAATGCAGCTTCCTAAGTCCCATGCCAGACTGACTGAATATGCTTCTCCTTTGATGGGTCCCAGGAATCTGTATTGTCACAAGTGTCCCCAGTGAATAGTAAGCCCATAAAAGTTTGAGAACAACTAAATTTAAAATCTGAGTTTTTCCATGACCTAAATCTTATTGTTCTATGCCCAGGATCCAACAGAGTGCTTGACTTGTGGTAGCTATAAACAAATGATTTTTAATTTAAATATATCCCCTGTTTGTGTTCCTATTTCCTGTGCCCTCCCAGGTATAGCTCCCTACTCTGAATTCCTGTCTCACTGCTACACTCACTCAGTCGACATGTACAATTTATTATCTTAAAAGCATTCTTACTGTAATGTTGATTACTTCATCCCATTGTTATTAAGCCTTGTACAAACCCCTTATGCAATGAAATTTATAATCGCCAAGGACAGAGACCAAAACCTTTGCTTCTTCCATCCACAAGACTCCACACCCAGTCAATGTGTTGTTATTTCACCTCGACATAAAATATTCATTTTGTTTTATTACATTGGACACCTATGTTTTTATTCATTCAATAGTTTAATTAAGCACCTACTAGATGTCCAACACTTAGGAAGACACTAGGCTCTCAATGAACATATATGGAAATAATCAGTGAGTGTATACTTAGCAAATATTAATCCTCTTTTAGTTTTTTTCTCCCATATTACAACACACATACACTTCTAGAAGGCTGACAATATTCACTCGTAGCTGAAAGGGGCAAAGCTTTGATAACAAAGTGATCTCTCAGCAAAGATCAGAGAGCTTAACTCAGTGAATATTCTCATCCCTACCTCACCCCAGAGAAAGAAGAAAGCCACTCTTTGCCCCTCAATCTGATGACACTTTCATATTCCCGTATCCAGTCCATGCTTTATCATAATACACTACATTGTTTTTTCACTGTGTGGCAGGGAAAGGCTATAATCAGCTTTATGGAAGTCTCTCCCAGAATCAAGTAGCTGTAGGCAAGATTGGCTGGCAGCACAACTTAGACATTTACAGATGCAAATCTAGCTGTGCAGGAGGAAAAAGCAATTTAAAAGACATTGTCAAATCTGAGAGGCCTAAATATTTCATCTTCAGTTTAGTAATTAGTAATGGAAAAGTATCCAATTAAAAATATTTTCATAAATATTTTAAAGAAAGAAACAAAGAATTAGGTTTTTTTCCTTCTATAGAATTATTCCCCAAATGACAAAGCCAGGGAAAGCCAAAGGACAATTAATAACTGTCATCAAATAAATGTTTATTTCTGAAAAAGGCCTGAAATATCAACAATCCCACCCCCTTTTATGATGAAGTTGAGACTCCCAAACATAAGATTTACCAAAATCCACAAGCCTTTCTGGCCACCACTTCCATATTACTCTGGTTATGTAAAATGTTAACAGCAGGGACTCTTAAAAACCTTAAAGAGACAGTGTATTTTACAACAGAGAGAACTTGGGGAGAATGACGGTCCAGGGTCACACAGACACGTCCTGGTCTTGCAGCCTGTCCCTTCCTATTCCTTCCTGCCTCCTGGGAGAAAAATCCCCTAAGTTCCAGCTAACCTAAAGAAAAAAATAAAGAAAAGCAGTCTATGTCCATAAAGGATTGCAATCCAATATAAACCCCCATTTCCCGCAGTAAGCTTGCTTACAGGGAATTCCTCCTTCTACACTCTCCTATTTCGCTCAACAAGCCTGAACTACGGCAGCACCACACTTGTGCTTTGGCAGATGCCTGTGATGTGCAATTTACAAGAACTGGGAAGAGTACTCTTATGCCTTGAAATCCCCCTGGCATTTGCCTATCATGGTGTCTAAAGTTCTCACCATGAAAAAGTTGTTTCAAAGACACTAAAATTTAAAGTGTTTTGTCTTCAGAAGACTCCAGGATAATGCTGCCACTTGTAGGAAGGCTACCGCATGAGTCAAACAGCAGTCACGAAAGCACTGGCCCCGCAGGACCCTGAGGGAATGGGACCTAGAGCCCGAGCTTGAAGAGAAGGGACTGAAGCCATGGGTGCTGCTTAGAGAGGAAAAACATAAAGCTGAGCTCTTATAAAGCCAGATTACAGTTTGAGGAGAGCATGTAGTATGTTAAGGGAAAGAAATAAATGAATGAGAAAATAAATGAGCCACCTACTTTATATTATGGTTGACTTCAGGTGATCCTCAAGAAAAGCATAGGCTAACCCAAGCTTAAGTAATGACACACTCAGCAAGTATTGACTCCCTGTGTTTGTGTTGTGGAAGGCAGAAGGGAGCTTAAGGTATGTGTTTCTCTCCTGAAAGAGATAGCAAATGAATAAAGAGACGAGACTGACAGAAATCTAACAACCAGAGATACAATGGCTGTGGTTGAAAAGTACAATCAATGCCATTCACTGACCCCTAACAGGGCCTAGGCTGTACATCGGGTACGGCAGATGTCTTGCTGTCGTCAGAGCCTAATAGAGAAGATGGGCTTGGTACACAAATAGCCTCTGTAGGATGGGAGATGAGCCGCGGGAGGAGATACAAGCAAAATCGAAGCCATAAATGTGTGCGTTTCAAGTGGGCAGGGGGCATTACTTCTACTGCAGATAGTCGTCATTGCGCTTGTGTTCCTAAACCTGAGCCTAAACTTGAAGGAAAGGTAAGTCTCAATTGTTGAGGACTAGGGATGGGCCTTGTAGAAGGCCACACATGCCATGCACATCTGTGGGACCACAAGCAGTCCTGCTGACAGCAATGAAGAAAAGATGTGAGGATTTAGGAGCTGAGTCTTACATGACCCTGGTGATCTTGTTCTTTTCCACTTTTCAGGCATCGAGGAATAGAAGGAAACCTTGATGGGTCCATGAAGCCTTGGCCTATTTCTCCAAAATAGCAGAGTGAAGTAGACCTATTTTAAGGCCAGGCTTCACTCCTCGACATGTAAGTCACTTAAGACAAATCATGTAAGCTCCCACAGCATGTTTCCTCATCTAAAATAGGGGCACTTTTACTACTGGCATCATAGTAAGGAACCAAAATAAGAACCAAATAAAATAAGGTTTAAAAACATCCTAGACGAAGCTGCACAAATATTCATTGTCACCTTATTGTGGAACTGTGCCCAGCATGCCTGGCGAAGGCCCACTGGCACCAGGGCAGGACACAGATTTAAAGTAGTTTGTCCTGTAAAGACCTTATAGTCGGGGAAAGTAAGTATCTACACAAAAGTAGAAGCCAAGATAGTATACGTGTGAGGTGCACCTGGCTTCTGGCATAGACACCCTCTCCCTGTACACCTTTCAAGTGGTGGCCGAGTTCGTGTACGGGTAAGATAGGGGTGAGAGGCTCTCACACTGACCCTTCTAGAAGTGTTTAGGTGGACAGAATACTGCAAATGCTTCCAGAGAAGAACACCAAGAAATATCAATAGTTTGTATACTTCTGACTGGTTAGAATTCCCTTACAGAATTATATATCTTTCAATAGAACTAATGTAGTAGCTTCTAATTAGAACATAAATATATATATATATATATATATATATATATATATATATATTTTTTTTTTTTTTTTTTTTTTTTTTAAACACATGCTTCAAAGACTTCAAAGGCATCCCGGAAGGGTCTTAAGGAATCTTCAGGTAGTCCATGACCACTTCCAGGAAAGTGAAAAATAGACTGATTGGTCATCACTGTGGAGATTTCAAACTTATTATCAGGGTATTCCAAAGGATCAAGCTAATAATATGTTCAGTTTTGATGTAAATGCTTCCTGTTTCCTTAATTCACTGCATCCCAACTCTTCCTAATGAGTACAATTGTCTGCAGACTTCCTGTACATCTTTAAAATGAATGAGAGGTCAGGGTTACAACCAGGCTTTGCGGGCTGTCACACAGGACCCCACATTCAGAAAGGTCCCACACATCCTTTGATGCTCTTATTATTCTTAATCATCTTATTTTTTGCACTTGTATTTTATAAATAAATCTGATGGGACAATGGAGCCTTTGTGTGAACAGAGAAGAAAAACAGTAGAAAAGAACAGGCTTCACAGTTTAGTACCTGTCAACACTGTGTGGCAGCCTGGGTTGGCCGGTGTTCTGCATTCGCAGAACAGCCGTTTGGGCAGGGGCCATGAAAGACTGGTCTGGCCCTGCCGGTGCTGTTTCTTTATCTCCACCTCCCCCACTTGACCTTGTTTTTTTTTTTTTTCTTTTTTTTTTTTTTTTTTCATTTTTCTGAAGCTGGAAACGGGGAGAGACAGTCAGACAGACTCCCGCATGCGCCCGACCGGGATCCACCCGGCACGCCCACCATGGGGCGACGCTCTGCCCACCAGGGGGCGATGCTCTGCCCATCCTGGGCGTCGCCATATTGCGACCAGAGCCACTCTAGCGCCTGGGGCAGAGGCCACAGAGCCATCCCCAGCGCCCGGGCCATCTTTGCTCCAATGGAGCCTTGGCTGCGGAAGGGGAAGAGAGAGACAGAGAGGAAAGTGCGGCGGAGGGGTGGAGAAGCAAATGGGCGCTTCTCCTGTGTGCCCTGGCCGGGAATCGAACCCGGGTCCTCCGCACGCTAGGCCGACGCTCTACCGCTGAGCCAACCGGCCAGGGCTTGACCTTGTTTTTAAGGCCCTGCTGTCTCCAGTCTCTTTCACTGGAGCCATGATAACTTGCCACACTGTGATCCCGGCTGTATCTTACCACAAAGCTATGCTACATTTTCAGAAATATATTAGGAGGGTGATATATATCAGCTTTTTCTTAGTGTGTTGACTTGTAAGAACATTGTTAATTTTTTGTTTCAATCTATGATGAAGAAATAGCCCCTATCAAAATCAATTCAGTCATGTTTTCAAAAGTAATATAGAAGTCAAAGAAGTATTAAGAAACTTAAAAATTCAAAGTAAAAATAATGAGTTAAGATTAGAATTGAAATATCAAAATTGGCTTCTAGTTTGGCCGCTGCTTATCTAATTTCTTTCATGGGACTAAATTTGGATTTCTCTTTCACTTTTAGTACTTCAGCCCATTCTGATTTATACTGCTCACAAAAGTTAGGGGATGTTTCAAAATGAATATAAAGCAATAAAATATCCCCTAATTTTTGTGAGCAGAATATTTTAAATGGGTGCAGGGACAGAGACACACCTATCTGTCAACAAATGCATTTGTTAAATTCACCATCTTTAGATATTGATGTTCTATTTAGAACGCAGTCAGACAATATATAAAAGCTGAAGGGAAATGTTTCTTTGCATAACAAAAGAGCTAATGCATCAAGTTATGGTTTGTTAATGGCATTCAATTAACAAATAACTGTTGTTAGTTGATTAAAAATTAACTGTGAATAACCATTTAACATTGAGCAATTGCAAATGTTTCTTGATTTATTAAAATTATGGGAGCTGAGGAGTCTGGGGAGAAGCTAGAAATATTTGGTTAGATTTTTTTTAATGGAAACTTTAGGCACACTGTGAAATATTTCTTCCTAGTAAATACACATTTGTAAATCAATCTTCATGTTTTAACTGCTCATGAAGAATTTTGCAGACCTCCTGTTTTAAGGGCACTTGAGAAATAAATATCTTCCAGAGAGAGAAATCCCATCAGTTTTCTTGCTGTTCTTATACAGATGGTGGACCACACTGTGAAATTTGCTGTTCTTCGATTGCTCCATTCTGCACACGCCCCAAGGAATCTCAGAATCGTAGAAACTAAAGATGTGATAGACTAAATAGGTCATCTATTCCAATAGAAATTTTACCATTTTTATACAAGACTCTTTAGAATTTACAATACAACTTACTTCCAAGGGGATCCAAATGCTGAACAGAAAAATGGCATTTTTTCCCCAGCCACTCTAGCATCATATATTATGTTCTACTATTAATCATGTTTTTGTCTTGTGAAGATAATACACCACCAGAATGTGCACACGACACTGCTTTTCTTTTTTTTTTTTAATTATTTTTATTTATTCATTTTAGAGATGAGAGAGAGAGGGGGGGGAGGAGCAGGAAGCATCAACTCCCATATGTGCCTTGACCAGGCAAGCCCAGGGTTTTGAACCAGCGACCTCAGTGTTCTAGGTCGATGCTTGATCCACTGCGCCACCACAGGTCAGGCAACACTGCTTTTCTAACAAAGGCATTAGATTTGCAGTAATCTATTTTCATGCTCTCATATGCAGACCCATCCTGACCCCCAACCCAATGGCTGTGTTTTTAAGACAGCTGTCTAAGGTCCCAGGAGTATTCCAAAGCTCCAGAAAGAAGGAATTTACATGTTAGTGACCTCTGTGTGCAAAATATTTAACAGTTTGGTCTCTTTAAAATCATACCTTAACTAACCAAAGTAACCAGCTGCATACATACTATATAATTACCCAAAATTATTGCAACACATTTTTGAACACCAAGTATATGTAAAAAATAGTCAGAAACACAAAGCAATCTGAGACAAAGTCTCAAAGCTTAAAGGTTTGCATTCTTAGATAGAGGGGAACCCATTAACTACGTTAGAACTTTATACTACTAGGTATTGTGGATGCTCTTGGTTTTTGTCTGCCTCCCTTTATTCTTCATTCTTATAGTGAATATTTTCTCTGTCGTTCAGATGGAACTGACCCCACAGTAACTCATACCAGTAGTTACAGACATTGGTGCAGAAATGATCAATAATCTAAATTTGAAAACTATGGTCTTTCCAGAAATTTTATGCTAGAGGTCTCTAAAATCATTGCCCTCTATCACCAAAGCGTCCTAAACTTTTTTAACTAGGAGAATGTGGACCACAGGCAGTCAGTGGCAACTTACCCAATATACACATAGAGCACATCTGAGAAACAAGTCAGGGTAAGTATAGAGACTGTGAGGGTCCTGAAAATATCATTGAAATTTTTAGATACAGCTTCTCCCAAAGCTACATTCAAAATTTTAATTTCTCTGTTCTGCAACCTCCCACAAAAGATCTCCTTCTTTTTATTTTTTTTATTATTTTTTATTTTATTTATTCATTTTAGAAAGGAGAGAGGGAGAGAGAGAGAAACAGAGAGAGAAGGGGGAGGAGCAGGAAGCATCAACTCCCATATGTGCCTTGACCAGGCAAGCCCAGGGTTTCGAACCGGTGACCTCAGCATTTCCAGGTCGACACTTTATCCACTGCGCCACCACAGGTCAGGCAAAATCTCCTTCTTTTAGTTAAGATAGTTTGAGTTGGATTTCTATCATTTGTGACTGAAAAGGATCTAATAGGTAGAGACAACTGCCAAGTGAGATACACAGATAACAAGAGTTATGGGAGTTCAGGGTAGAAGTTCAAGGGAAGACTTTCCAGAGAAAATAGAGCTTGAGCTATGCTTTCAAAAATTTGGGAAAATGGAGAGGAGAAAAGAGGCATTGCAAGTAAAATGGTATATTAAAAGGGTGAAAAGTACAAGCCAGTTTCAAGGTCAGAGACAATCAATTGTGGGTGAAATGGAAGCTATATATAGGATAAAAAGTCGGAGGTAAGGCACAAACATAGAAATATGCTTAATGAATGTGGAATGCAATTGAGCATCTAAAAGTAAGAGAGAATCTTTTTAATAAGCTTTGAAAATAATAAAATTCTGGAAAAATATAATTGTCATTATTAAATACCATCACAAATTAGCTCCCCTCATAAAAGCCTTGCCATGGACCCTTTTTCCCTAGAGAGAGAATGCAGCCCGGTGGTCACCAGCATTGCACACGCAGCCTGACTAACCGACAGACTTGAGCATCCAGGGCTATCTCCCCGACATTTGTCCTGAAGACATAATCCTTTTAAAAATACCAATAGAATCAATTCCATGTATAGATTGCATTCTTCTTCTCCTCTCTTGGTCTCTTATCTCTGGAAAATAATTCAGTTAGATACTCTTTCTTCTCATTTTCACCATCCTGAGCTTTTGTTTTGTCTGTTTTTTATATTCCATACCTTAACTTTATCTTGGCCTAGTGTACTGTTGCATGCATGACACAGAAGAGAAAAGCTTATAATGTTTTCTTCAGCTGCATCTGAAAACATCTTTTGTATTTATATAAAGCATAGAAACATATGTCAAATGTCAAGAGAATTATTTAGCCACCCCGACTCCTTGGGAGTAGAGGCGATAGGTTTGGAGTAGTTTATAAAAAAATTTTATAAGCCACATTAATAAGAATACATAGTTAGATTTTTTTAGAATACAGATTTGGATAGGAATATAAATTTAGGTATATAGATATTGTAGATGTAGATTTAGCTGGAGGTGTAGGTAGAGGTAAGGACAGGGATGGCGATACAGAGGCAGAGATAGAAAATGTCTGCAATGAGATTACCAAGGCCTTTGTTACTGTCTTGCTCTGACCTTCTCCCCAGCAACTTCTGATCTAATTGTACTCCTTTCATTTCTATAAGGGCTGTTAAGTAACTGGTGTCTTTCACTAGAATGAACTTTCTCATGGAGGTACATATTCTGAACTTTGGACAACAATGGGTGGAAAAAATTTTGAACCATCTTCTGAATGCTGGCTGGAAAAGAACAAAGGTGTAGCTATATCTGACTAAGCTAAAGAGATCAGGCAAAACCTCTTTCCACAAATGCCACTTTCATCTGCCCATTTAGAGTTCACACTTACACACACATACATGGAGCCAGATAGAAATGACTCTGCAGTGTGTAGTAGGGGCGGGATTGGGGTGTGGTATGGAAGCCAGTTTTACAATTTCTAAAGAATTGAGCTATATTAATAATCTAGCTAACAAACACTGATTGAGTACTCACTGTGTTCTTAAACATCATATTAGCTGCATCATATGGCACATGTTTCTGTCCCTCCGTTCTAGACCACAAGCTTGCTGAATGATCTAGCTAGTGTCTTTCTATTTTTGTATTATAAAACCAAAAGCAATGTCAGACATGCAGTAGATGGTCAATATTTGCTCAACAGATTAATGGTTTGATGATTAAATAATATGCTGCATGCAAATTATAGAATGAATATTCCATCAATGTTACTATTCTTATTATCATAACATTTAGAGAGCAGGAAGATGAAGAAGAACCTGCAAAGACTGAAAAGAGACAGATAAAAAGGTAATCAGGAAACCACGATGTCATATAAGCCGTATCTCTGCCCATCATATCTTTCCCCAATGAAATGCCCTAAAACAGTGGTCCCCAACCCCCGGGCCGTGGACCGGTACCAGGCCGTGGGCCATTTGGTACCGGTTCGCAGAGAAAGAATAAATAACTTACATTATTTCAGTTTTATTTATATTTAAGTCTGAACGTTTTATTTTTTAAAAATGACCAGATTCCCTCTGTTACATCTGTCTAAGACTCACTCTTGACGCTTGTCTCGGTCACGTGATACATTTATCTGTCCCACCCTAAAGGCCGGTCTGTGAAAATATTTTCTGACATTAAACCGGTTTGTGGCCCAAAAAAAGTTGGGGACCACTGCCTTAAAACCTCCTTGCCTGACTGACTTCTATTTGTCCTCCAAGACTCAGTTTCGGTGCTAGGACCCACCAGTTTTGGATGAATTGGTCTTAGTATGTCAGACTTCACACCCATTACCCCACATTCAGTGTTTATAGCTCCTAGAAACCACCAGAGTTGTTTCAGATCCTTAATGCAGGAGTCTGATGAGATTATTTATTATCTAGATTTTCTGCTAAACTCATTTCTTTTTATCAGCCAATATTTATTGAGTACTGACTATATGATATACACCAACATCTATGAAATAAGTAATATCACATCTCAAAATCAGCCCAAAGAGTAGGCTTTTTAAAAATTTATATAAACTAAGCCTACTTTCACACGGAAAGAGTTTTGGCAAGTCACTTCTATTACCATAATAGTCCAAGCCCATAACCATCAGTATTATAAGGAAATTGATAAAATCTGGTCATCTGTCCTCAGGCATATTCAGTAAG
The DNA here is from genome assembly GCF_036850995.1 of Saccopteryx leptura. NCBI lineage: Eukaryota > Metazoa > Chordata > Mammalia > Chiroptera > Emballonuridae > Saccopteryx > Saccopteryx leptura. The sequence continues at coordinate 26,732,059 of NC_089513.1, read as the reverse complement.
GTTAAACACTTCTGAGAGCTCAAGTAACATGAAAGGTCCGATGGCTTGAGCCTCAGCTGTCCCTTTATGCTCTCCACCAGGAATGATGAAGGGAGAGAAGGGACAGGATTAGAAGGCAGCGGGGAAGCCTGCATGTGAGGTCAGGAAGCCTGACTCTCATCCAGAGGAGAGAGAGAAGTGGTCTCTAAAAGAAGATGTGAAATAGAGAGAGATTGTTTTGAGAATGTTTAAAAGGTTCAAAAGCTAGGCCCTGGCTGGTTGGCTCAGTGGTAGAGCGTCGGCCTGGCGTGTAGGAGTCTCGGGTTCGATTCCCGGCCAGGGCACACAGGAGAAGCACCCATCTGCTTCTCCACCCCTTCCCCTCTCCTTCCTCTCTCTCTCTTCCCCTCCCACAGCCAAGGCTCCACTGGAGCAAAGTTTGCCCGGGCGCTGAGGATGGCTCTGTGGCCTCTGCCTCAGGCGCTAGAATGGCTCTGATTGCGGCAGAGCAACGCCCCAAGGTGGGCAGAGCATCGCCCCCTGGTGGGCATGCCGGGTGGATCCCGGTCGGGCGCATTCAAGAGTCTGTCTGACTGCCTCCCCATTTCCAGCTCCGGAAAAATACAAAAAAAAAAAAAAAAAAAAAAAAAAAAAAAATATATATATATATATATATATATATATATATATATATATATATGGCTTGAGCTTATTTGTGGAATAGAAAAAAAAAGAACCAATAGAGAGGGAGAGGTTGAAAATGACAACATCTTACAGGAGAAGTGTGGAGAGCAGCTCTGTAGAGACCGCCTCTTCCTCAGGAAAGTCGCGAAGCCTAGGCGGAGGGAAACGGCACGGTCACCTGCTATGACATGGGCAGAGGAGGGGCTGGGGACTTTGGAGACATGAAGCAACCTCCTCAGAATAATGAGCTTTGGGAAGGCCAGGACTTGGCCTTAGCTTTGCAGAGATGCCGGTCCTCACCATGAAGCCTGGTTGGCTGGGGAAGAAGGTGAACTCATGCCCAGCAGTAGCCTGGAAAAAAGACACTGGAAATCCATCACGTTAGCAAGTATAGAGAAAGGACGGAGACCATGGAGCCAGCTTAAGATTTTAGTTGATTAAAAGAAACAAAAACCTGAGGTATGATCTTGAAATTATGAGTCTGCAATAGTAGGGATAAATATTATTTCCAATTTTAAGTCTGAGGCAAGAAGGTCAAATATGTTTTTTCTCATAAAGTGCTGTGTTGACAAGGATTCTAGTGGTTTATCTAGGCTTAGTAGGAAAGAATGCTATAGTCAATAGTAATATCTGCCCTTAGGAAGTAAAAGTAGGGACATATGGCAAGTGTTGGCCACCTCTTGCCTGGACTGTCTATATGGGCAGAGAAGTCACCCAGGACTTAAGAGTGAAGAACAGTAAGGTAAGGCAAGACCCAGAATTCTAATTGCCTAGACCTAAGAAAAAAGGGAGGTTTTTTTCCATGACAATGTAAGAGTAACAATCTGAAAACAGCAACAGGAATTAACAAAGTATAAGACAGGTAGTTCTGCTGCACTAAGGGAGATTGTGGCATTAGGGGTAAGTAAGTCAGGTTTCCATTAAGAACATTGTTTTGATGCCCAAAGAAAAAGCATCCTAACTAAACCACGAACTTGATCTCTCTGCTGTGCCCTCTTTGGGCTTACCACAGAGAAAACCTGATTTAGCTTTGTGTCTAAATCTCTGACATGAACAGAGCATTGAGTCTGATCTCACATGAATGAGTGGGTAAACATCTGACCCACTGCTCTGAAATGATTCAAAACCGTCCATGGAGAGCCCATCTTCCCATCTTCCTTAGTCTGGCTTCAGTCCAGTTTCTCATTTTCTCCCACCATGCTCCTAACTTTCTGCTGCAAATAGGCTGCTGTACTCATAGCCAACTGTACTTCCCATACCCCTTCCCGCCTCATCCCCACCTCAGTGTCCTTCTTTGTTTCTTTCCGGCTATTAAAATCTCATGTCCTTCCCAGCCCAGCCCATTACCCACTCAAATTACGAAGTCTTATGACATCAAGTTTCTTTGTAATCACTTGCGCCCATTGATACTCTCAGGTGGGACTGTTTTTTAGAACCAACAACCCTGTTAGATCCTTGCACACAAGAACAAGCCACGTCTCCTACTTCTTCTCACCCCCTACGGAGCCCTGCATATACGGGACACGCAATAAATACCTGATGGATAGATGAGTGGATGAATTAATAAAAAAGTTCTGCATTATTGCCACCCTGTAATTATTTCCTTCTTCAAAAAGCAGGGATGGGGGCTCTGAGGGATAGACTCTAAGACCCAGATAAGGACCACAGCATGATGCAATAGAAGGAGGGAGGCAGAAATTAAACTTTCATTCAGACCCCTGCAGACAGGTTGGCAGTGAGGAGGTGGGAAACACAACCACCTGAAGACAGGGATGAGGAGGGGTGGACACTCGCCCCCAAGGCTTGAAGGGTCTCTCCACCATACTCCCCCGGGGAGTGTGCCGCCTTCTGGCAAGCTCCCATTATCCCATCACTCTCTCAGATGGTGGCCAGTGGAATCGATAATCCCAAGGCTTTGAAAAGCTCCCAAATGTTGTGCTGCCATTCATTCAACAACAGGGGGAGAAATAAGGGAGGAAAAAAAACTGATGTTGGCTTCTTATTTTGCTTATGTTGTTAAAAGCCGCTCTGATGCTGCTGTTCTGGAATAGGTCCCCTCTTTCTTTGAAAGCATGCTGTGTGATAGACTGTCATTTGTCCCCTGCCTCCAGAAGAGCCAGCTGGCAGCTAAGTGCTAAAGCCAGTGACTTGCATGTGTTTTTCTGACATTTAACAAATGGGAACAGCTTGCAAATCTGCATTAACTCACTCTGTCTCACAAATAATCAGGGCCGACGCAGTGTAGACGCTGGGAACATTAGCTCCGACACAAAAGAGTGAGAGGCTGGAGGGGGGGGGGGGGCACCGAAAACAAGTCAGCAAATAACGGATGTTTTAACGAAGAGACGAACGCCACATTCTGGTTCAGAGGGAAGAGTTTTGAAGTCATTTTTGTTTTTCAACAAGCCACTGCTAATGGTGCTAAGTCGGTCTGTCAAGGCCCAGCTTTGCAGCTTGAAGTCATCTAGCCTGCACTTCACAAATACTGATCTGTTGGTTTCTTCCATCTTGCAAATACCATTTCACATTCCTTGTGCTTCCAAGTGAAGGCTTTCTCAAAGGGGCTGTGTTTTACCACACGTGGACCTTTACAAAGCTACACAACACAGTGAGATTGCCATCCCTCATCTGACACTGAGTGAATGAAAAAAAGGTATCAGTTAGATGGACACACATGGACAAACATTGGAAGAACAGGAGTCACATGCATGTGTAAGTGACTGTGGTACAACTTCCTCACAGCAGCATGCCTCCGTGAATTGGGGTACATATCTAGCTCGTGTTAGTATTGTGCATTTAGAATAAATTCAGGAGCCTTTTTCATTAAGAGTGATTTGGCATTTGGGGATAAACACGATCCATTCCTAAGTGTTTTATTCTATTTAGAAGATGGCTGTGTTTGTGGTGTTCTAGCTTCTAGCCCCAAATATCCAAAGAAAATAAGTCCCTAAGCATGAATAAAGATAGAAAGAGATACACTGGGGAATGGGTTTGGCACAGGGCTTGGAGATTCTGTCTTCTGGAAAAGGCAAAATGAACTTGTACTTTCTAGAAACTTTCAGAAAGGGCATGAGGGAGCAGCATAATCTCCATCCTTCTATTGGATGTTTGTGAGACACACAGACATGTCCTCAGACCCTCTAGAGAAATCTATGAAGAGGACTGGGGGCTGGGGTCTCATAATTATTTCCCTGAACCACAGGATTAAGACACTGTCACAAAAAGGAGGGAGATAAGTGTCCCCAACCACAAACATGAATGCCCGGGAAGGCAGCCACTTGGCCCAAGAGCAGATGTTATAGAGTCTGGTCCTGCCTAGGGTCACAGTCAAAATTCTTGAGGTGCCATATGTCTGCTTTACCCTAGGACACAAGGAGAGGTTGTCAGCAAGGACCTCCTCCTTCCCTTGGTGCCTTCACAAAGGGAACAATAACCCTGAAAACCAGAACCAGCTTCAGAATCTTTTGATCTAGGGATCAAAAGGGGAAGAATTAGAATTCTAGCTGACTACTGCTGGGAAAAAAATTGTCACACACAGAAGCAATGTGGCTACCGTCAGACAGTGATCTGCAGCCCTGCGACTGAGGCTGAGAGAGTTTGGCAAGTGCTCCAGCTCAGCAGGGAAGCAGAGGAGAACACCAGCAGAGGCTGGAGGGTTCGCAGCATGAGGCCAGGTGTCAGATGAGGGGCCCAGTGGCACTGAGGCTCGAAGCAGAGGAGAACACCAGCAGAGGCTGGAGGGTTCGTAGCATGAGGCCAGGTGTCAGATGAGGGGCCCAGTGGCACTGAGGCTCGAAGCAGAGGAGAACACCAGCAGAGGCTGGAGGGTTAGCAGCATGAGGCCAGGTGTCAGATGAGGGGCCCTGTGGCACTGAGGCTCGAAGCAGAGGAGAACACCAGCAGAGGCTGGAGGGTTAGCAGCATGAGGCCAGGTGTCAGATGAGGGGCCCAGTGGCACTGAGGTTCTTCAGCCTGTTCTACAACCTTCATTGAGCTGTTTGCAATGCTGGGAAGAAAGTCAAGAGAGAAAGGTGGCTCTTTCTGCTAGCACAGTGTGTCACACATGCAACTACCATGGGACTAAGCTCCATCCTGAGGAGTATCTGCATGTCCTGTGCATCTTGGCATCTCCCATGGCAGGGGTCTGGAGAAACCATGAGTTACAGTCAAATTTTTTTTTTTTTTTTTGCATTTTTCTGAAACTGGAAACAGGGAGAGACAGTCAGACAGACTCCCGCATGCGCCCGACCGGGATCCACCCAGCACGCCCACCAGGGGCGACGCTCTGGCCCACGAGGGGGCGATGCTCTGCCCATCCTGGGCATCGCCATGTTGCAACCAGAGCCACTCTAGCGCCTGAGGCAGAGGCCACAGAGCCATCCCCAGTGCCCGGGCCATCTTTGCTCCAATGGAGCCTCGGCTGCGGGAGGGGAAGAGAGAGACAGAGAGGAAGGAGGGGGGGTGGAGAAGCAAATGGGCGCTTCTCCTGTGTGCCCTGGCCAGGAATCGAACCCGAGTCCTCCACACGCTAGGCCGACGCTCTACCACTGAGTCAACCGGCCAGGGCTACAGTCAAATTTTATATACAGAAGATTAACAGATTATTTGTCTGAAATGGGAGACAGCTAAGGAATATATCCTGGTACCTTGACCAACCAGAGTTCATTACAACAAAATATGTTTCAAAATCAATATTTTCTAAATAAATAACTCAGGGTCCAAATCTTCTACTTTCTTCACCCTCTCCTTAGCTCCAAACCTAGCGTTTCCATAATTTTTCTCTTAAATAATATTCGCACATACCTCTGCATTTTTAGTAACACTATACTAGACTAAGCTGCTGTCACTTTCCCTTCTCTACTTCAAGTGCTTCTGAATTCATCTCCCATAATTCCACTTTTAATTCCAACCAATCCACAAGGCAGAGTGTTGTCTTTTTTTCTTCCACAAAACACAGGCTGGTCAGGTGAATGCCCTGCATAAAACTATTCAATAGTTTTATTTTGAGTAGTTCTCAAAATGTACTCTAATAAAATCTCTTGAGAGTGTACTGGGATGTTTTTTTAATTTTCAGAAGAAGTAGCTATCTTCCACATCAATTTCAACCTTAGATTACACTAAATGTCTTTCAATGACATCATATCTTTGTGATGCTGTTTTCAATAACTGCTGTGATAGACAGTCAATATTGTATGGAAGTCAATGTGGAACAAGAAGTAAGGGTGGAGAAGTCCAATAGGATCCTAAGGTTTGAGAAGCCAGTAGGCAAATATGTCTATTTAGTAATTCAGGATATAGACTGCAGCCATATGTCCAGGGTCTTGTTGTTATAAAAATAAAATGAAATAAAACAATGTTTATACATGTCACATTGTTGTTTCCTTAGCTATAGACACCCAGGACATAAGCTCGGGTCCTTAGTGCCTCTTCCCCATTCTGCCTGGCCCTGTATCCCAGGATGGACCCTGTGTCTTGTATCCCTTATTCCAAATTGGACAGTCCTCTTTGAATTACAGCCCCGAGCCAGAAACTGCATCTGCTACCACTGAGAAGCTCTTACTTTACACCATACCCCCATCTTTCAACAAAAATAAAAAACTGTTGAGCATTACTGTGATATTCATGCAAACAAAATTTAATATGCATAGCAAGGGAGACAGACAATAAACAAGTACACAAAGAAATAATGTCATTTTTCAGCTGGTATTAAATTATCTCATTTGTGTATTGACATCAGCTTGTATTGAACTTGAGCTAACTCTGCCTTTTGTCTGGTATTTTCTATTTCTGTCTAATCCCAAAGAAATAGAAGCCACTGCAGCTCCCACAGTCAGCTTGCCCCACATGTCTACTGGACCAGTCTCCCTCATTTCTTTCTGCTGAGTATTACCAACATCCTACAAACTTGAGTTAAAACTACTTAGAACATTCCTGCAATGGTCAAGATTATGTGTCAACTTGGCTGGGCCACAGGGTGCCCAGATATTTGGTCAAACATTATTCTAGGTAATTCTGTGAGGGTGTTTTTGGATGAGATTATCTTTTAAATCAGTGAACTCTGAGTAAACTGGATTGCCCTCCATATGTGGATGGCTTCCTTTAATGACTTGAATGCCTGATTAGAACAAAAAATTCAGCCCCCCACCCCCAAGTAGAGAGAGTTCTCCAGCAAACTGCCTTTGAACTTTATCTGTAACACTGGCTCATCCTGGTCATAAAGCAGATGGCCTTCGGACTTGAACTGGAGCACTGTCTCTCCTGGGTCTCCAGTCTATTAGGCCACCCTGCAAATCTTGAGACATGCTAGCCTCTATAATTGTGTGAGCCGGTTCCTTATGTTAAATCTCCTCTCTCTCTCTCTGTCTCTCTTTCTCTCTCTCTCTCTCTCTCACACACACACACACAAACACACACAGACACTGCATACATTTTATTTCTCTGAAAATCCTGACAAATACAACTCCCTATGACCAACTGGAAATTAAAAGGAACTTTTTCCCTTAAACAAAAACAAAACAAAACAAAACCCAAGTTATCTCCGGCCAAGATAGAGGTCAAATGCTTTGTACCAATCCAATAAACACTTGCTGATTGATTGGCTCATCAGCCAGCCAAAGCAACAATGACACTAATCACTAGTTTTAGGATTATAAAATGCATACAAAGACAAAAGATCAAGACATTTCACAAAGCACTTGAAGCAAGAACTATTGACTAGAGAACCAACTGGGGAAGCAGATCACATGTACTAGGTAATTATAAGCAGAAAAACAATGGAGGGGGGCAGTAAGAAGCAGCTTATTTTATTCTCAAAATCAATGTGTCAAAAGTGGCAGAAGTGGATGGAGACTTGGATTCTTAGTACCTGAATAGTAAAGTCAAGTGTAAAATGTGGACAGCAACAGCACCTATCTCACAAGGTTGTCGTGAGGACTAAATGAGAGAATGAAAGAAAAGCATTTTGATAGGCCCAAGTTTACACGCCATGTGCTCAGTAACTGTTGACTGTTTCATTATTATTTGTCTGTGCTACATCTTGAAATGTAAGGCCAGATAAGTGTCTACAAATGTAAAGACTAGAACAGAGATGAAAAAAGGAAACAGGCTAATGCAATATTATCCTGTGGAATTTTAATCCATTAACATATCCCAAGCCCTTCCCCCACATCTGACCCACCCTCAGAGATGACTCTCTGGCATCAGTTAACAGATATATAAACTAATAATGCAATTCCGTGTAGAAACACTTCAGTGCCATGACAGCTTTCTGTGCCCTGCTGTGGAAGTTCAGGGAGAAGAAAGTAATCACTTCCCATAGGGAAATCAGGAAAGGAAGTGGGCATGGAGCCTGATTTGGGAGGACAGAGGTCACGTGTATGTGGAGGTGAGGGAGAAACATAGTATGGCAAAGGCATGGAAGAGGAACATCTTCACTATCAGAAAGTAGTGCAGGTTGTTGGGGGCAACGGAAGAGTGAGGCAGAGTAATGACAGGTAAGTAGAAAGTGACAAGCCACTTATAAGAGGTTAAATGACTCTCCCAAACCCATACAGTCAAGATCCTATGCCTGATTACCAAACCCTGCTTTTCACTGCCCAAGTCAGCAAAAAATAAATAAATAAAAATAAAATTAGTTGGGCTAATTATAAAGAAAATAGTATTAGGGTTTAATCCCCCAGTACTTAACATAATATTGAACATGCAGTGAGTAAGCTGATACTTTAAAATGTATTAGGAAAAGGGTAATAAAATAGCATCACATGGAAGGCTAGTTTGCATGAGGTGGGGAATTAAAATGTTCAATGAAATTTAACCGAGGTATATCAAAATACCTCCTGACCGATATCCAGAATTATGACCGATGGGAAACACCTCAAAAGAAGTTCAGCTCCTGTAGTTACAATATATGCCTGTCTCAGCAACCTGGAAAATTCTCATTCACACACACACACACAAATCTCCCCTGTGGGGTTCCATTACTCCTATTACCCTCTAACTAAAAGACACGTAATTCTACCAAATTCTTCCTAGTAATCTACAGGCAAATTTAAATCTCAATTTGGAAAACTCTTCATGTGAAATAAGTAAATCAGAAAAAACCAGGAACTGCATTATTCCATACGAAGGTGGGACATAAAAGTGAAACTAAGAGACATTGATAAGAGTGTGGTGGTTACGGGGGGAGGGGGGAGAGGGAGAGGGAAAGGGGGAGGGGGAGGGGCACAAAGAAAACTAGATAGAAGGTGACAGAGGACAATCTGACTTTGGGTGATGGGTATGCAACATAAGTGAACAACAAGATAACCTGGAGTTGTTATCTTTGAATATATGTATCCTGATTTATTGATGTCGCCCCATTAAAAATAAAATTATAAAAAAATAAAATAAAATAATATAAAAAGAAAACCCTTCCTAGGGTATTTGACACTAATTATCATCATTCCTATGCTCAATCTAAGCTAAATTTATAATGAGGCTTCTAGTTGGCCCTTGAGTCGGACTGCTGAGTCTTGTCTGCACTGGACTCACTGACAGCCCTCCGTGCAGAGTCAGAACACGCTACCCGACAGGCCTGCGCAGAGTCAGAACAGCTACCCGCCGGGCCTGCGCAGAGTCAGAACAGCTACCCGCCAGGCCTGCGCAGAGTCAGAACAGCTACCCGCCAGGCCTGCGCAGAGTCAGAACATGCTACCCGACAGGCCTGCGCAGTCAGAACACGCTACCCGCCAGGCCTGCGCAGAGTCAGAACACGCTACCCGACAGGCCTGCGCAGTCAGAACACGCTACCCGACAGGCCTGTGCGGAGTCAGAACACGCTACCCGACAGGCCTGTGCAGTCAGAACACGCTACCCGACAGGCCTGCGCAGAGTCAGAACAGCTACCCGACAGGCCTGCGCAGAGTCAGAACAGCTACCCGCCAGGCCTGCGCAGAGTCAGAACATGCTACCCGCCAGGCCTGCGCAGAGTCAGAACATGCTACCCGACAGGCCTGCGCAGTCAGAACACGCTACCCGCCAGGCCTGCGCAGAGTCAGAACACGCTACCCGACAGGCCTGCGCAGTCAGAACACGCTACCCGACAGGCCTGCGCAGAGTCAGAACACGCTACCCGACAGGCCTGTGCAGTCAGAACACGCTACCCGACAGGCCTGCGCAGAGTCAGAACAGCTACCCGACAGGCCTGCGCAGAGTCAGAACATGCTACCCGCCAGGCCTGCGCAGAGTCAGAACAGCTACCCGACAGGCCTGCGCAGAGTCAGAACAGCTACCCGCCAGGCCTGCGCAGAGTCAGAACACGCTACCCGACAGGCCTGTGCAGTCAGAACACGCTACCCGACAGGCCTGCGCAGTCAGAACACGCTACCCGACAGGCCTGTGCAGTCAGAACACGCTACCCGACAGGCCTGTGCAGAGTCAGAACATGCTACCCGACAGGCCTGCGCAGAGTCAGAACATGCTACCCGCCGGGCCTGTGCAGAGTCAGAACATGCTACCCGACAGGCCTGCGCAGAGTCAGAACACGCTACCCGACGGGCCTGCGCAGAGTCAGAACACGCTACCCGACAGGCCTGCGCAGAGTCAGAACATGCTACCCGACAGGCCTGCGCAGAGTCAGAACACGCTACCCGACAGGCCTGCGCAGAGTCAGAACACGCTACCCGACAGGCCTGTGCAGTCAGAACATGCTACCCGCCGGGCCTGCGCAGAGTCAGAACACGCTACCCGACAGGCCTCCTGTGCAGAGTCAGAACATGCTACCCGACAGGCCTGCGCAGAGTCAGAACACGCTACCCGCCGGGCCTGCGCGGAGTCAGAACACGCTACCCGCCAGGCCTGTGCAGTCAGAACACGCTACCCGCCAGGCCTGTGCAGTCAGAACACGCTACCCGACAGGCCTGCGCAGAGTCAGAACACGCTACCCGGCAGGCCTGCGCAGTCAGAACATGCTACCCGACAGGCCTCCTGTGCAGTCAGAACACGCTACCCGACAGGCCTCCTGTGCAGTCAGAACATGCTACCCGACAGGCCTCCTGTGCAGTCAGAACACGCTACCCGACAGGCCTGTCTGTGCACAGCTCCCACTCCTCATGGCTCTCTTGCACATTCTTGTCTTTTCTAGGCCTGTCCAACACAGCACTCTCACCCAGCCCATCCATCATAAATTTGTAACAGGCCAGGTATATTCATACGTACATGTATATGTACATACATATGTATATGCATATGTATGTATGCATGTATGTCTGTGTGTTATTATTTTGACAGCTTCTTCCTGGTTTGAAAACCATCATTCTTAATGCTGACAAGACCATCTGTTCACTCCATGATTTTTTTCTTGTGCTTCATTCACTTTTAGTCAATTATCAGACTACAGGAATAAGCTTTTGATTTGCTCTGGTCATTTCTCTAAGAGTTGTGGGTTTTGCCAGTCTCCTGGCCATCCATTGTGTATAAAATGTGTCATCACTCTTTTCCAGGATATTTATGCATTTATTCAGGTAATATGTTTATGGAGGCTCTGTTATTTGCCAGGTACTATACTGGATTCCACTTAAACAAACAATTAGCAAAAAGGCTAGTAAACGCTGAGTTTAGAAACTTATAAACTTTAGTTGGAGGGGCAGCCTGATATGCTAACCCAGAGGGCTGAGGTTCTAAATCTAGAGTTGCCTTTAAAAATCTGTCTATACTGCCTGACCGGCCGGTGGCGCAGTAGATAAAGCATCGGACTGGGATGTGGAAGACCCAGGTTCGAGACCCCAAGGTCTCCAGCTTGAGCGAGTCCTCGTCTGGTTTGAGCAAAAGCTCACCAGCTTGAGCCCAAGGTCGCTGGCTCGAGCAAGGGGTTACTCAGTCTGCTGAAGGCCCACAGTCAAGGCACATATGAGAAGGCAATCAATGAACAATTGAGGTGTTGCAATGCGCAAAGAAAAACTAATGATTGATGCTTCTCATCTCTCCGTTCCTGTCTGTCTGTCCCTGTCTATCCCTCTCTCTGACTCCCTCTCTGTCTCTGAAAAAAAAAACCAAAAAAAAAAACTGTCTATACTTTAATTCTTCACATAAAAAAAGGGAACAGGACTGAATGAGTACTGTTATTTTCATCTCTAAAATTATAAATTTGGAAATCTAGTCAAGATCCCCTGAAACTGTCCATGTTTTATTACATAGATAAATACCTTATTTATAATTTATTTTTTCTAATATTGGCTATCAATGCCCTTTTCAATATAATCCTAATTTACCTTTACTAATAAAATCTCCTACAATTTAACTTTTATACATTACCAAATTTTCAGGTCAAATTGATTCCCTGGTGTCTTAAAATTACCTCCACATTTTTTCATCCCAAGTCATTGCTGTTATTGTTCTTCCAATCCGGAGTGTCTTTTCCTACCATCTCTATCAAAAGACCACCGTTTTCTGTGTGGCTCAGCAAAAATGTTTCCTAACCCATAAACTTTGCCTTACTTGCTTCAGTTAATTGTGGTTGTTTTTTACATTGACCTCCCGAACACTTTCTACCTCCCTCATTAAACCTATCATGACACATGTCCAAGATTCACATTTGTTACTCCCTACTTGCTATTCTCAAATGTACAAAACTGACTCATCAACATTCCCCACTCTGCCCCAATGTTTGTGTCCTCCTATGTGGTGTATTCCGTGGTGAATGATAGCCTGAGAGTAGTGATGCACTAGTAATATTTAACAACTAGTCCTCTAAGGGGAAATAATTAAATGCTAATGAGTAAGATAAAATTGAAATATTGAAAATATTGGAACTTCATTTGTTGGTCAATAATGTAAGCCTCTCTTCCTCAAAAAACTGAAAATAGAACTACCTTATGACCAGCAATCCCTCTACTGGGTATATACCCCCAAAACTCAGAAACACTGATACGTAAAGACACATGCAGCCCCATGTTCATTGCAGCATTGTTCACAGTGGCCAGGACATGGAAACAACCAAAAAGCCCATCAATAAATGACTGGATAAAGAAGATGTGGCTCATATACACTATGGAATACTACTCAGCCATAAGAAATGATGACATCAGATCATTTACACCAAAATGGTGGGATCTTGATAACATTATACGAAGTGAAATAAGTAAATCAGAAAAAAACAGGAACTGCATTATTCCATACGTAGGTGGGACATAAAAGTGAGACTAAGAGACATTGATAAGAGTGTGGTGGTTACGGGGGGAGGGGGGAATGGGAGAGGGAAAGGGGGAGGGGGAGGGGCACAAAGAAAACTAGATAGAAGGTGACAGAGGACAATCTGACTTTGGGTGATGGGTATGCAACATAATTGAACGACAAGATAACCTGGATATGTTATCTTTGAATATATGTATCCTGACTTATTGATGTCGCCCCATTAAAAAAATAAAATTATTAAAAAAATACTAAAAAAAAATAATAATGTAAGCCCCTCCTTTTTGATCAACTGGTAATAGTTTTTGAATAAAGAATATGTCCTCAAACTGTATTCTCTTCAGTATGTAACAGCTACAGAAACAACGCACTTTTGGGATTGATCTGCCTTATCAGCATCATCTCCACCCTCATTGTAGTGTTCTGGTTTTTGCTGTGTAAATATACCCACCATTGCTCATTTTAAGCTACCAGTGTGATATCAGTAAACACAGAGCTCCTCTCTCTGGATCCTGTTCAAGCATCATCTACTCCAAGAAGGTCCCTCATCCCCATGCCAGCTGTCCAAGCTACCGCCTCTGTTCCCATATCACAGGATCTGACATGTGCTCTTACCCTGGGTTCGAATTTCAAAGTTCCAAATAAAGCTCCTTAACTTTATAAAGGTTTATTCTCCCCACAGAAGAGGAAGTTAAATAAATAGGGAGGGAAGGAGGAAGGGAATGAGGGAGGGAGGGAGGGAGAGAGGAAAAGATAGGATCTGCCAGGAGGAAAAGGGTGGTATGGTGGGTGCTGTTCCTTCACCAGCTCTGGGCTGCCTTCTATCGATTAAATAAGTCACCGTTTCACTGTTTTCACTGTGACAGAAAAGGCCACTGGGCTAGTGGACAATTGATTGATCAAACAGCAGGAGTGCTTCTCCCAAAATTCCCATCGTTTGACCTGGGTATATTATTATAAGTGATTTCCAGAAGCATGGATACTAGGTCAAGCTGGATCCCCCATCTGGTTTGAACTGGGTACATTATTATAAGTGATTTCCAGAAGCATGGGTACTAGGTCAAGCTGGATCCCCCATCTGGAAGCAGCAGGAAGAAGGGGCTTTTCCTACCTGGCAGTCTGCCACCCCCCCCCCACCATATTCATAAGGTGACCCTTCGCCTTGATAAATGGTTCCTTAGTGTTATGGATGAGTTTTTTCTGGGTACTACCACAGTCCTCAACTTACTCTTATTTTTTGCTAATGCCTTCCTCTGTCATAATCTTCAGCAGTTTAAAGGGAAACATGGAAACTTGGGCTTTATACATAGTATAATACGTTCATATTCTATATGAACATACAAATAACTTCCTACTTTATCATATTCACTCACAGCAATTCATTCTCATAAACAATGTTCCTAATACTCCTACAGACGACGCTGTTGTTAGTAAAGAGTATGCAGGCATGGTGGCAGGGGTGCATGGAGTAAGCACCAGAACACAGTTGGACACATCACATGACCTTCCCCACAAAACAGAGAACTCCAGTGTGTAAAGCCCAAGTTTCCAAAATCCCATAAACCCATGGAAAATGCAATCATAAAATCTCTGATTTAGAAACCCTGGCAACAAAAAGATGATAAAACCTCTTCCAACCCTCACTCCCACATCCTTCCCTTTGTCTTCCTGGGTAATTTCACAGGTCCTGTGCAGAGCTAGTAGAGAATGGTGCAGGACTAAGAGTCTTGCAGAGATGGCAACACACACAAGTGCCATGTGAAAAACCATCCTTTGGCATCACACTGAATCATCACCCTGGCTCAAACTCAGTCAGTAACCTTGCCCCCACCTCTCTGTAAAGGGATGGCCATTTTACACATTGCTTACTTGAGAAGTTCAGCACTAGGGCCAGACTGTGAGTGCTACCCTTTCTGAAAGATCTTTCTCATACAAAAGTATCCCTGAAGGTCCAGGCAGCAACAGGAATCCATATTGTCCAATCACAATGCATATCGAAATTCCCCATGAATAAAGCAGTAATTGTACATGAAAGGAGGAAATGGTCTTATTGGGTCATCACTGACCTGCATCTCTTAAATAGACAACAGATTCTTGCTAGCAGCACTGCTTTATGAAGCACTCAACAACCACTTATAAGGTAACCCCATCTTTCACTGCTTCACAAATATGAACTTTTCGTGTCTGAGAATTTATTCAGCCCATCTCAGAATCTTCTATAGAAGTCAGAAAAGGGTCATTTTAAAAACAAGAGATGAAAAAATAAGAAGGGAATATTTTTTCTTTGGTACATCTACTTCCAAAATTCTTCGTGTTGTTCTGAAAGATATAGAAATCACATTTAAGATGTTTAAGGAAATGGAGAGTTCCTTTATAATGTCCAACTACAATGATCTGAAGGAAGTATAAAGACTAACAAGATGTAACTGAAATCAATTATGTTTTTTATTATATTAGTTTTCCCCATTGTAGTTTACCATAGTTTCACCCATATTAAGTTACTGCTTTTCACAACCTAGACAGAAGACATCATTCATCTCTATTTCTCAAAGGGAGAAAGAAAATCAGAGAAGTTAAGTTTCCCATATATATCTGGATAAATGTTAGTGGAGCCAAAACTAGAGGGCCTTTTCATTCTTAGACCAATGCACTCCCATCTTATTACAAATTCTTTTTCATAAAAGTTTTGAAATAGTGGAAGGGAGAGGGTTTATGATATTGCAGAATACCAGAATTGAGAAAGATGGAGTAGAGAGACATTTAAAAATAAAAAGAAACAGTTTTAAGATGAATTAAGTTGTTATCAAGGCAGTTTAGCAAACCTGCCATGCAGATAAATTCTGCAATTAGAATACCAAAATTGGAATCCCAGCTCTTTCATTTATTCTAAGGGTTCTAAGACAAATAACCTTCCAAACAGTCTCAATGTGATTGTCTGTAAAATGGGGGTTATGAAAGAATCCCTTTGAAGGCTGCTATAAGGATAAAATGAGACAATGTATGTGAAGCACAGTCTAGTAAAACATAATAAATACTTAATGCGAATAAACAATTGTCATTGGTATCACACAAGTTGTAACACCAGGTAAAAATTAAAAAGAGTTAAAAAATGGTTGATATGAATTTATAGCTGAATCTAACAGTGCCCTTAACAGGAATCAGATTATTTGGAAAATATTCCTAAGTCCTTAACACCAAGGAGAAGGAACAAGGGCTCCCACCTCTCCTTTTGTGCCTTGCTTGAATAAATAGGTCGACGAAACACACAGCTTTATATATGTATTTATAGAAAATGTTGTGTCTTGGTTGATACATTCTTAAGACTATTGACTTTGGGAGGGCAGAGAACGAATCTTCTTCAGATCATCTGAAACCCTCCCAAAGACCAATACACTGCTCTGCACTCAGTGAAATCATTTTAATCCCTTATTTATTGATGGAAAAAACATGAGGTAGTTGGAGAGATTTGCCAACAGCAATTGATCGTGAAAAATAGCAATTAAACTTCATCAAGCAAAGTCAATGGCAGGTAGAAACCAAGAAATAAGCCCTGAGAAAATGGGGAACTGAGGCAGCAATTGCTTGTTATAGAAAATACTCATAAAAGAGCATTTATCCTGTAATTTTAAACATCAAATTTGATCTTCTTGATAGCCCTGAGAAGTAGGGTAATATTTTACATATGATAACTCTGAGACTCAGAGAGAAAGATCAGCTGGGTTTAGAGGCAAACAGTTAATAAATTAATATAAAATGACAAAGCCACTGTTTTGAATTTTTTAAAAAAAGAAAATAGTGTTTGAGGAAATGATTGTTTTAAATTTCTGTGTTGAAAGGCAGCTATACGGGCAATAATTTTCTGGCTCTTTTCTCTATCAAAATGATAATAGTTTTAGACTGCAGGTGAATTTTGATTTTTAATGGTACTACAGTGGCTAAGATATAACATTTGATAACTTCATGTTATTGTGCTCAAAACCTGGCCCCATCGTTTGACATGTGCGGGGCGTGGGGGGGGGGTAGCTATACTCATCTAACACTCCTTCAGTCCACTATTATCCTGGGAAAAATCAGTCATGTGATAGACCAATGCTGTGAAAGACCCAGGCCTCCCCCAACAGAGCAATCTGAGCAGTGAGGACTCTGGGCTTGCCTGGGAGCCTTCCCCTTTCTGTCCCCATAAACCTCTCCCATCTCTGAGCAATGCGCCTCTCAATGTCACACCATGCAGTCCGCCCTACAATGCTGTCTGAGGACCCATGCTGATCTGAGCTGATCCACCCAATTGTCCTGAAAGCCTCTTAAAATCATGTGCAATTTCTTTTCCTTGTGTTTAGGCAAGAGCAGGTGCTTGGCAAATATTTACTGATGAATGCACTGGGGCTGGGGAATTGTAATGCAATTTAATAACTGTTTGAGGGTAAACATGAAAGAATTCTATAGCAATACAAATAAAGAAAATTTCTGACTGGAGAAATAAGACTGGACTTTACAACATAACACTCAGCCGGGGCCTGAAGGTTGAGTGGATCACCAAGAGAATTAGGACAGGTGGATAAATGGAAGGCTGGAAGGACATTTAGGGGTAATATAGTCCAGCAATGCTTCTCGTATGGTAAAATACCTCCATGATTTGAAAAGTAAACTCAAAATTTTCAATCACATAGAATGTCTAGGCTGATTACTATAACATTAATGAAATGACAAGTGTGGCATTTCTTTTGGTGGTATAATCTGGATCTATCCAGACCCCAGTTATGGTTTCATGCCACCTGATGGTGGCTATCTAGTCCAGATTAATATTGATGAGGACCATTCAGGGCGTCAGGGCTGGCTGGGACTTCTAATATTGCTGTCGCCATTCCAAGAATGATTTAATAAATGGCACCTGTTCCAGAGGCCTGATGTGGAGAGACTGGGCCAGCAGGACACAGGCCTGCTAACAGGATGAGGTTGCCTGCTATTTCCCTTCTTCCATCTCCTGTTCAAATCCAAATGAGCTCCCCATTGCCGCCACCCCTGAGAAGATAAATTTACCCAGCCCCTTTTGAAAAAGAGAAACAAAAAGGCTAATGGTCAAGTATAGTACATTGTATTAGAATCCCTAGTATCAGGGGCTCATTATCACAGATTGTTACTGTATCTTCTATCTGACTCCCTTTATGGCCTGTAAGAGATCAGTCAACTTACACTGTATAACGCACTCACAAAGCAGCCTAGTTCATCAGTGGATGTTTTTAATTGATGGGAAGTTGTGGCCCAGACACCACTTCGTTTTAACATATGCACAGTAGTACTAGCTCTGTGATTGTCCAGAAGGATATTATGCCCTTCAAACACTGGAAAACAGCATGCACTTGCTAAGTTTTCTCTTTCACAGACTAAAGGTCCTGAGTTCCCAAAGGAATGACTTGTCTGCTTTGTCCGCTGCTGTACCCCAGGTAGCAATGGAAGTGTGTGGAGCACAGTAGGCACTCAGTAGGACGCACTAGGTGAGTACATGAAGGATGAGTGTTTCTGCCCCGTGATGAGCATGCATTCACTTGTCTCTCTTCCCCTGCAAGTGCAGTGCCCAGAGCAGGCTGGAAAGCTCCAGGCACTGTCCCGCAAGCCTGGAGAAACGGGTTGATCACTCCTCTCTTCCTGAGTGGGAAGCACCCACCAATGCAACCTAGACTGACTTCTCTTTTTAAACAATCTTATTACTATGGATTCATATGAAGTTTATTGCCACCTAAGACCCCCCTGCGATTATTTTTTCCCATAGATCTATTGTGAAGCTACATGTCCCCCAACTGAGTTTTCAGACTGAAGTGCAAGACTTTGTATTATTCCCTGTAAATTTTGTCTTATTGGATTTAGGCCATTACACCAGCATCTAAAGACCTCTCTGAGCCTTGCTTCTGACCTCTGACATACTAGATATTCAGCCTAGCTTTGTGCCACTTACAAATTTGATCAGCATTCTCTCCCTGCCCTCACCTGGTCTCCAGTAAGTAGCTGGACAAAGGCCTGGGCAGAGCCCTGAGGCTTGCGTCACTGACTTCCCTCCAGATTAATGGTCATTTATCTTGTAGCTGCATTATTGCTTGAAGCCACATAAGGAGTCACAAGAAAGAGAAATAATATACCGTCAGGATTTAGACAGAAGTACTTTGTAACCCCAGCTTATCATTTACTAATTGTGTTTCTTTTGGAGAGAGATAAGGACAAAACCCAGTATCTATTCTGCATTTATAGTCATATGTTAGCCATTAGTAAAGGGTTTTGAAATCATAAGTTCATGTCATCATTAGTACAACTTAATAAATATCATAATTCCCATTTTTACATATGTGACAACTGAGGTGAAATTAATATTGATTTTAAAAAATTTTGGAAAATTAATTATTTACCTAAAGACTTGGGGGTCATTGTTAACAAAGCCCATTTGGCAAATATCTAGTAAGAACCAGACCTCCACCTCCTCTCAACTACACCATGCTTCGGGATAGGAAAATGCCTGCCTCACCTTAGATCAAAATCAATCAATAATACTTGGCAAGTATATTCTTTATACAAAACTTTTCCTCTGAGTTTCTGGGAGCACACAGAGCAAAATAAGGTATGGACTCTCTCTCAAGACGTTCACCTTTTAAATGGGAAGATATAATAGACAGCAGTGTTTTTCAACCACCAGTCTACAGACTGGTGCCGGTCTGCAAAAGAGTGAGCCACCCTGATGTTGTATGAAGGTTATAGACCCAGTGATCTTAGCCTAATTTGCTTATGTTCTGGGTGACTTCTGCCTTAGTGGTCCTTGAAATAATTCTCCTATTTTCACCAGTCCCCGAGTGTAAAAGGTTGAAAACCACTCCCATCTATGTGATTCAACATCCTTGTGTTAATGGTGTACCACGAGATGAGGTATAATAGTATATTAGGGCCCCAAGAGATACAGGCAAAGTGCTCCAGGGAATCGAGGAAGATTCAGACACCTGCCTAAGATCTAGCATGATGCCTGGCTCTTTGTTGGTACTCATGGTAAAGGGGAATTTGCCCAATAACATAAATACTGGTTCACAGTAGAAAATTATTTTGACCTACAAAATAAAGAAAAAATTACATGTGAAAATGAAGCTTGATTTTGAGAAACTAGTCAGGCCTGGCTATACTCTACATCTACTCTAAGGCTCTTTATCTACATGTGCAACATGACAGCCAATAGCTACGTGTGGCAATAAAGCACTTGAGACATGACTAATCAACACTGAGACGTGCTCTTAATATAAAATGCATACAGGCCTGATGAGGCAGTGGTGCTATGGATAGAGCATCAGCCTGGGATGCTGAGAGGACCCAGATTCAAAACCCCGAGGATGCTGGCTTGAGTGCAGGCTCACCCGGCTTGAGTACGGGCTCACCAGCTTGAGCACAGGTCACCGGCTTGAGCGTGGGATCACAGACATGACCTCATGGTCTCTGGCTTAAGCCCAAAGATTTCTAGCTTGAGCCCAAGGTCTCTGGCTTGAGCAAGGGGTCATTCACTTGCTTGGCTGGAGCCCCCACCCCCACCTCCCCGACAGGGCACAAATGAGAAAGCAACCAATGAACAAATCAGGTGTCACAACTATGAGTTTATGCTTCTCATTTCTCTCCCTTCCTGTCTGTCTATCCCTGTCTGACTGCCTGCCTGTCTCTCTCTCACACACTAAAAAAAACAATAAATGAAAAAAATGCATACGAGATTTAGAAGACTTAACAACAAAGAATGTGAAATATTCCATGAATAGTTTCATATATCAATTACATATTGAAATGATAATATTTAAGATATATGAGGTTAAATAGAATATATAATTAAAACTATTTTCCACTTTTTCATTCTTTTAATATGGCTTAGAAAATTTAGATCTCATGTGTGGCTTGTGTTCTATTTCTGTTGGACAGTGCCAGCGTTGGGAGTGGATGGCACAGAGAAGGTGCTTAGGACAGGTGTACTGAACCACACTGAGGGGTAGGAAAGGCTACTTACTCTAAGAGACACAAACAACAAAGAGGGTGGCACAAAAGCAGAAAACTAAGGCATGCTCGGGGACAGGAAAACATAAAGACCTGTTTTGATGGTACTGTGGGGAAAGCTATAAATGCACCATTTTTTGTTTGTTTTTATATTTGTATAGAAATCACCTGACTCCTTTTTTTTTTTTTAATGATCTTTCTTTTTATTTTTATTATTTTTTTTTTTTTTGTATTTTTCTGAAGCTGGAAGCGGGGAGAGACAATCAGACAGACTCCTGCATGCGCCCAACCGGGATCCACCCGGCACGCCCACCAGGGGGCGACGCTCTGCCCACCAGGGGGCGATGCTCTGCCCCTCCGGGGCGTCGCTCTGTTGCGACCAGAGCCACTCTAGCGCCTGGGACAGAAGCCAAGGAGCCATCCCCAGCGCCCGGGCCATCTTTGCTCCAATGGCTGCGGAAGGGGAAGAGAGAGACAGAGAGGAAGGAGAGGGGGAGGGGTGGAGAAGCAAATGGGCGCTTCTCCTGTGTGTCCTGGCCGGGAATCGAACCCGGGACTCCCGCACGCCAGGCCGACGCTCTACCGCTGAGCCAACCGGCCAGGGCCTACCTGTCTCCTTTTTTAACCTACTAGCTGGGATTCATTAATTGGGGGAAATAACCACCTTAAATGACTACAAAATAATTTCTCTTTAAACAAATATTTATATGCAATGTGCTATGTCAAAATAGGACAGAGTCCTGGTTCCTCACAAACTTGTTTTGTGACATTGTTTAGATCACTTAGTTAACCTCTTGGGTTTCCACTGCCACAAAATAAGGGAGTTGGACAGGACTAAGGTCCTTGCATTTCACTGTGGTGGGGTGCCGGGTCAGGGAATGGTCTATGGCAGTGGTTTTCATCTCCAGTTCGTGGACTGGTGCTGGTCCACCAGAAATTTCATGCAGATCTGCGAAAGAGCTGACCACCCTGATGCGGTGTGAAGATTACAGACCCAATGATTATAGACTTGTTTGGAAAACACTGGTCTGTGGGACCTAAAAGCAATAAGGTACCATCTACTTCCTGCTGAGGCATGATTTTCCTTCCTCTAATCTTACTGCTGTTAGGTTTAAGCTGACTCAGAATTCCAAGAAATCTTTCTGCCATCCGTGTTAGTCCATGTTAGGGGAAAACACAAAAGAAAAGTATTGGCTAGCTCAGCACAGTCAGTCAATACAGTATTTAAGAAAAAAGCCTGCCTGACCTGTGGTGGCGCAGTGGATCAAGCATTGACCTGGAACGCTGAGATCACTGGTTTGAAACCCTGGGCTTGCCTGTCCAAGGAATACTCTTCCCACTCCTCCCTTCACCTTTCTTACTATATATCCTCTCTCTAAAATCAATAAATAAAATCTTAAAAGAAAAAAAAAGCTGAAGAGTTAATGAAAACTCCATTTACTGTAAGTTTCCCTGCAAATATATGGTAAATGGTTGAAAATATTATTCGGTTCTCTCTTAAATACTAATTCTTGCAGGGATAGCTAATACTTGTGCTTCAGGTCATAAAATAATCATGAGTCAAGAGGGCCAAAATCTGAATTATAGTTATATTTTATTCTAAAGATATTGACTGTTTTCTTTATTAGAATGGGATGGCAAGCTGAGTTAGAGATGTACAATAATTTGACTCATGAAACTTCCAGTAGCAACACAAACATCCTATTTGAAGACTCAGTCAGACTATTTGGGGAATATGTTCGTCAAGATTTTCATGGCACCCAGTGACAAACACCCAGTTCAAATGGTTTAAGCTAAAAAGAAATGTCTGGGTCATTTAACCAAAAGGATCAGAAATGGGGCTACCTTTGCTGAACTCACATCTCTGGTTCTTTCTGCCCACTGGCCTCATTCTTTATGATATCAGAAAGTCTTGCTCCATGGCTGTAGGGAGACAGGAACAAGACCACAAGTAGTTCCAGGCTTCCATCATTCCAGCTTTGCAGTTCCAGAAAAAGAGACAGCATTTTATCTATCTACCTATCTAAAATCACAGAGAAGAGGTCTGATTGGCTGGTTTGAGATCCTAAGCCAGTTATATAACAGACACCTGGTTGACAAGCCCTGATGACATACTTAACCTGTAACCAGAAGATTGATATACTGTGTTTGGCAGACCCAAAAGAACCACATGGAATAGAATAAGGTCAGTTACTGAAAGGAAGAGACCTATTCATAGCAAAAGAAAGAGGAAACATATGCTAAGTAGGAAAAAAAAAAAGCCCAGCACGGGAAGCCACTGCCCCTTAAAATAACCAGTTTCCATAAAGGTCATAAATCTACTTCACTGTATTAAGGAATCTTCTAATCATCTGTTTGTCCCTGACAACAGTAGTAGGTATCACCCAAATCCTCAGACTTTCTTCTGGCAATGATGAATGCCTCTAGCTCAGGGCTCCATGATAATAAAGAAACCCAATACGGCAGGCAGCAAACAGGCCTCTACTCTTGGGCCAGTTCATCGTGCCTGAGTCCCTGCCATCAGTGGGGCTTTGACTTATTTGGACCTTGTCAGCTCTGGAACCTATTGCCTTTTGGACCTGTGACTCCCTCCCTGAAGCCTCCATGAACTCTTTCCTTTATGGTGTTTTGGCAACTTTCATATTCCCTCAATTCAGTGAGCCTCCAAAGCCCTCTGCTGCCACTACGTCCACATGACCCACTAACTTCTCATGTATTGTTTTCCATGTGTTTGCTATTTTGGAGTTCTTATACATGGACCTCCCCAAATTCCACCTCAAGCATTTTACCAATAATTCAGTCCCTATTTATTTCCTAATCAAATTGAGCATATTTGATGCGGTCAAAACCATAGAGCTAGTAAGTGTCCCACATGTACATTAATTTATGTAATCGAGAATAGTCTGTAAAACACACTAACGTAGATAGGCCAGAGAGTGACTTCACCGTCAGGAGGGAGGGATCTCCCACACTGCCCACCAGCACTTGCCTTCCTACCATTAGACTCGAATTCCATGGCTCTCTCAAATTTATGCTCTGTCTCCTAAAATGTTAACCTTCAGTTGGACTGAGTTTATCAATCCTTTCCTGAGGCAGGACTTGATAAGGACATTTGGAAAAGAGCACGAATGCTCCAAGTAACCAAGAAGAGGACCAAGAGATGCCATTGCTGAGGTCAAAGGCATTGGACCTGAGACATGGAAGAGGACTGCTGTCTCTGGGTTGCACCTCCCCAGCACATACAATTTCGGTTTCGAATTTCCCTGTACTCCTAAGACCCAATCAGCTGTTCTCCTTGTGCCCTACTGGAGTCCCTGATCCCCACTCCAGTCTTCTTTAGGACAGATGTCCCTTTCATATCAGATCGTAATGATGCTTCGAACATGTGCTTATAGCAGCTCAGGAGAAAGCTGAGGCTACCTAAAGGCCAAGATTAGAGGAGACCCGAAGAGATCAGCATCAGCACAGTGGTGACACACTAATGGGGTTGGCAGGGCTGGAACTGGCAGATTGCCAGTATCTTACCTCCCAG
This sequence comes from Saccopteryx leptura, assembly GCF_036850995.1. Classification (NCBI taxonomy): domain Eukaryota; kingdom Metazoa; phylum Chordata; class Mammalia; order Chiroptera; family Emballonuridae; genus Saccopteryx; species Saccopteryx leptura. The sequence continues at coordinate 26,707,698 of NC_089513.1, read as the reverse complement.
AGAAGAAGTAGTGGTTTGCTGGGGTTCTAAATGTTTATAGCAGCTCCAGGCCAGGGAAATGAGAGGCACAGGTTAAGCCAGGGGTCCCCAGACTTTTTACACAGGGAGCCAGTTCACTGTCCCTCAGACCGTTGGAGGGCCGGACTATAAAAAAAACTATGAACAAATCCCTATGCACACTGCACATATCTTATTTTAAAGTAAAAAAACAAAACGGGGACAAATACAATATTTAAAATAAAGAACAAGTAAATTTAAATCAACAAACTGACCAGTATTTCAATGGGAACTATGCTCCTCTCCCTGACTACCAATGAAAGAGGTGCCCCTTCCAGAAGTGCTGCGGGGCCAGATAAATGGCCTCAGGGGGCCGCATGCGGCCTGCAGGCGGTAGTTTGGGGACCCCTGGGTTAAGCGAGATTGTCATTTCCTCTAGCATTCCAGTGAGATGTCTTGCATCATTGGGGTTTTTGTTTGTTTGCTTGCCTGCTTGCTTACTATTATTTTTCTTTCTCTTTTTTCCTTTTTTTTTTTTGAAGACGTGTCCTGCCTGGTCCTGATACATTTGTGGGTGATGTTCATAGTTGCTATCACCCTTTGCACCATCTGAACATGTCCAGATGAGTAGGAGGCAGCAATGAACAACCAAGCAGCCAGCTCTCATAAAGATGGATCAGACTATGGTGATCTGATAAGAAAACTTGTGAAATTCATTTATTTTTCACCCAAAAGGGTAACAGTTATTCTATCTTCAGAAATCGTCAGTGTTGATAAAGTAACCAATTGGAAGACACACTATTCATGCTTCACCCAAATGTACCGACTGGGTAAACAGAACCATGGCTCGTACCAGCAACCATAAATTTAAAGTTAGTATTTCAGGTCTATATCTAAAGAATGACAGAACATCATCTCTCCTGATTCATCCAGCCGGAATGTATCATCCTTTTTCTCCCAATCTAATCAGGAACACTTCTGCCATGTTCATTTTTCTTTATAAGTCAGAAAAGCACAGAAAAGATTTAGGCCTTCTCTCCTATACCCCTCTTGACACAGGGTGGGGGAGGAAGCCGACTGCATCAGAGCAAAAACCTCACATTCTATTCTGACCGCACCGCAGGTAATTTTGTTTTTGCCGGAATCACTTTCAAATGCTGTACACAAGTGCCATCTAGTGGTCAGGCACAAATTAACATGGCACTTCAAGAAAGAAGGAAACAGCCTTTGGTGAATAACAAAACATGCGTTTTGCCTTTTTATGTAAACAAGATGGGTTTTTTTTTTTCTGTATTTGTCTTCTATTTTAGAAAAAATGATTTCTTCCATAAGTTTCTCTTTGCTCAGGATGTAAGTATCTTGGCTTATCTTCCAAACTGTGCTCCTAGCCATAAAATATAGACTGGGGATATTCACCCTGAGAACATCTCCTTTACCGCCGTCACTATTCTATGCAATAAAATCCAGGTGCTTCCACAGATTCTGTACTCTTCTTTTGCAAATACTTTAGAATTGAGTAGTGGCTGAAATGAAAGAGAGACTGGGATAGAGCCAACCACAATCACCACCTCCACGTGTTCTCCAAGCCCCCCCTAAACTAACATCAGAATCTCTGCAGTCTGACTCAGACTCGCTTTTCTCGCCTCTTTTCTCCTCTGCACCCTGATGTCAAGTTTTATCTCCACATTAGCCCATCCATTGACTCCTGAATAAATCATTCATTTGAACCTCTCTTCATTTCCTTACTACAGTCCCTTCTCCCCAGTCTGTGATATTGCCTCTTCCCTTCCCTGCTTACTCAACCCTATTCATCCTTCAAATTACATATTACCTGTCACAGGATATCAACATGGAACTATTTTAGTCTCGGTTCTCATTGAAATTGTATCCATTAGTTATTCCTGCATAACAAATGACCCCAAAGTGTAGAGGCTTTAAACTACAAATATTATTGTTCACCAGTCTAGGAGGCCTATTCAGGGCTCTGTGGTCAGTGGTGGATCGTGGAGGCAGCTCTGCCCTTCTCAGTCCTGCTCTCTGTGTGTTGGTGTGACATAACAAGAAATACATATGTTCTCTCTTTTCCTGGTTTCCAACACAGAGCTCCTCAAACCCTCATCATGACCTAAGTAATACGAGTGCTAACAGCATCTAGCACACAAAGCTCCTAAAATCCTTGGAATTTCCCGCAAAATAGGAGAGTCTTTTTTTTCTAAGGAGGCAACTTTTGGTGGGTTCCTAGATAGCTTTGGGATGGGGGCTAGTCATCAGAAAGATTAAGCCATGATTATAAGCATGGAAGTTTTACCCTCTGTGGAGGGGAGAGGGGCTGGAGAGTAATAATTAATGAATCATGCCTACAGAAAACCCCTAAACTATGAGAGTTGATGAACACATCCACGTACTTGGAGGTGGCACAGCGCCACTCCCTGGGGACAGGATTCTTCCAGACCTTGCCCTCTGTGCTCTCTTCATCTGGCTGTTCATCAGAGCCCTTCAGAATAAACCAGTGAATCTAAGTGGTGTGGTCCTGAGTTCTGCTAGTCCTCATAGCAAATTATCAAACCTGAGGAGACAGTTGTGGGAACCTCCAATTTATAGACAGTTGGTCAGAAATCCAGGTGACAGCCTGGAACTTTCAACTGAACTCTAAAGTGGGAGCAGTCTGTGGGCCTGAGCCCTTAACCTGTGGGGTCTACACTAACTCCAGGTAAATATTGTCATAACGAAATGGTAGGACACCCATTTGGCATCCAGAGAACTTGAGTATTGGTTGACGTGGGAGGAGAAAAACAATTTGGTGTCAGAGTGTGGCGAGTAGAGCATAAAGTTTCTTATGTAACTAGTTAGTTGGCTATCGGCTGGTTTATGATGTCCACAACTAGGACAGCTGGGCTCTTCTGCTGCGTTCTCCCAACCCCTAGCAGGCTAGCCCAGGTTTGCTCACGCGGTAAGTGGTACAAGCTACTCAGAAAGGGCAGAACCACTCAAGTCTTTTCAAAGCCCAAGCCTGCAACTAGCACCCCGTCACTTCCCTTGCAATCAGTTGGCCAAGGCAAATCGCAAAATCAGTTCTGATATAAGACACAGAGTCCTCTTCTGATAGGATGAACTACAAAGTCACTTAGCACGGACTTAGTGACTTAGTCACTTAGTCACTGGCCACTTTCACAATGTGAGAACTCCTCTGAACTTTATTATGTGTTCACATAAATAATAGATTTGTATGGAAGAAACTGTACTTTGCAAAGTGAAATAATTTAGGAAGAATAGTGGCATTTTTATTTTTTGCAAATCTTTTTAATACCTGCTCTAACAGGAGACAGCTAGATTCTCATATCTACTTGCATTCAATATTGCAATGTGAGATTTTGTTTATAGTACATGAAGAAATTTGGCCTCAGACAGATATGCACTTGAGAGAGGGAGGAGTATTTTAATATCAATTTCAGATAATTGTGAATATTCTTCTTTGATACTACATCAAAACTTAACAAGTGGTCATTTCTTTAAAGTTAGTTATAATGTGGAATCCAAAACTATATTAATCACATTTCTGTACTCTGCTGCATAAAAATACCTTGGTTTACTGTGTACTTTGAGTGGATCATTTATCCATGCATGATTTTATAATATTATGTATTGATCATTTAGAAAATACTGGCTCATTGAGTTATCTAGATATTGACATAGTTATCCAAATATTGACACATTTTATTATCCAATATAAAAAAATACATTTGTTAATGTTATCATCACTGTCTTCATCAGAAAATTCTTTAAATGTTGGAGGGCTATCATTTTCATGTGGCATTTAGAAGGGGGTCTATACAGCCAATTTTTGCTTAAAAGCTCAAATATTTCCATTGGCAATAAATATTGTTCATTGTATCCTTGAAGTGACAGATTCACATTGTTCATTTTCAAAAACAAAGTCTGCCAATTTCTCAAGTCTGAATAATCATTATTTGTCTGTCAGTGTTCGGTTTCAAGCAAAATGGTATCTCATGAGGAAAAAAAAACCTGCTAATCGATTTCAAAAGAACTTTCCGAGTGGAAATTGGAGTGTCTGTAATGTTGGCTACACTGTCTATGCCTCTTGGCCAAATTAACAGGAGTGGCTTTCAGTCATATTTCTTGACAGGAGTTTTATTTTGGTTTGATACATTCAGAAGAGCCATGATAATAATGCCAAATTTAGTGAATCATAGAATTAGGAAATATTTTAGAGCTCATCTAGTTCACACTTGGAGAAAATTCTCTCTGCAACAGACCTGACACAAGGTCATTCAGCTCTAATCATGCACTTGCAATGATGTGAATCTCAGAGTTCTCTAAGCAGCCCATTCCCGCACTCTTGGATAGCTTCAATTATTATTCAGATCTTCTTCAGATTAAGCCCAATGTTTTCTCCCTTGTTTCATGATGCAGAAGAGAACAAATCTACTTTCTCTTCCATGTGGCTAACCTCCAAGTGTTTAAACTTTCAATTTCTTTGAGTTTTTAGGATTACTTTAATCCATACCCTTCTCCCCTTCACACACACATCTTTTCTTATGCTATATTTTTCCCGCTAGGACAGAACCTGGTTTCTTTACTACTCTTCCTCTAGGTCCCTGTCACCTTATCATCATAGACTCTGTTCATTCACGTGCATTTTAAAAATAGCACCAGAATACTATTAAAAGATCCTGAATTCAATTTTTGTGGATCAGAATTAATTTCCTTTCTGTACTTGTAGTGATGAAACTTATAATTGTATTTGCTTTTTTATTGGTTATTGTGTTTATTTTTCAGGAACCACATTAAACTGGGCTGATGCTGAATTAGTCTTCAAGCAAAATCTCCCTTTCCCCCAAATGAACACTGCTAATTTAGCTATCTTATTCTGCACTTGTGCAATTAATTTTTTAGACTAAATGAAGGAATTTACATACTATGCTGAGAAATTTTATCTTATAGTTTTAGATCCATTGAGACTAATCTAGACTGTAGGAATTTTTATTATCAGCTTTAATTTTATATCTAGATCAAATAATATTTGTTGGCCACCAAAAATTAGTGTCTCGTTCTTGGAGACAAAACTGGATTACATTTCCTAGCCCCCCTTTGTAGTTAGATGCAGCTCTGAGATTGACTTCTAGCCAACTGAATGTGAGTAAAAAGAGTACATACTATGTACTTTGAGGAGCATTAAAGCAGCAGCATGCCTATTCCATCCTCTCTCCCTCCTTCCTCCATTGCACCTGGATGTGACAAGTCACCTTTACTATACCCCAAAAATCATGCTAACTCTCTGTGCAAGAGTGGTCTTCTGACCTTGAATATCTGCCCTGAAATTATATGAGCAAGAAATAAACTGTTCAAGCTACTGAATCTGGATCTATTTATTGTAATAGCTTAGTTTACATAGCTAATATAATATGCAACATATTGATGGTAGATATGATTATTAAGATATATGACTTCATCTAAATTGATTATATTTTCAAGTGGTTGGAATTATAAGGAGAAATATATTGCCCACTAGTAAAATTAGGCCGTCCATATGTCTATGCTTAATTTCCACTCAAGAAACCTAGTATTTCACTTCCTAAAGGATACTTTAAGTCCCTGATCTGGTCATATTGTGCTTTTATCATAAGTAAACTGCTCTTTGAAGTCCTTTCCTTTTCCCCAGGCAGAGTCAATGCCTCTCTCTCCACCATGCTCTCTCCCTGAAACCTTGCCCAAACTTCACAACTTGTAATTCCATTTAAATTGTTTGCCTGCTATCCTTTCATTAGACTATGTGCTCTGAAGGAGAGGAGGCACATTTTATCTACCTGTGTATTCTCAGTGCTGTGTCCCAGACTCGGACACATAGTGAATACTCAATAAATGCTTGCGAAAAAATAAATAAATGGATACTTTCAGATTTAAACCTGTAAGAAAAAGAAAGAACCAGGAGATAGTGGCTCTAATGTCACTAATTTCCCATTAATGCCAAATAAAGACTGAGTCCCTGAACACAAACTTACAGGAACAGAGTAGTAATTAGTTTTCCGGAGAGGCTCTTGTACTCTGAGATCTGTAAATCCTTTCATCACCCTATTTTTTATTTGACTGCCTAGAACTATATATTATGGTGTCATAATCATCTATGACTACTTAATGTTCCAACTGCAATGAACAATCCCCTGGAACCAGAAAGTGTTCTCCAAACCTTGCACATTCTCTTAAGATGGAAACTACTGTCTCCTTAGATTTCTTATTTGTGTTTCGATTTATTTCAGACTATTCATGACAGCCAGATGGTCTACACTAGTTGCAATTTATCACAGTGCTCAGCTGTTGCATTAAATCTATTTCTTAATGGAGAAAAATAGTTTATTATTTTAACAAGAAAAGAATGGGGCTTCGGACCTACAAAGTAGCCTTGATGTGAACTTACATGGTTCTCTACTCTAGAATTTTTGTCTAGAACTTACCTGATGGGCTCAAACTTCGTTCTGTGTCCTGTGGAAATAAAAAACTCTGATTCTTTCCAAATTCGCAGGAAATTGAGGGTGGGTGGGGTATGTCCTAATAATGACCTCTGGTTTGGAAGTATTGCTTCTCACCTTCTCAGGTACACACTCTGTATCTACACCACATCGACCAAGTATGAAAATAAGCCTCTTTCTCAGGTCCCACTGAAAATCCTATCAGACATTATCCATGACTTGGAAGAAAGGAAAAGGAAATTACAAAACACTTCCAAATAAATATTAGCCTTGCAAATATCCTTGTTCTTTCAATATTCATTGTTTTTCCTACCTGCCTCTTCACCTGCGGTGCCTCAGCCCTGTGGCTTTCCACTGGCTCTTCTCTCCTCCCCTCTCTTATCTCTCTTCTTTCTCCTATCTTAATTTCTATATCTTTTTTTTTTTAACTCAAAGAAATGTGGCTATTTCATTTTGGGCTTCAGTCCCAATAAAGATCTCACATTTCTCTCTGAAACTTATCAAAGTACTTTCCTAAGTAATTATTTTTCTAACTGGCATTCTGTCTCCAGCTGTAAGACAATAAAACTGTAAGCCCATTACAAATGTCTGCTGCTGGAGCGGGAAGACTGATGATATGGGGACCTCAGTCATTTTGTATAAAGAGTTGTCCAAGGATCCACAGGACATCAGTTGCAGGGTACAACCCTGCTCCTCGGCCCTCTAACTCCTAACTGACTGTTCACCATAGGCCATATCACCAGCATCTGCAGTGTGATGTAGTGCATTTTAGCAGATATACCAAGCCCAAGCCACACCCCTCTACTATCCCTCCTTTATGCCCAGCTCAGTAACCGTATACCTCCACATACCTGTCCCTATGCTCCTGTCTTAACAAGCTGCCCACTATCTCTATCCATCTAGGACTGGGACTCCAATACCTCAGTGCATCTAAGATTAGAGCTACAATACCAGCTCCAATAATTCACTATCCGGGACATTGTGATATTTCCTTGTATTACATTACTACATATTTGTTCATGTTTTTCATATCTCAGATCCTTATGATTTACATCCTGAGCTAAACCTTTAAACAGCATGATGACCATATCCTCCCCCTAATTGAAAGCTCTACAATGTATCTTGTTATTTTAACTCACATGTCCTGAGTTACTAAAGAGGCTGGACATGTTTTCTTATCTTTACTGGTCATCTGAATTCACTAGGACTAGATGACCTTGATAAAGTGTTAGAAGTTGGGATGGAGATAGGGGAAAGCCAAAAAAAAAACCCAGAAAACTTGAAGTGGATACATTGCTTAATTAACCATTACCAGGATGAAGTACTGAATATGCAATATCTAAATAGGGTTTGGCATTAGAGAATCCCTTCATACATATGCTGAGAAAGAATTATCTACATTTTGTCGATGAGACCAAGATATAATATGGACTATATTTAAACATTCCTCTAAACTACATCATACACATTTTATCTCAGAGTTGGGTACAGAAAGGGTTAGTAATTGTTTCAAATGACATCATTATATCCTCTCAGAATGATCATACACACACACACACACACACACACACACACACACACGTTCCAGATGTATTGCCTTCATGTTCCAGACACCTGGATGTTTCTAAGTAGCTGGGTGCCTGGCCTCCTGCAGGTGAAACATCTGGGTGATTGACTGTATTCTTCCCTATTCATCCAAAAGTTTTGGCAGCTAGTTGCAGACAGATTGAATATCTTCCCCTGAATCGAGCAGGAGTAGCCTCTGTCAGCTGAATATTGACAGGATCCCTGGTAGAGATTTTGCCCCCAAGTCTCAGCTATCATCAAAATGTTATCTTCCAACTGCTAAGTGCTGATCTTTTACATTATAACTCAATAACAATTATATTTGCAATGAAACATTAAAAAAATGTATTTAGTAAGATGTAAGTCCTGGCAGAGGTGTCTATACATAACAGATAAAGTCAGGAAGTGATATATAAGGCAATGTACTGTTTGACATCTGAAATCTTCCCTCATGACTAATTTGGGCTTTATGTATATAAAAAGATTGGAGTTGATCATCTATTGGCAATTAAATTTACATTGTTCCAGATATGTGTGTGCCCATCTATTCTAATAAATACTAAATTTAAGGAATTTTCTGAGTTCCAACGGCAAAACATGCAGTTTATATTGATTACAAATTGTCTGGCATTAGCAATTACAAATAAATTACATGAAATATATCTATGTAATAAAATACATGTACATTTTTCTCCTGCATATGCATACATTATTTAGCTGTATGGCTTGGTGCGTAAGAACATCTGTTTTTGCAACCAGGCTGTGTATAAATTTTGGCTCTACTGCCTCTATCTACATGAACTTGGACAAATTATTTGACCTCTCTGTGACTTTATAAATGTAAATAACAGTAGAGACTGCATCATAAGGTCATTGTCTGAGGGTTAAATGAGATAATATGTATAAGGTATGTGGCAGGTGCCTGAAACAAAATAAATTCTCAATAAACATAACAGGACCATGTATGAATGTGAATGAGTGGGTGTGAATATGTCTGCGCTTAAGCTCTGGATGTACGCTATTTCTTTTCTGAATAATGAAAAGCTTTTTAACATTGATTTCCTGAATTTTACCCTCTAAGAATTGTCATATGATTCATAGGTTATATAAATACAAGAGGAAAAAGTAAATTTAAAGAACAGAAGAAACTTTTGTTCAAAAATTTAACATAAATACCAGGGCTTATTTCTATTCATTATTGATAATCTTTCTTAAATATCACTCTGGTCATTTTGTTTTCCTGTTCAAAAATATTCATTGGCTTTTGGTCAAGTTTTTCCTCGTCCATTTACAAATTATTTGACTCTGAGCAGCCAGTGTCCTCATCTAGTAACGAGAATGGGAACTCCTGTCTTATCAGCCTCTTAGAACTGCTGGGAGGATCACATGAGAAACTAGAAGACATATCTGCTGTTCTTCTGCCTAGTTCCTTCTTCCTTTGGAGGAAGTCGCCCTTTATCCATCGGCATGTCTCTTGTGGATTGTCACTCACAGGGACAAGCTTGTTTCTCGTCTCAGACCTAGGCATGTGGTAGAGGCCTGATCAATTGTGGTATTCCGTTCCCATGTCCTCAGCAAGTGGCCAAAGAATAAATATCCTAAGGAAAATAATCTAGCCCCAGAAATAGTCTATCCATGAAATTAGACATCAGAAGAATCTTGGTAAAAAAACATTCTCTTCTTGGATCACCCTTCAGATGGAGGATGTGGACTAGGGCTTCTACCACTACCTTTAACAGCAGAGAAAGAGGGCAATCAGTAAAAAGAAGTGCACACAAACAATGAAGAAAGAGGAAGTCCACACAAAAGCACCTTTCTGATCTTGCTGTGGCTCTAGAAGGAGTCGTTTAAATGACTTTTTTGCTACCCTGTATCACACAGTCTCCAAGCTTGTGCCTTTACTCTCATTGTTTTATTTCCACTCCTCTTATCCTGCCCCACTTCTAACAGCTAATCTCTTTTCCTGCTGCATGTTCAAATCTTGGGTCCTTCCATTTCTAGGTTTTGTTTATTTCTCTACCCCTTAACTGATTTTCTTCTCCTCTTAAATGTTACTGACTACTACCATATGCTTCATATTCTGGTACTTAATGATATGCTGTAATGATACTTTTGGATGTTTTATGTATAAGTCTGTGTTTCTGATCCATATCTGCTTTTGTATGCTAGTCCCAAAACCTAACTTTATAAGACAGGCAAGAATACTTGCTTACCAGCTGCTGCCTAACTTTTAAATATTCAACTCATGTTCACTGAAAAATAAGTGGATCTTTAATAGATAGTTCTTAGTGAAAAGTTAAAAAAACAACAACACAGAATGCTATACCAACACCATTTATAGACATTAAGCACATTGTCTAACTAAAACATGCATCTTATGAAAGCACATACAAACAAGAAGGTATACATTAAACAGAATAAAGAAGATGTGGAAGAAAGGCATAATTATAGGAATAGATTCCAATGATGAAAGACGTTTTGCATTAACTAATGCTGCTGGTGTGTGTGAACTGAGAACATTTAAAAAAAAAAAAGAAAGAAAGAAATCAACCCTCCACAGCTGAGGTTCCAAATGAATTCATAAATATATATCTATATTCTGTGTCACAAGTGTTACCAGGCCCATCAACATTTTTGGTAACTGAAATCAGAACCCTCCTCAAGTGTATGTTTTGTTACATATACCCAGTTTATACAATAACAATAAAGCAAAGATTACACATTGAATGGGTGTTAAATTAAGGAAATCCAATATAAGAAAATATGAATAAGTCCTGGCTGGGTGTCTCATTAGATAAATCATCCACCCAGCATGCCAGAAGTAGGGGGTTCGAACCTCCGGTCAGGGCACGTAGGAGAAACAATGAGTGCACAACTAGATGGAACCCTAAGTGAAATGGCGAGTTGATGCTTTACTCTCTCCCTCTCTCTTTCTCTTCCTCTCTCTTGCAAATCAATAAAAAATTTAAAAATACATAGGAATAAAAAATTGTAAAACATATATTAAAAAGTTTGAGAAGCAATTATTTCTATTGCCAAAAAAATGTGTCCTCTTTAATAGATAATTTGCTGCAAGGTATGTTTGAAATTGAGTAGTTCCGTTTATGTAATAGTATGTTTCAATTTAAATGCTCCTCTCTTGACAAAAATTTAACTCACACCAATATTTCATAAAGAAATATTTTGTTTTTTTTAAATGCTAGATGACAACACAAAGCCACTCAAGAAACAAAGATACATGGTGTCCTTTTTGTGTATGTGAGTCCCAGATTCACAGGGTCTGATGATGGTGTTTGTCATACTAATAATGTTAATGGCAGTAATGATGTTTGTGGCAGAGGTAGTCAAGACAGGCAAGATGAAAAACCTTGTATTTGAAATGGGTCCTTCTAAATGGTCATTTCTTCCTTTTTTTCCCTCTCTGCTCCATTGGCAACAATAGGTAGAGAATCACAAATAATTTCAAACTGCACTATGTTCCTTGACGCAGGGCATCATATCCTAAATCACCAGTTCTCAACCAAAGTGTCATGCCATACTCACTTGTTCATAATAGCTGTGAAGTACTTTAAGATCAATCTTAGTGGAGTGTAAGTAATTTAATGTTAATAAGGAAAATACTTTAAAATGTGTGATTTTTAATAAAAGAGAGTATCTGTGAGGCTCTGCCATGAACAATGCTACATTAACTCATTTTCTTTAAATATGCTCTCTTGAAGAAAAAATAAAGTTATAATTATTATGTTAAAAATTGTACTCAAAGCTCTCCTGTTTTGTCTATACCACAACCCTATGCTGAAAACCTTCAGGGGTCCTCATTTTAAATGCCCTTTATCCCACGAGCAAGGCAAAATCCCAGCATGCATGTCCATCACGATCTCACAATCTAAACCTAATTGTGCTTTCCAAGGCATAATTGGCACAAAAATATTTTGTCGAATTCCGGTCCTAAACTTCTGTTTGAAAAATAGAGTTACCATGGAATTCTGCTAAAAAGAAACTGTTTGTTAATTGTCATATAAAAGAGAAACAGAACCAGAGAACCATTATACAGATAGTGTTAATCGAGTATAAATCAGGCATAAGTGAGTAATACATATATAAAAACTCAGATAAATATTTTCCTTTATCAGAGCAATGCATTTAACTGATCATTTCAACATTTTTCCATCCCCCAAACTCTTTTTGCTGTGTCTGTTAACAACAAAAGAGGAGAAACTGCAAAGGGCATCCAACCTTCTAAGAATTTATAAAACCAAAAAGGGAGACATTTGGTTATATTCGTACCTGCAATAGATTGCCAGTCATTTGCAGTGCACTGAATAAAGAATTGCCATTTTCAATCCACACTGGGGAGAGAGAATGGGGAAATTCTATAGGTAAAAAGGAAAATGTCACATTCACACAAAATACTAAAAATGTGAAGATGAGTGAAAAAAAGCAGGAAGGGGGAAAGAAGATTGTGGGTGTTGGGGGGGTAACAGTGACAGAGCAGGGAGACTGAATTGAGGTTTTAATTTTAGGAGAAGGAATTAAATTCTCTACCAGAGAAAATAAATCAAGAGTACTTTTATAGGGTGACTAATACATTAATAACCCACAGGAGAGCTGAGCTCTCAGGTGAAGCCAGTTCAAGGACAAAAGGGCAAGCTCCCACTCTCTGAATACTGTCAAGGGATCCGCAATGAATACAGAGCAGAAACACAGAATCCAGAATTCTTAGAGACGCTCGTCTGCGTCCAGAAAGTCTCTTGTGTACATCTCTGAAAGGCCTTATTATTGACTAATGAGCTTGTCTGAATCACCTATTTGCTTTATTATTTGCAAGCAAACATACAATTATGCCTGTGCTAATTTGCGATTCCAACTTTTCATTTTTAATGCAGCTTAGTTAACGCACGAAACCTTTCACAGTGTTCATGACAAAAAGGTTACTCTTTATTCTTTTGTGCCAGTGAGTTTTTTTCAAAGCGAGCTGCGCTGGATGTCATTTTCTCTAGAAACTTTTTCCCATCCTTCCATTAGTGGAACAGTCTAATTACAGCATAATGAAAAGGAGAGGCGCACACGGCTGCCTGGCTTCACCACATCCACACAATGGTGCCGAACGGGTCTTAACAGTCCAGTGAACTGTCAGCGGCAAAAGTAATTGGAAATTGGGGGCTATTTCTTCGTGTACTGGTGGTGGGAGTTGTTCTTGTGCTTTGTTAATAGGCAAATCACTCTCAGGAGGTAGGGAGTCTGGAGTTAGTTTGTAAAAACTCTCTTCAAATATATAGTTTTAAGTTAAGACACTGCCTTACATGTTCCTAAAAAAATTTTTTTTTTAATTATACATTAAATGACTTGGCATTTGAGGTAATGTTATCTACTGTTAATTCACCTGTTAGGAAATTGCCTCTCTCTAGAACCTGGGGTTAATAGAGTGCAAAAGACCATTCTTATCAAGGGGTGGGAGAAAGGCGATTAATTTACACTGTAAATTAAAACATAGAAAATGGAAAGAAAACAGACTCCGAGTTCTGGCCTCACTCCTGAAAAGCCATTATGTTTTGTTGGGGTTTTTTTTTTCTGTTTTTAATTTGTTATTTTTATCCAGTTTAGCAGGCCTCTAATCATTTCAGGCAGAACACACAGCATGGATGAAACTATACATGAAAGAATATGCTTCAGGAAGCAAAATTAATTGACATTGCAGGGAACATATTCACAGAGTTCGTGGAGTTACAGCTGTGTGGCTTCTATTCACATCACAGTAGAATCATTTGTCTGTTTAATATTTGCAAAAGCACATTTGAAAAGGAAAACCATGCAGTGCTAAGTAGCCTTGTTGGCAAGCATGGATCTTCTTTGTCATATTTCACCTTTAATAAAAATAGTGATGCTAGTAATTATTAAATTCATTTGTACTACATTCAGAACCCAATGCAAAGCAATGTAGATCAGAAGATGGCTTCCAACCAGTGAGCCTAGAAATACTAGTTCACGGACCACTATGCTGCTCTTTGTGGAGATTGGTTATATAAATAAAGTCTCTGGTGAATTAACAGTGATAAATAAATATAGATAGATAGATAGATAGATGCGTAAGTCATTCATTTTCATTTCAGGAGACGGGCCTTCGTTCTCTACTTTACCCAGCTTTAACAACTACATTTAACAACAGGTCTAGTGACACGCACAATTATAAATAAGCTACTGATGCTTACTTTTCACTTCCCTGACTACCATCTCCCAATATCCTCATAACATCTGGTACCTCTCCAGAATCCCACATTCAAGTGCCTCAAGTTAGGCTCTGGCATTGCCCTTCTTCTTCACTGCCAAGATTGACATTGGGAATATGTGTGACTGATCAAGTGCCACCACTTACAAGTTTGGTAGCATTGGGCTGAATTTCTTAAGCCTCAGTTTTCTCATTTGTAAAACTGGGTCAGCAACCCTTTTTGGATCTGACAAAAATAATATGAGATGATGAATATAAAGCACCTATTCCAATGCCTAGCATATATAGATACTCAGTAAGTATTAGATATGATATTATCATCCCCACAGCTACGCACAGTACCTGCCACATAATTGAAACTAAGTACGTTTGTTGAATAGAATGCATGAATACAAAGGTATGAAGCCAGACTGCCATCTGCATCTGAAATAGCAGAACAAGTCATCAATCAAGTAGCAATTATTCTGTGCACAAAATATCATGCAAGCATCAACACAGTTTTCAGAAGAACATAACATTTTAGATTGGTTCAGTTTCCTCCTATGATAAAGCATAGATTACAGACACAAAGGATAAATGTTTCATGCTTTCAGAAAGGCATTAGAGGCTATTAAAAATATCATTAGCAGTCAAGGAAAAACAGAATTGTCCCCATTATTGCTACTTGGGCTTATTTGAATTGGACTTAGTTAGAAACGACTCACAATTCACCTGACAATTTTAATTTTTTTTTTTTTCATTTTTCTGAAGCTGGAAACGGGGAGAGACAGTCAGACAGACTCCCGCATGCGCCCGACCGGGATCCACCCGGCACGCCCACCAGGGGCGACGCTCTGCCCACCAGGGGGCGATGCTCTGCCCATCCTGGGCGTCGCCATGTTGCGACCAGAGCCACTCTAGCGCCTGAGGCAGAGGCCACAGAGCCATCCCCAGCGCCCGGGCCATCTTTGCTCCAATGGAGCCTTGGCTGCGGGAGGGGAAGAGAGAGACAGAGAGGAAAGCGCGGCGGAGGGGTGGAGAAGCAAATGGGCGCTTCTCCTGTGTGCCCTGGCCGGGAATCGAACCCGGGTCCTCCGCACGCTAGGCCGACGCTCTACCGCTGAGCCAACCGGCCAGGGCCCACCTGACAATTTTAAATGGTGGTCCAAATACACATCTTTAGCATCCATCCCACTCTATTTTCTAAAAACAAAAAATAATTTTTAAAAATAATCAACACTAGTTAATAAATTTCAATGTATTACAAAGTAAGTATTAAAAAGACAAAAAGAAAACTTAAAATGTCCCTGATAATTTACAAAACTGTCTTTAAAACAGTACAAAAATGAATGGGAACAAGATGACCCATTTAGAGAAAATAGATAAAGAGAAAGACATGATAAAAGAAAATTCTTTGGGTGAGAAAAGGGGTTTTTAAAGAAAATGAATATGGATTTGAATATAATCCCAACACTTCTTAACTGAACAACTTTATATACATCACATAGCTCTAAACCTCGGGTTCTTTTTAAAATGAAAATTATATGTCTCTGAAAGCTTCTTGAGAGAACTAGAATAATAAATACTCCCAGCACAAAACAGCCGATCAGTAAACAGCAGCCGTGGAGGTATTGCTGGTGATGGTGGCAGCAGCGGCCGGACAGCAGTAACAGTAGGAATAAACCCGTCCTCAGGGAGTCATATTTAACTACAAGCTAAATAAAGCAGCAATTCCATACTGCAGGGGAAAAAATACAGTATTCTGAAATGTATTTTTTAAGTACGTAATGGAAGGGGGAAAACAAATGGCCAATAAACATATGAAGAAAAATGTTCAATTTTACTAGTAATCAGGGAAATGCAAATTGAAGAATGAGATACCATTATGTACACATCACACTGGCAAAAATTTTGAAGTGTGATGATATCACATACAAGTTTGGATGAGAAAAACAGAAGCTGTAAGAAGCACTTTGGTGAGCAATTTGCAATCTCCAGTTTTAAAGCCGCAGGTCCTCTGCTGCTCTCCAGTGGCATTCCCCACCAGCGGCACTCTCGTAGCTGAGCACGAGGACAAATATACTAGCATTGCTTATAACAGAAAAAGAAAAAAAGGAGAAAGCATAACTGTCTCTCAACAGGAGAATGGATATATAAAAGTGATATATTCATTAAATAAAATATGATAGAACAATTCAAATGAATGAATCAAAGCTATATGTATCAACATGAATGAACCTTATAAGCAATTCTAAAATGAGAAATGCATTTTACTGAATGATTAGAAAAAAGTATACTACTTTGTACTGGTTCTAGAAAAGCACAAAAGAAAAACTCATGCGATGATACACACCAGATGTAAGATAGTAGATTTTCCTGGGATGGAAAGAGAAGAATAAAATTTGGCCAAGTGCACAGAGTTTCTGCTATTTGATTTCTTTCTAAAAAAAAAAAAAAAAAAAGTCCGAAGCTAATATGACAAATGGATGACATTTGTTAAACTTGGTCCTATGTGTTCATGAAGGCCCAAATAAACACATCAGGTAGACAAATCTCTTGTCTTGCAGTCTTACAGTCTCTGGTCTTACAAATCTTACAGTCACCATCTAAAATGAAGTGACTGGACCAGCTAATCACTGAGATCCTTTCCAGCTGAGATATTCCATAACTCTGTGAAAAGAAAGACTTATGATGATGGGGTAGGCCAGTTAAGTTGTTCTCTCTGGCACTGAAAGAGGAAATTAGTTTAAATTTAAGAAGAAATACCAGACAGCTTCAGTAATCAAACAGTGTGGTACTAGCATAGGACTAATCAGATAGATCAGTGAAATAGAATTAAGAGTCCAGAAATAAACCTTTACGTTAACGTTCAACAAGGGTGTCATGACCATTTAATGAGAGACAACTGGATATTCACATGCAAAAGAATGAAGTGGACCTCTGCCATTATACAAAATATTAACTCAAAATATGTCATAGACCTAAATGTTAGAGCTAAAACTATAAATTTCTTAGAAAAAGAAAAAACAAAGGAAACTTTGTGACTTTGAATTAAACAACTCAGTATCACTCATCATAAGAGAAATTCAAAGTAAAACCACAACGAGCTACCACTTCATACCCACCAGGATCTCTATAACCAATAAGACAGATGATATCAAGTGTGGGAGAAATGTGGAGAAATTAGAAACCTCACGTATTGCTAGTGGAAATACAAAATGGAGCAGCCACTTTGGAAACTGATTTGTAAGTTCCTCAAAGGGTTAAACATAGAGTTACCATATGACCCAGCAATTTCACTCCTAGGTATATACCCAAAAGAATTGGAAGCATATGTCCACACAAAAACTTTTACACAAATGTCTATAGCAGTATTATCCACAATAGTCAAAAGTGAAAACAATCCAAATATCTATCAGCTGATGAATGGATAACAAATTTGGTATAGCCATACAATGGAATATTATTCGGCCTTAAAAAGAAATAAAAAACTGATACATGGATAAACCTTGAAAAATTAATGTTGAGTGAAAGAAACAAGACACAAAAGGTCACATATTGTATGATTTGATTTATATGAAATGTCCAGAGTAGGCAACCTCATAGAAAAAGAAAGTAGATGAATGACTGCCAAAGGGTAAGTGAAGGGTAAATGGGGAGTGATTGCGAATGGGTACAGGTGATCAAACAAATGTATTAAAATTAGCGGTGATAAATGCACAGCTCAGAACATATAAAAAAACACTGGATTGTACAGTTTCAAAGGTTGAATGTTATAGTATATGATTTATATCTCAATAAACTGTTATTAAAAAGTTCAAAGGAGAAAATTTGGGGTTAGGGTTTTCAAAGTATACCTTGATTATTATAATTATTAGAATTGTTAGGCTTTCCTTAGAAAGCACTAAAAAAATATGTGGGACATTGGTTTCCCAAAGACAATGTATTATAAACTGTCCTGATGCCTTCAGACATTTTTTTATCTGAAGGCATGAGTTTGGTTCATAGACTTTCATGAGAATTTTTTTCAGTTTTATTCAAAAATGAACCTAAGACTTGTGTTACCAAAAATTGATTTTCATCTGTTTCTCTCTTGGGTTACATTTCTAAACACAAAATGTATTCTCTTTCTCATCAGATGTGAAGAAAACTGTTTGTGGAAATCAAAACTCAGTGATAATATATTCACCTGTCATCATTAAGAAAGGAATGATTCCATATAGGTAAATATTACAAAATAACTGAAGTTTATCTGCAGCCAAGTCCTGCAGTATGTTTTCCTTAACCACACTTAATAAAAATATCTTTAAAATGCTTTATTTTTCTGACTTCTGAAGCAGAGAATCAGGACCATACACACCTTTTCTTCATGAAACAAGGTCAGCACTATGAATGTCAATTCCCTATTACACTATTATGCAACGTCTGTCTCTGCGTTGGTTTTGAGTGTCTTATTCTCCCCAGATGTCAACAATCACTTCTGTTGTCATTGCAGAATGCCTCTCATAAAGCCTTTTCATAGGTTTACAGAGGGATTATTTCACTTCTACCTACCCTGCCCCCATGTTTCAACCAAACAAACTCTTTTACATCAGTTACTTTAAGAGGGAAAAAAAAGGGACTTTTTTTATAGAGGAAAAAAAAGAAAAATAAAGGCCAACAATTGCCCTGCACTCCCATAACTCAGCTCCCAGCTTGACTGGAAGGAGGAAAGTCCCTGACTTCAGCCATTCTTCCTTTAAGAAAGGATAGCTTATGGTGTACCTGGTGTCAAGGAGTGGATGAATCCCCATAGTGGCAGTCCCAGGGAGAATCAGAGAAGATGAGGTGGGTACAAGAATTTTATCCTCATGAATTGGATATGATGTTACTTTGAGCAGCATCGTCCTGTATCAGGACCCCTTCTCCCGCCTCCCTCCCCTTCTCACTGCTGTCCTTTTCATTAATATGGTAAGGTAGGAGTGAGGAGGGGTTAGCAGATAAGGTGGGTACAAGGCAGACAGTAGCAGGATTCCTACACTGACTTATTTCCTTCTAAGACATAAACAAAAAAATAGTAATTAATTACAGAGGTGGTCTTCAGCCAGTCTGCACCTGTTTGGCAAAAACAATGCCTAAGGTTTTGTTGAGTTTGGCAAACCAGTTGTTAAAATGGCACTTGTAATCAGGGTTCTCTCTAAGGTGGGTGCCTGGGCAGCCACCCAGTGTGGAAATCAGAAGTTTACATTCCCTACTCTTTTTTACGGTTCATCTGCACAACAGTGTATTCTAAGCACCCATAGTAATTTTTATTAATTGACTAGCAAGAGAGGAATGGAGAGAGATAGGAACATCGGGCTGTTCCTGTATGTGCCCTGACCACAGATCAAATCTGCAACCTCTGTACTT
This sequence comes from Saccopteryx leptura, assembly GCF_036850995.1. Lineage (NCBI taxonomy): Eukaryota > Metazoa > Chordata > Mammalia > Chiroptera > Emballonuridae > Saccopteryx > Saccopteryx leptura. Next base: position 26,688,057 of record NC_089513.1, on the reverse strand, counting down.
CAGATGATGCTTTAACCAACTGAGCCATCCAGCTAGCACTAAAATGAAATCTTTATCATCAGCAGTGCCAGACAAATATATTAGAATGGCTCTAGACATCACCTACCAAAATTGCTGTGGTTCATCTTCCAATTGCCTCCTGTTCTGCAAATGCCTCCTCTGAAGAAAGCCAATGGGTGGAAGTTATACTCCTCATTACCCCCAGTGAGGCCTCGAGAGACCAAAAGAGTGCTTTCCTCTTAAAGTTCTAGGCTAGGAAATTGCTAACGAGGACGCCAATCAAGAAGCAACATGGAAATATCTTAAATAACAGTTTTATTGTTTGTCAGGTATTATTTAATTTTATTTTTAATATTTTAATATTCTTTCTTATAACAAACTAGTTTTGTGTACCACTTTTATTGTCCTTATTTAAGTATGAAATGCATGAAATAATAAACTACCTTTCAGTATGTTATCTTTTTTGTACTTAAAACAGCCAATAGGATAGAGAACCGGTTGTTAAATTATTTGAATCCCACCACTGATTAATTATCATAGCATTAGCTTTTTTAAAATTTTATTTATTAACTTATTTTAGAGAGAAAAGGAGAGAGAGAAACGCTGATTTGTTGTTCCACTTATTTATGCATTCATTGATTGATTTTTGTTATGTGCCTTGACCAGCAACAGAACCCACAATCTTGGCATATTGGGATGATGCTCCAACCAACTGGGCTATCCAGCCAGGGCACAGCTTTTTAATCTTACTTAAAGATACAACTTTAGAAAATTAGCACATTACTCTGGTTGCATTATGTTGACCAAACAGGATTATTTTTTATTCATGTATCAATTTTCATCATTCAGTTCTGATTATTGGCATGGTCTTGGTTTCCGGTTTTTTTCTAAAGGAAAAAAATTATCTGGAGAGAAAATTTTCTCCCACACCGACCACCACATTTTCCTTCTCCTGTCGTCCCCACACTTCAGTACTCTATAATTGCATACAAAACTTTAATAGCTTTTGCATCTGCATAGGTAGAAAATCAAATTGACAAATGTTAAAATATTACATAATATTTTGGAATATCAGGGTTCCTGTTCACTTATTTCTTTTTGCACAGATATGCTATAAGGTTGAGTATATCTGAAGCCATTTTTTCTAAATAAATAGGATATTACATAGAAGGAACAAATTCAATTTCAGTATTTAAGATCACTGTGTGTTTCAGACAGTACAAGTATTTCTTTCAGTTATTTGTCCCTGAGTGCTTGTTGGAAGTGATTTCCCTGATCTTAATTAGAAATGTAGAATGAAAAATAATGATTTGTTAAATGACTGATGTTTCAAGGTAACTTGTTGACACAACATAACCTATCATACCTGACAGGCTATGAGCCTAAAATTGGAGCAAATCTGTATGAGAGGGTGTTCAGCTTGAGATTTGCCAAGAATGGCTGTTACTTAGAAAGAAAGAAAAGCATTGTAGGCTAGCATATGCAACTTGAGCAAAGGAGAGGTGTGAGTTCCATGTGAGTAAAAGAGGAGAATGACAAATGTAATGAAAGCATTAGAAAATATCAGGGAATATGGCTGGCAATATAGTATAGAACAGTGGTGGGATTCAAATAATTTAACAACCGATTCTCTGCCCTAATGACCATTCTAAGTATAAAAAAACAATATACTGAAAGGTAGTTTATCATTTAATAGATTTAATACTTAAGAACAATAAAAGAGGTAGACAAAACTAAATTATGTTATAAAAAAGTTTTAAAATATTAATGAATATTAAATAATACCTAACCAAAAAAACAATAAAACTGTTATTTAAGATATTTCCATATTGCTTCTTCTTTTTTTCTTTTTTCTTTTTTTTGACAGACAGAGAGAGAGTGAGAGAAAGGGACAGATAGAGACAGGCAGACAGGAAGGAAGAGAGATGAGAAGCACCAATTCTTTGTTGCAGCTCTTTAGTTGTTCATTGATTAGTTTCTCATCTGTTTCCTGACCAGGGGCTTCAGCAGAGCAAGTGACCTCTTGCTCAAGCCAGCGACCTTGGACTCAAGCCAGCAAACTTGGGCTTCAAGCCAGTAACCTTTGGGCTCAAGCCACTGACCATGGGGTCATGTCCATGATCCCATGCTCAAGCCAGCGACCCCATGCTCAAGCTGGTGAGCCCGTGCTCAAGCCAGAGGAGTCTGCACTCAAGCCAGCAATCTCAGGGTTTCAAACCTGGGTCCTATGCATCCCAGTTTGATGCTCTATCCACTGTACCACCATCTGGTCAGGCTCCATATTGCTTCTTGATTGACATCTTCACTTGCAATTTCTTTCACCTACAGATGGACGGAATGAACATTACTAGAGGCACTTAGAATACTTTGTTGCACAGATGAACATTAAAATAAGAGTAAGGAATGTAAACTTGTAATTTCCACATTGTTATGGCTGCCCAGGCACCCACCTTAAGAGAGAACCTTGATTACAGTGTCATTTTAACAACAGGTTGGCTGAACTCAACAAAAAAGGTATCAATTCTGCTGAACTGGTGCAAACTGGCTGAATCCCACCACTGGTATATGACCAGGTCTTACAGAGCCTTCAAAACCCAGTAAAATTTAATATTTAAAATGTGAAGAAATGCCTTGATTGGCTCTTTTAACAAATACTCTTTTCAATTGAAAGTATCAATTGCAAGTAACAAACTGATTTAAGCTACATTAAGCCAAATAGAAGAAATTATTTAAATGATATGGAGGATATTAAAAGAATCCAAATTTAGGACTGCCTCCAAGGCTCGGAAAAATTTGAGAACCCAATCAGGTTAAATGGTAGAAGTAGTGTCTCTGAATATCTCACCTCTACTTCTTTTGATATGCACTCTCTGCCTCCTCCCCCTCCAAACTAGCTTTGTCAGCTTTGATTTATATATTTCAATTCCTGATACAGACTGGTCATTTCAAGATTCCTGTATCTTGGCTGATCAGGCAGTGGCACAGTGGATAGAACATTGGACTGGGGCACAGAAGACTCAGGTTTGAAACCCCAAGGTCGCCAGATTGAGTGCAGGCTCACCAGCTTGAACATGGGGTCACTGGCTTGAGTGTGGGATCATAGACATGACCTCATGGTCACTAGCTTGAGCCAAAAGGTTTCCAACTTGAAGCCCAAGGTTGCTGGCTTGAGCACAAGGTTGTTGGTTTGAGCAAGGGGTCACTCACTCTGCTGTAGCCCCCCCCATCAAGGCACATATGCTAAAGCAATCAATGAACTAAGGTGCCACAATGAAGAATTGACGCTTCTCATCTCTCTCCCTTCCTATCTATCTGTCCCTTTCTGTCCTCTCTGACTTTCTCTTGGTCTCTGTAAAAAAAAAAAAAAAAAAAAAAAAAAAAAAAAAAATTCTGTATCTTATCCCAAGAGAGATGACCTTTGAGCATCGTATTAGGTCAGAGGCCCCACCTAGACTCCATCAGCTATAGGCCAGGAAAGATTACATCATACATAGAGGGATGCTGGAGGCTCGCTCTGCATCAAGAGTCTCCCAGAAGGGAGATTATCTTGTAGACTGCACGGGCCCCAAAAGTTGCCCACTACAGACAAGTACAATAGTGATTGTTTCTCATTTCATATTACAGCACTTAAATATTTCTTATTCGGTTAAAGGTACATGAAATATGAAGAAAAAGAGTATTTGCTAATAGAGCCAATCAAGGCATTTCTTCAAATTTTAAAGATAATTCCACACAGACCTCTTAACATTAGTAAATGAAACATTAATGCTTTCTATCTGGTCAATAATGGGAATTTTCCCTATCTTTACACATGTAAGTCAAAACTTTTCAAGCTACAAATAATATATTTCTCATATATATATATATATTTTTTCATTTGTAATTTATATCCTCTTTTGATTCAATCGTGCAAGAAATGATAGTTTGATAAGACTGAGAGGATCCTAGCCTGATAGTTGAAAGACCTGTTCTGAAATTGTAATTCCACCTATCTTGGTTTGGAGTCCTTGAGCAAAACATTTAGGCAGTCTGAATCTTTGTTTCCTCATACATATATTGATTTAAAAAATACTGAATAATCATGGTTTGTGCAACATAAGAAAGCATCCTTTCGTTCAGGCTGGATACCAAAAACAAAGGGTTGACCCATGTACGTCTTCCCAAATCTCATGCCATCCTGGGTAGCAATATGATTGGCTGAGCACCACTGGTTCCACCATGATGATGCAGGGCTCCATGAGAATACTGCCCTCTGCAGCTGCATTCCTTTCCCATGGTGCTTATAGTGGGCATATAGTTAGAATGTGGACACCAGAGTCTGACCTTGGGTGTAGTTGTTCTGTGGTCGCTCAATGACAGCAACACTTGATCTTTTTGTGAAGCCAACCTGTAATTACTATGTATTGATATGAATAATTCTCCTATTCCAGGGTAGTGTCTGCCATTACTTATCAACAAATAGAAAGGTACATATGATCTATGTAATCCTTGCTGCCATCACTTGATAACAAGTTTAGTGCTCATGTTTTCAAATAAATATATGTTCTCCCAACGAACTGAAACTACATTAGTATAATAAGCCATGATTCCATTTGGTACAACTTCCACTGAGATTTTTTATTACATGTTCATATCAATATTAGTGTCCCCCATTGAATTCTGAAATCCTAAGGTGAAGGTAATTTGCCTTTTTCCCTTTTGTATTACCTGAACCTTTCACAGTGCCTTGGTCAGAATATAGACATTCAATAAATATTTATTGGACAAAGAAACCACAAAATGCATTCTTGTGAGACATTCCGAAAAAAAAATAAATGAAGAAAGAGAAGCAAAAATTTAAAAACCAAAGCATGCAACGAGTAGTTGAGACATAATAAAGTTCCAAGTGGATTTCCACCTGCCCTAGGGAGTGTTATTTTACAGAAAGAACAATAGGGATCTTTAAGTGATATGATGTCCCCTTTCTCTCTAGTCAAGATGCTTTTGCTCTTTTTAGCTAATGTCTATAATCAGAGAGGATGTTATTATTTTAATTTATTGTATTTGCTATTCATTTAGCTCTTTACTCTGTAGATCTATGTCTTTCACCACATTTGGAAAACTTCAGCTGTTAAGTTTTTAATCCCATTTTCTTCCTTATTTGGGGAATTCTATAGAATCCCCTTATTTGGGGAATTCTAATAATTATGTAGTGCAGATCCTTGAGATTGGGTTTTTTTCCTGCCCATTTTTCTATTATTGAGATAAGGTATATTCTATTGATCTATCTCCAAATTCACTGGTTCCCTTGTCATCTCTACTACTGAGAACATCAAGCAAGTTTTTCATTCCAGTTACAGTATTTTCCAGTTTTAGGGTTTTTTTTAATGTGTGTATAAATATTTAGCTATTAATCTAGTGCTGAACTTGTCTCCAAATCTGATTTCAAAATCTTTAATTTTTAAAAACCTTATTTTAATTTTTATTACAAAAGTAAACAAGTTTGTTATGGAAAAGTATAGGAAAGTATAGGAAAGTTTAAAGAAGAAACTAAAAATACCTTTAGTCTTACTACTTTTAATATTTTGGAATTTCTTTCTAGTCTTTTGTGCATTTGTCTAATTAGATGCATTAATTGGATTCATTTGTTACATATAGTTTAAATCCTTTCTATCATCTGACCATTTTTTATGTGACTAAAACTATTAAATAAACTTATTTTAATGGCAATAGAATTTACCACTTTAGGAATAAATCTGAATTCATATAGAAAATTTCCCTTTGTTGGATATTTAGATTGTTTCTTTATTGTTTGCTATTATATATTATGCTGCAAAGTATAAATTTTTAAAAATAAATGTTTAGCTTTGTATAATTGTAATTGTTATCAATATATTAGATTAGCTTTCTTGCCTTTACTCTTCATTTTGAATAATAATTCTATCCCAAAAATTAATGCCAGTATTTTGGTCTGTCCAGTAAGGCAGAGAAATAGTCAACATCCTAGTGTTGAATGTTGCAATATGTTGTAAAAGCACATAAAATGTACAGTTATATGTAAAGTGAAAATTCCATATTTCTAGTACATATATACATCTTTGTTATTAGATGCTATACTAGAGCTCATGTTATTTTCAACAGCCTCTGTAATTTTGTTGAATGAGTAATGAGTGGCTCTTACCTGATATTATTTTATTTTTCCCACATAAGTGTAAAGATTGTATTTCAAATAGTAAACATCTTTAAAATATACCTGCATATATGGTTTTTGGGGGAAAGGGTTTGTTTTAGGTCTTAATGGTATCATGAGAAAAAATATTTTATATTAAGTTTTCTTGAATGACATGTAGGAAAAACATTGAACAAACAATTTGCTTGAGACTAGCCATAAGTAGCATGTAAATTAGTGAACATTTTAAAAACATTGGTAAAAGTTATATAATTTTTTTTATGTGAGAGAAGAGGAGATAGATAGTCAAACTCCTGCATGTGCCTGACTGGGACCCACCCAGCAACCAATATCTGGGGCCAATGCTCGAATCAACTAAGCTATCTTTAGCACCTGGGGCCAGTGCTCAAACAAATTGAGCCACTGGCTACAAGAGGGGAAGAGAGAGAGGAGGAGAAAAGTGAGGGGGAGAGAAGTATATGGTCACTTCTCATGTGTGCCCTGACTAGGGATTGAACTGAGGACATCCATATGCCAGGCCAGAGCTCTATCCACTGAGCCAACTGGCCAGGGCCATATGATTTTCTTAAAAAGTAAATTTGTTTAGCATGAGTAAGCATAATAATTATGCTTCAGTTGAAAAGGGTACAGGACTATCAGAAAAGATAAAAAAACAGAGTTCAGATAACTTGAAGATGAAAAGAAACTGGTTACAGGCAATGTTCTTCATTTCCTAAAATGCTCAACAGTGAAAAAAATAGTCACATAAAAGAGTTTAAAGATTAAATTGCCCTAAATTGCCTTTTCTTTCTTTATAAAATAGACACACTATGGCTCTTTGTAGCCACAGATCTCTTCTGTAATTGAAATGATAAATAAATGGAGCTGGCCAAAACCCGAGGTGGTTTGGAGTTTGAGCTGGGAGTATTGCATTTACACTTTCCAAGTTTCTTTCCCTAACTTGTGACTCTGGGGCTGAAATAATGATCTCTTTTCTTCCCCTTTAAAATAAATCTTTCCCTGCTTCTAACTACCAGGGGAATATTATGAAAACATTCAGAACTAACATTACAGAACTAACATAGCTAAAAACCGTGCATCAGCATTGTGAAAAGACCTGTAATCCCAGGGAGAGAAAAACTCCAAACATTATCAGCAGTGCAGGGCTCTTTACTGTTGATTCTGAGAAACAGTAAGTTTGGGGTTCTTGCTGCTCATTTATCAAAAATAAGCTTTTTTTTAAAAAAAAGAAGAAAATATAAAGATAAAGAAGGAATCACCTGGAAAACACTTCCCATGTTACCATTCACCTTGGTGCTCCATGACCAAGTAACCTGTCACACCCTCACAGGATGAGAGCTGACACCAGGGAGGGCAGGGGAGAAGAGCCTGTAAAGCAGGAAGGATGGAGCAGCATCTTCCAGCTTCTAGTGTGTTGCCTTCTCCTCCATGCTGCTTTGTTCTGCAGAGCCTTCCCAGTTGGTGTGGAATTGAACAGCTCAGGTTAAAAGATCAGATGTCCTCAAAACAATTATGACTGCCCCCCACATGAACACCCGCGCACACTTAGAAAATTAAACCAAATGCCACCATCTTGCAATGAGTCCTCTGGTTTCTTTTAGTATTTGGTTACTTTCAGTAGAGTTTCACTGTGCATAGCTCTATTATAACATGCACAACTGTGTGTGTGCGTGCGCATGCGTGTGTGTATGTGTAGGGGTAATTCCTTATTTCAAAGTCTGATCACTTGATTATGAACTCCGTGAGAGTAACCCTGAATCTCTGAGAGCTTGCAAAATACCTGGCACATAGTAAGCATTCAAAAGTAAAATAATTACTATTTATTGAGCAACTACTAACTCCCAGAAATCGAGCTAAGTAATTTCACAAGGCTAGCAAACAGAGCCTTAAAGGAATTAGGTAACTCGTCCAGGATCACCAGCAGGTAGTCCTAGGAGCTAGGCTCCTGGAAAGCAATAATGACTCACACTTTAATTGAATGAAAGTAGAAAGATCTTTAACTTTCTCCCCATTGTGATAACTCTGACTACAGACAGCTGATAGTTTAAATACAGAAAGCTGAAAAATCTGTCCTTTTACTATGACCAAAACACGATTTAGCATTTATGTAAAAAGAGTTTGCCTTAGAAATGTTTCCTGCCTTCTAGAAATCTAAAATCCAGAGTAATTACATTATGGCAGCACAGATACCTAAAGGACATACATACAGCATATAGCCTAAAGAATAAAAGCATTACCCTCTCTGTTAGTGGATCATAAAATGTTACTCAGGGGTTCACTTTTCAAGTTACACTTAAAACTATAGCAGGAACATCTGATACACCTCTCCTGAGCATGTGTGTATATACACACACACTTTTATGTACATACATCTGTAATTATATATATATATATATATACACATATACATGTATATATATGTGTAGATGCACACATAAACACATGACATAGAGAGACAGGAAGTAATCTTCCTATTTATTGTAAAAGGGCTATTTTTTGTTGTGGTTGTTGTTGTTTTTCCAAAGTTAGAAGCAGGGATGCAGTCAGACTCCCGCATGCGCCTGACCGGGATCCACCTGGTGTGTCCACAAGGGGGCATTGCTCCATTACAGACGGAACTATTCTAGTGCCTGAGGTGGAGGCCATGGAGCCCGAACCAACTTTGCTCCAGTGGAGCCTTGGCTACAGGAGGGGAAGAGAGAGATAGAGAGGAAGGAGAGGGGGAGGGGTGGAGAAGCAGATGGAAGCTTCTCCTGTGTGCCCTGGCCGGGAATCCAACCCAGGACTACCATATGCTGGGCTGATGCTCTACCACTGAGCCAACCGGTCAGGGCCAAGGGGCTGTTCTGAGAATTAAATAAGATGAAGCATAAAAAGTACTTCCAATGTAGTCTCTACACTCTCAGACATTTCCCACTTCATAGCACCATCAGGTGACATTTCCTCTGAGGCAGGGGTCGGGAACCTTTTTGGCTGAGAGAGCCATGAACTCCACATATTTTAAAATGTAATTCCATGAGAGCCATACAACAACCCGTGTACATTACGCATTATCCAATAAAAATTTGTTGTTGTCCCGGAAGACAGCTGTGATTGGCTCCAGCCACCCACAACCATGAACGTGAGCGGTAGGAAATGAATGGATTGTAATACATGAGAATGTTTTATATTTTTAAGGTTATTATTTGTTTTATTAAAGATTTGTCTGCAAGCCAGATGCAGCCATCCAAAGAGCCACATCTGGCTTGTGAGCCATAGGTTCCCGACCCCTGCTCTGAGGTAAGGTCAGCACCCCAGTGAGCTGCATTCCCAGAGTGGAGTGCTCATGGACCCACTGAGCCACTTAGGAAACAACTTTGGACTGTTTCAAGTGCATCAAGCCTCACGTTCCCAAGCCCCTCACCAGAAGGCCAGCTCATCCATCGGCACCTGAATTCCCCCTCCCATTTGGCCATCCCAGCCCAGTCTGACTCAGTTCTATCCTTCTCATCCCTGAACCCTTTCCCTTACTGAACCATCTTTTGCAATAAAACAGTAACCTCAGCCTCATTTCTGAAAGCCGATCTTTCATTTGTCCTCTTATGCAATGTCTACTCAAGGCCAGGTGGCAGATTAGATAAAAGTTTGATCCCCACAGCGGCTTCCAACCATTCTCCTTTGTCCTCCTTCCTCGACTGGGCATTGAAGGCACAGTACCTACGACCTGTATTGCTTTTAGGGGACTAGAAACATACTTTGGTTTCTTTAAATAACAAAAATAAATAAATAAATAAATAAATAAATAAATAAATAAATATGACCCAATCCAAATTATAGCCTTTTCCTAATGCAGATATAAAATATACTTTTTAGCCTGACCTGTGATGGTGAAGTGGATGAAGCATCGACCTGGAACACTGAAGTTGCTAGTTTAAAACCCCAGGCTTGCCTGGTCAAGGCACATGTGAGACACAACTATGAAATAATGCTTTCTGCTCCTCCCTCCTACCTTCCTTTTTCTTTCTCTCTCCCTTCTCTAAAAAAATGGATGAATAAAATCTTTATTTTTTTTAATGTATAGAGATAGATAGATAGATAGATATAGATACTTTTTAGTATTTTCTCACTAAGGAAGGGGCTAATATACCTAGGGCCTAGGAAAAGCATAATGTAGCCAAGCTTTAAACTCTTTGCTATCTCTGAGCTCCTGCCATCAGGGTCCAGCACCTCTATTCCTCTAATGGCCCATCTAAGGACTAGGTTTCCGCTTTTATACAATTTAAGACCTGAGTTCCTGCCCACTACTTTCCTCTCCATCCAGAGTCTAATATCCAGGGTTGGCCCAACTGTATCCAAAGACACTACTGCAAGAAGACACATTCCTAGATCAGCATTCCCACTGGATTAGAGAAGGTATGTATGTGTCTGGGTGGGTGCAGGGGTGAAGAGTCAGGAACGACTCAGAGGTAAGAGCTGAACAATTAGAGGTCCAGGACATCTCAGGCTGGGAAGGGACTGGCAGGCCTGGTGAGAAATGCTGAGGAAAGCAGAGAGAGGGATGGCAATTGAGGCTAAAGACAGTTCAGTGCCCAACCTGTCTGCACAGACATGTTCCAGGAACTGCAGAGGATATCGACAACAAGGATAATACTGAACCCTATATATACTATGTTTTTCTTATAAGTATACAGCTACGATAGTTTACCTCATAAATTAGCATAGTGAGAGATTACCAACCATAACTAAAAGTAAAAGGGGGCAATTATAATTCACTGTAATACAAGTTATGTAAATGTGGCCTCTCGCTCTCAAAGAATCTTATTGTACTGCACTCACCTTTTCCCTTCAAGAAGGCACTTTATAGCTTCTCTCTGGCACATCTGAATTACCAGCATCACTACTCTTGTGCTTTGGGGGACACTTTTAAGTAAAATAGTGTGATTATTTGGAAGCAAGCACTGCGACACAGCAAGCCCCCCACCCCCCCCTAACTAAGATGGCTACTACGTGATTCATGACGTCTACAGCGCGAAGAATGGTTCAGGTCTCGCGTGAGGAGCTGTGTGTCGCGAGATTTTATCACTACCAAAAACAGCGGTACGCTGTAAAACTTATACTTCTTTATTTCTGGAATTTTACTTTTAATACTTTTGGACCACAGTTAACTGCAGATAACTAAAACCGGGGAAAGTGAAACCGCAGGTACAACAACAGTTCAAGGTGTCTCACCACATACTCTCTTCATCTCTGTCGCCCTGAGTTCTGTCATTGAGCTGGCCGGGCTTGCTGAACCCAAAGAGGGGGTACTAGGGGGGTGAGAGGGGTGCTAGGGGTGTATGCTCACACCCGTGCTGCGGAGGGCCTTCTGCTTCAGCCCTGAACCAGCAGACCACACGCCTTTGGCCTCTAAGTGCCTGTAACCTGAAAACCACATGTGAGTTTTCATGGTGCTTCAGTGCATCTTTTAGGAAAAGCAATGCTCGTCATAAAGGAGGGAGAAAAAAAAAATCCTAAATCCTTATTTCCCCTGAAGCTTCATAAATTCTTGAAGTGCAAAGTAGAGAGAAGGGCTCTATGTGCGTGCAGAGGGCTCTTAACGCTGTAAAAGCCGGTCTGAGAGTGGCAGGCAGCACTCATTAGGCGGGCTCTGGAGAAAGCCTCTTCTTCAAAAGGCAGGAGGCAAGGTAGCCGCGGATGGGGCAGATGTGTTTGTTTTAACCTGGCCTGCATCCTGGGACTGCCAAATCGGGTAGGACGATTGCCTGGGGGTCAGAGAAGGAGCCTGCCCCAGGCATCTCCCTCTCCTTCCCTTTTTCTCTCTTTGTTAAAATACAGATTTACACCAGGAAGCAGCCCGGCTTTATAATGAGGGAGATTGCCTCTGTGCAGATATAATCTCTGATTGATGGGGTGTGGGGAGGGAAGGAAAAAGACAAAAGAGAGTTTATGAATTCACTCTAAAATTCAAATCACGTCAGGAGCCTGCCAGTCTCCTTAAGCAGAAAATGGGGCAAGGTAGAGATCAGCACTGAGATCTCTTTTCTCTAAATCTATTTACTCACCTAACACTCTACTGAACTTTCAAAAGGGAGCCTTCCGTTCTTCCCACGCAAGGCAAAACAGAAATGGAGAATTTTGATTTTTGTTTTTCTTTTAATCACTGCTCCTCCCTGGGGACACTCATAGAACTGAATTTATTGGGTCGCTTTTAAAGCAGTTTTTTGTCTAAGGTGCTCCCAGTGGGATGCCGCAAGGTAATTTAGTTTACTATTTGTCTCAGTATTTAAAAGATTATCATATTAATAAAAACAGATTTGGAAATGCTCACTGTCACTCATCAAGAGGCAATTACTCAAAAGATAATCAATTTAACATCAATTTAAAAAAATTTTTTTTAGTACCAATATCTGTTTGGCTCTGTTCTGAGACTTATTGTGATTATAAGAAAATAAAGGTCATATTCCATGCTAATCAATGTGGGGTGAAAAAGCAAAGAAACCAGCACTCCAAATAAATAAATACTAACAGGCAAAAACCATGTTCCACATATATTCTAGTGTTCCACACATGTACTGAATAAATAAAGCTCATATTTTCTATATGAGTAATAGTGACCTGTAAATACAGTATGCTATTTCATAATTCTGGTCCCCTTACCCATATACCATGCAAATAATCTCATTCCAATAAAATAAAAAAGGGTTAGGGTTTTTTGTTTTGTTTTTTTGCTTTGGAGGTGAGATCATTTGTGAGGCCAAGGGAAAAAAAAATCAATAAATCACAGAAAGATTCTAAGTCATGGCAGAATTATTTAAATCTCTATAAGAAAAATATGCATTTTAAAAGGATGTCACCCTGGCTGGGTTGCTCAGCTGGTCACAGCATCATCCTAATATGGCAATGTTGCAGATTCGATCCCCGTTTGGAACACATGAACCAGTGAGTGCATGAATGGGTGGAACAACAAATTGACATTTCTCTTTCTCTCTCCCTTCCTCTCTCTCTAAAATCAACCAATAAATAAAATTTTAAATAAAAGAAAAGAAAAAGATGTCTTCTATAGAAAAAGGGAATGCATAGCTTCTGTTTACTGCACTGAAAACCACTTTCAGTAACCCTAAAGTCATCTGGAAATGCAAATACTGAAATGTATATCATCAAATGCTTATACGGTACTAAATGACTTTATGCATCAAGTACCACTAGAGACAAGATAGCATGTTGTATAATTTTACCTTCAGAATTTTTCTTTCTTTTTCTTATAATTTTAAGTTGTTTTGTTTCATGCATTTGTTCATTTATTGATGTATCATCCATTGAGGCCTTCATATTCTTGTAAATTTTAGAAAAAGGTAAAATGGCCTGACCTGTGGTGGCGCAGTGGATAAAGCGTCGACCTGGAAATGCTAAGGTTGCCGGTTCAAAACCCTGGGCTTGCCTGGTCAAGGCACATATGGGAGTTGATGCTTCCAGCTCCTCCCCCCTTCTTTCTCTCTGTCTCTCTCCTCTCTCTGTCTCCTCTCTAAAAAAATGAATAAATAAAATAAAAAAATTAAAAAAAACATAAAAAAAAAAAGAAAAAGGTAAAATGATGACCTTCATACAGATATAAAAATAAACACATTTAACTATTACAAATAGTTAAATTCAATAAGAAGTTTTTATTTTTAATTTTTAACAGAGGATGATGATGATGATGCAGCAAGAAGACAGCCATCTTGCAGGGGGTCCCAATAGCAAAGTGTTCAAACAATAGATGCAAACACTACAGGATTCAACTTCAGCTATGGAAGGGAAAAGAGAAGCAAATAGATTTGAGATTGGAAATAAGGTTGACAGGAAATAATAATTTCACTGAACTTTCAAGTTGATTATTAAATTCTAGATTTCATTCCAATTTCAGGGCTGTTGGAGGTATAGTACTTGGAATCTATGATTGATAGGTTCTTGTCAAAGACAAAAACCAAACAAGGAAGAAAATTACTTTTATTCAGGCCATTATTGTAGGGAGAATACTTCAGATCCAAAGATCAGAGTTTCTCAGCAGGATGATTTCATCTTAGACTTTTACAGGGAGAAGTAGGCAAGTCATAGGTAGAGAGATTTTATAGTTGGTATTGCTTTTAAAATTGGGGAGGTCCTCAGTCAGTCACTAAGTAGGAACTGTTTCTCTCTGTGTCTAGCTAATTTGGGAAAGAAACAGTTTAGTTAATTATATCTGAGACCAAGAATAGAAATTTGGAGGGTCTGTGTCTGGTTTTGTCATGAACAAAAAGAGGTCCATTAGCAAGTTTTATCTAAGTCATAGGGAGAAGGGTGGTTCTTTGTAGGTAAACCATTTTTCTAGATCACAAAGAGTAGGGGTTTCTCAACCATCTCTTTTTTCAAGAACACCAGGCTTAGATGAAGTTCAACGCTGTCATTTTCTATCTGGTTATTAACTAGAACCAAACTGTCTTGCCTCTTGTGAGTTGACATATTAGGAAACCTGACTTATTCATGTATTTGTTCATTTATTGATATATCATCCATTGAGGCCTTCATATTCTTGTAAATTTTAGAAAAAGGTAAAATGATGACCTTCATACAGATATAAAAACAAACACATTAATAATTTTATTCCATTCATTATTCAATCAGGTTGGTTTTATAACCAGTTCAAAAAATATTCATATATTTAGATCATAAATATTGACATGAATATGCAAATTAAGGTAAAACCAGTAGTTCCAAAGATGGTGGAGGGAAGTCAACTTAGAGTTACCTGCAGGAATTATTTTGCATTGCTATTAGTTGCCTACAACTTACAAAGTGATTAAAAAACTCAAAAACTAAGAAAGAATAAAATCATATAATCTGGAGGAGTGTCAATTGAAAATGCATAGTTCTTTCTTTTTTTATGCCTTGCCTTTAATGGTGAAGTCTGTACATTTTAGAGTTCTTAAACCAGGCCCTGGCTCCTCCTAGCTATAATCTTCTTTCATAGTCTTTCCTGTAAATTATAGATTGAATAGTGGTTCCTCAAAATCCTTATGTTAAAAAAAAATTCTTATGTCAAAGAATGTGGCCCTGGCCGGTTAGCTCAATGGATAGAGTGTCAACTCAGTGTCCCAGATTCGATTCTCAGTCAGGGCACACATGAGAAGCAACTATCTGGTGACCATCTGCTTCTTTTCCTCTCACTCTCCCCTTTCTCTCTTTCTTCCCCTCCTGCAGCTAGTGGCTTGATTGGTTCGAACATCAGCGTTCGTGCTGAGGATACCTTGGTTGGTTCGTGTGTATCAGCCTCAGGGGTTCAAAATAGCTCAGTTGATTCCACCATCAGCCCCAGATGAGGTTGCTGGGTGGACCTCGATAGGGGTGTATGTGGGAGTCTGTCTCACTATCTCCCTTCCTCTCCCTTAAAAATAATGATAATATTCAATATCACTAATCATTAGAGAAATGTAAATTAAAACCACGAAGAAATACCACCTCACACCCATCAGAATGGTGCGCTCATTAACAAAACAACACAGAATAAGTGCTGGCGAGGATGTGGAGAAAGGGGAACCCTCCTGCACTGCTGGTGGGAATGCAGACTTGTGCAGCCTCTGTGGAAAACAGTATGGAGATTCCTCAAAAAATTAAAAATGGATCTGCCTTTTGACCCAGCCATCCCACTTTTAGGAATATGTCCCAAGAACACCATATCACCGACTGAAATAAAGAAATGCACCCCCATGTTTATGGCAGCACTGTTCACAATAGCAAAGATCTGGAAACAACCCAAGTGTCCGTCAGTGGATGAGTGGATTAAAAAGCTGTGGTACATATATACAATGGGGCCATGAAAAAGAAGGAAATATTACCTTTTGCAACAACATGGATGGACCTGGAAACTATTATGTTAAGTGAAATAAGCCAGGCAGAGAGAGAAAAATATCATATGACCTCACTCATTTGAGGAATCCAAGGAATAATGAAAACTGAGGAATGGAATGGAGACAGAGGAGGGATCAAAGGTACCAGAGGAAAAGAGGACAGAGGGAAAGGGGGATAATAGGATGGGATAAACCTGAAGGGAAGGGGGGAGGGTACTCTAGGGAGAGGGGCAAGGGAGATGTTGAAGGGAATATGGGGGAGGGGGGATGCATTTGGGGTGACCCTAGAATCTATGTAAACATAATTAAATAAATAAATAAATAATTATAATAATAATAATTTTTTAAAGAATGTGACCTTATTTGGAAATAGGATTATTGCAGACATAATTAGTTAAGATGGGCTCATCATGAAGTAGGGTGAGCCCTAATTCAATATGACTAATGTTCCTGCAAAAAGGAAAAATTTGACACTGACATGCACACACAGGTTGAAGGCCATGTGAAGTTGAAAGCGAAAATCCAGGTGATGTTTCTGTAAACTAAAGAACACAAAAGATTGCTAGCAAACCAGTAGAAGCTAAAGGAGAGACATGAACTAGATTCTTCCTCAGAGGCCCCAGAAGAGGCCAACCCTGCCAACACCTTGATTTTGGCCTTTTAGCCTTTAGATGTATGAGATTAGATTTCTGTTTCTAAAGTCACCAGTTTATGGTACTTTGTTACAGCAGTCTTGGCAAACTAATATACTCCCTTCCTACTATGTTTTGTGCTTCTTTCAGTTCCTCCTGTTTGGGAAACCCCAGGCCGTTTCCCTCTTCCCAGAACACACTCTTCTTCGTTCCCATCCATGTTTCTCCCCAGTCACCTGCCTAACTTCTGTTCAGCCTTCAAATCTCTGCTTCTTGCTTTCTTCCTCTGCAAAGTCTTTCTTATCTCATCTGCACCCCACAAATGCAAATAGACAGTCTGATGTACTCCCATGGAACACCATATTACTTTTCATACTATCGTAACTAATTATATAGCCAATTCTGGTTATTTATGTAGTTCTGTTCTATGAAGTAGCCATGAGCACTGCGTTAGTGAATACTGAGCCACTGCTGTAATGGAGCATGCAGGGTTAAGTTCCTGTGGGCCTCTGGTCCCAACATTTTTATCAATCAATACATAATCTAGTTTTATGTGTGTTTCTGTTTAAAGATAGCTATTTTCTAGATATTATGGGTTCATTAACATTGACTTCATGGCCAACTACTCTATAACTCAGCTGGAATGAAGCTTACCTGACACATCTATTTCCTTTGTAAGGTACATCACAACCTTCTAACACTTAGGAACACTTCAGCACTTACACTTGAGTGCCATTTTAAACAGTGAAGTCACCATTATAAAGTACAGCCCTGGCCAGTTTACTCAGTGATAGAGTGTCGGCCTGTCGTGTGAATGTCCCTGGTCTCTGGTTTGATTCCCGGTCAGGGCACACAGGAGAAGCAACCACTTGCTTCTTCACCTCTCTCTCTCTGTGTATCCCCCCCCCCCCACGACATGGCTTGATTGAGCAAAGTTGGCCTCAGGTGCTGAGGATGGCTCTGTGGCCTCTGCCTCAGGTGCTAAAAAATGGTTCCATTCCTGAGCAGTGGAACAATAGCCCCAGCTGGGCAGAGAATCGCCCCCTAGTGGGCTTGCCAGGTAGATCCCTGTCAGGTCTCATGTGGGAATCTGTCAGCCTCCCTGCCTCTTACTAAAAAAAACAAAAAACCTACTAAAAAATAAAACAATCTGTTTAATGCAAAGCACATAATACTAAATAGATTGCAAAGAGAATACTTGTTCACAGTATGAGAGCTGCAACAAGGAGAAGTATTGACTCATTCAATCTCAGCTGAGAATGTGCACATTATGACTCAAAACTTTTTCCACTCTGCACATGTCTGTAAATGATCAAAAAAGCACTGTATTAATTTGGGGGTTATGGATAAATTTTAGTAAGAGTAGGTAAATTTGTAAATATGAGATCCTTGAATAATGAGGAATACTGTACTTTTTTTAGTTTTATGTCTTCCCAATAAGACTGTAACTCAGAGAGAGTAGAGACTATATCTGTCTATGTCTATGTTCTCTGTACTCCTATGCCTGGTTAATAGCAGATGCTCAATAAATATTTGTGGCCCTGGCTGGTGGCTTGGTAGATAGAGCATTGGCTGGGTATATGGACATCCCAGGTTTGATTCCTGGTCAGGGCACACAGGAGAAAGCAACCCCTGCTTCTCCCCCATTCCCTCTCCCCCTTCTATCCCTCTTTCCTTCCCACAGCCGATGGCTCGATTGGTTTGAGTGTGGCTCTGAGTGCTTAGGATAGCTCAGTTGGTCCGAGCCTGTCAGCCTCAGGTGGGTTGCCGGGTGGATCCCAGTCAGGGTGCATGCGGGAGTCTGTCTCTCTAAATCCCTCCCCTCACCTAAAAATAATAAATAAATAAATATTTGTTAAAATAATGAATGAATGACAGGTGCAATAATAAATTCTCATGTGAGGCCCTGGCCGGTTGGCTCAGCGGTAGAGCGTCGGCCTGGCAGGCGGGGGACCCGGGTTCAATTCCCAGCCAGGGCACATAGGAGAAGCGCCCATTTGCTTCTCCACCCCACCCCTCTCCTTCCTCTCTGTCTCTCTCTTCCCCTCCCGCAGCAAAGGCTCCATTGGAGCAAAGATGGCCCGGGCGCTGGGGATGGCTCCTTGGCCTCTGCCCCAGGCGCTAGAGTGGCTCTGGTCTCGGCAGAGTGACGCCCCGGAGGGGCAGAGCATCGCCCCCTGGTGGGCAGAGCGTCGCCCCTAGTGGGCATGCCGGGTGGGTCCCGGTCGGGCGCATGCGGGAGTCTGTCTGACTGTCTCTCCCCGTTTCCAGCTTCGGAAAAATACAAAAAGAAAAAAAAATAAATAATAAATAAATAAATAAATAAATTCTCATGTGATTTGTGGAAAATGCAATGATGAATTAATTTTGGCTCTGGGCTACTTATAGAAGAAAACAAATGTACATACATATGCATGCCAGTAAGTATAAGGATTTCAAAAATATCTAGGAGTTTGGACAATTTGTACCTGAACATCAAGGAGGGCTATATGTAGTAAAGCTGGTTCTTGAAGTAAGTGGGATAATGAGGAAAGAATCAACTTTTTAAGGAAGATACATAGCACAAGCCATAGAGATATGTGAAGAAGTATGGGTTTCATAGAAGACTTCAGTTGGCTGGAGTTTAATCAGAGAGTCCACCTTGAGAAGCAGTAGAAAACAACATACCAAAAAGGAGGCTGAAGTAAGGTCTTGGAAGATAAAGCAGTGTCAGGTAGGAGACCTGATTTCTGTTCCATAAGGTGTGATGAGCCATTGAAGGGTTCTAAGCAGAAGAGGGACAAACTGATATGTATTGTAGTTAAATGTAGGCATGATAGGAAAAAAAAATGGATTGGACTCTTATCTTGGCTTACTAGAAATCCCATTAGAAAGGTTTTATTCTTTTTAGGATGTCTCAAGTAGACCCTCAAGAGCATAGAGGTGACCTTCAACAAATGCTTTTCCTCTTGGGAAAAGAATGGAGAAGGGGACAAGCAGATAGCAGCCACAGCAGGACTTAGCTTCCTAGGACGCCCTACCATGAATTTGATTTGTCGTCTGTTAGCATCACAGAAGCCCCTCTTCTCTATGAAGTCTTCTGGCACCCTGTACTCTAGTCTCGTCTCTATAATTATCACATGTCCTTGGTAAGTTAATCTTTACAGGACACAATTTCTGTGTCTCGAGATGAAGAGGAACAGGGGATGTGGATTAGTACTACTCAAAGCCAGTCTTAGAATGGCTTAGTCACTCATTAGAAATGAAGACTCTTAGGCCCCACTGCCCACATATTGAATCAGAGTCTGAATTTTAGTCTGATCCCCTGGTGAATCATATGCACACTGGGCTAAAGAAACTCCTTGTTCTCCTTTGAGAACAAATACAGTTGATTCTTCTTATTCACAGATTCTGTGTTTACTAATTTGCCTACTCTCTAAAATTTATTTGGAACCCCCAAATTAATACAGCCATCACAAGCATGCACAGGGCAGTGAAAAGTTTGAGTCACTTGAGGTGAGCACATGGTCCAGCTGAGGTCAAGCAAGGCAACACTCTGTCTTCTTGTTTCAGTTCTCACACTGTAAACAAGTGTCTTTTTTTACAGTGTATTTAGTGCCATGTTGTTGTTTGTTTCTTTGCTTTTCTTTTTTCTGCAATTTTTGTGTTTTTTATTAGCCCTTTCACTGTTTAAAATCTCCCAAGTGCAGTGCTGAAGTAGTATGTGGTTTTCATAAGTGCAAGAAGAATGTGATATGTCTCATGGGGAAAATACATGTGTTTATTTAGACACGGGTTATGGTGCTATTGTCTGTTATTGCCCATACATTTAGTGTAATAAATCAACAATACATATTAAATAAGGTACCTATAGACAGAAACATACATAAAACAAGATTATATATTCATTATTAGATGAAATGTTGTGACCAGAGGCTCTCAGGAACATAACCCTTTATTTTTACTAAGAGCAATGTTTCAATATTTATTAATTCAGTGCTTTGCAACCTTATAGAACCTATACCACTTCTTGGTGAAGATAAAGGCAAAATATGAATTTAGAATAAGAAAAAAGATATTCAGAACTGATAGCTTCAAAAGATATCAGAAGGCAAAGAGAAAATAACAATTTCTAAAACACCTAAAACTTTGCTCCAATTCTAAATAGCCCGCGAATATGGAAATTCTTTTTCCTCCTGACTGTTGTGAAGAGCCCTGGCACAGAATATCACTTTTGCATTGTTTTGTCTTTGTTCGTTCAAAAACTCTTGAGCTTTTTGGGTAAAATAGTAAACCACCTCCTCACACAGAGGACAAGGAAAGACAGAAGAAAGACTCAGGTCACTCCAGTTTGGTAAATTGCAGTTTTAATAAGCAAGGGAACTTAACCTATGATTCTTGTCTTGGGTGGCCAAAAGTTAAATAAATCTTCTGCTAGGTACCCACCTATCAGAATCTTCAAAGTTTATACAGAGGCCTTCAATGGGTTCATTCATGTAGACTGTCCAGATGGTCTCACAGTACTCTAGTCTCTCAAGGTTTTATCACTGAAACTGGCTCTATTCTTGGAAATAGTGAGTAAAATGCACATTCCAAGGACAGTGGAGGGGTTAGGAGCCTCCAATTGCCTGTCAGTAACATCCTCTGAATGACCTCCTTCAAGAGTCTTTAAGACAGAAAGAGACAAAGTTTCAACCCTGCATCTTTTTTTTTTTTTTTTTTTTTTTTGTATTTTTCTGAAGCTGGAAACGGGGAGAGACAGTCAGACAGACTCCCGCATGCGCCCAACGGGGATCCACCCGGCACGCCACCAGGGGCAACGCTTTGCCCACCAGGGGGCGATGCTCTGCCCCTGCGGGGCGTCGCTCTGCCGCGACCAGAGCCACTGTAGCGCCTGGGGCAGAGGTCAAGGAGCCATCCCCAGCGCCCGGGCCATCTTTGCTCCAATGGAGCCTTGGCTGCGGGAGGGGAAGAGAGAGACAGAGAGGAAGGAGGGGGGGGGGTGGAGAAGCAAATGGGCGCTTCTCCTATGTGCCCTGGCCGGGAATCGAACCTGGGTCCCCCTGCAAGCCAGGCCAACACTCTACCGCTGAGCCAACAGGCCAGGGCCTCAACCCTGCATCTTAACTAGATTTTATTTTTCTGAAAAGATGGAAGCCCCAGTGTTTTGTTTCTCACTTTTTCTCATTTGATTCTCTCTCTGTCCAGCCTGACAAGCACCCCTCTTTTCTGGAAAGAATATTAATTTTCAGAACTCTTACAACAATGTGAAGCTCAAATCCAAGCAGACTCAACTGGGCAATTCTCCTTTTTCTTCCCTCTCTCTCATTCCAGGGTTTCTTTTAGCGTTCTCTTAAACTTTTTGTTTTATTTCTCGTAAAACATAAATTTCTACAACACAGTGATGGTCTTGTCTGCCTCTCAGGGTTTCTGTCATTTCTTTTCGTTGAGTACTTACAGAATATGGGTAGGTGGCAAAGTGACTTAGAATGACTCGAGGAATCCTGAGGAATTACCTCGTGATTATTATTATTATTATTTGTATTTTTTCCGAAGTGAGAAGCAGGGGTATGGGCAGCAGACAGACAGACTCCCACAGGCGCCCAACTGGGATCCACCTAGTATGCCCACCAGGGGGCGATGCTTGGCCCATCTGGGGAGTTGCTCAGCTGCAATGGGAGCAGAAGGGCAGATCAAACATAATGTGGGCTGAGGATGCACTCATTGCTATGGGTTTTCTGACAACAGTGAATTCTCAGCAATGTATAGTTACTATTGTAACCTACTGTAAAGCCAGAAGCCGCGGCCAGGGCCACCATCACAGCCGCCCGGCCCATGCAGGTTCGCATTGGATTCAGACAGTCGGTAAAGAAACCATGGAGCCAAAAACTGGTGGGCCATAGCCTTTAATCCTACCTTGCACCCGGCGGGCAAGTAAAAATACACACTGGGCTCCAAAACCCAGTCACACTCAGTGCTCACAAAGCCACTGACTTATCCGAGTTTCCTAGAATCAAAGGTTTCTAGCTCACCAGACTTATTCTCCTCAGTTCCCCATCTCCTTCCTTATCCCAGATACAAACTCTACACAAACTGGCATCTCACTCAGCACTCCGCCATCTTGGCTGCTTCTCCTGGCCTCCTCCATGTGGCCTCCTTTAGCTGCTGGCTCTACTCTCTCCACTCTCTCATGCTAACCTCAGGAACCAAGAGCCAAGTCCCGTTTTGCCCCCATTTTATAGTGTAGCTTCACAACCTTTAATCCAATATACAAAGTAGGGAAGTCTCCAACCCAAAGTCACCTTCTGAGGCATGATTGGATTGCACCACCCCACATCAAAAAGGGTAGGAAAGGCTTAATCCCAAAACCAAGCCCCAGGCTACAAGGATTCCGCCTGCCTTTAGCCCACCCCAACACACATTAATATCACCTGGGGACGGCTTCCTCGTGTTATCTTTAACAAAGTGAGCATAATACATTTTATCTGCCCAACACCTACCCAACCATTTTTTTTAACAGTGGTTCTGTAAATAACGACTTGTAAATTCACATGTAGCTGCTGATAAACAGCCTGGATGCTTAAAAGAATTCTAGGAGCTAATCTCAAAGAAAGCAGACTCCAGCCTTCAGGCATTTGGCTCTAGGAGATTCGCTCACCTTTGGGGAAAACCAGGCCAGTGCCTGGTTATCCAGTAGACTGTGCTGACTTGCACACAGTACCTTCAAGGAGAGCTCCAACCCCCGCTGGTTTCCTTTGTTCTGCCTCCTCCCACCCAACTCATAAAATCTCCAGCCTGCACTGAGATGTAAGATGGTCTTTGTGAGGAGACTCTCCCATCTTAACAGGTTGCAGGCTCTTGAATAAACCTGCTTTCCTTCCATCAGACCCTGTCTCTTGATTATTTTCTTTTGAACAACAGGCAGCCCAGGCCAGATTTGATATCATTGTCATCCTCCAGTATTTATAGAACAAATGAAATGATACTCTTTGGACATATGCTCTTACAGGACGACAGATTGCATGATGGCATAAGGAACACACTGAGGGATGCTACGATAGCAGCACCACATGCAGACGGGGTTACCGTTTTTTCCCTGGTGAAACTGGAGAAGCCAGTGTCTAAGACAGTGCTTGGTGTAGTTCATGGCATATTTTAAGCACTCAGTAAATATTGGTTAAGTAAATGAGTGATGTGCAAAGATGCTGAGTGGGACAAATCATGTAGTTCATCCGTAGTGAGTCAAGATGTTTACCTGAGAATAAAATCTACAGCGAGGCAGAGGGATCAATAGCAGTGCTAAATAACACCGAGGATACTGAAAATACTGCCATTAATAATTTATTTTCTGTTGCAAAAAAGTAAGTTCAGGAATTTCTCTGGAATATTCCGTCACAGTTTGGTAGTACGTCATTCCTTATGAAGTCAGATATACCGGGCTCTGCCCTGTATTTGCTCTTAGCATATACAAATCACCAACAGTTACTTTTCTGTAAAATAGGATGACAGTACCTAGTTCACTAATTTGTTGAAATAATGAAATAAAATAATATACATGAAATTGCCCAATGTGTTATCTGACAGGTAGTAGTTATTCAAATGCTAGGTTTTTCCTATTTTCCTTATGTATGCTCTGTGGCAGGAACTATATAGTAGGTAAGGTAGTAAATAAAACTGATGAAACTTTTCCTCGTAGAGCTTGTAGTCTAGTGGTAAAGCAGACATTAACCAAATTATAGGTTTTCCCTGCTATCTGAAAGTAGCATGTTCCTGTGAAACCATTCATAAGCTGGACTGGTGTAAACTGAAGAAGCAATTATAATTAATTTTTATGGAATTTTTTTGAACATTTCTTTTCTTCTTCTTTTCTTTTTTTAAATTCAGTGAGAGGGGAGGAGACAGAAAGACAGATTCCCTGACTGGGATGCATCCGGGGAGGATGCAGTGCCCATCGGGGGTGTTGCTCTGTTGCTTAGCAACCGAGCTCTTTCTTAGCACCCAGGAGGAGGTAATTGAGCCATCTTCAGCACCCAGAACCAACTCGCTCCAATTGAGCCATGGCTGCAGGCAGCAAAGAGAGAGAGAAAGAGAAGTGAGAAGCGAAAAGGTGGAGAATCAGATGGGTGCTTCTCCTGTGTGCCCTGACTGGGGATCAAACCTGGGACATCCACACACCAGGCTGATGCTCTGCCACTGAGCCAACCAGCCAGCACCTTTTTGAGCATTTCCAGACCTAAAGTTCAACACACATACACAATGGCCTTCTTTTGTTCACCACCATCAAAATGCTTAAATATGCCCAGTTTTAAACTAAGTGTAACCCTCTTATGAGCTCTCTTAACCTTTTCTGGTACCTTAGGACATCTTGGTAAGAGATGCACAAAATAAATCAAGATAAAGCACAGAAGCTTATAGACTCAGTTCAAAGCAATGGCAGCTTGATGCTGAGATGCTGAGTGTAGTTGGGCTGCCCCTATAATGGCTTGCTGCAGAACAAACACTGAATGCTATTGTTGCTTTTGCCTTTTTTATTTTTTATAAATGTAAAATTTTTTATTTATTGATTTTTTTTAGAAAGAAGGGAGAGAGAAAAAGAGAGAGGGAGAAAAAGAGGGGAGAAGTGGGAGGCATCAACTCGTAGTAGTTTCTTTCCATATGTGCCTTGACTGAGCAAGCCCAGGGTTTCAAATTGACGACCTCAGTATTCCAGGTTGACACTTTATTTGCTGCACCAGCACAGGTTAGGCTGTTTTTCTTTTCTTTTCCTTTATTTTTTTGTGGCAGAGACAGAGAGAGAGAGAGAGAGTCAGAGAGAAGGAAAGATAGGGACAGATAGACAGGAAGGGAGGGAGATGAGAAACATCAATTCTTCGTTGTGATTCCTTAGTTGTTCATTGATTGATCTGTCACATATACCTTGACCGAGGTGCTACAGCAAACCAAATGACTCCTCTTTCAAGCCAGCACCCTTGAGCTCAAGCTGGTGAGCCTTGCTCAAACCAGATGAGCCCTCGCTCAAGCTGGTGACCTCAGGGTCTTGAACTTGGGTCCTCTACATCCCAGTCCAACGCTCTCTATTCACTGCGCCACCACCTGGTCAGGCTGGGCTTTTTTTCTTAAAAGTAAAAATCCTCTTTAGATTTTTTTTTTGGTTAGTGAAAACAGTAAGTCTTAAGTAAAAGTGAATTGGTATAACAAACTTTCAAAAGAAGGGGGATACCTGTATTGTCATAGAAACTCTTGAAAATACTGTAATAGAACAATACAAGAAGGCATAGATTTTTAGTGAGATGACTTAACTAATGTTGGGGAAGAAGGTGAGGTGTGAGGAGTCTTCTCTGAGAGAATGATGTTAGGCTTGCAATGGAAAAATGTAATAGAAGTTTCTTTTGTAGAAGTGGGGAGAAAGACTCTCTCAGAGTCCAACACAGTTTTGTAATTCTGAGTTGTTGAGGCTAAGAGTTTAAAATTTTTCTTTTAACATTTTGAATGAATAATAATCTCATACTTCTCACAAAATTTCTTGGCTCTCTTTTCCAAGATCTGAGTCCTAGAGAGCAGTCTGATATTTAGTGGGGGATGTCAGGGTTTGAGGAGGCACAAAGAGCTCATCCCACCATATTCCTGATCACACTTTCTAGGAGACATATGACACCGTTTCTCTTGTATAACTGAGATTCTTTACAGTAATGTCATTCAACTCCAAGTTTTCTTTTCTCACTTGTGACACTGTAAAAGGAGCTTTTCTATTTATAATAAAAATATTATGAAAAACATATGAAAGATAGACTTTTATTATTTTTAAAAGTAACTTTTACTTCCTGTTAGGTACTGGAAATATCAGGGAGAACACTTTGTAAAGTATATGATTGCCTAAACACAATGCTGTACAAATGAAAAGAATATTAAATAATATTGAATGTAAACTGCAATTGGAAGAAAGAAAAATGTTTTTTTAAAAAATACCTTCTGTTTTTGATCCTTTCCCATTTGGGGCTGATCAAAGTTACCTTTTTCAGTGGACCCTCCCAGGTCTCAATGGGTTCCTGCTCCAGGATCATTAGCAGACGTTCTAAAGCCCATCATTTTCCATGTTGCCATTTGATAAATGGCCAAGAGTCTTGGCTTATGAGGTAGGATTATTTAAGCTTTCTGACAATGTTGTTTGTTGTGATTAGATTCTAAATGATCTGAACATATTATTAGAAAACTTATAAAGGCATTTTTTTTAATTAGAGCAAAAGAAATTATAAGATCATTTTAATTTCACTATATCATATTCTTTTCTTCATGAAAACTCAATAATAGATGGCAGCTTTTTAAAGCTATGAGTGTAATTTTTTATTACAAGTTCAAGAGGATAAATTGGGTGACAGAAATTGAAAAAATCAAATCTGATTATCATTATTATATGGTCCTGCACCACTCAAAGGAATGTGCCATATCGACAAATTTCTTAACCATCATTAAAATCTATTATTTGAATAATTAAACATAAAACTGAAGCAAGATGGCAAAAGAAACACAAAATCAAAATGGCAACTCCAAAGGTGAATTAAACACAGAAGCAAATAGTCAATGAAGTAGATTATCACACAAAGAAAACACTTAATGCATAAGTTATTGTTTTACAGGCAGGCAGTAGTTTGTGGAACTGAAGGCTCTTTCTATGCAAATTGCGTTGTATAAGTGGGTTTAAAGAGTTGTGAAAGAGCACATGGGAAAGAAAATATCATACTTTTCCTTTCAGAAAAAAAATGCCTAAGTCTTCCATTTTCTCTACGAATATGACCTTGCCAAGTGTACCCTGATACTCAGATCTGCTAACCAATGTCTTCCTGGTTCGTCTAGAAGGCACTGCCAGTTGTGGTTTCTGTAGCTTTTACCATGCTTCTATGGCCTACAAAAATTCTCCTATTTACTGACACATTATTTTTTCTGTTTCATATTGCCTTTAACAATTTCAGTTCAGTCTTCTAAGATTTTTCCATAATAAATTTTTCATTGTCAATATTATATTCAACCTTTGAAAACCTTGTTTGACATCAAACATCATACCCTCTGCTGGAATTATTCAGGGAGAGGGCACTTGTAATTATGTTTCACTGTTGGATAGCTCTGATGATTCAAAAATTCAGTTTTTTCTGTTTGCTCCAATTACAGTTTTTGTAAGTTCCAACCATTGGTGGTAGTTATACTTAGGAATAAATCAAGTCTGCTCTATTACCTTGGGATTTTTTGTTATAGGAGAATATATATCATGTTTTCCCTTCAGTTGGCTTCCACCAATATTTTGAGAACTTACTTTGGACAAAATATTCTACATTTACTATTTACTTTTCTTTTGTTCTGAAAGGAACTACACTCCTTTAAACCTTACCTGAAAAATATATTTTTCCTTAATTACTGTAAATAATACATACTCTAGAGATTTGCCTCTTAAATGTGGCACTTAAAAATAAACATAAAAGGCCCTGGCTGGTTGGCTCAGCGGTAGAGCGTCGGCCTGGCGTGCGGGGGACCCGGGTTGATTCCCAGCCAGGGCACATAGGAGAGGCGCCCATTTGCTTCTCCACCCCCCCCTCCTTCCTCTCTGTCTCTCTCTTCCCCTCCCGCAGCCAAGGCTCCATTGGAGCAAAGATGGCCCGGGCGCTGGGGATGGCTCCTTGGCCTCTGCCCCAGGTGCTAGAGTGGCTCTGGTCGCCGCAGAGCGACACCCTGGAAGGGCAGAGCATCGCCCCCTGGTGGGCAGAGCGTCGCCCCTGGTGGGCGTGCCGGGTGGATCCCGGTCGGGCGCATGCGGGAGTCTGTCTGACTGTCTCTTCCCGTTTCCAGCTTCAGAAAAATAAATAAATAAATAAATAAATAAATAAATAAATAAATAAATAAATAAATAAATAAATATAAAAAATGGAGACTTTCATATACAGTGTGTCCATAAAGTCATGCAGCACTTCTGGCAGGTTACAAGAAAGCAACAGAAGATGATAGAAATGTAAAATCTGCACCAAATAAAAGGAAAACCCTCCCAGTTCCTGCAGGATGATGTGGCAGCATGTGCACAATGCAGATGATGACATAACACTGTGTATACAGCGGAGCAGCCCACGGCCATGCCAGTTGAGATGTGGATGGTACAGAGGAAAGTTCAGTGTATTCTGTGGCTCGCTAAATTTGAATCCATGACCAAAGTGCAAAGTGAATATCGGCACGTTTATAATGAAGTGCCACCACATAGGAATAACATTACTCGGTGGGATAAGCAGTTGAAGGAAACCGGCAGTTAGGTGGAGAAACCCCGTTCTGGTAGGCCATCAGTCAGTGACGACTCTGCAGAGGCTATACGGGATAGTTACCTCATGACTGCTAAAAAATCTATGTGTGAGACCACATAGAACTGCACTGAATAGGTATGAAACTGGGAGAGTTTTCCTTTTATTTGGTGCAGATTTCAAGTTTCTATTGTCTTTTGTTGCTTTCCTGTGACTAGTCAAAATTACAACATGACTTTACAGACACACTGTAGAAGATTAAAGTTACTTTTAAATTCGGGTTTAACTTCCATTTTCTTCAGAATTTTGTAACTCTATTTACACAATGAGGTTACTGTTGAACATGAGGTATCTGAATTTATATAGAACTCCATGTGCTGGTAAAGTCCAGTGTATAAATGAAGCACTGTTAGGTTAAAAGAGGATTTTACATAGCCTAAGCTTTGAAGAGTTTCCGGAGCAGGAAATACAGACTATGTAATCAGGAAAGCCTGAAGTTCATTTTCAAGTAGAAAGGAGCATGCATATGAGCAAAGCTACCTCAGAACACGTGAAACTGGATCTGGCAAAAACCTGGATACAACGAAAAAGTAAATCTGATGTGTAAGAAAGCATAAACCATTCTCCTGGAAGAATAGAACATCTTCAGAAGTATGAACTGATCTTTGTACAAGTTCTTACAAAAAGTACAGTAACAGTTATTTGAAACCACACGGTTTCATTCAGTACGAGAGTCTAAGCACAGTTGATGTATGCACATTACTGTGTCACAAAACTGAGTACTATCTCAACACCTAGTGAATATCAAAATATTGCCAGGCACTGCTTCTCCTGAAGAGCAGACAATGGGGTATCTCTATTAAATACTACAGTAATTTAACTACTAATTCTGGTGGTGTTTGTAAAAAGTGGAAAGAAAGGGTTGATATCTATGGTCACTTTTGAGCGTTTGTATGCTGTAGTTTTTTATAGACAGTAATGAAGTCTACAGATAGCTTTAAAAATATTTTATGTTTGCTGTCTGCTTTAAAGGAAGAAGGTACACTGATGGACTGTTTCTTCTAGTGCTAATAGAGACGATTGTCTTACTTGCAATGTTCTTTTCAAAACATTGTTCTTTTACAAAAAAGCAAACTCTAGTATGGGTTTTAAGTTTCAAATGGCATCCAAATACAATCACAACACTGTTTCTGATAGGACAGCAGCTGAATGTCTTGAATAGTGTTTGTAAAACATGAAAGATACAATGTGTTGAATATTGACAATGCCTTTCAACAATTCATTAGACATGTAACTGAAAACCCACTTGTTTACAGTGTAATATTTTTCAGGAAATTGCTGGACTTCTGGCAAACTACGGTTAGTTATGTATGCAGTAAAAACATAATGTTTTCTAAAAGACCGAAATGGTATTCTGACACTTCTGATAGAGAAAGAGAGAGAAAGGCTAAGGAGTTCAAATTAATGTTAGGATATCTTCTGGAACTTAGTATAATATATTGCTTGATATTAAGAGCAGAATAACAGAAAGTATAGAGAAATAATTCATTTCAGTTCTAGGATACTTATGAGTTAATCTATATCATTTAGCTATCTAGAATTTTGTAAAGGCTGAGGATACCATGACAGAACATAGACTTGTTGTTTAACAATGTCTCTTTGATGATGATTTGTTAGAAAGCATGAACCATTGTCCTAAAATAATAGAATATTTTCAGAAGTATGAACTGATCTTTGTACAAGATCTTATGGAAAGTAGAGTAACAGTTATTTGAAACCACTCCGCTTCATTCAGTTCGAGAATCTAAGCACAGTTGGGATATGCACATTACTGTGTTACAGAACTGAGTACTACCTCAAATTCTAGTGAATATGAACATATTGCAAGGCACAGCTTCTCCTGAAGAGCATAGCACTAGGTAACTTTATTAAAAACTGCAGTAATTTTGACTACTAATTCTGGTGGTGTTTGTAAAAAGTTAAAAGAAATGGTTGATATTTATGGTCACTTTTGAACGTTTGTATGCTGTGGTGGTTATAGACAGTTCTAAAGTCTACAGAAGGTTTTAAAGACATTTTATATTTGCTGTATGCCTAAAGGAAGACAGTGCATTGATGAACTCTTTCTTCTAGTAATAATACAGAGGAATGTCTTACCTGCAATGTTCTATTCCAAGTGCTGATCGTTTACTAAAGACCAAAATCTAGTATGGGTTTTACATTTCAATTGAAATCCAATTGTGATCACGACACTGTTTCTGATAGGACAGGAGCTGAGCGTTTTGGTAGTGTTTGTAAAACTTGAAAGATACAATGTGATGAATATTCACAATGCATTTCAACAATTCATTAGATATGTCACTGAAAACCTACTTGTTTACAGTGTGATACTTTTCAGAAAATTGCTGGACTTCTACAAAGTACATTTAGTTCTGTCCGCAGTGAAATCAAAATGCTTTCAAAAAATGAACGAAATGGAATTCTGATACTTCTTATGGGGAAAGACAGAAAAAGCCTAATGAGTTCATATAATGTTAGGGTAACTTCTGGAAACTAGTATGATATACTGTTTGATATTAAGTGAAGTATAAGAGAAAGTATAGAGAAACATTTCATTTCCGTTCCGGATACTTCTTGGTTGATCTATATGATATAGCCATCTCGAATTTTGTAAAGGCAGAGGATACCATGACAGAACATAGACTTGTTGTATAAACATTACTCTTTAATTATGCACTTATCTTGAGCATGTACTCTCGTAATGTAGAAAATATGTCTAGATTTAGCTTAAGTACCTTGGTACGTTTCCTGTACATGTGCAGTTAAGATTGACTTGCTTCTCATGTAAGCTAAATTATTGAAGTTACCTTTAAATTAAGGATTAACAGCTGTTTTTCTCAGCATTGTGTGACTCTATTTCCACAAGACTTACTGTTAAACTTGAGAAATCTGATATTATATATGTAGAAGTCTAAATTTACTTTTAAGTTCGGGTTCAACTGCTGTTTTCTTCAGTATTGTAACTCTATTTACACAATGAGCTTACTGATGAACTTGAGAAATCTGATTTTATATACCACTCTCTGTGCTGTTACAGCTCCAGTTCATAAATGAAGCACTTTTAGGATAAAAGAAGAATTTATGTAGCCTAAGCTTTGAAGAGTTTCTGGAGCAGGAAAATCATACTATGTAATCAGGAAAGCCTGAAGTTCATTACCATGTAGAATCAAACGTGCACATGAGCAAAGCTACCTAAGAACACTTGAAACTGGATTTGGCAAAAACCCGTATCCAACGAAAAGGTAAATCTGATTTGTAAGAAAGCATGAACCATTGTCTTAAAATAATAGAATAACTTCAGAAGTATGAACTGATCTTTGTACAAGATGTGATGAAAAGTAGAGTAACAGTTATTTGAAACCAATCTGTTTCTTTCAATTCGAGAATCTAAGCACAGTTGGGATATGCACATTACTGTGTTACAGAAATGAGTACTATCTCAAATTCCAGTGAATATCAAAATATTGAAAGGCACAGCTTCTCCTAAAGAGCAGAAAACTAGGGAACTCTATTAAATACTACAGTAATGTTGACTAATAATTCCAGTGGTGTTTGTAAAAAGTGGAAGAAAGGTTTCATATCTATGGTCACTTTTGAACGTTTGTATGCTGTGGTTGCTATAGACAGTTCTAAAGTCTATAGATGGTTTTTAAGATATTTTATGTTTGCGGACTGTCTTAAAAAATCAAGTACACTAATGAACTGTTTCTTCCAGTACAAATACTGACGCATATCTTAACTGCAAAGTTCTATTGCAAGTGCTGATCGTTTACTAAAGACCAAAATCTAGTATGGGTTTTACATTTCAATTGAAATCCAATTGAGATCACGACACTGTTTCTGATAGGACAGGAGCTGAGCGTTTTGAATAGTGTCTTTAAACGTGAAAGATACAATGTGATGAATATTCACAATGCATTTCTACAATTCATTAGACATGTCACTGAAAACCTACTTGTTCTCTAATTCATTTATTTCTGCTCTGATTTTTATTATCTCCTTTCTTCGGCTGGTTTTGGGTTGTCTTTGTTCTTCTTTTTCTAGTTCCTTAAGGTGGGAAGTTAAGTGGTTCACTTGGGCTCTCTCTTGTTTGTTCATATATGCCTGAAGTGATATGAACTTCCCTCTTATCACTGCTTTTGCTGCATCCCATAGATTCTGATATGTCGTATTGTCATTTTCATTAGTCTGTATATATCTTTTGATCTCTGCACTTATTTCTTCTTTGACCCATTCACTTTTTAAAAGTATGTTGTTTAGTTTCCACATTTTTGAGGGATTTTTTCCCTCTTTTTTGCAGTTGAATTCTAGTTTCAAGGCTTTATGATCAGAAAATATGCTTGGTACAACTTCAATTTTTCTGAATTTGCTGATGTTGTTTTTGTGGCCCAACATATGGTCAATTCTTGAGAATGATCCATGTACACTGGAGAAAAATGTATACTCAGTCACTTTGGGATGAAATGTCCTGTAGATGTCTATCATATCCAGGTGCTCTAGTGTTTTGTTTAAGGCCACTATGTCTTTGTTGATTCTCTGTTTGGATGACCGATCTAGAGCCGTCAGCAGTGTATTGAGGTCTCCAAGTATGATTGTGTTTTTGTCAGTTTTTGTTTTAAGATCAATAAGTAGCTGTCTTATATATTTTGGTGCTCCTTGGTTTGGTGCATATATATTAAGAATTGTTATGTCTTCTTGATTCAGTGATTCAGTGTCCCCTTAGCCATTATGAAATGGCCATTTTTGTCTCTGAGTACTTTTCCTGTCTTGTAGTCAGCATTATCAGATATGAGTATTGCTACACCTGCTTTTTTTTGGATGTTATTTGCTTGGAGTATTGTTTTTCAGCCTTTCACTTTGAATTTGTTTTTATCCTTGTTACTTAGATGAGTTTCCTGTAGGCAGCATAGAGTTGGATTTTCTTTTTTAATCCATTCTGCTACTCTGTGCCTTTTTACTGGTGAGTTTAATCCGTTTACATTTAGTGTAATTATTGATACTTGTGAGTTCCCTATTGCCATTTTATATCTTGCTTTCTGTTAGTTTTGTGTCTTGTTTGATCCTTCTCTTTCGTTTTTCTATCTTTTGTTTTTATTTGGTTGTATTCCATACATCTTTCCTCTGTTGCTATCTTTTTTATCTCATGTGCTTCTGTGGTGGTTTTTTTAATGGTGGTTACCTTTGAGTAATGAAAAGGGTCCCTACCCTGTTCATTGTAGCGAACTATTTTGTGAGTATTTTTGCACTCCATCGTCCTTTGCTACTATTAATCTCCATCTTCTCCCCCTCTTTCTTTTTGTTGTTGTCACAGTTTAAATTTGGTTTTATTGTGTTCTTCTTGGAGCTTTTACTTGTGACTCTGTTTTTTTTTTTTGTTCTTTGTATATGATTGGAGAACTCCCTTTAGTAATTCCTGGAGTGGGGGTTTTCTGATGATAAATTCCCTCATCTTTTCTGTATCTGTGAATGTTTTTATTTCTCCTTCATATTTGAAGGATAGCTTTGATGGGTATAGTATTCGTGGCTGAAAGTTTCTCTCTTTCAGGACTTTAAATATTGGGGTCCACTCTCTTCTAGTTTGTAGAGTTTCTGCTGAGAAATCTGATGATAATCTAATGGGCCTTTCTTTATATGTTGTATTCTTCTTTTCCCTGGCTGCCTTGAGAATTTTTTCTTTGCTGTTGGTTTGTGTCAATTTCATTATCATATGCCTTGGAGTAGGGAAAACCTACTTGTTTACAGTGTGATATTTTTCAGAAAATTGCTGGACTTATGGCAAAGTACAATTAGAATACCATTTCTATCTTTTAGAAAACATTATGTTTTCACTGTGTACAGAACTAATCGTACTTTGTCAGACGTCCAGCAACTACCTGAAAAAAACGTAGTGAAAACATAATGCTTTCTAAAAGACAGAAATGGTATTCTGAACTTCTTATAGGGAAAGACAGAGAAAAGCTAATGAGTTGAATTTAATGTTAGGATATATTTTGGAACTTAGTATGATATACTGTTTGATATTATGAGCAGAATAACAGAAAGGATACAGAAACACTTCATTTCAGATCTAGGATATTTCTAGTTTCATCTATATGATTTAGCTATCTAGCATTTTGTAAAGGCAGAGGATACCATGACAGAACATAGACTTGTTATTTAAACATGGCTCTTTGATTAGGCACTTATCTTGAACATGTACTCTGCATAACGTAGAAAATATCTCTAGATTAAGCTTTAGTGCCCTGGTATGTTTCCTGTGTATGTGCAGTTTAGATTGACCTGTTGCTCATGTTAGCTAGATTATTGAAATTACCTTTAAATTCGGGATTAACAATTGTTTTTCTCAGGATTGTGTGACTCTATTTCCACAAGGAGGTTACTGTTTAACTTGAGAAATCTGATATTATATATGTATAACTTTAAATTTACTTTTAAGTTTGGGTTTAACTATAGTTTTCTTCAGTACTTGTAACTCTATTTACACAATGAGCTTACTGATGAACTTGAGGAATCTGATTTTATATACCACTCTGTCTGCTGTTAAAATTCCAAGTCATAAATGAAGGACTCTTGGGGTAAAAGAAGACTTTATGTAGCCTAAGCTTTGAAGACTTCCAGAGCAGGAAATTCAGACTATGTAATCAGGAAAGCCTGAAGTTCATTACCATGTAGAATCAAACATGCACATGAGCAAAGCTACCTAAGAACACTTGAAACTGGATTTGGCAAAAACCCGTATCCAACGAAAAGGTAAATCTGATTTGTAAGTAAGCATGAACCATTGTCCTAAAATAATAGAATAACTTCAGTAGTATGAACTGATCTTTCCACAAGATCTTATGAAAAGTAAAAGTTACAGTTATTTGAAACCACTCGGTTTCATTCATGTTCAAGAATCTAAGCACAGTTGGGATATGCTCATTACTGTGTTACAGAACTGAGTACTATCTCAAATTCCAGTGAATATCAACATAATGCAAGGCACAGCTGCTCCTAAAGAGCAGAGAACTAGGAAACTTTTTTTTATACATAAATTTTTATTAATTTTAACGGGGTGACATCAATAAATCAGGGGTACATATATTCAAAGAAAACATGTCCAGGTTATCTTGTCATTCAATTATGTTGCATACCCTTCACCCAAAATCAGATTATCCTCCGTCTCCTACTATTTAGTTTTTTTTTGTGCTTTTCTCCCTCCCCCTCCTTCTCTTTCTCCTTCCCCCCCCCATAACAACCACACTCTTGTTCATGTCTCTTAGTCTCGTTTTTATGTACCACCAATGTATGAAATCTTGCAGTTCTTGGTTTTTTCTGATTTACTTATTTCACTCTGTACAATGTTATCAAGATCACACCGTTTTGTTGTAGATGATCCGATGTCATCATTTCTTATGGTTAAGTAGTATACCATAGTATATATGTGCCACATCTTCTTTATCCAGCTATATATATATATATATATATATATATATATATATATATATATATACACACACACACACACACACACATATATACAAACACATATATACATATATATATATTTTTTTATTGTGATTAAAGCCTTTAAGCAAACTCTTGGCTGATACAGCAAGAATCCATAAAAGAGTTGTGTCCTTAACATGTTCACCAAGTCCAAGTTGGCACCAACACCATTCCAAATCCCTGAAAAATGCAACCCAACCCCAGTTCAGTCCGTTAGGAGCTATCACAAGGAGCAGGAGTCCAGAAAAAGTTCACATCCAGAAAAAGTCCGCATGGTACTGGAATTGTTTTCACAATTCTATACTTTGCAGCTCACGTCTAAGGCCCAATGACCGCTGCTTCTAGCTGGTAATGATTCAGGTAGACTGGAAAAGCCATCTGCAGCATGTGTGGAGATGGAGCCTCTGTTCTCCTCTGCCTGGAGAGATGAGACCAGGGTGCTTTTCCCTGGAGCTCTGCAACTGTGGCATGGTAAAGAGAACCTTGGGAAACACTAAGATGGGTGGCAAAGGTAGATTAATAATAGAAGTTGGCAAAAGGGGGAGAGAAAGCTCTAAATTAGGAGTAGGTCCCAGCCTGAAATATGAGTGGGGCATTGAGGTTGGAGGAATAAAGGAAACACTATATATTGAACAAAGCATCAGAAAATAGGACTATCAACACCCACAACAGAGATCTTCGAGGGAAGAATAAAAAACCTGACTACTCAGGCAAAACATAGTTAAGTGGCCCTTGTGTAAATAAGATCAGTTTACCTGCTTCTTGGAAGAAATACCCTAGGCTTGTCCACAGTGTTGTCGATGGGGCCAACGGCCCTGGGCACATTCAGCCTTCAGTGGCAAACCCCAGCATTCTGGGCAAGGTTAGGTCATAGTTGGCTGGAGCAGGGCTGGAAGAGACTGAACCCTCCCTTAGAGGAGCAAGGGTGAAGCTTACCTTCCAGTGTCCCTGTTTCCTCACAGCAGAGGCATGTAAGCCTGGCAGGCTTTAGCTCAATGACCTTTTTTTTTACTAATGAAGCAGGACCCAGATGGTTTCCTATGAGATTTCTTTGGGGCGTTGGAGCCTTTAAGGGCGTATCCTAAAAGTTGGTAATTCACCTGATCTCTATTGGACTTTTTCTGCCTCTTGGTACCTTTAAAGCCATGCTCAGAAGATCTCGCTGAGGGGTTTGACGATCCCTATCTGCCTATATAAACCTTTTCCATATATCTGGAGCTATTTGGAAAAAGATAAAACAGTGTTATTAGCTGGGTCAAATAAAAGAAAGTAGAAGTTTGCAGGAGAAACAGATTTGGCTTCTCCTATTCATCAGCATTCAAAAGAAATTTAAAAATTTTTAAGTAAAAAGCATAATATGGTAGACACGTAGGAGTTCCAGGATATGACTCCCCACTTTTAAATTTTTTTTTAAATTGACCTTAAAATATTTGCTGGGTGCACTTTAATAATACCTTGACTTTAACAATTGTAAGAGATACCCATAATTCGAAAGGTTTGACAAAATACAGTAAACGCTTTTGCTACATATGCAGGAGCATTGTCAGTTTAACCAGTTTAGGAAATCCAATAATAGAAAAATGCATACAGACAATGAGCTATAACATGCTTAGCAGCCTCTCCTCTTCTGACAGAGGTTACTATAAATCCAGAATAAGTATCCACTGTAACGTGGTCATAGGACTGTTTGCCAAATGAAGGTATATGAGTAACATCCATTTGCCAAAGTTGTCCTGGCAGGAGTCCTTGAGGGTTAACTCCAAATGAAGGGACAGATTGTAGTATAAGACCCCTTGGACAGAATTTACCAGTCTGCCGTGCTGCTTCCCGAGAAAGTTGAAACTATTTACACAGGGCTGCAGCGTTCTGGTGATGAATAGTATGAGACTGAATTGCTCGGTCTGTCATGGTTGCTCCAAATAATTTTCTTTTGGGTAGCTTGATCAACAAGGGCATTCCCTTGTGCTAAAGCTCCAGGGAGCATGGAGTGAGCTCGAGTATGTCCTATAAAACATGGAGCTCTATGTTGACATACAAGTCTTTGAAGAAGGAGGAACTGCTGAAATAGTTCATCAGCAGTTGTCCCTAAGACCGCGGTCTTTATAGTGGAAACAACCATAAGTAAATATTTGCTGTCTGTATATAGATTAAAGGAGGAATATGGAGAATGCTAAAAAGCCATGATAATGGCATATATTTCTAGTCTTTGAGCTGATTTTAAGTTGACAGTTTCAGTATAAAGTTGTCCATTGATTTGCAAAAGCAATTTGCCATTTAGTGGAAGTTTCCCAGAGCCATTGTTGTTGATCCTTTGAAAAAGGGAACAACAACAATTTTGAGGCTCAAAACCTATAAGCTGTAAGGGTCGCCTATGCCCCTTGATAATCAAGGAGTCGACAATATCAAAATATGAAAGTGTATTCCATGGGCTATTAGATGGTTCAATGTGCCCAAGCTGTAGCTGCTCTTGTACCAATCGATCAGCTGCCCTAAGTTTCTCCTGAGAAAGGGGCCATTGGTCTACCCATACAGGATTATCTGATTTCCAAGTAATTAGGTCTGTACAATGTATTATTGGGGTAGCAGGAGCTACCAAGGCCCCTATGCTAAATTTTGATATCCTAATCCACACCTT
Source organism: Saccopteryx leptura (assembly GCF_036850995.1). Taxonomy (NCBI): domain Eukaryota; kingdom Metazoa; phylum Chordata; class Mammalia; order Chiroptera; family Emballonuridae; genus Saccopteryx; species Saccopteryx leptura. The sequence goes on along the minus strand of NC_089513.1, from coordinate 26,648,980 downwards.
CTGGTATTGGGTGCCATTTCTATGGGGGTAAGATTTCCTCACTGTTCTTTCCCTAGTACCTTGGTGGACAAAAATCCCCAATAAAGTATCTGATTACTGACTAAACCATTTGGACTGACAAGCAATGCTCACGTGTTTTTCAAAACATCTCTACCCCCCAAATTAACGGGCCATCCAGGGATCGCATAAGACTTTAAAAATCCAGAATGACAGGCCCTGGCCGGTTGGCTCAGTAGTAGAGCATCGGCCTGGCGTGCAGAAGTCCTGGGTTCAATTCCCGGCCAGGGCACACAGGAGAAGTGCCCATCTGCTTCTCCACCCCTCCCCCTCTCCTTCCTCTCTGTCTCTCTCTTCCCCTCCCGCAGACGAGGCTCCATTGGAGCAAAGATGGCCCTGGGCACTGGGGATGGCTCCTTGGCCTCTGCCCCAGGCGCTAGAGTGGCTCTGGTCGCAACAGAGCAACGCCCCAGAGGGGCAGAGCATCGCCCCCTGGTGGGCAGAGCATCGCCCTTGGTGGGTGTGCCGGGTGGATCCCGGTCGGGCGCATGTGGGAGTCTGTCTGACTGTCTCTCCCCATTTCCAGCTTCAGAAAAAATACAAAAAAGGGAAAACAAAACAAAACAAAACAAAAAATACAGAATGACCTTCTTAATCTTCACAATGTAAAAAACTAGAACTTTGTTGAGGGGATTTACTCTGCCCTATACCTTGTAATTCTGTGGCTGCTGCATGAGTGGACCAGGAAGGAGGCCAATGTAGTTTAGCAATAACAGATACATCAGCTCCAGTATCAAAAAGTCCTTTAAATTTATGCCCTTGTATTGTTAGCTCCATTTCAGGGCGTTCCTGCCCTATTTTTTTTTTAATCCAATTGGCAAAGTCAGAAGAGCCAAATCGCCCATTTTCTTGGGGACCCTTTTGCAGGATGTGGCTTGAGAAGCAGAATTAGCATCCTTATACTTTTCTTCTAACTGCCTGAATTAGCACTGAGACAAATTTTTTTTTTTTATTAATTTTAATGGGGTGACATTGATAAATCAGGGTATATATGTTTAGAGAAAACAGGTCTAGGTTATTTTGCCATTTGCTTATGCTGCATTCCTATCACCCAAAGTCCAATTGTCTTTCGTCACCTTCTAGCTGGTTTTTTTTGTGCCCCTCCCTCCCCATCCTCCTCCCTCTCTTACCCCCCACCCCGTAACCCCCACACTCTTGTCCATGTCTCTGAGTCTCATTTTTATGTCCCACCTTTGTATGGAATCATATAGTTCTTAGTTTTTTCTGATTTACATATTTCGCTCACTATAATGTTATCAAGGTCCATTCATATTATTGTAAATGATCCGATGTCATCATTTCTTATGGCTGAGTAGTATTCCATAGTATATATGTACCAAAGCTTTTTAATACACTCATCCTCTGACGGACACTTGGGCTGTTTCCAGATCTTCGCTATTGTGAACAAGGCTGCCATAAACATGGGGGTGCATTTCTTCTTTTCATACAGTGCTATGGTGTTCTTGGGGTATATTCCTAACAGTGGGATAGCTGGGTCAAAAGGCAGTTCGATTTTTAATTTCTTGAGGAATCTCCATACAGTTTTCCACAGTGGCTGCACCAGTCTGCATTACCACCAGCAGTGCAGGAGGGTTCCCTTTCCTCCATCTCCTCGGCAGCACTTATTCTGTGTTGTTTTGTTGATGAACGCCATTCTGACTGGTGTGAGGTGATATCTCATTGTGGTTTTAATCTGCATTTCTCTAATGATTAGTGATGTTGAGCATTTTTTCATATGCCTATTGGCCATCTGTATGTCCTCTTTGGAGAAGTGTCTATACATTTCTTTTGCCCATTTTTGGATTGGATTGTTTGTCTTCCTGGTATTAAGTTTTACAAGTTCTTTATAAATTTTGGTTATTAACCCCTTATCAGATGCATTGTGAAATATATTCTCCCATTGTGTAGTTTGTCTTTTTATTCTGTTCTTATTGTCTTTAGCTATGCAGAAGCTTTTTAGTTTGATTATGTCCCATTTGTTTATCCTGTCTTTTATTTCACTTGCCTGTAGAGACAATTCAGCAAATATATTGCTGCGAGAAATGTCAGAGAGCTTACTGCCTATGTTTTCTTCTAAGATGCTTATGGTTTCATGGCTTATACAGTTAAGTCTTTTATTCATTTTGAGTTTATTTTTCTGAATGGTGTAAGTTGGTGGTCTAGTTTCATTTTTTTGCAGGTAGCTTTCCAATTTTCCAAACACCATTTGTTGAAGAGGCTGTCTTTACTCCAATGTATGCTCTGACCTCCTTTGTCAAATATCAGCTGTCCATAAAGGTGTGGGTTTACTTCTGGGTTCCCAGTTCTGTTCCATTGATCTATATGCCTGTTCTTATGCCAGTACCAGGCTGTTTTGAGTAAAATGGCCTTGTAGTATACCTTGATATCCGAAAGTGTGATACCTCCCACTATATTCTTCCTTTTCAGGATTGCTGAGGCTATTCGTGTTCTCTTTTGGTTCCATATAAATTTTTGGAATATGTGTTCTATATCTTTGAAGTAAGTCGTTGGTATTTTAATCAGTATTGCATTGAATTTATAAATTGCTTTGGGTAATATAGACATTTTAATGATGTTTATTCTTCCTAACCATGAGCATGGTATATGCTTCCACTTGTTTGTATCTTCCCTGATTATTTTTATCAATATTTTATAATTTTCCGAGTACAAATCTTTAATTTCTCTGGTTAAATTTATTCCTAGGTACTTTATTTTTTTGGTTGCAATGGTAAAGGTAAATCTGATTTATAAGAAAGCATGAACCATTGTCTTAAAATAATAGAATAACTTCAGCAGTATGAACTGATCTTTGTACAAGATGTGATGAAAAGTAGAGTAACAGTTATTTGAAACCACCCAGTTTCATTCAGTTTGAGAATCTAAGCACAGTTGGGATATGCACATTACTGTGTTACAGAACTGAGTTCTATCTCAAATCCCAGTGAATATCAACATATTATGAGGCAGTGCCTCTCCTGAAGAGCATACCACAAGGTAACTATTGAAAACTACAGTAATTTTGACTACTACTTCTGGTGGTATTTGTAAAAAGTAAAAAGAAAGGTTTGATATCAATAGTCACTTTTGAACCTTTGAATGCTGTGGTTGTTATAGACAGTTCTAAAGTCTACAGAAGGCTTTAAAGTTATTTTATGTTTGCTCTCTGTCTTAAAAAATAAGGTACAATAATGAACTATTTCTTCCACTACAAATACAGACTCATGTCTTAACTGCAATGTTCTATTCCAAGTGCTGATCGTTTACTAAAGACCAAAATCTAGTATGGGTTTTACGTTTCAATTGAAATCCAATTGTGATCATGACACTGTTTCTGATAGGACAGGAGCTGAGCGTTTTGAATGGTGTCTGTAAAACATGAAAGATACAATGTGATGAATATTCACAAAGCATTTCTACAATTCATTAGACATGTCACTGAAAACCTACTTGTTAACAGTATATTTTTCAGAAAATTGCTAGACTTATGGCAAAGTACGTTTAGAGTACCATTTCTATCTTTTAGAAAACATTATGTTTTCACTGCGTACAGAAGTAATCGGAATTTTTCAGAAGTCCAGCAATTACCTGAAAAATACGCAGTGAAAACATAATGCGTTCTAAAAGACAGAAATGGTATTCTGAACTTCTTATAGGGAAAGACAGAGAAAAGCTAATGAGTTCAATTTAACGTAAGGATATCATCTGGAACTTAGTATAATATACCGTTTGATATTACGAGCAGACTAACAGAAAGGATACAGAAACACTTCATTTCAAATCTAGGATATTTCTAGTTTTATCTATATGATTTAGCTATCTACCATTTTGTAAAGGCAGAGGATACCATGACAGAACATAGACTTGTTATTTAAACATGGCTCTTTGATTGGGCACTTATCTTGAGCATGTACTCTGCATAATAGAAAATATCTCTAGATTAAGCTTTAGTACCCTGGTACGTTTCCTGTATATGTGAAGTTTAGATTGACCTGCTGCTCATGTTAGCTAGATTATTGAAATTACCTTTAAATTCAGGATTAACAATTGTTTTTCACAGGATTGTGTGACTCTATTTCCACAAGGAGGTTACTGTTTAACTTGAGAAATCTGATATTATATATGTAGCAGTGTAAATTTACTTTTAAGTTCGCTTTTAACTGCCGTTTTATTCAGTACATGTCATTCTATTTACAAAATGAGCTTACTGCTGAACTTGAGAAATCTGATTTTATATAATACTCTGTGTTCTGTTAAAACTCAAGTTCATAAATGAAGGACTCTTATGGTAAAATAAGACTTTATGTAGCCTAAGCCTTGAAGAGTTTTCATAGCAGGAAATTCAGACTATGTAATCAGGAAAGCCTGAAGTTCATTACCATGTAGAATCAAACATGCACATGAACAAAGCTACCTAAGAACACTTGAAACTGGATTTGGCAAAAACCCGTATCCAACGAAAAGGTAAATCTGATTTGTAAGTAAGCATGAACCATTGTCCTAAAATAATAGAATAACTTCAAAAGTATGAACTGATCTTTGTACAAGATCTTATGAAAAGTAGAGTTACAGTTATTTGAAACCACTCGGTTTCATTCATGTTCGAGAAACTAAGCACAGTTGGGATATGCACATTACTGTGTTATAGAACTGAGTATTACCTCAAATTCCAGTGAATATCAATATAAAGAGGGACTTGGCAGGTGTTAAGACCTCCTGTACTGCAGGCAGCAACTAGGGCATCTTCTTCCCAGCAAAATCAGGTTACAAAGTGCAAAAAGCTTGGGGAGAGTGGTCCCAGAGAGTGCTAGGTGTGCTGAACAGGCCTGGAGGCTCATAGAAAGTCACCTTGATAGCAATTGGTTCCCAGCCCCGCCTGATTATGCTGGCAGCTCTGACTGACAAAGCCTTACCCAGAGCCCTGCATTGAGTGGGGATAGAGTGGGGATTTGCCAGCTGTTTGAGCCTCTTACTCCCCAGGCAGAGGTAGCGGCAGCCTCATAGCTGGATCATCAGGCTGCTAACTCAGGAAAGAGAGACTAGGAGAGAGGGTTCGGGAAAACGGACTCTCTCATTATCAGAGCATGCAAACTCTAATAAGCCTTGACTACCAACGAGACTGAAGCCTAATATATGACATCGCCGTAGAGTCTCATCAATTGCAAATCCCTAACTAAGCATGCCACAGAAGCAGAGCCTGGGGTACAGAGTCACTGTAAAGCCAGTAGCCAGTCCACCATCACAGCAGCCTGGCCCATGCAGGTTCGCATTGGATTCGGACAGTTGGTAAAGAAACAACGGAACCAAAAACTGATGGGCCATCCTCTTTAATCCTAGCTTGCACCTGGCGGGCAAGTAAAAATACACACTGGGCTCCAAAACCCACTCACATTCAGTGCTCACAAAGCTACTGACTTATCCGAGGTTCCTAGAATCAAAGGTTTCTAGCTCACCAGACTTATTCACCTCCCTTCCCCATCTCCTTCCTTCTCTCTGCACAAACTCTGCACAAACTGGCTTCTCACTCAACACTCCGCCATCTTGGCTGCTTCTTCTGGCCTCCTCCACATAGCCTCTCTCTGCTCTACGCTCTGCTCTCTAATGCTAATCCCAGAAACCGAGAGAGAGCAAGCTCCCATTCTGCCCCTATTTTATAGTGTAGAAATCCAAACCTTTAATCCAATATACAAAATAGGGAAGTCTCTAACACAAAGTCACTTATCTAGGACATGATGGGATTGTACCACCCCACATCAAAAAGGGTGGGAAAGGCTTAATCCTAAAACCAAGCCCCAGGCTACAAGGATCCTGCCTGCCCACAGCCTGCCCCCAACACACATTAATATCACCTGGGCGACGGCTTCTGTGTGGGCAGCGCCATCTTTAACAAAGTGAGCATAATATATTTTATCTGCCGAACAGTCACCAACCAGGAAGAGGAAGAGGATAGAAAAAGGAAGAAGTTAACCTCTCAAAATCAAGAAAAATGCACAGACTTTATAACTTGTTCTACTATTTTTTTTTTCTTTCTTTCATCTTCTGGCCTTTTTTTTTTTTCCTCCACCTTGGTCCTTTTATTCTCTGCCCATCTTATTCTTTCCTCTTCTTGAACTACACTACTCATAAGTGTTACATTTCCCATTTTATTTCTTTTCTTCTTCCTTACTCTCCATGAGGGTTACACTATAAAACCCTTAACTCTCTCTCTCTGTTTTTTTTTCTTTTTTCTTCTTTTTCTTTTCCCCTTTTTCTTTTTTCTCCCTCTCTATTAGTTTCTTCTTTTCTACTTTTACTTTTCCTCTCATTCAATCCTCAATCACAAACAAATTATTATATTTGGGACTCAAGGTTTTTTTTGTGGGATTTTGGGTGCTTTTTACTTTGCTTTTTAACTCATTAAAATTCGTCCCAACCCAGGCTCTCCATTCTATTTAGTTTTTTCTCCACTTAATACAATAGTAATTTTTTCCTTTTATTCTGTTTCCCTCTTATCCCTCTAATTATATCTCTTAGTCAACCATTAAATACAAGCAAATCATTTTATACTTGACCCAAAATTTTTCATTTTTTGCATGTTGTGGGTCCTTAACTCCTTCTTTGCCCCTTGAATACTTCCCCCCGACTCAGGCCTTCCATTATAGGTAATTTTTGTTCTATTTAACATAATATAATTCACAGTTTATCATGATATTTTCCTAAGGAGGAGGGAATAGGAGGAAAAGAGAAGGAAAAAAGGGGAAATAATAAATTATTATTTTTTATTATTATTTTTTTCCAAAATTTTTTTACTTTTTATTCTTTATTAATTTTCATTAGTGCTATCAACAAGACCACCCTCAGATGCCATTAAGAAAAAGAAATTGAATATCATGGATACAAAAGATAGAGAAGTAGCACAGATAGATGTGGAAAAATCTATGGAGAAAAAATTTAATATATTGAAAACCTTGGAGCTAAATGACAGAGAATTTAAAATAGAAATCCTAAAAATACTCAGAGATATACAAGAAAACACAGAAAGGCAATTTAGGGAGCTCAGAAAACAACTCAATGAACACACAAAAAATATATTACCAAGGAAATTGAAACTATAAAAACAAATCAAACAAAGATGAAAAACTCAATTCATGAACTGAAAAACGAGGTAACAAGCTTAGCTAATAGAACAGGCCAGATAGAAAGTAGGATTAGTAATATAGAAGACAAGCAACTTGAGGCACAACAGAGAGAGGAAGAGAGAGACTCAAATATTTTTAAAAAATGAGAAATCCCTACAGGAATTGTCTGACTCCATCAAAAAGAATACCATAAGAATAAGAGGTATATGAGAGGGAGAAGAGAGAGAAAATGGAATGGAGAATATATTCAAACAAATAATAGATGAGAACTTCCCAAGCCTGTGGGAAGAACTAAGCCTCAAATTCAAGAAGCAAACAGAACACCGAGTATTCTTAACCACAACAAACCTACTCCAAGGCACATCATAATGAAATTGGCACAAACCAATGACAAAGAAAAAATTCTCAAGGCAGCCAGGGAAAAAAAAATACAACATATAAAGGAAGGCCTATTAGATTATCGTTAGATTTCTCAGCAGAAACTCTACAAGCTAGAAAAGAGTGGACCCCAATATTTAAAGCCCTGAAAGAGAGGAACTTTCAGCCAAGAATACTATACCCATCAAAGCTATCCTTCAAATATGAAGGAGAAATAAAAATATTCACAAATACAGAAAAGATGAGGGAATTTATCATCAGAAAACCCCCAACTCCAGGAAATACTAAAGGGAGTTTTTAAACCAGATACAAAGAACAAAACAAAACCACAAGTAATAGCTTCACCAAGAACACAGTAAAACCTAATGTAAACTGTGACAACATAAACAAAAAAAAGGGGAGAGAATGGAGATTAACAGTAGCAAAATATGATGGAGGGCAGAAACACTCATAAGATAGGGTACTACAATGAAAATGGTAGGTACCCTTTTCATTACTTAATGGTAACCACCCTTGAAAAAACCACCACAGAAAAACATGACTTTAAAAAGGTAGCAAGAGAGGAGAGAAGTATGGAATACAAACAAACAAAAACAAATGATAGAAAAACAAAAGAGAAGAATCAAACAAGATAGAAAACTAACAAAATGTAATGCATAAAATGGCAATAGGGAACCAACATGTGTCAATAATTACACTAAATATAAATGGATTAAACTCACCAATAAAAAGGCACAGAGTAGCAGAATGGATTAAAAAAAATCCAACTGTATGCTGCCTACAAGAAACACATCTAAGCAACAAGGATAAAAACAAATTCAAAGTGAAAGGCTAGAAAACAATACTCCAAGCAAATACACATCCAAAAAAAAAGCAGGTGTAACAATACGCAAACCTAATAATGCAGACTACAAGACAGCAAATGTACTCAGAGACAAAAATAGTCATTTCATAATGATTAAGGGGACACTGAATCAAGAAGACATAACAATCCTTAATGTATATGCACCAAACCAGGGAGCACCAAAATATATAAGACACACTACTTATTGACCTAAAAACAAAAACTGACAAAAATGCAATCATACTTGGAGACCTCAATACAATTCTGATGACTCTAGATCGTTCATCCAAACAGAAAATCAATAAAGATATATTGGCCTTAAATGAAACACTAGAGCACCTGGATATGATAAACATCTACAGGACACTTCATCCCAAAGTGACAGAGTATACATTTTTCTCTAGTGTACATGGAACATTCTCAAGAATTGACCATATGTTGGGCCACAAAAATAAGATCAGGAAATTCAGAAAAATTGAAATTGTACCAAGCATATTTTCTAATCATAAAGCCTTGAAACTAGAATTCAAATGCAAATGAGAGGGACAAAACCCCACAAACATACTTTTAAAAAGTGAATGGGTTGGCCCTGGCTGGTTGGCTCAGCGGTAGAGAATCGGCCTGGCGTGCAGGAGTCCTAGGTTTCATTCCCGGCCAGGGTACACAGGAGAAACACCCATCTGCTTCTCCACCTTTCCCCCTCTCCTTCCTCTCTGTGTCTCTCTTCCCCTCCCGCAGCCAAGGCTCCATTGGAGAAAAGATTGCCTGGGACCTGAGGATGGCTCTATGGCCTCTGCCTCAGGCACTAGAATGTCTCTGGATGCAACAGAGTGATGCCCCAGAGGGGCAGAGCATCGCTCTCTGGTGGGCATGCCGGGTGGATCCCGGTCAGGTGCATGCGAGAGTCTGACTGCCTCCCCGTTTCCATCTTCGGAAAAAATGAAAAAAAAAAAAAAAGAATGGGTCAAAGAAGAAATAGGCACAGAGATAAAAAGATATATACAGACAAATGAAAATGACAATACAACATATCAGAATCTCTGGGATGCAGCAAAAGCAGTAATAAGATGGAAGTTCATATCACTTCAGGCCTCTATGAACAAACAAGAGAGAGCCCATGGAAACCACTTAACTTCACACCTTAAGAAACTAGAAAAAGAAGAACAAAGACAACCCAAAACCAGCCGAAGAAAGGAAATAATAAAAATCAGAGCAGAAATAAATGAAATAGAGAACAGAAAAACTATAGAAAAATTAATAAAACAAGGAGCTTGTTCTTTGAAAAGATCATCAAAATTGACAAACCCTTGGCAAGACTCACCAAGGAAAAAAGAGAAAGGACTCATATAAACAAAATCCAAAATGAAAGGAGGGATATCACCACAGACATCATAGATATACAAAGAATATATATAAAAAGAATTATTGTAGAATACGACAAAAAACTATATGCCAACAAATTCAACAATATATAAAAAATGGATAAATTTCCAGAACATTGCTAGACTGAGTCATGAAGAATCAGAAAGCCTAAACAGACCAATTGGTGGGGAGGAAATAAAAAAAAACTATTAAAAACGTCCCCAAAAATAAAAGTCCAGCCCAGATAGTTATACTAGTGAATTCTATCAAACATTCAAAGAAGACTTGGTTATTATTCTACTCAAAGTCTTCCAAAAAATTGAAGAAGAAGAAATACTTCCAAACACATTTTTTTAAAGTAACAGATTTTATTCAGGTTTTTTTGTTTGTTTTTTTACAGAGACAGAGAGAGAGAGTCAGAGAGAGGGACAGATGGGGATAGACAGACAGGAATGGAGAAAGATGAGAAGCATCAATCATCAGGTTTTTCTTGCAACACCTCAGTTGTTCATTGATTGCTTTCTCATATGTGCCTTGACAGTGGGCCTTCAGCAGACCGAGTAAACCCTTGCTTAAGCCAGCGACCTTGGGTCAAAGCTGGTGACCTTTGCTCAAGCCAGATGAGCCCGCACTCAAGCTAGCAACCTCGAGGTCTCGAACCTGGGTCCTCCACATCCAGTCCAATGCTCTATCCACTGCACCACTGCCTGGTCAGGCCAAACACCTTTTATGAGGCCAACATAACCCTCATACCAAAACCTGGCAAGGATGGCTCAAAAAAAGAAAACTACAGACCAATATCTCTAATGAATACAGATGCTAAAATACTAAGCAAAATACTAGCAAATCGAATACAACAACATATTAAAAAAATAATACATCACGATCAAGTGAGTTCCATACCAGAATCTCAAGGATGGTTCAACATACATAAAACTGTTAATGTAATACACCATATCAACAAAAAAAAGAACAAAAACCACATGATCTTATCAATAGTTGCAGAAACGGCATTCAATAAATACAACACAGCTTTACGTTTAAGACATTCAACAAAATGGGTATAGAAGAAAAATATCCCAACATGATAAAGGCCATATATGATAACCCATCAGCCAACATCATATTAAATGGCAAAAAACTGAGGACTTTCCCTATTAAATCAGGAAAAAGACAGGGTTGTCCACTCTCTCCACTCTTATTTAACACGGCGCTAGATGTTCTAGCCAAAGCTATCAGACAAGAGAAAGAAATAAAAGGCATCCATATCAGAAAAGAAGAAGTAAAGGTATCACTTTTTGCAGATCATATGATTTTATACATCGAAAACCCCAAAGACTCCACAAAAAGATTACTAGAAACAATAAACCAATACAATAAGGTCGCAGGATACAAAATTTTTTTAAAAAATAAATTTTTATTAATGTTAATGGGATGACATTAATAAATCAGGGTACATATATTCAAAGAAAACATGTCCAGGTTATCTTGTCATTAAATTATGTTGCATACCCCTCGCCCAGAGACAGATTGTCCTCCGTCACCCTCTATCTAGTTTTCTTTGTGCCCCTCCCCCTAACTCTCTCCCTCCCTCCCTCCTGCATCCTCCCTCCCCCCACCCCTGGTAACCACCACACTCTTGTCCATGTCTCTTAGTCTCGTTTTTATGTTCCACCAATGTATGGAATCATGTAGTTCTTGTTTTTTTCTGATTTACTTATTTCACTCCATATAATGTTATCAAGATCCCACCATTTTGCTGTAAATGATCTGATGTCATCATTTCTTATGGCTGAGTAGTATTCCATAGTGTATATGTGCCATATCTTCTTTATCCAGTCTTCTATTGAAGGGCTTTTTGGTTGTTTCCATGTCTTGGCCACTGTGAACAGTGCTGCAATGAACATGGGGCTACATGTGTCTTTACGTATCAATGTTTCTGAGGTTTTGCGGTATATACCCAGTAGAGGGATTGCTGGGTCATAAGGTAGTTCTATTTGCAGTTTTTTGAGGAACCACCATACTTTCCTCCATAATGGTTGTACTACTTTACAGTTCCACCAACAGTGGATGAGAGTTCCCTTTTCTCCGCAGCCTCTCCAACATTTGCTATTACCCGTCTTGTTGATAATAGCTAATCTAACAGGGGTGAGGTGGTATCTCATTGTAGTTTTGATTTGCATTTCTCTAATAACTAATGAAGCTGAGCATCTTTTCCTATATCTGTTGGCCATTTGTATTTCTTCCTGGGAGAAGTGTCTGTTCATGTCCTCTTCCCATTTTTTTATTGGATTGTTTGTTTGTTTGTTGTTGAGTTTTATGAGTTCTTTGTAAATTTTGGATATTAGGCCCTTATCTGAGCTGTTGTTTGAAAATAACATTTCCCATTTAGTTGGCTGTCTGTTTATTTTCATGTCAGTTTCTCTTGCTGAGCAAAAACTTTTTATTCTGATGTAGTCCCATTCATTTATCTTTGCCTTCACTTCTCTTGCCATTGGAGTCAGGTTCATAAAATGTTCTTTAAAACCCAGGTCCATGAGTTTAGTGCCTATGTCTTCTTCTATGTACTTTATTGTTTCAGGTCTTATATTTAGGTCTTTGATCCATTTTGAATTAATTTTAGTACACAGGGACAGGCTGTAGTCGGGTTTCATTCTTTTGCATGTGGCTTTCCAGTTTTCCCAACACCATTTGTTGAAGAGGCTTTCTTTTCTCCATTGTGTGTTGTTGGCCCCTTTATCAAAGATTATTTGACCATATATATGTGGTTTTATTTCTGGACTTTCTATTCTGTTCCATTGGTCTGAGTGTCTATTTTCTTGCCAATACCATGCTGTTTTGATTATCGTGGCCATATAATATAGTTTAAAGTCAGGTATTGTAATGCCCCCAGCTTCATTCTTTTTCTTTAGGATTCCTTTGGCTATTCGGGGTTTTTTATATTTCCATATAAATCTGATGATTTTTTGTTCCATTTCTTTAAAAAATGTCATAGGAATTTTGATGGGAATTGCATTAAATTTATATATTGCTTTGGGTAATATGGCCATTTTAATTATATTTATTCTTCCTATCCAAGAACAAGGAATATTCTTCCATCTCATTGTATCTTTTTCGATTTCCCTTAACAATGCTTTGTAGTTTTCGTTATATAGGTCCTTTACATTCTTTGTTATGTTTATTCCTAGGTATTTTATTTTTTTGGTTGCAATCATGAAGGGGATTATTTTTTTGAGTTCGTTTTCTAATATTTCATTGTTGGCTTATAGAAAGGCTATGGACTTTTGTATGTTAATTTTGTATCCTGCGACCTTACTGTATTGGTTTATTGTTTCTAGTAATCTTTTTGTGGAGTCCTTCGGGTTTTCGATGTATAGGATCATATCATCAGCAAAAAGTGATACCTTTACTTCTTCTTTTCCGATATGGATGCCTTTTATTTCTTTGTCTTGTCTGATTTCTCTGGCCAGAACTTCTAACACCACGTTAAATAAGAGTGGAGAGAGTGGACAACCCTGTCTTGTTCCTGATTTAAGGTGGAAAGTCCTCAGTTTTATGCCATTTAATATGATGTTGGCTGATGGTTTATCATATATGGCCTTTATCATGTTGAGATATTTTCCTTCTATACCCATTTTGTTGAAAGTCTTAAACATAAAATTGTGTTGTATTTTATTGAAAGCCTTTTCTGCGTCTATTGATAAGATCATGTGGTTTTTGTTTTTTGTTTTGTTGATATGGTGTATTATGTTAACCGTTTTACGTATGTTGAACCATCCTTGAGATTCTGGGATGAATCCCACTTGATCATGATGTATTATTTTTTTAATATGTTGTTGTATTCGATTTGCCAGTATTTTGTTTAGTATTTTAGCATCTGTATTCATCACTACAGAGATATTGGTCTGTAGTTTTCTTTCTTTGTGCCATCCTTGCCAGGTTTTGGTATGAGGGTTATGTTCGCCTCATAAAATGTGTTTGGAAGTATTGCTTCTTCTTCAATTTTTTGGAAGACTTTGAGTAGAATAGGAACCAAGTCTTCTTTGTATGTTTGATAAAATTCACTAGTATAACTGTCTGGGCCTGGACTTTTATTTTTGGGGAGGTTTTTAATAGTTTTTTCTATTTCCTCCCTGCTGATTGGTCTGTTTAGGTTTTCTGCTTCTTCATGACTCAGTCTAGGAAGGTTGTATTGTTCTAGGAATTTATCCATTTCTTTTAGATTGTTGAATTTGGTGGCATATAGTTTTTCATAGTATTCTACAATAATTCTTTGTATATCTACAGTGTCCGTGGTGATCTCTCCTCTTTCATTTTGGATTTTATTTATTTGAGTCCTGTGCCTTTTATCCTTGGTGAGTCTTGCCAAGGGTTTGTCAATTTTGATGATCTTTTCAAAGAACAAGCTCCTTGTTTTATTGATTTTTTCTATAGTTTTTCTGTTCTTTATTTCATTTATTTCTGCTCTGATTTTTATTATCTCCTTTCTTCGGCTAGTTTTGGGTTGTCCTTGTTCTTCTTTTTCTAGTTCCTTAAGGTGTGAAGTTAAGTGGTTTACTTGGGCTCTCTCTTGTTTGTTCTTATAGGCCTGAAGTGATATGAACTTTCCTCTTATTACTGCTTTTGCTGCATCCCAGAGATTCTGATATGTCGTATTGTCATTTTCATTTGTCTGTATATATCTTTTGATCTCTGCGCTTATTTCTTCTTTGACACATTCATTTTTTAGAAGTATGTTGTTTAGTTTCCACAATTTTGTGGGTTTTTCCTCCTCTTTTTTACAGTTGAATTCTAGTTTCAAGGCTTTATGATCAGAGAATATGCTTGGTACAATTTCAATTTTTCTAAATTTGCTGATATTGTCTTTGTGGCCCAACATATGGTCAATTCTTGAGAATGTTCCATTTACACTAGAGAAAAATGTATACTCTGTCGCTTTGGGATGAAGTGTCCTGTAGATGTCTATCATATCTAGTTGTTCTAGTATTTCGTTTAAGGCCACTATATCTTTATTGATTCTCTGTTTGGATGACTGATCTAGAGTCGTCAGCGGTGTATTGAGGTCTCCAAGTATGATTGTATTTTTGTCAGTTTTTGTTTTTAGGTCAATAAGTAGCTGTCTTATATATTTTGGTGCTTCTTGGTTTGGTGCATATATATTAAGGATTGTTATGTCTTCTTGATTCAGTGTCCCCTTAATCATTATGAAATGACCATTTTTGTCTTTGAGTACCTTTTCTGTCTTGTAGTCAGCATTATTAGATATGAGTACTGCTAACCTGCTTCTTTTTGGGTGTTGTTTGCTTGGAGTATTGTTTTCCAGCCTTTCACTTTGAATTTGTTTTTATCCTTGTTGCTTAGATGTGTTTCTTGTAGGCAGCATACAGTTGGATTTTCTTTTTTAATCCATTCTGCTACTCTGTGTCTTTTTATTGGTAAGTTTAATCCATTCACATTTAGTGTAATTATTGACACTTGTGGGTTCCCTATTGCCATTTTATAAATTGCTTTCTGTTAGTTTTTTATCTTGTTTGATTCTTCTCTTTTGTTTTTCTATCATTTGTTTTTGTTTGTTTGTATTCCATACTTCTTTCCTCTGTTGCTACCTTTTTTAAGTCAAGTGTTTTTGTGGTGGTTTTTTCAAGGGTGGTTACCATTAAATAATGAAAAGGGTACCTACCATATTCATTGTAGTACCCTATCTTATGAGTATTTCTGCGCTTCATTGTCCTTTGCTACTGTTAATCTTCACCCTTTCCCCCCTTTTTTTCTTTTGTTGTCACAGTTTAAATTTGGTTTTATTGTTTTCTTGGTGGAGCTGTTACTTGTGGTTTTGTTTTCATTTGTTCTTTGAATCTGGTTGGAAAACCCCCTTTAGTATTTCCTGGACTGGGGGCTTTCTGATGATAAATTCCCTCATCTTTTCTGTATTTGTGAATGTTTTTATATCTCCTTCGTACTTGAAGGATAGCTTTGATGGGTATAGTATTCTTGGCTGAAAGTTCCTCTCTTTCAGGGCTTTAAATATTGGGGTCCACTCTCTTCTAGCTAATAGAGTTTCTGCTGAGAAATCTGATGATAATCTAATAGGCCTTCCTTTATATGTTGTACTCTTCTTTTTCCTGGCTGCCTTGAGAATTTTTTCTTTGTCATTGGTTTGTGTCATCTTCATTATGATGTGCCTTGGAGTGGGTTTGTTGGGGTTAAGAAAACTCGGTATTCTGTTTGCTTCTTGAATTTGAGGCTTTGGTTCTTTCCACAGGCTTGGGAATTTCTCATGTATTATTTGTTTGAGTATATTCTCCATTCCATTTTCTTTCTCTTCTCCCTCTGATATACCTATTATTCTTATGTTATTCTTTCTGATGGAGTCAGACAATTCCTGTAGGGCTTTCTCGTTTTTTATTATTTTTGAGTCTCTTTCTTCTTCTCTCTGTTGTGCCTCAAGTTGCTTGTCTTCTATTTCACTAATCCTATCTTCTATCTGGGCTGTTCTATTAGCTAAGCTTGTTACCTCATTTTTCAGCTCATGAATTGAGTTTTTCAATTCTGTTTGATTTGTTTTTATAGTTTCAATTTCCTTGGTAATATATTCTTTGTGATCATTGAGTTGTTTTCTGAGCTCCCTAAATTGCCTTTCTGTGTTTTCTTGTATATCTCTGAGTATTTTTAAGATTTCTATTTTAAATTCTTTATCATTTGGCTCTAAGGCTTCCAATACATTAAATCTTTTCTCCATAGATTTTTCCACATCTATTTGTGTTACCTCTCTATCTTTTTTATCCATAATATTTGATTTCCTTTTACTTATTGGCATCTGAGGGTGGTCTTGTTGATAGTATTAATTAGAATTAATAAAGAAAAAAAAGGAAGAAAAAAAAGGAAGACACCCCACAAAAAACCCCAGTAATAATTTATTATTTCCCCCTTTTTTCTTTCTTCTCTTCCCCTCCTCTCCCCTCCTTAGGGGAATATCGTGATGACCTGTGAATTATAATATGCTAAATGGAACAAAAACTGCCTATAACGGATGGCCTGATTTGGGGTGAAGAGTTCAAGGGGCAAAAAAGGGAGTTGGGAAAGAAGAAAAAAAATAATAAGGAAAAATCTGTTGTATTAAGTGGAGCAAAGACTAACTACAACGAAGACCTTGGGTTGGGAGGAATGCTGGTGAGTTAAAAAGCAATGTAAAAAGTACCCAAAATGCCACAAAAACAAACAAACAAAGGAAAACCAAAAACAAAAGCAAAAAAAAGAAAAAGAAAACCAAAAAAAACCTTGAGACCCAAATTAAATAATTTGTTCATGATTGACGATTGAATGGGAGGAAAAGTAAAAGGAGAAAAGCAGAAACAAATAGAAAGGAAAAACTAAGAAAAAGAGTGAAACGAAGGAAGAAAAAAAGGAAGAGAAATAAAGACAAAAGGGGAGAGAGTAAGAGTTAAGAGTTTTGGAGTGTAACCCTAAAGGAGAGTAAGGATAAAGAAAAGAAATAAAATGTAACACTCATGGGTAGTGTAGTTCAAGAAAAGGGAAGCATAAGATGGGCAGAGAATAAAAGGACCAAAGTGAGGAAATAGAAATAATAATAAAGGCAATAAGATAGAAGAAAGAAACAACAACAATGAAGAATTAGTGGAACAAGTTATAAAGTCTGTGGATTTTTCTTGATTTTGAGAAGTTAACTTCTTCCTTTTTCTTTTCTTTCCCTCTTCCTGGTTGGTGATTCTGTACCCCAGGCTCTGCCCCTGTGTCACGCTTAGGTAGGGATTTGCAGTTGATGGGATTCTATGGCAATGTCATATAATTGGCTTTAGTCTCGCTGGTAGTCAAGGCTTGTTGGCGTATGCAGGGTCCAACAATGAGAGAGTTTGCTTTCCTGGAGTCTCTCTCCTAGTCTCCCCTTCCTGAATTAGCAGCCTGGTGATCCAGTTATGAGGCTGCCACTGCTTCTGTCTGGGGAGTAAGAGGCTCAAAGAGCTGGGAAATCCCCACTCTATCCCCACAAGGCTCTGGCAGTCAGAGTCTCCAGCGTAATCAGTCAGGGCTGGGAGTCAATTGTTGTCAAGGTGACTGTTCAGCGCCTAGCATTCAGTTGGACCACTCAATCCAGGCTTTCCACACTTTGTAACCTATTTTGGCTGGGAAGAAGAGGCACTAGTCTCTGCTTGCTATATAGATCTTAATATCTGCCAAGTCCCTCTTGTTAGCGTATATCCCAGAATATGGAGGCTCTGTCAATCAGAAGTTGCCCCCGCCCCTTTAGCGAGAGGCACTGAAAAATATCACGCCTCTTGTCTTGGATCGCTGAACTGAGAGAGATCCTATCAATTAGAGTCCCGTGGGTGCGCAGATTTCGTGGGTTAAGCTGATTTCAGTGATTGGATCCGCAGCTGTGCTTCAGAAAGTATTTCAGGCTGCCTGCACGCCCTTCCCCAATGCTTGATTGTTAGCTTGAATGGCTGGGTGAGGTGCCCCGCCCACGGAGAGAATCTCCGGAATGGGGAAGACAGCCTTGGAGCCCCTTCCGGGGCACAGGGCACACGCGCGGTCTCTCAGGGCATGCCGGTGGCTGGGGACTCTCCAAACCCACGGTTTCTCAGGGCACGTCAGTGGCTGGGGACTCTGCGGACCGCGGCACGGGGCATGCGCGCGGTTTCTCAGGGCACGCCGGCGGCCGCCAGCACCCAGGCTGCCGCTCCCCGAGTGTGGGCGGGCAGTTGCACGCGTGGGTTGACTCACCACAGGCGTACTCCCTCCTTGGCTTGAATGAACGACCGTGCGGTAGTTAGCTTCCTTCACACCGTCAGTTCTGATCGTCTTTCAGATTCAAGTGATAACAGTCCTTTCGCTTTCAGTGTGTGTGGAACTCCGGAATGCTCCGAGGATAAATTTTTCTGTTTCTTTTTTTTTTTTTTTTTTTTTTTTTTTTTTTTCATTTTCTTTTTCTGAAGCTGGAAACAGGGAGAGACAGTCAGACAGACTCCCGCATGCGCCCGACCGGAATCCACCCGGCACGCCCACCATGGGGCGAAGCTCTGCCCACCAGGGGGTGATGCTCTGCCCATCCTGGGCGTCGCCATGTTGCGACCATCCTGGGCGTCGCCATATTGCGACCAGAGCCACTCTAGCGCCTGGGGCAGAGGCCACAGAGCCATCCCCAGCGCCCGGGCCATCTTTGCTCCAATGGAGCCTTGGCTGCGGGAGGGGAAGAGAGAGACAGAGAGGAAAGCGCGGCGGAGGGGTGGAGAAGCAAATGGGCGCTTCTCCTATGTGCCCTGGCCGGGAATCGAACCCGGGTCCTCCGCACGCTAGGCCGACGCTCTACCGCTGAGCCAACCGGCCAGGGCAATTTTTCTGTTTCTAGTTGATAAATTTATTGAGATTTTGGGGAGATCTGTCGGACGCGCTGCTCACGGCGCCATTTCCGTGACGTCACTTGGTATACAAAATTAATATACAAAAGTTCACAGCCTTTTTATATGCCAATAATGAAATATTAGAAAATGAACTCAAAAAAATAATCCCCTTCACGATTGCAACAACAACAAAAAATACCTAGGAATAAACATAACAAAGAATGTAAGGACCTATATAATGAAAACTACAAAGCATTGTTAAGGGAAATCGATAAAGATACAATGAGATGGAAGAATATTCCTTGTTCTTGGATAGGAAGAATAAATATAATCAAAATGGCCATATTACCCAAAGCAATTTATAAATTTAATACAATTCCCATCAAAATTCCAATGACATTTTTTAAAGAAGTGGAACAAAAAATCTTCAGATTTATATGGAATTATAAAAAACCCAAATAGCCAAAGCAATCCTAAGGAAAAAGAATGAAGTTGGGGGCATTATAATACCTGACTTTAAACTATATTATAGAGCCACGACAATCAAAACAGCATGGTATTGGCAGAAAAATAGACACTCAGACAAATGGAACAGAATAGAAAGTCCAGAAATAAAACCACATATATATGGTCAAATAATTTTCGGTAAAGTGGCCAACAACACACAATGGAGAAAAGAAAGCCTCTTCAACAAATGGTGCTGGGAAAACTGGAAAGCCACATGCAAAAGAATAAAACTCGACTACAGCTTGTTCCCTTGTACTAAAATGAATACAAAATAAATCAAAGACCTAAATATAAGACCTGAAACAATAAAGTACATAGAAGAAGACAAGTACTAAACTCATGGACCTGGGTTTTAAAGAGCATTTTATAAATTTGACTCCAAAGGCAAGAGAAGTGAAGGCAAAGATAAATGAATGGGACTACATTAGACTTAGAAGTTTTTGCTCAGCAAGAGAAACTCACAACAAAATAAAAAGACAGCCAACTAAATGGGAAATGATATTTTCAAACAACAGCTCAGATAAGGGCCTAATATCCAAAATTTACAAAGAACTCATAAAACTCAACAACAAACAAACAAACAATCTAATAAAAAAATGGGAAGAGGACATGAACAGACACTTCTCCCAGGAAGAAATACAAATGGCCAACAGATATAGGAAAAGAAGCTCAGCTTCATTAGTTATTAGAGAAATGCAAATCAAAACTACAATGAAATACCACCTCACACCTGTTAGATTAGCTATTATTAATAAAACAGATAATAGCAAATGTTGGAGAGGCTGTGGAGAAAAAGGACCCCTCATTCACTGTTGGTGGGAATGTAAAGTAGTACAACCATTATGGAAGAAAGTATGGTGGTTCCTCAAAAAACTGCAAATAGAACTACCTTATGACCCAGCAATTCCTCTACTGGGTATATAACCCAAAACTCAGAAACATTGATACGTAAAGACAGATGTAGCCCTATGTTCATTGCAGCATTGTTCACAGTAGCCAGGACATGGAAACAACCAAAAAGCCCTTCAATAGAAGACTGGATAAAGAAGATCTGGCACATTTACACTATGGAATACTATTCAGCCATAAGAAATGATGACATCAGATCATTTACAACAAAATGGTGGGATCTTGAAAACATTAAAGGGAGTGAAATAAGTAAATCAGAAAAAACCAAGAAATATATGATTCCATACATTGGTGGGAATAAAGACAAGACTAAGAAACATGGACAAGAGTGTGGTGGTTACGGGGGGGGGGGGAGAGGGAGAGGGGAAGTGGGATGGGAAGGGGCACAAAAAAAACTAGATTGAAGGTGAAGGAGGACAATCTGACTTTGGGTGATAAGTATGCAACATAATTGAGTGACAAGATAACCTGGACATGTTTTCCTTGAATATATGTACCCTGATTTATTTATGTCACCACATTAACATTAATAAAAATTTATTTAATAAAAAAATAAGAAGACTTTATGTAGCCTAAGCTTTGAAGAGTTTCCAGAGCTGGAAATACAGACTATTTAATCAGGAAAGCCAGAAGTTTATTACTAAGTAGAAACAATCATGCTCATGAGCAAAGATACCTCAGAACACTTGAAACTGCATTTAGCAAAAACCCAGATACAGCCTGACCAGGCAGTGGTGCAGTGGATAGAGTGTTGAACTGGGATGCTGAGGACCCAGGTTCGAGACACTATGGTGCTAGCTTGAACGTGGGCTCATCTGGTTTGAGCAAAAAGCTCACCAACTTGGACCCAATGTTGCTGGCTCGAGCAAGGGGTCACCCGGTCTGCTGAAGGCCCACGGTGAAGGCACATATGAGAAAGCAATCAATGAACAACTATGTGTCGCAATGTGCAACAAAAAACTAATGATTGGTGCTTCTCATCTCTCTGTTCCTGTCTGTCTGTTCCTGTATATATCTCTCTCTCTGACTCTCTCTCTGTCTCTGTTAAAAAAAAACAACAGATACAACAAAAGGTAAATCTGATATGTAAGAAAGCATTATTCAATGTACTGGAAGAATAGAATAACTTCAGAAGTATGAACTGATCCTTGTACAAGTTCATACAAAAAATAGAGTAACAGTTATTTGAAACATCATGGTTTCATTCAGTTCGAGATTCTAAGCACAGCTGGAATATGCACATGATTGTGTAACAAAACTGAGTACTATCTCAACTCCTAGTGAATATCAACATATTGCCTGGCACTGCTTCTCCTGAAGAGTAGACAATGGGGTATCTCTATTAAATACTACAGTAATTTTGACTACTAATTCTGGGGGTGTTTGTCAAAAGGGGAAAGAAAGGGTTGATATCTAGGGACACTTTTGAAGGTTTGTATGCTGGGGTTATTATAGACATTTCTAAAGTCTACAGAAGGCTTTAAAGATATTTTATGTTTGCTCTCTGCTTTAAAGGAAGAAGGTACACTGAAGAACTTTTCTTCTAGTACTAATACTGATGCATGTCTTCCCTGCAATGTTGTATTTTAAGTGCTGTTCGTTTACTAAAGAGCAAAATCTAGTATGGGTTTTAAGTTCAACTGAAATCCAAATGTGATCATGACACTTTTTCTGATAGAACAAGAGCTGAATGTTTTGAGTATTGTCTGTAAAACATGAAAGATACAATGTGATGAAAATTGACAATGCATTTCAACAATTCATTAGACATGAAACTGGAAACCTACTTGTTTAAAGTGTAATATTTTGTAGGAAATTGTTGGACTTTTGGCAATGTACATTTAGTTAGGTACACAGTGAAAACCTAACTCTTACTAAAAGACCAAAATAGTATTCTGACACTTCTGATAGGGAAAGACAGAGAAAGGTTAATGAGTTCAAATTAATGTTATAATATCTTCTGGAGCTTAGTATGATATACTCTTTGATATTAAGAGCAGAATAAGAGAACGTATAGAAAAACATTTAATTTCAGTTCTAAGATACTTCTGGCTTCATCTATATGATTTAGCTATCTAGAATTTTGTAAAGGCTGAGGATACCATGACAGAACATAGACTTGTTGTTTAAAAATGGCTCTTTGAATATGCATGTATCTTAAGCATGTACTCTGCTAATGTAGAAAACATCTCTAGTTTTAACTTTAGTGCCCTTGTACATTTTCTGTACATGTGCAATTCAGATGGAATTAATGCTCATGTTAGCTAGATGCTAGAAGTTACCTTTAAATTCAGGGTTAACAGCTGTTTATCTCAGGATTGTGTGACTCTATTTCCACAAAGAGGTTACTGTTTAACTTGAGAAATCTGATATTATATATGTAGAAGTTTACATTTACTTTCAAATTCGGGGTTTTACTGTTGTTTTTTCAGTATTTGTAACTCTATTTACACAATGAGCTTATTTTTGAACTTGTGGAATCTGATTTTATATAGTACTTTTTGTGCTGGTAAAACTCCAGTTCATAAATGAAGCACTCTTAGGGTAAAAGAAGACTTTACGTAGCCTAAGCTTTGAAGAGTTTCTGGAGCAGGAAATACAGACTATTTAATCAGGAAAGGCTGAAGTTCATTACCAAGTAGAAACAAACATGTTGATGAGCAAAGCTACCTCAGAACACTTGAAACTGGATTTGATAAAAACCCAGATAAAACTAAAAGGTAAATGTGATGTGTAAGAAAGTATTAACCGTTGTCTTATAAGGACAGAATATGTTCCAAAGTATGACCTGATCTTAATTAGATTAACAGTTATTTGAAACAACATGGTTTTATTCAATTCGTAGTCTAAGCAAAGTTGGGGTATGCACATTACTGTGTAACAAAACTGAGTGCTATCTCAACTCCATGTGAATATCAACATATTTCCAGGCAATGCTTCTACAGAAGAGCAGACAACTGGGTAACTCTATTAAATACTACAGTAATTTTGACTACTAATTCTGGTGGTGTTTTTAAAAAGTGGAAAGAAATGGTTGATATCTATTGTCACTTTTGAACATTTGTATGCTGTGGTTGTTATAGACAGTTCTAAAGTCTACAGAAGGCTTTAAAGAGATTTTATGTTTGCTGTCTGCTTTAAAGAAGGAAGGTATACTGATGAACTGTTTCTTCTAGTACTAATACAGATGCATTTCTTACCTCCAATATTCTATTTTAATTGCTGTTTGTTTACTATAGAGCAAAATCTAGTAAGGATTTTATGTTCAACTGAAATCCAAATGTGATCCCAACACTTTTTCTGATAGGACAGGAGCTGAACATTTTGAGTAGTATCTGTGAAACGTGAAAGATTCAATGTTATGAATATTGACAATGCACTTCAACAATTCATTAGACTTGTCACTGGAAACCTACTTGTTTACAGTATAATATATTTCAAGAAATTGCTAGACTTCTGGCAAGGAATGTTTAGTTATGTATGCATTGAAAACATAATGCTTTCTTTTTTTTTTTTTTTCATTTTTCTGAAGCTGGAAACAGGGAGAGACAGTCAGACAGACTCCCGCATGTGCCTGACTGGGATCCACCCGGCACGCCCACCAGGGGTGACGCTCTGCCCACCAGGAGGCGATGCTCTTCCCATCCTGGGCATCGCCATGTTGTGACCAGAGCCACTCTAGCGCCTGGGGCAGAGACCACAGAGCCATCCCCAGCGCCCGGGCCATCTTTGCTCCAATGGAGCCTTGGCTGCGGGAGGGGAAGAGAGAGACAGAGAGGAAAGCACGGCGGAGGGGTGGGGAAGCAAATGGGTGCTTCTCCTGTGTGCCCTGGCCAGGAATCGAACCCGGGTCCTCCGCATGCTAGGCCGACGCTCTACCGCTGAGCCAACCGGCCAGGGCCATAATGCTTTCTAAAAGACCAAAATGTTATTCTGTCACTTCTGATAGGAAAAGACAGAAAAAGGCTAATGAGTTCAATTTAATGTTAAGATATCTTCTCGAGCTTAGTATGATATACTTTTTGATATTAAGAGCAGAATAACAGAGAAGACAAGATGGCGCTGGTGTAGGCAGATGTACTAACATCCATCTCCCAGAACCAAAGTGGACTACAAACTAATTTTAAGAACTATCATCTGGAAAAACCAACTTAGGACTAAACTAAGAGTACTCTTCAACCAAGGAACACTAAAGAAGCTACACCGAGACTGGTAGAAAAAGTGGAAACACGGAGAGGGCTGTCCAGCTTCCCAGAGCGAATGGCAGCAGGAGAGACTCACGTGGCGGGAAGTGAGATTACAGAGAGGGGAGGGACCTGAGTCCCAGAAACAAAGCCCCAGCCCAGAGCGTAGAAGAGGCGTATGGACAGTATTTAGCTGGAAACAAGTCAGGATACTGTTTGTGAGAAAGAGACTGATTTCTCAGACCCAGGATTCTTCTTAAAGGGACTGTGCAGAACACCTCTCTCACAACCACTCACCCGCGGCTACGGGGAATGGGGAGAAAGGAGAGGACTGAAGTAGCAGGAAGAGAGTGTAATCTAGGAGGCACAGTAGGAAACATTTGGGGAGACAGCCACCCTAACCCCTGGGATGAGTCACTCCCTAAATATGAAGTGAATATTTCCCCCGGAAACAGCAAAACCAGAAAAGGGAAGCAGGACACCAGCCAAACAAGCTCTTCTGTGGCACTCAGAGCAGTCGCTTAGAAGGAGGGAGCTTTCGGGTCTACAGTAGTGAGTGTTAGGGTCTGAGCTGCAGCACCTGCACCCAGATGGCTGAGGGCTTGCCAGAGGGCGGGCGGCAGCGCAACGCAAAAGTGCAGTTCTTTCAGCAGGGGCGGAAGCCGGCTGGCCGCCACTGGGCCCAGGTGTGAGCTCAGTCTTGCCCAGCTTGGGAGGAGGGGGTGTACAAAATTGGCCAAGCCCAGCTGCGGGCTGCCTGTAATCCAGCCTGCGGGAGAAGGGTGGGAGCCTCAGAAGGTGTGGAGACCAGCCCTTGAGCAAGGGCGCAGGAGCAAAACCAAGGTTTGTGGTCTCACTTGGGAGCCAGCTCCTCCTGCAGCGGTGGAGCTAAAAGCCCAGAACAGTCAGAGTTCCATTACTGGGCTGAGTGTGGGCATGCAGTCCTGCCCAGCCAGTAGAGCCAAGGCTAGCAGCAGTTCCACGAGCAGGCTACTCCTGCAAGGGCAGGGCGAAAGCCCAGAAACAAGCAGAGACCCGCTGCTGAGCAAAGGTGCTCGCCACTGCCCTCAGGGCCGAGCATAACGTCACACACAGGGGCGGGGCAAAGGCCAAGGCCACCAAGGCTTGTGCACCTGAGTACGTGATCACAGCCACTCCTGTGAAAAAGAGGTGAAAATCAGAGCAACAACCCCAGTGGGCAGGCACCGGCAACGCCCAATCCCAAAAGCCCAAGGCAGCAACAGAAGAGGGGATGGTGGGCCTGCAGACAGACCATACCTAGGGAACAGAGGCCCAGTGGACTCTAGTGGCCAAAACCTTCCATTGCACAGAGAAAATGCGAAGGCAGAGAAATGCAACACAAATGAACCAAGAGAAATCCCCAGAAAAGGACCTAAATGAATCAGATATAACCAAATTACCAGATGCAGAGTTTAAAATAACGATTGGTAGGATGCCCAAAGATATTAGAACAACAATAGATAGTAATTATGACACCTAAATAAAGAGATAGTAAATATAAAAAAGGACATTGAAATAATAAAAAAGAATCAGTCAGACATGAAAAATACAATATCTGAAATAAAGAACACAATGGAAGAAATTAAAAGCAGGATGGATGAAGCAGAGAATCGAATCAGCGAGTTAGAGGACACGATAAATAAAGGCATGGAAGCAGAGCAGAAAAAAGAAAAGAGACTCAAATAGTCTGAGGAAACTCTAAGAAAGCTCTGTGACAACATGAAGAGAAATAACATCCGCATCATAGGGGTTCCCGAAGAAGAAGAGAAAGAACA
This sequence comes from Saccopteryx leptura, assembly GCF_036850995.1. Classification (NCBI taxonomy): domain Eukaryota; kingdom Metazoa; phylum Chordata; class Mammalia; order Chiroptera; family Emballonuridae; genus Saccopteryx; species Saccopteryx leptura. The sequence goes on along the minus strand of NC_089513.1, from coordinate 26,622,469 downwards.
AGGGATAGAGACTTTGGTCAAGCATGTCATAGCTGAAAACTTCCCTCAATTAAGGCAGGAAAACATCTCACATGTTCAGGAAGCACAGAGAACTCCATTAAAGAGAAACCCAAAGAAATCAACACCAAGACACATCATAATTAAAATACCAAAGCTAAGTGATAAAGAGAAAATATTAAAAGCTGCTAGAGAAAAAAAGACTATCACCTCCAAAGGAGCCCCCATAAGGATGACTTCTGACTTCTCAACAAAAACACTTGAGGCCAGAAGAGAACGGCAAGAAATATTCAAAGTAATGCAGAACAAGAGCCTACAACCAAGACTACTTTATCCAGCAAGGCTATCATTTAAAATGGAAGGAGAAATAAAAAACTTTACAAACAAACAAAAAAAAACTCATGGAAGTCACTACAACCAAACCAAGGCTGCAAGAAATGCTAAGGGACCTGTTGTAAACAGATCAAAGGAGAAAAAGTATATAGCAAAAAAGAAATACAGTTTTAAAGAATAAAATGGCAATAAACAATTACATATCAATAATAACCTTAAATGTAAATGGATTAAATGATCCAATCAAAAGACATAGGGTAGCCGCATGGATAAGAAAACAGGACCCATACATATGCTGACTACAAGAGACATACCTTAAAAAAAAAAAGATGCACATAGACTGAAGATAAAAAGATGGAAAAAATATTTCCAATAAATGGAAATGAAAAAAAAAAGCTGGGGTAGCAATACTAATATCAGACCAAATGGACTTTAAAACAAAGACCATAAGTCATTACATAATTTTAAAGGGAGCAATCCAACAAGAAGATATAACCGTTATAAATATCTACACACCTAATATAGGAGCACCTAAATATATAAAGCAGACTTTGATGGACTTAAAGGGTGAGATCAACAGCAATACTATAATAGTAGGGGATTTCAATACCTCATTAACATCATTAGATAGATCCTCAAGAAAGAAAATTTAGCAGAATTAAAGGACATAATAGATCAACTCGATTTAATAGATATCTTCAGAACCTTTCACCCTAAAACAGCAGAATATACATTCTTTTCAAGCGTTCATGATACGTTCTCTAGAATAGACACCACGTTAGGGCACAAAAGCGGTCTCAACAAATTTAAGAAGATTAAAATAATATCGAGCACTTTCTCTGATCACAATGGCATTAAACTAGAAATCAACCACAACAGAAAAACTGAAAAATACTCAAACACTTGGAAACTAAATAGCATGTTATTAAATAACAAATGGGTAAACAATGAGACCAAAGAAGAAATTAAAAAATTCCTAGAGAGAAATGATAATGAGCATACATCAACTCAAAATTTATGGGACACAGCAAAAGCAGTCCTGAGAGGGAAGTTCATAGCATTACAGGCATACCTGAAAAAGCTAGAAAAAGCTCAAATAAACAACTTAACCCTGCATCTAAAAGAATTAGAAAAAGAACAGCAAGTAAAGTCCAGTGTTAGTAGAAGGAAGGAAATAATAAAGATCGGAGCAGAAATAAATGACATAGAGGCTAAAGAAACACTACAGAGGATCAATGAAACCAGGAGCTGGTTCTTTGAAAAGGTAAACAAGATCAATGAACCTTTAACCAGACTCACCAAGAAAAAAAGAGAGAAGACTCAAATAAATAAAATTAGAAACGTGAGTGGAGAAGTAACAACTGACACAACAGAAATCCAAAATATTGTAAGAAAATACTATGAAGAACTGTACACCAAAAAACTAGACAACCTAGATGAAATGGATAAATTCCTTGAAACATAAAATCTTCCAAAAATTAATCTGGAAGAATCAGAAAACCTAAACAGACCAATTACAACAAATAAGATTGAAATAGTTATCAAAAAAACTCCCAAAAAAGGAAAGTCCTGGGCCTGATGGCTTCACAAGTGAATTCTACCAAATATTCAAAAAAGAACCAACTCCTATCCTTCTGAAGCTATTTCAAAAAATTCAAGAGTTAGGAAGACTTCCAAGCTCCTTTTATGATGCGAGCATAATTCTGATTCCAAAACCAGGCAAAGACAACACAAAGAAAGAAAATTATAGCCAATATCCCTGATGAATTTAGATGCTAAAATCCTCAACAAAATATTAGCAAACCGGATCCAGCAATATATGAAAAAAATCATACACCGTGATCAAGTGGGATTTATTCTTGGGAGGCAAGGCTGGTACAATATTTGCAAATCAATCAATGTGATTCATCACATAAAAGGAAGGAGAAAAACCACATGATAATTTCAATAGATGCAGAAAAAGCATTTGATAAAATCCAGCAACAATTCATGATCAAAACTCTCATCAACGTGGGAATATGGGAAACATACCTTAACATGATAAAGGCCATCTATAACAAACCCACGGCCAACATCATACTCAATGGGCAAAAATTAAAAGCAATCCCCTGAAGATCAGGAACAAGGCAGGGGTGCCCCCTTTCACCACTCTTATTCAACATAGTTCTGGAAGTCCTAGACACAGCAATTAGACAAGAGAAAGAAATAAAAGGCATCCAAATTGGAAAAGAAGAAGTAAAACTATCATTATTTGCAGATGATATGATATTGTATATAGAAAACCCTAAAGTCGCAGTCAAAAAACTACTAGACCTGATAAATGAATTCAGCAAGGTGGCAGGATATAAAATTAATACTCAGAAATCAGAGGCATTTTTATACACTAACAATGAACTGTCAGAAAGAGAAATTAAGAAATAAATCCCCTTGCCCTGGCCGGTTGGCTCAGCGGTAGAGCGTCGGCCTAGTGTGCGGAGGACCCGGGTTTGATTCCCGGCCAGGGCACACAGGAGAAGCGCCCATTTGCTTCTCCACCCCTCCGCCGCGCTTTCCTCTCTGTCTCTCTCTTCCCCTCCCGCAGCCGAGGCTCCATTGGAGCAAAATGGCCCGGGCGCTAGGGGTGGCTCTGCGGCCTCTGCCTCAGGTGCTAGAGTGGCTCTGGTCGCAACATGACGACACCCAGGATGGGTAGAACATCAACCCCTGGTGGGCAGAGCATCGCCCCATGGTGGGCGTGCTGGGTGGATCCCGGTCGGGTGCATGCGGGAGTCTGTCTGTCTCTCCCAGTTTCCAGGTTCAGAAAAAAAAAAAAAAAAAAAAAAAAAAAGAAATCAATCCCCTTTACTATTGCAACCAGAAAAATAAAGTACCTAGGAATAAATTTAACCAGAGAGATTAAAGACTTGTACTCGGAAAATTATAAAACATTGATAAAAGAAATCAGGGAAGATACAAACAAGTGGAAACATATACCATGCTCATGATTAGCAAGAATAAACATCATTAAAATGTCTATATTACCCAAAGCAATTTATAAATTCAATGCAATACCGATTAAATTACCAATGACTTACTTCAAAAGTATAGAATGCATATTCCAAAAATTTATATGGAACCAAAAAAGAACACGAATAGCCTCAGTAATCTTGAAAAGGAAGAATAAAGTGGGAGGTATCACACTTCCTGATATTAAGTTATATTATAAGGCCATTGTACTCAAAACAGCCTGGTACTGGCATAAGAACAGGCATATAGATCAATGGAACAGAACTGAGAACCCAGAAATCAACCCACACTTTTATGGACAACTGATATTTGACAAAGGAGGTAACAGCGTACATTGGAGTAGAGACAGCCTCTTCAACAAATGGTGTTCGGAAAATTGGAAAGCTACCTGCAAAAAAATGAAACTAGACCACCAACTTACACCATTCAGAAAAATAAACTCAAAATGGATAAAAGACTTAAATATAAGCCATAAAACTATAAACATCTTAGAAGAAAACATAGGAAGTAAGCTCTTTGACATTTCTCGCAGCAATATATTTGCCAATTTGTCTCCACATGCAAGTGAAATAAAAGACAGGATAAAAAACTGGGACATTATCAAACTAAAAAGCTTCTGCACAGCTAAAGACAATAAGAACAGAACAAAAAGAGAAACTACACAATGGGAGAATATATTTCACAATGCGTCTGATAAGGGGTTAAAAACCAAAATTTATAAAGAACTTGTAAAACTTAATACCAGGAAGACAAACAATCCAATCCAAAAATGGGCAAAAGAAATTAACAGACACTTCTCCAAAGAGGACATACAGATGGCCAATAGGCATATGAAAGAATGCTCAACATCACTAATCATTAGAGAAATGCAAATTAAAACCACAATGAGATATCACCTCACACCAGTCAGAATGGTGCTCATCAATAAAACAACACAGAATAAGTGCTGGAGAGGAGGTGGAGGAAAGGGAACCCTCCTGCACTGCTGGTGGGAATGCAGACTGGTGCAGCCACTGTGGAAAACAGTATGGAGATTCCTCAAAAAATTAAAAATTGAACTGCCTTTTGACCCAGCTATCCCACTGTTAGGAATATACCCCAAGAACACCATAGCACTGTTTTGAAACGAAGAAATGCACCCCCATGTTTATGGCAGCATTGTTCACAATAGCAAAGATCTGGAAACAGCCCAAGTGTCCGTCAGAGGAAGAGTGGATTAAAAAGCTTTGGTACATATATACTATGGAATGCTACTCAGCCATAAGAAATGATGACATCGGATGTTGACAACAACATGGATGGACCTTGATAACATTATACTGAGCGAAATAAGTAAATCAGAAAAAAACTAAGAACTATATGATTCCATACATAGGTGGGACATAAAAATGAGACTCAAAGACATGGACAACAGTGTTGGGGTTACAGGGTGGCGGGAGGAGAGGGAGGGGGTTAGGGGAGGGGAGTGGCACAAAGAAAACCAGTTAGAAGGTGATGGAAGACAATTTTATCAAAGTCTCCCTATTAAAATTAATCAAAAAAAATTTGTCTCACGGCTAATTCAGGCAGTTAAAAGAATAGTATAAGGATGCTAATTCTTTTCAGGCCACATCCTGCAAAAGGGGCCCCCCAAAAATTGGTGATTTGGCTCCTCTGATTTTTCAAATTAGATTTTAAAATATAGGTCAGGAATGCCCTGAAATGAAACTAACAATACATGAGCATAAATTTAAAGGACTTTTAGATACTGGAGCTGATGTATCTGTTATTGCTAAGCTACATTGGCCTCCTTCCTGGCCCACTCATGCAGCAGCCACAAAATTACAAGGTATAGGGCAGAGTAAATCCCCTCAACAAAGTTCTAGTTTTTTACATTGGGAAGAATAAGAAGGTCATTCTGGATTTTTTAAGCCTTATGTGCTCCTTGGATGGCCATTTAATTTGGAGGGTAGAGATGTTTTGAAAAACATGGGAGCATTGCTTGTCAGTCTTAATGGTATAGTCAGTACTCAGATGCTTGATTGAGGATTTTTGCCCACCAAGGGACTAGGGAAAGAACAGCAAGGAATTCTCACCCCCATAGAAGTGGCACCCAATACCAGAAGGTGTAAATTAGGATATCAAAATTTAGCATAGGGGCCTTGGTAGCTCTGCTACCTCAATAATGCATTGTGCAGACCCAATTACTTGGAAATCAGATAATCCTGTATGGGTAGACCAATGGCCCCTTTCTCAGGAGAAATTTAGGGCAGCTGCTCAATTGGTACAAGAGCAGCTACAGCTTGGGCACATTGAACCATCTAATAGCCCATAGAATACACTTCCATATTTTGATCTTGTTGCCTCCTGGATTATCAAGGGTCATAGGCGACCCTTACAGCTTATAGGTTTTGAGCCTCAAAATTATTGTTGTCCTTTTTTCAAAGGACCAACAACAATGGCTCTGGGAAACTTCCACTAAATGGCAAATCGCTTTTGCAAATCAATGGACAACTTTATACTGAAACAATCAACTTAAAATCAGCTCAAAGACTAGAATTATATGCCATTATTATGGCTTTTCAGCATTTGCCATATTCCCCCTTTAATCTATATACAGACAGCAAATATTTACTTATGGTGTTTCCACTATAAAGACTGCGGTCTTAGGGACAACTGCTGATGAACTATTTCAGCAGTTCCTCCTTCTTCAAGGACTTGTATGTCAACATAGAGCTCCATGTTTTATAGGACATACTCAAGCTCACTCCATGCTCCCTGGAGTTTTAGCACAAGGGAATGCCCTTGTTGATCAAGCTACCCAAAAGAAAATTATTTGCAGCAACCATGACAGATCGAGCAATTCAGTCTCATACTATTCATCACCAGAATGCTGCAGCCCTGTGTAAGCAACTTCAACTTTCTCAGGAAGCAGCATGGCAGATTGGGAAATCCTGTCCAAGGAGTCCTATACTACTATCTGTCCCTTCATTTGGAGTTAACCCTCAAGGACCCCTACCAGGACAACTTTCGCAAATAAATGTTACTCATATACCTTCATTTTGCAAACAGTCCTATGTCCACGTTACAGTGGATACATATTCTGGATTTATATTAACCTCTGTCATAACAGAAGAGGCTGCTAAGCATGTTACAGTTCATTGTCTGTATGCATTGTTCTATTATTGGATTTCCTAAACTAGTTAAAACTGACAATGCTCCTGCATATGGAGCAAAAACATTTACTGTATTTTGTCAAACCTTTCCAATTATGTGTACTTCTTACGATCTTTAAAGTCAAGGTATTATTAAAGTGCACCCAGCAAATATTTTAAGGTAAATTTAAAAAAATTTAAAAGTGGGGAGTCATATCCTGGAACTCCTATGGGTCTACCATATCATGCTTTTTACTTACAAATTTTTAAATTTCTTTTGAATGCTGATGAACAGGAGATGCCAAATTTTTTTCTCCTGCAAACTTCTACCTTCTTTTATTTGATCCAGCTAATAACACTGTTTTGCCTTTTTCCAAATAGCTCCACATATATGGAAAAGGTTTATATAGGTGGATGGGGATCCTCAAACCTCTCAGTGAGATCTTCTGAGCATGGTTTTTAAGATACCAAGAGGCAGAAAAAGCCCAATAAAGATCAGAGCAACTACCAGCTTTTAGGATACGCCCTTAAAAGCTCCAACACCCCAAAGGGGTCTCATAGGATGCCATCTGGGTCCTGCTTCAATAGTGGAAAGGAAGGTCATTGAGGTAAAGCCTGCCCGACTTACATGCCTCTGCTGTGAGGAAACAGGGACACTGGAAGGTAGGCTTCCCCCTCTCTCCTCTAAGGGAGGGTTCAGTCTCTTCCAGCCCTGCTCCAGCCACCTATGACCTAACCTTGCCTAGAATGCTGGGATTTGCCACTGAAGGCTGAATGTGCCCAGGGCCGTCGGCCCCATCTACCACACTGTGGATGAGCTTAGGGTATTTCTTCCAAGATGCAGGTAAACTGATCTCATTTGCACAAGGGCCACTTCACTATGTCTTGCCTGAATAGTCAGGTTTTTTATTCTTCCCTCGAAGATCTCTGTTGTGGTTGTTGATAGTCCTATTTTCTGCTGCTTTGTTTAATATATAATGTTTCCTTTATTCTTCCTACCTCAATGCCCCACTCATATTTCAGGCTGGGACCTACTCCTAATTTCGAGCTCTCTCTTTCCCTTTTGCCAACTTCTATTATGAATCTACCTTTGCTACCCAGCTTAGTGTATCCCAAGGTTCTCTTTATGAAGCCACAATCATAGAGCTCCAGGGAAAAGCAACCTGGTCTCATTTCTCCATGCAGAGGAGAACAGAAGCTCTATCTTCACACATGCTGCAAATGGCTTTTCCAGTCTACCTGAATCATTACCAGCTAGAAGCAGCGGTCATTGGGAATTGGACGTGAGCTGCAAAGTATAGAATTGTGACAACAATTCTAGCACCATGCGGACTTTTCCTGGATGTGGACTTTTCCTGGACTCCAGCTCCTTGTGACAGCTCCTAACAGACTGAACTGGGGTTGGTTTGCATTTTTCAGGGATTTGTCATGATGATGGTGCCAACTTGGACTTGGTGAACATGTTAAGGACACCACTCTTTTATAGATTCTTGCTGTAGTGGCCAAGAGTTTGCTTAAAGGCTTTAATCAGTGTAAAAAAAAGAAGAAGATGTGGCACATATACACCATAGTATACTATTCAGCCATAAGAAATGATGACATCAGATCATTTACAACAAAATGGTGGGATCTTGATAACATTATACGGAGTGAAATAAGTAAATCAGAAAAAAACAAGAACTGCATGATTCCATACATTGGTGGGACATAAAAATGAGACTAAGAGACATGGACAAGAGTGTGGTGGTTACATGGTGCGGGGGGAGGGAAAAAGGAAGGGGGAGGGGGAGGGGCACAAGGAAAACTAGATAGAAGGTGACAGAGGACAATCTGACTTTGGGTGATGGTTATGCAACATAATTGAATGACAAGATAACCTGGACATGTTTTCTTTGAATATATGTACCCTGATTTATTGATGTCACCCCATTAAAATTAATAAAAGTTTATTTATATAAAAAAGAGCAGAATAACTGAATGTATAGAGAAACATTTCATTTCAGTTCTAGGATACTTCTGGGATCATCTATAATGATTTAGCTATCTAGAATTTTGTAAACGCTTAGGATACCAAGACAGAACATAGACTTGATGTTTAAAAATGGCTCTTTAATTATGCATGTATCTTGAGCATGTACTCTTCCTAACCTAGACAATATCTCTAGTTTTAACTTTAGTGCCCTTGTATGTTTCCTGTACATGTACAGTTAAGATGGACTTTATGCTCATGTTAACTAGATGATTGAAGTTAAATCTAAATTCTGGGTTAACAGCTGTTTTTCTCAGGATTGTGTGACTGTATTTCCACAAGGAACTTACAACTTGAGAAATCTGATATTATATATGTAGAAGTTTAAATTTACTTTAAAATTTAGATTTAACTGCTGTTTGCTTCAGGATTTTAACTATTTACACAATGAGCTTACTGTTGAACTTGAGGAATCTGATTTTATATAGTACTCCGTGTGCTGGTTAAACTCCAGTTCAGTAATGAAGCACTCTTAGGATAAAAGAAGACTATGTTGCCTAAGCTTTGAAGAGTTTATGAAGCAGGAAATACAGACTATAAAATCAAAAAAGCCTGAAGTTCATTAACAAGTAGAAACAAACATGTTCATGAGCAAAGCTACCTCAGAACACTTGAAACTGGATTTTGCAAAAACCCAGATAAACAAAAAAGTAAATCTCATGTGTAAGAAAGTATTAACCATTGTCCTGGAAGAACAGAACATCTTCAGAAGTATGAACTGATCTTTGTACAAGTTCTTACAAAATGTGCAGTAACAGTTATTTGTAACCACATGGTTTCATTCCGTTCGAGAGTCTAAGCACAGTTGGGGTATGCACATTATTGTGTAACAAAATTGAGTACTATCTCAACTCCTAGTGAATATCAACATATTTCCAGGCACTGCTTCTCCTGAAGAGCGGAGAACTGGGTATCTCTACTAAATACTACAGTAATTTTGACTAATTATTCTGGTGGTGTTTTTCAAAAGTAGAAAGAAAGGGTTGATATCTATGGTCACTTTTGAAAGTTTGTATGCTGTGGTTGTTGTAGACAGTTCTTCAGTTTACAAAAGGGTTTAAGAATATTTTATGTTTGCTCTCTGCTTTAAAGGAAGAAGGTACAATGATGACTGTTTCTTCTAGTACTAATGCAGACGCATGTCTTACCTGCAATGTTCTTTTCCAAACCCTGATCTTTTACTAAGGAGCGAAATCTAGTATGGGTTTTACGTTTCAGTTGGAATCCAAATGTGATCACAACACTGTTTCTGATAGGACAGGATCTGAACTTTTTAAATTGTGCCTGTAAGATGTGAAAGAATCAATGTAATGAATGTTGACAATGCATTTCAACAATTCCTTAGACATGTCACTGAAAACCTACTTTTTTACAGTTTAATATTTTTCAGGATATTGCTGGACTTCTGACAAAGTATGTTTAGTTATGTACGCAGTGAAAACATAATGCTTTCTAATAGATCGAAATGGTATTCTTTCACTTCTGATAGGGAAAGACAGAGAAAGGCTAATGAGTTCTAATTAATGTTAGAATATCTTCTGGAGCTTAGTATGATATACAGTTTGATATTAGGAACAGAATAAGAGAAAGTATAGAGAAACATTTCATTTCAGTTCTAGGATACTTCTGGCTTCATCTATATGATTTAGCTATCTGGAATTTTTTAAAGGCTGAGGATACCATGACAGAACATAGGCTGGTTGCTTAACAATGGCTCTTTGATTACATACATATCTTGAGCCAAGTACTCTGTGTAATGTAGAAAATATCTCTAGTTTTAACTTTAGTGACCTTGTAACCTTTCCTGTACATGTGCAGTTAAGATGGACTTGCTGCTCATGTTAGCTAGATGATTGAAGTTACCTTTAAATTCAGGGTTAACAGCTGTTTTCCTCATCATTGTGTGACTTTAATTACACATAGAGGTTATTGATTAACTTGAGGAATCTGATATTATATACAGTGTGTCCGTAAAGTCATGGTGCAATTTTGACCAGTCACAGGAAAGCAACAAAAGATGAGAGAAATGTGAAATCTGCATCAAATAAAAGGAAAACCCTCCCAGTTATTGCAGGATGATGTGGCAGCTTGTGTGCATGCACAGATGATGACGTAACATCATGTATACAGCGGAGCAGCTCAGGGACATGCCAGTCAAGATGTAGACGGTACAGAGGAAAGTTCAGTGTGTTCTTTGGCTCACTAAATTTGAATCTGTGACCAAAGTTTAATGTGAATGTCGGCGCGTTTATAATGAAGTGCCTGCACATAGGAATAACATTACTCTGTGGGATAAGCAGTTGAAGGAAATCGGCAGTTTGGTGGAGAAACCCCATTCTGGTAGTCCATCATCAGTGATGAGTCTGTAGACGCTATACGGAAGAGCTACCTATAGAGCACTAAAAAATCTGTGCGTGAGCTTACATCGAACTGCACTGAATAGTTATAAAATAGAGTTTTCCTTTTATTTTTTGCAAATTTCACATTTCTATCATCTTTTGTTACTTTCCTATGACTGGTCAAAAGTGCACCATGACTTTACGGACACACTGTATATCATCAATAATTAAAAAATGAATTATTAAACTTAGTATTGGGCACTAAGGGGTGGGGTTGATACAGAAGTTTATTGGTGCACTATTCTTGTCTTCAAAGTGTTTGAATCTAATTGTTGTTTGAATCCATGAAAGTCCAAAAGACCAGAGTAACAGGCTCTATTGAAAGGAAGAAAGGAACCCTGCCAGGCACTTCTCCAGGGGAGAAGAGCACCGGTTACAGACTAGGGGTGAATCATATAGTGTTTGGGAGAGCCTGGGTGGATATTGAGGCAAAAGTTCTGGTATGTCCAGAATGCTCCTCCTTGGGGGGCTTGCCAGCTTCTTGGAATTCCTCTGTCTCAGCGGCAAGAGTCCAGTAAGGGTAAGGTCTGACAGATAAGTGGAACATCAAGAGGGCAGTTTGGAATCCCTGTATCTATCATTTCTCAACTCTGTGGTTACATATAAAAAGAAAGGTAGTTATTAATTTTATAATATAAGGTGAGGGGTGATGAGGAGAAAGAGGAGAATAAATTGGAAAATTACTGCTTCTACTGGAGAGAACTCAAGAAGGGAACCTTGCCAAGCCAAGTCCCTCATCCAGTTAAGAAGGTCATCAATTTCCATGCTGTGAGGTCTGAACCAGGCAATGTTCTCAGAAAACCTGAGTGAGGAAGTAAAAAAAATTTTTTCGAGGTAATAATTGTTAGTTGCTTGCTGCAAGTGCCAACTGGACAGAGTGACATGGTGATACATGGTCTCCTGGATGAGCCTCATGAGATGTGATGGTCTGGTTCCTCTCAAATGGGAGGATATGTGGAGATTTTTAGAGACAGGGAACCTGTTGGTGTAAGTTTTAGAAGGACTGAGTATGTGTGGTTTAAAAGGAAGGAGGTTTGGAGAACATTCAGGATGGAACTTCTCGGGCTGAGGGGCAGCTTCTTCCTGCTGTCATCGCTACCTATTTGATATATCCCTTGTGAAGTTCTCCTTGGGATATTGGGAAATAGGAGTGTAGGAGCATTTGATTGTAGGTAACCCTAGAGATTTCTCTCATCCTGGCCTATAGGATCTTGATAAAGAAGGGGACAAGTATTTGGAGATCAGGAATGCAGAGATAAGGAGGGTTGTATAGCGGGGGGTGAAAGTTATTCCATGGTAAAGTTAGAGATATTCTTTCCTGGCAGCCCTGGAGAGAGCAGTTAGTTTGAGCTAAAAGAAATGTTTCATGTTCATTTGTAGGCACTTCTTCAGCCAAGAAGACCCAGCAATCTTGTCCCCTTACTATGTGAAGGGTAAAAAGACTGAGAAGCATTAAGAGGTGAATGCTATTCATTCTTCTAGTTCTTCAGGGATATGGGAAAGTTTTAGGGTTAGGGGACCTGTAGGGGTTGAAAGATAGGATTTAGGAAGTTTGCTGATATAGGATTTCAGATTTTTCTGTTTCGCAAGGACAGGTTTCAGGGTTGGTATGTAGGTTTAGGTAGATTTTTCCAATGTTCTGATTGGCAAAGGTCTGCATTTGATTCTGTAAGAAACTAGTGAACAAACGTAAGAGGTAGGGTCCAAAAGTTAGAAAAATAAATAGGAGAGTGAGTGGACCAATGAAAGGCAATAGTCAAGACACTCAGTTTGTGTGAAACCACTGATTCCATGTTCATGAATTTGCTGGGCTTCAGAGAGAGAAAGAAAGAAAGAGAGAGAGGAAATAAGACAGGGAAGTATGACCAGTCCTCCTGTCCCTAGACCTACTTTTGTAGAGATTTCTAAAGCAACAACAAGAGGGATTACCTGTACAGCTTGTTTGGTCCATAGATTGATGGGCAGTGTACTGGGAACTGGAAGAAGCTCATGGGGTGGGATTAGGTTGATATTTGGGGTGAGATAGATTAGGGTACAGGTTTTTGTCCAATTAGTAAGGATACACATATAGGTGTTGGTCCCACAGAAGTAGAAAGCCTTTGATTGGGTGAGGCAGGCTGAGAGGTGAATAGATAATGGAAGGACAAGGGGTCGGTTTTGTTTCTCTGTTTCTGAGCTCCAGATGGTCAGGGTGAAGGAAAGAGCCACCCTTAGCAGCAATGGGAGTTGTCAGGATCATGGTGTATAGACATGTCCATGTGAAAGTTAGTCCTTGGGTTATGTAATGCTGGAAGCACCTCTTGGACAGTCTTTGAACAGTTTGCTGAGTAACCTGTAAATCCTGCAAGTGCTTAGGAAAAGGGTGGTTACATTTCTATACTTTGAAGTTAGAGTTTAAGTCCTAATGACCACTGCTTCTAGCTAGAATTAGCAGCAGGTCCCAGCCTATAATAAGCATGGGGCATTGAGACTAGAGGAATAGAGGAGATACTATACATTAAATAAAGTAACAAACTCAGACTGTCAATACCCACAGTAGAGATCTTTGAGGGATAAATAAAATTAAAATATTCAGGCAAGCATAGTAGATGGCCCGTGTGTTTACAAGAAATAAGATCAGCTTATCTGCTACTTGGAAGAAATACCTTAGGCTTGTGAACGATGTCCTTGGGCCTTCAGTGGCAATTCCCAGCATGCTGAGCAAGGTCAGTCACAGGTAGCTGGAGCAGGGCTAGAAGAGACTGAACCCTCCCTCCATGGAGCAAGGGGGCAGCTAACCTTCTTGTGTCCCTCTTTCCACAGCAGAGGTGTGTCCCTTAATGGAACCAGGAAGCCTGGCAGGCTTCAGTACAATGACCTTTCTTTCCACTCTGGAGCAGGGCCCTGATAGAATCTTATGAAGCCCTTTAGAGCGGTGGAGCCTTTAAGAGTGTATGCCAAAAGTTGGTATTTCCCAACTTCTTTTGGGCTTTATTTGCCTTTTCTTTTACTTCCTTGGCCATTATAGACCTTAAAACCATGCTCAGAAGATCTCACTGAGGGGCTTGACTAAGAGAGCAAAATTTGGGAATCCAGCATTTATAGAAGCCTATTAGGCTGAGTAAAGAAAAGATTTGATTTGTGGTGGTAGGTGGTTGGAGACTGCAGAGAGTCTGAGTTTGATCTAGGGTTAGATTTCAGGTTGTGGGGGTTAAGGCGGTGCCTAGATAGACTACGGACTGAGAATGAAGTTGAGCCTTAGTAGAGAAGACACGATATCCCTTTACAGCAAGGAAGTTAAGGAGGGTGGTGGTGTGTCTCCTTGATGCACGCAGGGAGGGGCTGCAGAGGAGTAGATTATTTACATATTGTAAGAGAGTACTAGTTTTGAGATTGCATGCTGCTAAATCCTGAGCTAGTGCTAGTCTAAACAGGTGTGGGCTGTTTTTGATCCCCTGGGGTAAGATAGTCTATGTAAGTTGCTGGGCTGTATTAGTGTCCAGGTCAGTCCGAGTGAATGCAAACCGAAAGTAAGAGTCAGGGTGTAGAGGAATGGTAAAGAAGGCATTCTTGAGGTCTAGGACCCTGAAGTGAGTGGTGTTTGAGGGAATGTGTGACAGTAACTTGTAGAGATTAGGGACTACAGGATGGAGGGGAACTATTGCCTCATTGACTAGGCGTAAGTCTTGTACAAGGCGATAATCCCCTGAAGGTTTTTGAACAGGAAAGATGGGGGTATTGCACGGAGAGTCCATGGGGATGTGTAAGGCTGGTTTAAGAGGTGGGTAATTATTGGTTTAAGGCCTTAGAAACAGACACAGTTACACATTAAACAAAGACTTTACATAAAAGTTATAAATTAAGGAATTTAAATGAGCGCGCTTTACTTGTTTCAATTCAAATTTTACTAGAAATATTTTCTGACAAACAAAGAGACAAGACGGATGTAAAGCCAATAGCCAGGACCACCATGATCACAGCAGCCTGGCCCATGCAGGTTTGCATTGAATTCAGACAGTCAGTAAAGAAACAACGGAACCAAAAACTGATGGGCCATCCTCTTTAATCCTAGCTTGCACCCAGTGGACAAGAAAAAACACACACTGGGCTCCAAAACCCACTCACATTCAGTGCTCACAAAGCTACTGACTTATCCGAGTTTCCTAGAATCAAAGGTTTCTAGCTCACCAGTCTTATTCACCTCTGTTCCCCATCTCCTTCCTTCTCCCTGCACAAACTCTGCACAAACTGGCTTCTCACTCAACAGTCCACCATCTTGGATGTTTCTCCTGGCCTCCTCCACGTGGCCTCTCTCTGCTGTCTCCTCTAATGTTAATCTCAGGAACTAAGAGCAAGCTTCCCGTTCTGTCCCCATTTTATAGTGTAGAAATCAAAACCTTTAATCCAATATACAAAATAGGGAAGTCTATACTACAAAGTCACTTATCTGAGGCATGATGGGATTGTACCACTCCACATCAAAAAGGGTGGGAAAGGCTTAGTCCTAAAACCAAGTCCCAGGCTACAAGGATCATGCCTGCTCACAGCCCGTCCCCAACACACATTAATATCACCTGGGTGATGGGCCTCTACGTGGCAGCGCCATCTTTAACAAAGTGAGCATAATATATTTTATCTGCTCAACAATGGATTACTTACTCTCATAGTTTAATATACAATTCTGTTTTTTTAAGTTTTTCGAGATGGCAGGGAGTTATCAGCATAGAGGGGAGGAAGAGAGAAAGCAGATGGATGGACAGTGTGAGCAGCTGGATGGAAAGGAGAGTCAGAAACTGCGAGAGGAGGAGTCAGAGTCAGAGAAGAGACAGGCACCACAGCTGGAGCCACAGTTTCTAAGGAGGGGAGAGGGGATGAAGAACACAGTGGAGAAGGGAGAAGCCCCTAGCCAGCAGGGGAGGGGAACGAGGGAGTGTGGTATTTGCAGGTGAATGAGAATCAGGTTTCTGCAAAGGGAGGGGGCTCTTGGAGGGAAGAGACTCCAGTTGAAGAAATATGCAGAGGGACCAAAGAGGGGTCCTGAGAGAGGGGTGCCCTCAGGGGTCAGGCAGGAGAGAGTTTTGGAAGTCCACAGAGAAGGAGAGATTAGGAGTGAATGTTTTAGGTGAGGTTTCTTTGGTCAAAAACGGCCTGCGTGTAGAACAGAAGGCACAGAAATTAAGGACAGGAAAGAAGGGAGAAGCAAAGCCCGCACGTAAGGAATCTCTGATGCCCTCCCCATCTGGTGGCAAAAGTTGTCAAGATCTCTTAGGATATTTTAATGGTAGTAGAACGGAACCTGGCTAGGTGCCTAGACTTTCGAGAAAGTCCATAGAAGCTAGCTGCTCAGAGTAGAAATCTCCCAAACTGTGAACCTCAGAGAGTAGGGTGAGTGCCAAAGGAGTAGAGGAGTCCCAAAGGAGTAGAGGAGTAGTCTCTGAGGCCTGAGATTGGGAGGAGCCCGTGTTCCGAGAGGAGTCTGGCTGGACGGTTTGGACTGGGAGGAGCCCACAGTAGAGGAGACTGGTGAAAGAAGGGGGCGTCCCCGCCTTCAATCACAGTTCCGAGAGGAGAAAAATCTCCGTAGAAAGTGAGTCTCAGACAAGAGGTCATCACCCCAAGGCTGAGATCCCAGGATGTAGGAGAGAGGCCTGGCTAGGCATGCCTAGACTTTCGTAGAAGTCCATAAAGGAGTAGTGGCAGACCACCCGTAGATATGGGGTCCGAAGTCAAAACCGTCCATCCAGGAAGGGGTGTTTTGGAGAGAAATTTGGATGCCAACCAGGGAAGGGGAGGGAGAAGCTCCTTACCTTCTGGTCCAGCAGGGGTTCAGGACAGGGTTAGACTGCTGGCCAATCAACCTACACTTGTACATCCAAACGAATCAGGGAGTACACCCAGGATGAGCTGCCACTGCCCATTGCTTCCCTGGTTGTAAGTTTAGACAGCAAAGAGGAATCATCCAGACAGTTAGTACTCTGTCCTGGGTTTCGGCACCAAATGTTGGAATCCATGGGAGTCCGAAAGACCAGAGTAACAGGCTTTATTGAAAAGAAGAAAGGAACCCTGCTGGGCACTTCTCCGAGGGAGAAAAGCACCGGTTACAGACTAGGGGTGAATCATATAGTGTTTGGGAGAGCTTGGGTAGATACTGAGGCAAAAGTTCTGGTATGTCTGGAATGCTCCAACTTGGGGGGCTTGCCAGCTTCTTGGAATTCCTCTGTCTCACAGTAAGGGTGAGGTTTGACAGATAAGCAGAACATCAAGAGGGCAGTTTGGAATCCCTGTGTCTATCAATTGGAAATGAAGATTACAATTTTAGATAATATTAAATATTATATAGACAAGCATGTAGGACTTCAGAGTTTAGAAATCTGAATTCTAGAGTCATTAATGCACGTTTCTGGGTTTTAACTGGGCTTTTGTCTTGAAAGCTCCAGTGGATCTGAAAAAAAACACCCAAGTATTCTGTCCAAAGTGCCATAAATATTGGTAATGCCAACCCTGGAACTCTGGTGTTTTTTTTGTTTGTTTTTGTTTTTGTTCTTTGTCTAGTACTTCCTCTACTCTTTAGAGTTTAGATCATTCAGAGGAAATCGTTGCTTGATATAGCAAATTTTTAAAATTTAATCTACAGTTTTTGGAAAGACCACTGAAATTTGAATTTGGCAAAATTCTAATTGTGTGATTGTTCCCTATTTAGCCTGTAGGCAGTGAAAGTTGTTACATTTCTTTCCCAAACAATTTTTCTCTTACTGGTTTCCCAAACGCCTCAAGCTCGTTTTCCGTAAAAAAAAAAAAAAAAAAAAAAAAAAAGTCCCGTCAAAACAGGAAGAATAATACAATACTGAAAGTCTGGAAAATAACCTGATTGGCTGTTTCCGAATTGTCATTTACCCGTAAGCAAGATGGAGGGCGCCTTTGCACATGCGCAGAGAGAAAGCTTAGGCGGGGAGTTCCGGCGCGGCGGATTACGTTTCAGTCAGGGATTGGCGGTGCCAGGGCTGAGAGGCGGGACCGGAAGCACCCGTGTTGTGGGACGCAGCCGGTTTAATCCAAACATCTTTCCAGTGCCTTGGTTCTAGCGATAGGTGCAGCTTTACACAGGTGCAATGGGGGAAGCGGAGAAGTTTCACTACATCTACAGTTGTGACCTGGACATCAACGTGCAGCTTAAGATGTGAGAAACTGTGGGGACAGGGACTGGATTGTTGGCGCTTAGGGACCGGGAATGAGGGCTCTGTGGGTTTGGAGAGAGGATGGTTACTAGTTTGAATGCTGGCCTTTGGGGCAGCGGGAAGGGCTGTGGCCAGGACTGCGGAGGAAAGCGGGAGCGCGAGAGGGGGGCGACAGGAGGGTTGAGGACGTGGTCTCAGGGAGGACAGCGGTAGAAATAAGCCCTTAACTAGCACGGTGTTTTACTTCCTTCAAAGCATTTTGCTATGCACAGCAACCTTTTGAAGCATTACTAGCCCATTTGACAGATGAAGAAATTAAGTCTTAGTAAAGTCGTCTCGCAGCTAATTGGAAGATCTTTATTGTAGACTCTTTAGTTGGTGCAGATGAGAAAGCTGAGAAAAAGATGAGCACGTGGATGCTCAGTAGAATGAGAAGCACGGGAAGTGTTAGAGGATTGGGGTGAACCTTTGGAAAGCCTGGCATTGTTTCGCCAGAGAAGTTGGGAGTGAGTCTGAGAGGAGAGTGCCAGTTGCAAAGGGACCAGACAATAGGAGAAAAAGACCTTGCAGGAATATCTTGGGGCATCAGGGTTGAAGTAAAGGCCAAGGGCATGACATCGTGAGATGAAAATAATGGAACTGAGGTGTGGCACCTGTAGGACCGAGTTGGAAATGATGTCCATTTTAAAGCAATCTTGGAGGAGTATTTTAATATGCAAAAATATCACACATTATTAATCACAACATCCTTCATAATAAGTCAGAATTTAACAAATGTTCCTCAGTCATATGTGCCTTTGAGTGAATGTTTCTTTTTATTGTCAGAAGTTACCTAAGATTGACAATTTGCTATTCTTTTTGAGTGATGTTAAGAATAATATATCAACAACGTACTGTCCATTTGTGTAGTACTTTATACATTCATTTAAGGTAATTTCTACATGATAACACCACTAGATGCTTATACAGGACCTGTATGCCATCATCTGGTCCAGGGCTTTCCTTTAGTCTCTTTCCTCTCAGTTTTTCTTGGACATATGAATGTATTTTTGAAACTTTTGAACATTAAAAGGAAAGAAAAGAACTGGTCCATTATTAACAGATACACACATTGAATATTTTGAGACAAAGATAAAATATTCACCAGAAGTTTGGTAAAATTTAGTACTAACCATCTTTTGGCTTCTCAGACTGTCATTGTTGGGTTTTTTTTGGGGGGGGGGGGAGGGAGCTGCAGGTATCAATTTAGAATCATCAAGTCAGAAAATAGTAAATTCTTTAAATATGTTTATTCTCCCCAGGTCTTTTCATCTATTTCTGTGGTTTTAATAACAGCTTGCACTTTGATGTCTCTTAGCACTGTCATTGAATATCAAACTGTCCTCAAGACATGGTCACTTTGGATGTCCCACAACTCTTTAAAAGCAACTTGTCCCTATCTGAGTACATCATTAGGCTGCCTCGTTAACTCTGATTTCCTACATTGTCTCATCCTATTTTGGTGATTGTTAGCAACATTTATTGAGTTTGTTAAGACAGAAAACTCAGAGTCCTGCAGACACCATCCCTTACCTTCTCTGTTTAATCAGTCACAAGTTGTCTTGAATCTATTTGCTAAATATCTTTTCTACCTTACTGCCCCAGACTTAGCCTATCTTTTTCCTCTCTAATTTTGACTGAAAATCTAACTTATCTTGCTTTTGGTAAGATCATATTAGATGTAAAGGTAACTTTAATTTCATGCACAGGAAAATGTTTAGGTAGCATAAGCTTACTTTGACACAACCATAAACTCTTTAGTATTTGTCATTGTTTGCTTAAAAAATGTTTGTCTAAACATTGTTGTTCTTATGCTTCCAGAGGAAGTTTGGAAGGAAAGAGAGAACAAAAGAGTTATAAAGCTGTTCTAGAAGACCCTATGTTGAAGTTTTCAGGACTGTACCAAGAGACATGCTCTGACCTTTATGTTACTTGTCAAGTTTTTGCAGAAGGAAAGCCTCTGGCCTTGCCAGTGAGAACATCTTACAAGGCATTTAGTACAAGATGGAAGTAAGTAGTTTTCTTGCATATGGTGAGTTTCCGACTGTCCTCCCATTTCTTTGTAAATGTATGATTTGGTAATGATTATAGAGAAATTTTTAAAAATTTCTTTAATACTTATAAGCATTAATTGAGTAGTTTAAAGCAGTAACCTACTCAAATAGAATAAAGTATTAAATATAACTCAGTTAAGATGGAAGTGAACTTCTTTGTAATCAATATGTTCACATATTTTTAGAAGAACTTGATTCACAAAATGATTCAAATGAAAAACACATGCATAATGTAACATCTTTAAATTTTCTTTCTGTGCCTTTGAACACAAAAACACTTCTTGATAGTCTTAAAAGTTGTCCAGTCAGATGTTTGGAGCTCAGATCTTTAAAGGCAGATCTATTATCTGTTCGGATCATATTTTATTATATGAAACTAACTTTTTTAAACTACATGGTTTATTGAGCATGGTACATTAGCAAATCATTATCAGGATGCAAGGCAAATATAATGAACATGAATTTCCTGGTTCTTTGGAACAATATTGTGGGTCCAACATTTAACCTTTTAATACTGCTTATTTGATAGGTTATATGGTGTTGTTTTTTTTAAATTGATTTTAGAGAGAGAGTAGAAAAATGTTTATTTTTAAAAAAGATTTTAGAGAGAGAGAGAGAGAGAGGCAATGAGAAGTATCAACTCAGAGTTCCTTCACTTGAGTTGTTCATTACTTGCTTGTTGCTTGTATGTGCCTTGACTGGGTAAGCCCAGGGTTTCGAAGCAGTGACCTCAGTGCTTCAGGTTGATGCCCTAAATGCTGTGCCCCCACAAGCCAGGCGAAAAGCATTAATTTGTGTATTCATTGGTTGTTTCCCATATGTGCCCTGACTGGGCAGTGAACCCACAACCTTAGTGTTTTGGGACTATGCTCTAACTGACTGAACTAACCGGCCAGAGCCTATATGGAGAAGTTCTAATGCTTGATCTATGAGTGTTATTCCATACCTTGGTAGGCTAGCTATAGGATATACCTGTTGTGTGCTGCTAGGAAGTAGCTTATGCCCACGGTGTTCATGGAAGACAAGGTATGGCCACATGGACTGCCAGGCTCTGCTGGTAAGGCTACAACCCTATGTTTATTCTGGAAAATTTTAAACCCTATATAATGGATTTATAAGTCCAGTCACCTAGTTTTGATGATTACTAACTCAAGGGCAGTCTTGTTTTATCTTTACCAATGTTATTTTGAAGCAAATTCCCAATATATTATCCTAATTGTAAATATTTATGTATATTTTTATTTTTAACTACATACATAATTGCAGTATCATTACACCTAAAACAACAGACCAAAATTTCTTAACTGTATCAAAGGTGGTTATACCAGAGTCAAGATATCTACAAAACCTGGAATTGTATGCAGAATTTTGTGTGCTGTTTATTTTTACAGGAACAAAGCTAAAAGCTTATTAGACGTCATGGGGTAGCTTGTGACACCAAAAAGACTTAGACTCACTAATTTAGTTCTAGAAAGTCAACATTTACAAATTATGAACAGTAGGACTTAGGAGTGCATTAATCATACTAGAGAGTTAGTGCAGTGTGTGTAAGGGTCAGGGTGCATGGTAGGAATCAGACCATCTGGACTCAGGCTTTACGGTTTTACAGTGAAGTGAAAGTTGGTAGGTGAATTTAGTCTTGAGTTAGTGAAGGTTGGGGTAGGGAAGATGCATGGGGAGGTAGAGAACAAAATGATGTTCAAAATGTACAGCTTTTGATGTTTGACCAGATCTTTCCAGAATTTCTAAACTAGCTAGGGTAGTTTTGAAACTCTTTAGCTACAGATTTGTTTTCTTAAAAAGAACTCTTCTGTAGAAGCTCAGTATATGAAACAGGTTAAAGTACAGTACTTTGTTTAAAAGGTATGGGAAGCCTGGTGTTAGATTGCAAGTGATTTAAGGCTTGATTGCTTGATGATAATGTATTGTCTCCTGGTCAAAGGGCAGACACAGGGGTGAGAATTTTCACCTGCTGATCCATAGGTTGCAAGATTGAAGTCGTGTTGGGTGGGAGGTAGAGGACTTTCAGGAATTTGAACTCATCAAGAATGTCATCTTCAAGACCAGGTGGGTGGGCTGGAGCATTTTCAAGGATTAGTATTGCTTTCATCGGGAGTTTATTTTCTTGAAGATATTTCTTCACTGCAGGACCAAAGATGAGATTTACCAATTCAATAAAAAACTGCCCGCGTAACCTATGCCCTAGCATTGGCATGCCACATAACCTGCAGTTTTTCTTTAAGAATCTTGTGAGTCTTAAAGGGTCGAGGATTTTCAGAATGATACAGTAGCAGTGGCTTTACTTTACAGTCACCGCTAGCATTTGCACACAATGCAAGGGTCAGATGGTACTTCATGGGTTTATGGCCTGGCAGCTTCTTCTCCTCTGCGGTGATGAAAGTCCTCTAGGGCATTTTTTTTCCAAAACAATCCTGTTTCGTCACAGTTGAACACTTGTTGGGAGATGTAGCCTGCCTATGTGATAAGCGCAGCAAAACATGCGATGTACTCCTCAGCTGCCTTAACATCAGCACTTGCAGCTTCACCATGCCTCACCACCCAGTGGATGCCAGATCTCTTCTTGAAATTTTCAAACCAGCCGTGACTTGCCTTAAACGTATCTTCTGCCTCTTTTAAGGTTGATGATTTTTCAAGTTGCCATAAATAATACGTGCCTTTTTGCATATTACAGTCTCCGTCACTTTATCTCCTGCCAGCTCTTTCTCTTTCACCCACACCAGCAGAAGCTTCTCCATTTCTTCATGGATATCTGCCCTTAATTGGGACAGAATTGTAGTTCCTTTTGCTGGATTTGCACTTTTGATGGCATCCTTTTGTTTAAGGATGATACAAATTGTAGATGTATTGTGGTCATACAGCTTTGCCAGTTCAATCACTCGTACATCACGCTCATGTTTTTCTATTATTTCTTGCTTTACTTCTGTTGACATCATTCTCTTCTTCTCACCACTGTCCTTTACACTCCCATTCTTTGGCCCCATGATAGCACACAAAAAAAGTTAGTAAAAAAATGCAAAAATGATGCAAGAACAGGTACAGTGCACGAGATTCGACTTGATTCTGCAGGTAACACATGAGAAAGAACGAGATGCTGGTGTTGTGCTGCCGGTACTGGATCTATGCGCCAACTAGCGGCAGCTTCCTGAATCACAACTCGTATCGGAATTTTGCTCGGATCTTAAACAAAAATATGGACCGAGTCACAGCTCGTATCTTAAAAATAAAAATTTTGTATGTCAGTCTGCTCGTATCTCAAGGTACCACTGTATATAAACATGTTTTAAAAGCACAAAAAAACTAATAGCTAAGTGTTATCATTATTAATGAAATAACTTGAGGAACAGAAAAATCTCATGTAAAAAAATGTCATATGTCTGTCCTGAGCTGTCTGGTAACTTCATATTACAAAGGTAGTGAATAGTCTGCTTTTAGTCTTTTTCAGGCTTTGGTTTTCTGCTTTATTTCAGGCATATTATAGGACCATGTTATCCTTAGCAGTGTTTTGTATAAAACCTGTATTCCAGGCAATGCTTATAGACATTCACAGTTTGGTTCAAAATAAGTTTGGTTATAAAGAGGGTTAAGTGTTTCCTGACCAGGTGGTGGCACAGTGGATAGAGCATTGGCCTGGGATGCTAAGGACCCAGGTTCAAAACCCTGAGGTTGCTGGCTTGAGTATGGGGTCACCAGCTTGAACGTGGGATCATGGACATGACCCCATTGTCACTGGCTTGGCTGGACTGCCCCCCACCCATCAAGGCACATATGAGAAAGCAATAGCAAACAACTAAAATGCCACAGCTATGAGTTGATTCTTTTCAATCTCTTCCTTCCTGTCTATCTCTGTCTCTCTCACAAAAAAAAGTGTTTTCCAAAATTATTATTAGTATTATATTCTTTGAGTCTGAGTGATATTTTGGGGGTTTTTTTTGATTAAAGGATTTATCACTGTTATTTTTTATGAGCTCTGTTTTTCAAAAATATTTATTTCATGTGTTTTATGTTTAAAATTGAAATTGCCTAGGGCAAAATTGAGGTAAGGGTCACATTCATTTTTGTAGTACTGACTTAATCTTTGGGACAGTTTCTCTGGCCAAACCTTCTCATATGGTTTGTTAATTTTAAAGAGGGCTTTATATCTTTAATACATGTTTACATTGACTTTATTTCCATAGCTGGAATGAATGGCTGAAACTGCCTGTGAAATACCCTGACCTGCCCAGGAATGCCCAGGTGGCCCTGACTATCTGGGATGTGTATGGACCAGGGAAGGCAGTGCCTGTGGGTGGGACGACGGTTTCGCTCTTTGGAAAATACGGGTAAGCATGCTCTTTTCCTAATCTATAGGGGTGTTGTAGTTTTCTGGTCCTTTTCTTTTTGGGAAGCTCTAATAGTTTATGTCCAGACTGGTTCTGTGTGTACATGTTTGGCACATGATTCCGTCATTCTCCAGACTGAATCTGATGGATTTTTGATGGGGTATGCTGATAGATTAATTAAGAAACGCAGTTTATGTTACTCTGCTGTTAGTGATTGGTAATGTGATCCCCACTACAAAATAGTCATTGGAAATCAGAGTCTTGCTTTTAGGAAAAGTGCTATATGCCATATACTGTAACAGCTTTGCTTTTCTGCTTCATCATACTAGTGATAAAAGGAAAATAAGCAGGGTTAAAAAGCACTAATATGCTAATCGTGGTAACGATTATAATAGAAAAGTTAATTCAGCTTTTAAAAATTTACAGAAAATAAAAGTTTATTTTGAACAAAACAAAACCCATATTTCTATCCTTTTTTTTTGGAAAGGAGATTCACTGTTTATCCTTAGAAAAATTGTTGATATTCTATTACTTATTCTGTGTATATTAATTGGATCTTTTCTTTAAAGAACGTGGTCTTTTATCAAGTATTGAGTTAGCTTTGTATACAGTTCATTTAGTAAGGACAGATCGTGCATGTTTTATTTTTTCCCTTTCATTTAAGACTGAGTTGGTGCCCTGGTAACCTGCAAAGGTAGTGAGTGATTGATGGTTTTCTGTTTTTTGTCTTTATATTTTATCCTGAACTTTATAGTCTTAAACATTTTTTATCTTTATTCGTTATAATGCCTATCTTATAGGAACCCCTTCAAGTTGATCCCATGTCCTTTTGATAGTTCTCTAACAGACATTAATAGCTTCTGTGCTTTCTCTTGGACAAGCTATTCCAGGCTCATCGGGAAGTTTCTGTCTGAGATCTGGTGTCTTTGAAAAACATCCTTGTTCCTTTCATTGCCAAACAGTAGAGACTTTAGTCTAAATATTACCAAACTTCTTAATTTTTGTTTATTTTAAAGTTGGGAAATGTGTATCTCCTGAATTAATTTTCACATCATTAAATATGAATGGT
This sequence comes from Saccopteryx leptura, assembly GCF_036850995.1. Lineage (NCBI taxonomy): Eukaryota > Metazoa > Chordata > Mammalia > Chiroptera > Emballonuridae > Saccopteryx > Saccopteryx leptura. Next base: position 26,596,915 of record NC_089513.1, on the reverse strand, counting down.
CATATTTTGATATATTCATTTACTCTTTGAAATTATGTTCCTGTGAATTGTTTTTGAAGTCTGTGGCCCACTTTTTAAAATTGAAATGTAGTTCACCATAAAATTATTGACATTGTTTTGAGTTGTTCTTTTTCTTATTAATGTATTGGGGGGGGTCTTTGTAGATTAAAAAAGTCATCCCTTTGTGTGTTTCATGCTACAAATACTGTTTTTTCTGTTTGACATTTTCTTTTCTTAAATATTTGTTTATTTACTTACTATTCATGGATCTTAAATTATGAAGTAGAATTTATCAGCTTTTAATGGCCTGTGAATTTAATTTTTAAAAAGTTCTTTCCCAGTTTAAAAAAATTTTTTTTTCTGTTATGGTTTTAATTCTTCACATTTAAATCTTTGATTCTTCTAAAATCACTGTTGTGAAAGGAGTGATTATTGGGTTAGCTTTTTTTTTTTTTTAACAATGGTTGACTAGTTATTTGTCTCAATACCATACATTAAGCCATTGTTTCCAACTATTTTGAAATAGCATTCTTATGTGTTCATTTCATTATGTATTGACATTGAAGTGAAAAAGTGTAGTATATTATATGTAGTTAGGAAGGCAGGTAATAGAACTAGATTATCTGGGTTGAAATCCTGGCTTGTTTGCTAAATATATATGCCCTTGGAGAAGTTATTTAATCTACCTATGCCTCAATTTTCTCATCTGTGAAATGAGATAACAATAGTATTTAACTCATGAGGTAGTATATGGTGATAAATTACTAAAGGCATAATGAGTTTAATGAGTGCTCAGTAAATATTAGCTATCATTTCTGAACTAGTCTGTTAGTTTTTAATACTATTATACATTAAAATGTTTTAATATTAGATAGGAAGAGTTTTCCTCATTAGTCCTCTTTTTAGACTTTCTCTAGCCATTCTCTTTGTTTTGTCAGACAAATATTGCCATTATTTCCTCAATTTATATAGAACTCATTGTTATTTTGTTGGGAAATTGTATTACATCATATGTTAAAGAGATAATTGACACTTTTATAGTACTGAATTATTCTATCTAGGAATAGTGTATGTCAGAAAGGCTTAAACTCATGAATAAAATCTAGGTGTGATTCCATTTAGAATAGCTTGAATGCATAGTATTGTGTAGGTATTTTAGTTTAATGTAGCTTTTAAAGAGATATTTGTAATTGGAATCTAGGCAGGAATAGTAGGTTAGACATAGTCTGAGGCTTTGATAAAATATCAAGTTACAGTAGAATGGATGTGTTACTAAATCAGTTCTGTTCCTTTCCCAGAGTGATTGTTCCTTTTACCTTTTCTTGGTGGGGTTTTCGTGCCCCAGAGAGAAAGCATACAGTTTATATCTTAGTCTTAGTGGTTAAATGTTCTTGAGAAGCAGTCAGATAGACCTCCTGGTCTTTCTTCCTGGCCTTTTTGGAAATGGTTTACCTTCTGGAATGTTAGCAGGAGGCTCCCTCATAAGAATTCCTCTTTAGCTCTCAGGTGCGCTGTTAAATATAAATATTTTGAATATTTTGAACTTCGTGGATTAGTCTGCGGGCCACACAAAATTGTTCGGCGGGCCGCGAGTTTAAGACCCCTGAACTAGAGTATGGAAGTATGGTGAAATGACTGACGAAAGCAAATAAACTCTCAGATTGACATTTCTGATACTGCTTCTCTCAGATTTTGGCAAGTTTTTGAAAAGTACATGAAATCAGTAATAATATGTCTTTGTATAAAATGAGCTGGTAAGCTCACTTAAAAAGCACCTTCCTGTGTTCTGAATAATTCTTGGTGGGGCCCAAGGACCAGCATTTGTAATAAGCATCCCAGGTGATTCTGTGAAGGGTGGCTGTGGACCGCACTGAGAAACACCGCACTAACCTTTTTATAGCTGTCTTGGTTTTTCATGCAGTTCTTTTCAGAGCTTTCTCCTTACTCCATCCTCTGGTACCCACTTTGTTTGTGTTTCTGTGTATATCCCAGTAAAGTAATAATTTCTTTACCTTGGATCCAAACATGCTAGGAACATGCCTGAAACATAAATCAGGAGTATTTGTTTTAGTTTAAGAAGTAATTAAAGCCCAAGGATTTTCCCAAAGGTAGTAGTAGCAGTAAGTGGGGGTTAAATTTCAATTAGTTTTTCTGGTATTAAATGATAAGACTGAATCTTGAAGAGTCATCTGTTTTATCTGAACTGGGAAAGTAGTTCATGCTGTTGCTCCGTATCCTAGCCACATCAGATGTTAGATACCAGTGAACCATGTTGGAGAGCAGCCTCGATTCTGTGAGATTACCTCTGAGGGAAGGGTTTATCCAAGGTGAGTCATTGATTTCCCACTCTCAGAATTTTTTTTTAATTTTTCTGAAGCTAGAGACCGGGAGAGACAGTCAGACAGACTCCCGCATGCACCTGACTGGGATCCACCTGGCACGCCCACCAGGGGCGACGCTCTGCCCACCAGGGGGCGATGCTCTGCCCCTCCGGGGCGTCGCTCTGCTGCAACCAGAGCCACTCTAGCGCCTGGGGCAGAGGCCAAGGAGCCATCCCCAGCGCCCGGCATCTTTGCTCCAATGGAGCCTCGGCTGCGGGAGGGGAAGAGAGAGACAGAGAGGAAGGAGAGGGGGAGGGGTGGAGAAGCAAATGGACGCTTCTCCTGTGTGCCCTGGCCAGGAATCGAACCCGGGACTTCTACACGCCAGGCCGACCTCTACCACTGAGCCAACCGTCCAGGGCCCACTCTCAGAATTTTTGCTAGTACAGAATTATGTATTAAGTTCATACTCTTATTTACTTGATATTGTTATTTATACTAGCTCACTTTTTTTTTTACTTTCATGTAATTTAAAGAAAAAAATTAATATCCTGCTCTACATGGAAAACAAGTATTATTTAACATTGATAATGATAAAAAATAAATACCTTGAAAATAACTATGTTATTAAACATTAGAAATGGAAACAAAACCCCTAGTGAAATAGAAATGATAAGAAGCTTTGCAAATATGTATAGAATACCTATTCAAAAAAGTCCGTTAACTGTTTGTGCTTAGTCAGTTGTAGGGGGATATTCAGCTCACTGTCAGTTAGTTTAAGGTCAAGATAAGGTTTTACAGCAACATTTTTTTTTAGCCAGTTGACCTTCTATGTGGTAGTAGGGCAATTGATAACATTAGGTATTAATAGAACTCTATGGATAATTTGAACAGTGTAGAAGAAATGCAAAAATCCTAGATCACTTTCTCCTGTTTCCTCTAGGCTGATGGTTTTACTGACCTTCATGGAATTGGAAGAAAATGTACGAAATTAAAATAATGCCATCTTCTCTGTGTCCTGGGGCCTTTCCTTGTGGAGATGAGCCCAGGGGTTCTCTAGCTGATTCCGGAATTCTTGTGCTTTGGGTTGTGGAAGGGTGTGATGCTGTTCAGGAGTGCCAGGTGTTGCAGCAGAGTACAGCCTTCGACTTGGACCTCCACACAACTGCCTGTGTGCGGTGCTGCTGATAGCCTGGCAGGGGAGCCGCTGAGTCTTTGGGGTGGCCTCAGCCAGAGGGCCTGCCTTCTTCCACCTACTCTAAACATCGTGTCATTTTCCTCCACATTCTCATCACTAGGGGAGCGCTAGTTTCCTCAAATGTTTCTTAGGCAATGAAATAACACCAGATGCTCCCCATCTTTTTCCCTCAATAGTCCTGGTGTGGATATAGTAGCTCTTAAAAAGTGGTCCTCAAAGTGACTCATAGTTGCATTATAGCATTGGGAATCTTGTGACTATCAGCTCTTACTATTTGCTAATACCTGTTTTTTATATACTTACTTGAGTCAGTGTGAAACTAATTGTTGGAGAATACTGTAATTAATAATTGAAAGACTGATTTGTTAGGATATGGCTCGAATAACTAATTGTCCTCATTTTGAAAGTCTAGCTTGTGAGACTTCTAAGGAGGTAAAGAATGGATTGATCATTAGATTGACTTGGCACAGAACCCCAGGCGAGCTGCAGCTTTCTCCTGCAGATGTTTTTTCCAGTGTGGATCTGAAGCCGGGGCAGGTGCTGCTGTGGTGGCTTGGCTCTGGGAGTCAGAGCAGCAGCAGCAGCTGTTGCTGGGGCCTCTGCTGGCATCTGAAGGAGGGCCTGCTGTGGAGTTTCTTTTGTCTTGCCTGCTTGTCTTAATTTCCCAAGTGGATGTGATGCTCTGAGCATCTTCTGGCTTGCCACCTGGAGGCTGTGTATAACTCTACAGAGGTTCCATTAGTGTCAAAAGAAAGTAATATATTCGCTTGATCATTTGAGTTACTTGCCGTTACTCCTGCTCTTCATATCCCCTATCCTTAAATCTTCTCTCCAGATCCATCCCAAGGCACCTAAATCATTTAGTAAACTGACTTCCTGCCAAACGTACTTATTTTTGATTTAGTTAAGTTCAGCCAGTCAAAGTATTCACTGGGGTAGAAGGATGTGAAGAAAATGAAGGGAGACCTGATGTTTCAGAAGGTACATTTAAGGAAGGTATATTTAAGGATATTCATTTAAGGAAATTCAAATAAAGATATTATTTCACTGTACAAAGTTTCTTAGGGACTAAGCAGGTCTGCTTGATATTGAGTCCATATCTCAATTAGAGGGGAAAGGAAATGAAAGACTTGTTTATGTGCTTTTTTGTAATGTAACATTTTTGATCTCTAACATGGTAAACATTAAAAATTTTGATTCCTCACAACCAGTCAGGGCATTTGCTATGGGCCTGTAAGGTAAGCTTTTGCAGACATAGTTGCTGTATATTACCTGTTTATTGCCAACCTTAGAGACCTTGCAGTAGATATGGTCTTTAATCTTATTGTGCTCATGAGCTTATAGCTATCCTTTATAGTTTTCTATCTAAGTGTTTATGGCATCATTACTTTGCATAATGTTCAGTGAAGATTCTCTTTATTACTTCAGGAAAATCTGTGGAGAAATTTTCCATTAGTGAGAACAAGATAATAGTTTAAAAAATTTATGTAAAACTTTTACAGTTAAGTGCAATTTTTAAAAGATGGGAAATGTGTCAATATATATGCAACATGTATCTTATTTTAAAAAAATATTTAATGAGTGTGCAAAATGCTTTAGACTTGCCTGTCCACCTGCACACACCTAAAGTCTTATTCTTTCTATGCAGTTGACATGGAAAGCTCGGAAAGGATGCTATTTGAGCAGACTTCATTGAACAGTTTTGTTTAAATAAAAGAGAGAGAGAGAGAGAGAGAGAGAGAACACACTAACAACTTTTTTATCTTCCTTCCATTAGGAAAAAAACAAAAACAAAAAGCTCAGGAACTTGACATTAATATATCTAAAAAAAAACCCCAAAAACAAAACAGTTGTCCAAATTCCTTCATGAGTTTGTTCACCATGTATTTTAGATCTTTTTGGTAGTTTTTTGAAGAAAAGATAATAATTAAATGTCATGAAGTTTTTCACTGTAAAGCAGGATCCACCAGGCTCAGAGTGAGTTTCTCACTGTATGTTTTGTAAACATGGGAATTTTTTTCTTACATGAATTCACTGTTCTTTTTCCCATAAGACCTTGCTCTTATAGAAAGGAAGACAGGAGAAAGATCAACCTGTACCTAGTGAAAAGGATAATAATAGTTAACATTTACTGAATACTAATTGTGTGTCAGGTCCTACTCTTAAGTACTTTTACTTGTGCTGATTTAATTTTTATAATAGCCCTGTAAGGTACAAGTACTCTTTATAATCCCATTTTATAGATGAGGAAACTGAGGCACAGAGAATTTAAGCAATTTATCCAAGGTCACATAGGTCATAGATGGCACAACTTAGATTCCAACCCCAGCAGTTTGGACAGTCACTGTGCTGACTTGTCCCATAGACAGTTATGTAATTATTTAAATTTTGTTTCAGTCATTATAAAGGTGATATTCTTTCATTGGGTAGGAATTTGGTCTCTATTATTCCCAAGATCTCCAGTGAAGTGATTAAGGGTGTTTGATCCATTCCCGATCCTTCCATTTGTCCAGTGTACCTTCAGAATCTCTGTGATAGTACTGAAAGCTTGGAGGAGAAAAGAATAGCATGTGAAACAGTGTTACATGGATTTTAGTTGCTTAGGTAATTGCTTTACAACCCACTGGAGGTTTAAAGCTTGGCGAGAGACACGCATTTCCTAGTGTGGAATTCTCTGTTTAGGGATCTAAAGTTTCCTGTAATGAACTACATTAATTTGCTTCTACCCTGAACATTCTCTTTTTGCCTAGCATGTTTCGCCAAGGGATGCATGACTTAAAAGTCTGGCCTAATGTAGAAGCAGATGGATCAGAACCCACAAAAACTCCCGGCAGAACAAGCAGTACTCTCTCAGAAGATCAGATGAGCCGCCTTGCCAAGGTAAAAAGGAACTTTTGGAACAGGTGGAAAGCTCTGAGTAATGTCTGTTGTGGTATAAATTAACATGATTAATTCTTCCAGTTTTTTGTTTTGTTTGTTTTTAGAGAGAGAGGAAAAAAGACTTATACATTCATTGGTTGATTTTTGTATGTGCCCTGAATGAGGATTGAACCCCACTCTGAGATTACCAGCCAGAGCCCAGACTATTTTTATATTTAGATTTAAATTTTTAATGGTTTTATTGAAATAGAATTCGTATATAAAGTTCACTGTTGTAAAGTGTACAGTGAATGTTTTACTAAATTTGTAACTATGTATCCATTAGCAGTCCTTCTCCACTCCCTCCAGCCCCTGGCAACTGCTACTCTACTCTCTGTCTTCATGAATTTTCCTATTCTGGATATTTCATGTAAATGGAATCATATCATGTGGCCATTTGTATCTGTGATTCCATCAGATTGGACAATGTAGAACTTTTGGTGATATTTTCAAGATGACCACCAGCCTCTTTTGGTGACATAGTCTTCCAGACACATTAGTGAGTCTTATGTTGTTTGAAAGGGAAGATTCCATATACTGTTAGTCTATTATTCTCTTTCCACTTCTACTCCTGTTTTTGTAAGCAGATTGAGTGATTCCCTTTTCATTTCAAAACTGTTTTAAGTGTTTTCACTGAGAAATACAAAAGCTAAGCTCAAATCTGTGCTTAAATCAGAATGATGTAACTTATTTTGTCAATACCTGTTCACAAAACACTATGCTAAGTACTGTTTTAAGATCTTTTTACAATTATTTAATTAAGAGACTTTCATTTCATTCTTACATGTAATTTTCTGCCGCCATCTTATTAGTGTAGATGACTCTTTAAACCACCACTCTGTAGGTGGTTTTGATACCAAGCCTTTTCGGCTTGTTGCCTCCACATATATGGAAGAAATATTAATTATAAAGCATCACTACTTACATCGGCTAGGCTTTGTACTTCACCATAAAATTTTTGTTATCAAGTCCATTCTGTGAATTTTTTGTAGTTCTTTTATGGAAAAATGATTCATGACTTTCTAATATGCTTTTTAAGTAAATTACTATTCTCAATGTCCTTCTCTATAACCAAATAAGTAGTTTAATTTTCAATTCAGCTACTCATTCTGAGATTTTTTTTTTATATTCTTACATGGGATATATGAAATTTCTTGAGCATTTCATATGTCTTTTTAAGAGTTTGTCTTGGTGATGAACTTTCATTTAAGCTACTCTGTGACTTTTTTAAACCTTGAATAGTTCATAGAAATTTTGTAGCTTGTGTTGAAGAAGCAAATGCTCTTCAATTGCTTTATTGAGAACACCAACAGCATTGTGATTCATATTATGGTCTAAGTTCTAAAATTGAGGAGAAAGAGACAGAGTTAGGAAATATAAAGCTGTATAGTTGTCCACTTTGGTTCTCATTAAATGAATTATTTAGGCTTCTATTAACGTTTTTTTTTTATTTTTTTATTTTTTTGGTGAGAAAGAGAGAGACAGGACAGACAGACAGGAAGGTATATGCCTTCACCGGGGGTGGAGGACTCCAGCAGAGCGAGTGACCACTTGCTCAAACCAATGACCTTGAGCTCAAGCCAGCGACCTTTGAGCTGAAGCCAGCAACCACGGGGTCATATCCATGATCCCATGCTCAAGCTTGCAACCCCTCACTCAAGCTGGTGAGCCTCGCTCAAGCCAATGACCTCAAGGTTTCGACCCTGGGTTCTCAGCATCACAGGCTGATGCTCTATCCACTGCGCCACTGCCTGGTCAGTCCATGTTCTAATTCAAAAATAATTTTTAGCGACTATGACATTCTTCAAATAGCAGTATATACAGCACTGGAATTTGTTTGAACTGGACTTCTAGCTTTCTAGTGTAGCACAGTGTTGTAGTATACATTTCTCGTTTCTAACTTTTGAATTTTATGGTTGGGAAATAGGTATGACTTGCTAATGATCAGCTTTTAATGACTTAAAGAATACCCCTTAAAAATCATATGGGTTCATATTTATTTTTTCGGTTTTCTGTGCAGTGTTGCAATTCTAGAAGCAGTGACTAAATGTGCAAAGCTTTGTGAGGTGTTGGAAAGAAGCCTTCTTAACATTTTTGTTCATTGGTAACAATCATCATCAACAGTCCAAATGTTTTATATTGGAGAGTATGGCAAGTCGGGTCGTCTTTTCAAGAGATAGTTATTAAAATTCATACGGTGTCTGTATTGCCCAGGGTAGTTAACAGTTTTTAAGTAAGGTGTTTATGCATTGGTTTCTAAAATTTTAAAATAGGAATAAAAATTAATGAGAATAAGCATCTTACAGTCTCTATGATGCTAATTGGAGATGAGCTTTTGTCAAAGTACTTTGTCCCTAATGGAATTATACTTTTTACTTGAGTGGAGACTTCAGCGCTTGCTATACTGTGACAGCTCATATTAGTGTTAACTCATGTTCCCTAGAAACTGTAGTAAACAGAAACCAATAAAACCAGTAATTACTTTTCTCAAGGGGAAAAATGCATATGTTGGAAGCATTGTTGGAGGAATTGTTCCCTCTTTGAAGGAAGCTCTTTATTTCTTGGCACTTTGGGTAAACATGTCCCCTTCTTCCCTGCTCAGCAGTTGGTCATATTCTTTGAGGTTCCTGAACCCGTTATATCCCTGCTACTCTTGAAGAAGATTGTGTTCTAAAAGTGATGTCTTAGTTTTGATGAAATTGGAAACTTGGGCACTTGCGAGTACTTTGCAGTGGTAAGAGCACTGTAGTGTGAGTCAGATTTGCCGACTCAGGAAAATTGTTTCTGAGCCTGTAAAATCAGAATTTTAGAATGAATGACATTTGAGGTTCTGTGTTGCTATTCATATTCTATAATTCTAAAGGCATTAAAATAGTAAATAGTCGGGATTCTTTTTATACCTGATTTTGTTATTACTTTAGTAGCGAATAAACATGTGGTCATCAGTTTGTATTTGTGAACTAGTCTTGTTCATGCCATTTCTTTTCTTCCATGCATATGCCTAGAGCAGTTGTAGTCAACCTGGTCCCTACCGCCCACTGTGGGCATTCCAGCTTTCATGGTGGAGCAACCAAAGTATAAATAAAAAGATAGATTTAACTATAGTAAGTTGTTTTATAAAGATTTATTCTGCCAAACTTAGCGAAAATCTGACATAAAGTACTTGGTAAGTAATTATTATGTTTTTTTTGTTTGTTTGTTTTTTGTATTTTTCTGAAGTTGGAAATGGGGAGGCAGTCAGACAGACTCCCACATGTGCCTGACAGGGATCCACCTGGCATGCCCCCCAGGGGGCGATGCTCTGCCCATCTGGGGTGTTGCTTGTTGCATCCAGAGCCACTCTAGAGCCTGAGGCAGAGGCCACAGAGCCATCTTCAGCGCCCAGGCCAACTTTGTTCCAATGGAGCCTTGGCTGTGGGAGGGGAAGAGAGAGACAGAGAGGAAGGAGAGGGGGAGGGGTGGAGAAGCAGATGGGTGCTTCTCCTGTGTGCCCTGGCCAGGAATCGAACCCGGGACTCCCGCACGCTAGGCCGATGCTCTACCATTGAGCCAACTGACCAGAGCCATTATTATATGTTTTAACTTGCTGTAACTCTGCTTTATAAATTTTATAAAGTAAAGTTACTTCCCTACTTTATAAACCACCATTACTGTGGAACCAGTGGGCGGTTAGAAAATTTACTACTAACAGAGATACAAAAGTGGGCAGTAGGTTTAAAAAGGTTGACTACCCCTGGCCTAGAGCAAGGTGTTACTTAGGGCCTGCCTGATGTGAATAATGCGGCTATGCTCTTAGATTTTGTTTTTGTTGTTGGATTAGTGTCTGTTTCTTTACTTAAATTTTTTAGACTGGACTCCTGAGTTTGTTTTCCTGGCCTTGTACCAGAGAAGTTATACTTTGTTCTTAACTTCTAAACTTAAGAGAGAGTATACTCTGATATTTGTTATGTTCTGAATGTAAAACTACTTGTTTTGTTTAAAACTGTGTCCAAATAGCTCTCTTTCTCTCTCCTTCCCTATCACTCCTTCTCTCCCCTCACCACCCTTTTTTCTGGGTCCACATTAAAAAGTTTGTTCAGTTAGATTATCATTCTCTCCCACAAAATATTTTGAAATTATTTTTGGTACAATGCACTTTTAAAGGTAGGGAAAGAATGTATATGTTCATGTTTCTATTTTCATACAAAAGGAGCAGAAATTTAAGATGTAATTCTTGGATTTTTCACAGTCCCATTTTAAGACAAGAAGTTAGTACACAAGTAGATGAGGTGGAAGTGGTTAGGACGCAGCAGTCTGTTTCTTGTTGCACTGTGGTTTTCTAGCCAGCGATTCACCACGATGTTTCTAATTGGTGAGAAGACAGTTGGCTAAGAGGAAAAAGGTGTGCATAAATCTTAATAATAGGATAGCATAGTTGCCCTGCCTTGTACCCATGAGCCAAAATAAATAGCATAGTGAAGTGTTCAGTCTGCAATGTAAGAAACTTTATTCAGTTAGAGAATTGCTAAATAGCTTCCTGGGGATAGTGGGCCAAGGGGGCTGGGAAATGAAGATGAACCACGTAAACAGTCTGCGGAAAGATGTGCTAGGTAATCATTAAACAACCTCAGACTTGAGCTTGATTAAATATTCTTACTCTGACTTATAGTTCAGCTATGAAAGTGGAATTATAACTGCAATATGAAAAACTGAAGTTTAAAAGCCTTATTTCTAGGTTTAACATTTTTAGGAATCAAATCATTTCAGAAAGAATTCTAGTGGAATTAAGCTCCCTAATGATTTTGCATCATTTTGCAAACGTGTAGTTTTCCTTTGAGGAAAAATGTGTGAAAAAAAGGAGACAAAACTGAACAGTCTTTGGTTTAGTTATAGTTTCTATAACTGGATTTCTTAGATGTAGTAGAGAATAGGAAGAAATGAATGTACTAAAAGCATTCTTCCCCCCCCCCCCTTCCTCATTATCTTCTCTTTCCCATCTCTGCATCTCCCTAGTTAATTTTTAATACTAGAGTATCTTTCTGTTGGAGTTGATTTGTGAAGATAATCAAAGGCCAGACTTCTGGGACATTTATTACACTTTCATTGTCCATGACCCAGCCTTTTAACAACTGTGGCCTTGAGCAGATTTGCCCGTTGTTCCCATCTGCTCTGTTTTTCAGCGTGTCATATTTTAAGAGTTTTATGACTAGGATGCATATTCACCTGGGGTTTGGATGTGACTACCAAGCTTTAGTGTTTGATTTATATTTGAGGCCGTGTCTTCAGACGTGGAAAGGTTAGTGCAAATGCATGCTTCTCTGCTGTCTCCTTTTCATTTTAGCAACTCTGCTTGACGCGTCTGGGAATGTGCTTTAGTTTCTGTCAATTTGATTAAGAGGTGGCAAAGAGAAAGTAACGACTGGATGAAAAATGTTTTGTGGTATGAGTGACACAGTTAAGTTGGGGAATGGTGAGCAGTGTGTAAGTGAGCATTGGTACAGGGAAGTGTGGTGAGATGTGATGTTTTAAACTGGCCTTCAGATTGCCCGCATGTGGTCACTCTGGTCCAGGGTCGAGACCTCAGGTTTATTGCAATAGGAACTGGGTTTTTCTAGTTCATCTTGAAATACGAATTATCTTGAGAGTAGGTTCATATCAATCAATTCAAGGGGTTCTTTATAATCTAGAGCTGTACTGTTTAAGTCACAATTCACATGTGACAATTTAAGTTTTAAGTTAATTAAAGTTAAATACAATTTAGAGGTTTATATTACCATGATTATGTTGTAGTCACATTTCAGGTGCTCAGTAGCCACATGTGGCTAGTGGCTGCATACTGGACAGTGCCGCTATGGAATATTTCATTATTATTAAAAGTTCAGTTGGTTAGCAGTGGTCTGGTGTGCCAGTTTGCTAATTTGTAATGGATGACCAACTGTATTATTGCCTTTCTGCTAATCACATTACTTGTATCTTCTACCCAAGACATCATTTTTCAAGGTACCTTGGAATTTAAATTAGTCTTCTGAAGATGATTGATTTCTTAGTGAGCCATGAAGGAGCAAGAAAGTTTGTGAGATATTTCTCTCATTTTGAGGGAAATCTTAAAAGGATTTTCTCTCTGGACATTGTCTGTCTAGTTGCAGGATTACTTGAACGTGCTGGTTACACTGCATCCTTTGAATAAACGTTGACAAGTTTTGACCACAAAACAATCCTTTTAAATTGAGTTTAGGGTATCAGGAATGTTTTTGGTCACCTAATTCAGTGAGGTGAGATTGAGACTCTTTATGTTAAGTTATTTTATAGTACTAATTAACCTGCTAAAACATTACCCTTGAAAGGAAATAGTTTGCATTCAATGAATGGTACTTCTCTTGAGGTATTAATTAGAGTTGATCACTGAAAATTTTAAGCATGTGGACAAGTTTTTTGTTTTTTTTTTTATCTCCACCCTCATTACCTGTGGAAAGCACACTTTTAAATGTTGGAGACAAAGTATATACAGGAGGTCCTTGGGTTACAACAGCCTCAACATATAACGTTTTGGAGTTTATGACGCTCACTCACATAAAAACTTTAAAAAGTTGAGACGTGAGTGATTCGGCTTACACCGTTAGTGTTGTACTTACAGGATGTGTGGGTGAACTAGTTGGGTGCACATGGTGGAAGAGTACTCAGTAATGTGGCATTTGAGTGAGGGAGTGGCGTCCCCGGTACACTTGCCTGTGTCACTTTGGACTGCTGAAAGCTCAATTGTTCCATTTGTATTAGGCTAGAGTGTGTTTCGACTTACACCAAAATTCAGTTTGCATCACTGTCATAGGAATGGAACTGTGCTGTAATTCGAAGATCTCTGTACCAGATTGATGCTGTCATTAGTTCTATTACGAGGAGTAATAACTATAGTGATAATCATCATGCACGTATAAAGTACTTTAATATTTATAAGATCCTTTAGCCTAGATTGAGAAC